>NC_091466.1:22540882-23140882 GCF_027789765.1 Dendropsophus ebraccatus | reverse complement strand
GTGTTTGATGAAAAAGATGACAAACTGCACTGCACAGTCCCTAGATATCCCTTAGTAGCGATACTCGGAGACTCACCGGGGATAAAGGAACATAATAGGCTGGTAATTAAGCTCCTTTTCCACGCACGACTCAAAATACTTAACAAATGGTTTGCCCCGAACCCTCCAGTAAAATCCGAATGGTTGTCCCATTTGAAGAATATTAAGAGTTATGAGGCGGCATGGTTCCTGGGGAAAAAGGAAGGACTACAGAACTTTCATAAGAGATGGGGCAGATGGCCCGTTGGAACCTAAGATTTAAATAGGATAAATTGATTATGTGTTTTTTTTTTTTTTTTTTTTTTCCTCTTGCTTGTCCCTCTCTCTCTCCCCTAATGGGTGGGGGGGGGGTTGGGGTGGGAGGGTTGGTTTTAGGTTGTAGCAGGGGGAAGGGTGGATGAGGTACAGGGTCTGTTGTATATATTATATGTATTGCTTTTTCTATCAGTACCTTGATTGCGCATATACGACTTTTTGATCACTTTTTATTAAATTTTTTCTGGATTTGATGCAACCAAAAATGCGCAATTTTGCACTTTGGAATTTTTGGGCGCTTACGCCATTTACCGTGCAAGATCAGGAATGTGATAATTTAATAGTTTGGGCGATTATGTGCGTGGCGATACTAAATATGCTTATTTATTTATTTATTTATTAATTTATATTTATAAAATGTGAAAAGGGGGGTGATTTGGACTTTTATTAGGGGAGGGGATTTTTTATTAATAAAAACACTTTTTTACTTTTTTTTTTACATAAACTAGAAGTCCCCCTGGGGGACTTGTATATACACAGCACTAATCTCTCATAGAGATAAATGCTGTGTGTATATATATATATATATATATATATATATATATATATATATATATATCGATTAGATTGGTCATAGATTGCTTTGGCCTGCTGCAGGCCATAGCAATCTATTGCTGAGACGGGATCAGTCTGTAAAAATATTACAAACGCTTTAATATTAGTACTATATATTTGTGCATTTATATTGCTTTCTTTTTTTTATTACAGCCTTTTAACCTAGTTCCCACAGTGTCATTTTTGGCCATTCAAGTCCTAATAAAGTTACTGCACAAACAACGTCTGTCATTATGAAATAATGGCTGTTATTTGTCCTCAAATGGCCTGAGGCTATATTCACACACTGTCAAAATGACACCTGGTATTGATATTTTGATAATAATAATGGCCGTTGTTGTAAAACAACAGCCTTTATTTGCTGCTAAATGGAGGCCATCTAATAAAAACAGCTGTCATTTTGACGCTATGTAAACATAGCCTCATATCGTTTTTCTGGCTTACATTATTTGTGTCTTTTGAAACTTTACTATTATTTTACTATTTTATTTATTAGTGAAATCTGACCCTTCTCTCCATTCTCCAATGTACTTCTTCCTCAGTCTATTTACTGTTTTAGATATAAGGGTAGTCTAAGTAACAAATCCAAAACTGCTTGCTATCCTCAATCGGAAGACCATCTCCTTCTTAGGTTGCTTTGTCCAGATGTATACTGTACCTTCAATGCCCTAAGAGAAACCAAGTGCTTTCTGCTGGCTTTAATGTTTTTTTACCGATATTTGGCCATTAATAATCCATTGCGTTATTCAGCCATAATTAAAAGTCGATTCTGTCCTAGACTGGCTGCCCTGCCGTGGTTTCTTGGTTTTATTACCTCTTTTCCCCCCACAATTTTTACTTTTTCATTGGACTTCTGTGGACCAAATGAAGTTGACCATTTCTTTTTTTTATTATATTGAGGCTTTACATAAAAATCATATACACCATGTTGAAAATTGATATGAAGGGGAAGTTCCTGGGATGTATCGAGAATACAGGGTGAGGCCGGGTTCACACTACGTAAAAAAAACAGCCATATTACATAACAACGGCCGTAATTGCCAAAACAACAGCCGTTATTTGTGAAATAAACATGTGCAGTATCCTTCCACACATTGTTGGTAGTTTAGGCATGTATATGTTCAAATAGTTTTCATGTCTGCCATTGCATTTTTGTATTAAGTATTGTTACGGAATAAAGATACTTTTTTGATGTGCAACCTGGTTATTTGCATGGTCCGTCCTTCTGGTCTGGTTTAGAGTTTGGTATTCCAGCCCAGTCCGAAAAGACACTAATTCATTACTCAGTAAAATATAGGGGGAACTTTTGAAGACTGAAAGACCACTTCCAGTGTACCATTGTGCTGTATTTATCACACACTCTTGATAAATCCCACCATGTTTAAGGATGCCCAAGTGACAGCTTCAGAAATGTGTGCCATCTCAGAGCTGGTATAGATTTCCAGCACAATTTAGACCTGTTAGTATCCACAGATTGTAGTTAAGCACCGTATTCTGGGTGTAACTATAAACTATAGACAATTTAAAGCTTTGCTAGTATTTAAAGAGGAAGTCCCACCAAACTGAGAATTGGCATTCGGGCAGTGTGTATGTGAAAAGCTCCCTTAGATCAGTGATCCGTTCACCGTATTGGTCTAGTAGGCATTGCTGAGGGGCAACACCCCGAAACAGGTGTCTGTGGATGGATACCTGGCTTTGGTATTTCCCTTGACATATCATCAGACTTGTAATTGAGTTGGATATTGACTGAAAGGGTTTTGGTGGTCTCCTTACAGGAGCTATCCCTTTGTTAGGTCCTTCCTTGGAGAGATATCTGAGCTAGTGCCGTGTTTTGAGCTCCGCTGACTTTTTTGCAACTATACAAGTAAATTCACCCCTCCTTGTGCCTCCATTGCACTGCTCCAGAGTCCTGCTGACCGCCGCAGGATGTCATCTGCAGCTTGAAACTGACTACGTCATGTACCCGGCTCTTGCAGCTGCAACGTCATGGCCCAGCTTAATGACAGTCCGATCAGCCAGTCAGTGACTGGGGTGGTGTCCCGCCCCAGTCACTGATTGCTTGAGCAGGCAACGAGGGGAGTGACTTTGCAGTTAGGAGCAGGTCACCAGTGGCTGGGAACGGGACTCTGGAGTGGCGCTACATAGCACAAGGATGAGTAAGTTAACATATAATAAAAAATTACTATTTAACATATATTTAAAGATTTCCAATATGCGGTTAACATGACACCTATATATGGTTATCTAGGAACATTTTTACTATTAAACCTAAATATTCAAACCTTGCCATGGCTTTACTCTGTCTCTGTCTCTCTCTATATAATATTCTATCTATCTATCTATCTATCTATCTATCTATCTATCTATATTCTGATTAAATTTTTTGTAATTATTTAACTTTCACCTTCCTTATGTCTAAAAATAAAATATGATAAAATTTTATGTTTTGTATAATCCTATTCTACTATATCTTAATTGTTTTTTAATTATATTATTTGCAGGTGTTGTATGAATTCAATGCAGGAGGTCAACAGAACAATTGTGAATTATTTTTTTCTTTTGGGCTTTTCCACCCTGCACTCATTTCAGCAGTTACTCTTTTGTGCTGTCCTTATGGCCTACATCGTTTGTGTTTTTGGAAACGTCACTATCATTCTGTTAGTTAGGACTGAACCTTCTCTTCATTTGCCAATGTACTTCTTCATCAGTGTATTTACTGTTTTGGAGATAATGTTTGCCTCAGTAACAATTCCAAAATTGCTAGCTATTCTCATTCAGACAAATAAGACCATCTCATTTTTTGGCTGTTTTGTCCAGATGTATGCCTTCAATGCCCTAGGAGAAACAGAGTGCTTCCTGCTGGCTTTAATGGTTTTTGACAGATATCTAGCCATTTGTAATCCATTACGGTACTCAGGCATAATGAATAGTCAATTCTGTCATAGGTTGGTTGCCCTGCCGTGGCTTCTTGGTTTTATTACCTCTTTTATTCCTTGTATTATCACTTTTCTATTGGACTTCTGTGGACCAAATGAGATTAACCACTTCTTTTGTGACCTGGCACCACTGCAAAACTTAGCTTGTTCAGACCCCTTTTTTAGTAATATGACTACCAGTATGGCAGCTTTTCTGGCAACTGTTTTGCCCTTTTTTACTATAATGGGTTTTTACACTAAAATTATACATAATGTTCTAAAAATTAACAGTACTGAGGGTAAAACTAAAGCCTTTTCAACATGCTCATCTCATCTCATCGTGGCATCTCTGTTTTACGGTTCGGCTATTATTGTATATATCAAGCCTAAAGGCAGTCACTATGACAAGTTCCTCGCTCTCATGTACACTGTTATAATACCAGTTCTGAACCCATTTATCTATACATTCAGAAACACAGAGGTAAAACATGCCTTAAGAAAGACTATAAGACAATATATCAGGTTTCCAAGTTGATATGATATGGACATTAATGGTTATCTATCATTGAAAAAAAAAAATTTGATCCATTAGGGTTAATTGGTTTGGGGCCAGCATGCTTAGTATGTTCACTCCTGGCTCTGTCATATGACCTATACAGAATCCCAATGCTATTGTATTTGGCCATCTAGGTCTCATTAACTCAGAGCAGGGAGAGAATCATAGTCATCTTCCCACTTGTCCTACTCATAGGCCAGTGTGTGAATGATCAGTCCCTGGCTGATAACATTTTTCACATGTCCCTAGGACATCTCAAAGGTTTTTGTAAGTGACAGGTATGCTTTAAGTCGGACTCGGATTCCAGCTTGAAAGTACCAAGGCCCAGTTTGCATCACAGTTGTTCATCTCGTTGCCATTGAATTCTGTTATGAAGATCCACATGACTTGTTTTTTGCAAACCAGAGTGCCCAAACGAAAACCATGACCCCAGCGATGTAAAACAGTAGTGTTGATGTCATTCCCATATCAATTTTAAGCTAGACGTGACCCTCTGGACGTGGTATGTGACCGAGACTGTAGTCAGGTTTTTGTGTTTGTATCATGTTTTTGCATTTGTCTGAACACTGTCCTGCTCCGTCTACCTCAGTAATTGATTTTTTTTACCACACCCATCTCTTCCCTGCATAGATACCCCGGCCAATTAACAGATACTTCTGTACACTTAACTCTGCCTTTCCACTTATCCTTCACCTTGTCAGCCTGGGTCTCTGGTCCAATCACAGTCTGGGCTAGACCCCTGACCTCCTTTAAAACATCTCCAGTATATTTACCCCTCGCTGGCTATTAAAGGAGAAGTCTGGCAAAATTTTTTATTAAAGTATTGTACACCAAAAGTTATACAAATTACCAATATACACTTATTATGGGAAATGAACATAAAGTGCTTTTTTTCCCTGCACTTACTACTGCATCAAGGATTCACTTCCTGGATAAAATGGGGATGTTACAACCAACTCCCAGAGCTGTGCGGGCTGTGGCTGCTGGAAAGGATGATAGAAGAGGAATGCTCAGTGTCCCTCCAGTGCCCTGTGTCCCTCAGTGTCCCCTGCCATCATCCTCCTCAGCAGTCACAGCCCGCACAGCTCTGGAAGTCGGGTCGTGACATCACCATGTTATCCAGGAAGTGACATCACCATGTTATCCAGGAAGTTACATCACCATGTTATCCAGGAAGTGAACCCTGACTATTGTCTTGGACTATGATCTGGTACCTCAGGTTGTGACCTTGGCTTTTTGATCCTTCTTTACTGTGTGTCTGTCTTGTCTGCATTTAGTGTACCAAATACTTTATCGTCAAATACTGTCGCCAAGGTGTCCACAGCCACTTAGGGCTGATTGTGGCAAGTAGGCAGGGACAGTGGGTGGGAACAAGTGCAGGGTCCACTGTCTGTGTCTTCCTCGTCCCTTCTCTGACTGAATGTTACCATCAGGTAATAACAGTTGACTACTAAATGTATCTAGGGGACTCCAAAATTCCAAAAACTTACTGAAAAGAGCATTGTAAAGAGACATATTAAAACTTTACTTTTATTTGACTTAATATAAAGCAGCAATTTGTGACAGACGCATAAAAAGAGGCATAAGGTTTATGTACTGACTGCACTAACCTACCTCCCAGTAGCTCTATCACTGACTTCTGCTGAAGGGGACTGGGAAAGATCAAGTCACAAAAATACCAGCTGGAAGAATATCAGAGCATATATGAAAGAAAGCGAAGTAGCACTAATTTGCTTCCCCTGTCAACTATAACATGTTGTCTTTTATAGTATACATTTTTTGAACACATTTTCTATAATTAATGGAGGTTAGCAACTATTCCTTGGCTCTAGGACTGTAAAATGTACATGTGTATGTGAGGTCGTGTCATGGCTCCCTGAGGAATATGTTATATGTGACCTTACATATTTTGCATATTATATGACAGTTCTCTTCCCTTTTTATTTTGTCTTTCACTTTGGCACAGCAAGGAACTTAAGATTGGGGACATCAAATGGCAGGTGTGCGCTCCCATAAGGCAGAGATAGAGCTACTGGATGGGAAGTTAGCATTGTCTGCATTTATCCCATATCTTTTCCTTTTTGCCCGTTGAATTTACTGGTCGTCAATTGCTTATATTTTTTTAGTCTAATAAAGTTAAGTTTTAATATTTCTATATACAATGATCTTTTCTGTGATTTCCTGAATAGTAAACTACCCAGAGAAACATGGTTCATTGAAATGCAGCTATCTTCATTCACTAATCTTGCTATTTTTAGGACCACTGGGGGTCCAGATAATATAAAGAGATGGGATATTGTGGATGTGGTAACTATGGACCTGGTCCAGCAAGTGTTCCCTGCACAGGAGGCATATAGTATACACGTCCTGTTCCATAGTACCCGAGCATAGGGTGCCACGTAGAGATGAGTGAACCAAACGTCCCAAACTAAGATTCAGTATATATACTGGAGCATGCTGTCAGTCGCCATTCTTCCTACCTCTCCCAGGAGAGGCAGGGAGAAAAAAAGGAGTCAGGGGGCATAATACCTGTTATTCTACGTCAGGGATCCACTATTGTCAGTGTAATTTAACCCTTTGACTCACCAGT
The DNA here is from genome assembly GCF_027789765.1 of Dendropsophus ebraccatus. Classification (NCBI taxonomy): domain Eukaryota; kingdom Metazoa; phylum Chordata; class Amphibia; order Anura; family Hylidae; genus Dendropsophus; species Dendropsophus ebraccatus. The sequence continues at coordinate 23,133,912 of NC_091466.1, read as the reverse complement.
CTGGTTACATCTTCATTCCTTTAATAAAACTGTGTCTGGCAGCATAATGCCTGTGGTTGTACGTCAGTGATCAAACACTGCTGGTTTAATTTAACCCTGTGAACCACCTGTCAGTTAACATCTTCATTCCTTTACTAAAACCGTGTCTGGCTGTATAACACCTTTGATTGTACGTCAGTGATCCACTGCTGCTGGTTTAACATAACCCTTTGAATCACCTGTCAGATTACATCTTTATTCCTTTACTAAAACTGTGTCTGGCAGCATAATACCTGTGATTGTACGTCAGTGATCCACCGCTATCGGTTTAATTTAATCCTTTGAATCACCTCTCAGGTTACATTTTTAGTCCACATAAAACTATGCCTGGCAGCATAAAATTCATGATAGTTCTTTGGTGATCCACTGCTGTCAGTTTACTTTAACCATTTAAATCACCTGTCAGGTTACATCTTTAGTCCTTTATTAAAATCATGTCTTCCAGCATTACAACTGTGATTGTATGTCAGTGATCCACCACTGCTGGTTTAATTTAACCCTGTCTGGTTACATCTTCAGTCCTTTAATAAAAATGTGTCTGGCAACATAATAACTGTCAGTAATCCACCAACGCCCTACTACTTCCACCATCAACTTCTAATGGTACTTCTCTATCAGCTCTTTATGGGGAACTGTTTCAAAGGCTTTGCTGAAGTCCAGATAGGCAATATCCACGGCACCACCTTCATCCAGCACTTTTGTGACATAATTAAAAAAAATAAAAGATTAGTCTTACATGATCTGCCCGCAGTAAAGCCATGCTGGTTTGGATGCAACACATTGTTGATTCTTAGGTGATCCATTATGTTCTTTTTTAGAAGAGTTTCCATCATTACTTCTACAGATGTTAAACTAACTGGTCTGTAGCTACTGAGCTTTTCTCTACTACCATTCTTGTGGATGAGCATAACATTGGCCATCTTCCAATCAGCTGGAACATCGTCTGTTAGCGGGGATTGGTTATACAGATCTATGAGGGAGGCAACAATCACAGATCTGAGTTCTTTAAGAACCCTGGGGTGGACACCATCTGGACCCATCGCCTCATTCAACTTTAAAGCACAACTATAATTTCAGTAGCCAAAAAATGAAATTCCTCAAATAAAAAGCCCTCATGTTACCTTTTAAAAAGAGCCCTAAACTGTGTTGATAGCGTGTGCGCTCGCTGAGATATCCCCAGTTGTTTGGCTCAGAGGAATAAATGAATTTTTCTCCTAGCTGAGACAAAGTGGGCGTGGCCTATCCCTCATCTCCCTGGCTGCGTCCCTCTATCCACTGAGCAGCACCTTAGCAGATGTATCACACATAGCAGGATCAGATAGAGCCCCAGCATACAGTATCACAATGTAAGATTAGATACAGAGCCCCAGCAGATGGTATCACACACAGTGGGATTAGATACAGTCATCTGCTCTTATTACACTGTAGGATAATGTCAGCTATGCAGGTGGGGGCACCTGCTGCAGACATCTGATAGTGAATGTTGTATGTACTATGGAAGGACTACAGCTGTGTTGTGCTGGGACTTGTAGTCCTCCCCTCAGTGACTCACCCACTCTCCCTCATGCAGAACATTGGCTGGGTCATGGCTGGGATGCCCCCCCTGGGTGAAGCACTGAGTACTTGTCCCTCCATCCAGCTCTTCCCCTGCGCTGCTCCTCACACACAACACCCTCAGCTCTGCTTAGTCACCTCTGTGAGGGGAGGGGGGAGAGCGTGCTGCTAGGAGGGGGGAGGAGGGTTTGTTTATGTTTCTCTCTGTGTCAGGGCTGTTATCTGATCCTCCTGTCAGAGTCGGTACACTCAGGAAGGATCTGCAGGGAGGGGCGTGTCCAGCAGGAATGCAGAAATAAGTCAGAGCCAGAGAGGGCTATTAGGGCATAGTCAGCCTTATATATTTAAAAAAAACTGTTCATTTTAGGTTATTAATGTATATTGCAAAAAGTGTTATCATGACCTAAGCTAACTAAAACTGAATGATCAAAATATTTTATAGTTGCGCTTTAACCCCTTAACGACAAAGGGCGTATAGGTACGCCCTATTGCCGGTAAGGGCGTTCAGAGCGGGGCCCCACGGCGACCCCGCTGTGAACCGCGGCGGTCCCGGGTGCCGCTTATAGCCCGGGACCGTCGTAGGTATTAGCGGGCACGGTCCGTTTGCCGTGCCCGCTAATACAGTAATCAGATGCAGCCGTCAAACATGACAGCTGCATCCGATTACCGGATCCAGCGTCTCCCTGGTGTCTAGTGGCAGAGATTGCTCCTCCGGGATGTTATCGCCGCATGCGTAATCGCCCGAACTATTAATTAATCACGTTCCTGATCTCGCACGGTAAATGGCGTCAGCGCAAAAAAATCCCAAAGTGCAAAATTGCGCATTTTTGGTCGCATCAAATCCAGAAAAATTGTACTAAAAAGCGATCAAAAAGTCGTATATGCGCAATCAAGGTACCGATAGAAAGATCACATCATGGTGCAAAAAATGCCACCTGACACAGCCCCATAGACCAAAGGATAAAAGCGTTATAAGCCTGGGAATGGAGCGGTTTTAAGTGACGTATATTTGTTGACAATGGTTTGAATTTTTTACAGGCCATCAGATACAATATAAGTTATACATGTTATATATCGTTTTAATCGTAACGACTTGAGGAACGTGCATAACAAGTCAATTTTACCCCAGGGAGAATGGCGTAAAAACACATTATCCCCAAATAAACAAAATGCGTTTTTTTTTTTTCAATTTCACCACACTTTGAATTTTTGTTCTGGTTTCGCAGTGTACTTTATGCAAAAATTCAGCCTGTCATTGCAAAGTACAATTAGTGACGCAAAAAATAAGGGCTCATGCGGGTTTCTAGGTGGAAAAATGCAAGTGCTATGGCCTTTGATGCACAAGGAGGAAAAAACGAAAATGCAAAAATCGAAATTGGCTCTGTCCTTAATGGGTTAAACAGGCAAGTTCCTCTGCAACTTCAGCTTCTGAGAACACTGGAGCTGACCTCATATGACTGGAGCCAATTCTCTGTCCAACCATCCCTCTTTTACCATTTTCCAAAAAGGAAAATATAAATACAAACAAAATTACAATATTTGGTATCACCACATACATAACTGTCTAAACTAAAAAATGTTATGTCATTGCAATCAAGCACAAAAAACAAACAAACAAATAATTTGGTATCACGATAATTGTACTGACCTAAAGAATAAAGATTAAGTATTTTTTTTTTTTTTTTTTTTTTACTTTTGAGGAAGTACTGGCATATCAACACTACCCCTCATAGAAGCACTCAGGATGTGATACCCAGAGCGGCGACGCCGGACACCCAGGTCAGATCAACAAATTACTTAAATCCACCTTATCTTATATGAAGATGCGCCGGAGGGACACATCACACAATCACATCAATCATATCATTTAATTATGTCATTATGCCGCCATGTTAACCATTTAACATTATAGAATCTATTTAGTTTTTACTTGTGAAACTTATCCTCCTTTCCTTTCTCTCCCCCCCCCCCCCCCCCCCAACAAAAAAAAAAGGTTAGGCCAGTTTTACTGCTACTAAATAAAGTTCACATGTCAATTTTACTGCACAGCGAGTGGCACTGGTAAAATGAAGGATGCCATTGCAAAGTACAGTTGATTCAGCAAAAAACAAGCCTTCATGTATAAATGTGTTTCAGCTAGAGCTGAGCAAAATTTGAGCATGCTGTCTGAAAAACATGGATACAGCCATTAGCTATGTTCACACAACGTCTTTCTTTGGCCATTTTAAGGCTTTTTTGAATGGCCGTCACTTTGGCGCCAACATGTAATTTGCATAAAACTGCTGCATTCTGGTGCCAAAATGACTGCCGTCCAAAAGAAAAAAAAAAAAAAGCTGTTGCGGAACGGCCAAAAAAGGATGTTGTGTGAACATGATACTAAATGAAGTATCAATATTGAAGCCACAACCGTTACCACTTTACATCCTACTATAGGGTATTGCAACACAACTATTCATGAGTAACCAAGTATATTCACCTCGGTGAGTCAGGCTGTGAAGATACAATCCAGTTAATATTATATAGACTGTGTACTCTACATAACACTTTAGTGCTTGATATGTCTTCTAAAGACTTTCCATTTAACTCCTTCTAATCTGTTATGTAAAATGATAGAGTCTAGTAGAGGACGCTGGGAAGAAGCACTTAGTGTGCTGTTTTTATGTAACAAGCTTTTTACTAACATGCTGCTAGTCAGGCTATTTGGTGAACGAGGGTGCAACTTTACCACCCACTCCTCTTTCAGAAATAGCCGCAGTATTCATTAAATGAGTAGTAAGAGAACCAGATAGTCAGCTGCTTAAGTGCACTGAGGGGTAAAGTCCCGCCCTCAGGGCACCAAACAGCCTCACTGGCATATTACTAAAATCGGTGCACCCTATTAAAGGCACTGTGTCCCTTAGTCTGATGTCCCCTATTAGGCCCTGTCGACAGTATATATTTGTTGCTATTATTAAAACATCTACAATTAACTTTATTTTATATTTTTAACCCCTTCAAGACAGAGCCGTTTGATGCACAAAAGTCAGATTAATGCAATGTTCCTTCCCGCCTTCTAAGAGCCATAGCGCTTTTAGTTTTCCACCTACAGGGCTGTTTGGGGTGTCATTTTTTGTGCCATGATCTTTTGTTTTTATTAATATCATATTGGTGTAACAGAAAAATTTTGATTGCTTTTTATTATTTTTTTTGTGATATATAATTTAATAAAATCAGCAATCCCGGTGCGTTTTTTTGTTTTCCATTTCTGCCGTTCACCGTGTGGGAACAATAATGTTACATTTTAATAGATTGGACAATTCTGCACACTACGATATGTAATATGTTTAGTTATTTATATTTATTTTTTTTATAATGGGCAAGGAGGTCTTTTAAACTTTTATTGGGAGGTTTTTTTAAATACTTTTATAAAACTTTTTTATTCCTTTTTTTTACTCGTCTATCACTCTAAAATATGCAATCATTAGATTGCATATACTGAACTATGCTATGCCATAGCATAGCATAGATCAGTGTTGTCAGCGATCTATGTATAGAGCCTGCCTAAGAGCAGTAAGGAGGGTATAGAGGGTATGGAGCCTGCCTAAGAGGGTAAGGAACTTACCCCCGCCTGTCGGCACATGCCATCGGGCCCCTAATCACTCAGTGACAGCTGCTTGATCTGTCACTGACCACCTTAAGCGCCGTGATCGCTGTAGATTACGGTGTTTAAGGGGTTAATGAGAGTCGGCTGCGGGATCGCATCGATTGATGTGAGCGGAAACGCTTTCTCTGCAGCGCTCCTGGTCTCATTACAATGCCCCTGTAGTCAGGAACGTATATATACATTGCTACTGCACGGGGTATGTGCAAAAGGAACATATATATACATGTCACTGACGGGAAAGGGTTAAAAGAGTCCCTTTTTTTTTTTTTACCAATGTTCAAAGAACAGTAATAAACTGATCGTCATTTATTATATTTTAACACAATACAGTTCTCTAATTAGTAAATCATGTCTCCTGAGATCAATTTGTCTTTTTCCTTAATGCAATTCCGTTGCGGTTATGTCATTTGACAGATAGCCTGGTTTATATATAACCTGTTCTCCACTCATTGTAATTCATCCACTCAATGTAACTCATTGTAAACATGCCAAATCCTCAGATGATGTTGTTTTTAAGTTGCTTATAGCTTTATAATAAACCAAGCAAGTAAGTGATGTGTAATCAAGATTATTAAACAAAGAAAAAGAGTTTTAGCACCCTGCATAGATGAATTGTTGAAGTACTTAAAGGAAATTTTTTCAGACGTGTGCGATAATTACCTTTACGTCGATAATGTTTTCTTTTTTTCTCCTTTGTCTTAACTTTTACCCCATTTGCAGAACATTATGAGGGTTTTATTTCTTCTGGGATAAGTTCCGCTTTTGAACATCATCATTTATTGCACCATATATTGTATAGGACAACAAAAAAAAAAATAATAACAAGGTATTTTATTCCGTTTACAGTGTTCCTTGCGGAAGATTGCTTATTTAATAGTTCAGGCATTTCCATACAAGGTGACACCAATTATGTTTATTTTTGTCTTTTGAATTTTTTAAATTGAATTTTGATTTGTTTTTACAGTTTTAACCCCTTCAGGACCGAAATGATTTTGGCTATCGGGACTGGAGCCTAGTTTTTAAATCCAACCTGTCTCACTGTATGTGGTTGTAGCTACATGAAGTTTTTGTTTCTAATTCTGAGATTGTTTTTTTGTGACATATTGTACTTTAAGTTAGTGGTAAATTTTGGCCAATATGCCAATTTTTTTTTTTGTGAAAAACGCTATTTTTTTCATGAAAAAATTTTCAAAATTTGCATTTTTTTTTTCACTGTAAATGTTCTGCAGTCATTGTGCAGGTTTAAAATGTAACATTTTTTTTTGCCGAAGTCATTACGCTCGATTATATGTGAGGGGATTATATGTAAAAAAATTTTGGGGTATTTTTATTTTTTTTACACTTTATTTTATTGGGGACTTCACTGTGCAATTGCCTGATTACAGGTATATTGCATTGCAGTTCTGTAATAGGCAAAACTGATCAGACTCAGCCTTAGGCACAGCAACCATCATGGCTGTGCTATCGCATCGCAAAGCCCGGATGGGGAATGAAAGAAGGATTCTCCCTTCTTTTAGCACTATAGGTGCATGTAATCACACTGATCACAGCACCTATAGGGTTAACTGCCAAGATCCAGGCTTATCACTAATCGGCTAACACTGACAGCTCCCCCCCCTCCCCCGCAGAAGACATGAGCGTAGCTCCTGCTCCCATGTCATCCCTGTCACATACCGGCACGTTCATCTGCCATAATGGTATGCAGAATTGGATGTGCCAGTAAGCGATCCAGCTGGAAGGGGTTAAAAAGGGTTTTAACCCCTTAAGTGTCCTAGGGGACTTGAGCATACAATTGTTTAATCATTCCTATAGCACACTGAAAAATTATTGCATCTATTGCAGTGCACTCTTCCTTTAGGGCAGTCCTTCTCAAACTGTAAGGTGGGCCTCACCAGTGAGGTATCCCCTAGCTGTTGGTGAGGCACAGCTAGAGATAGTAATTTTCACAAAAATGACTATAAGCTGCCCAGTGCCCATTATACAGTGTTTAGGAGACAAATGATGGGTAGACTGAGCAATAGTTTTTGTTTTTGCATGGACCTCCACCACACATGGTGAGGCCTCAGCATCCTCCTGGTAAGTCTGAAGAGGCCCAGACATCACTTTGGTCTGCTGGGTTCAGTAGGAAAAGATTAAGAAGCATGTCTTTAGGGTTAGGGTAGACTTGAAGGCCTTCACAAGGCCTATGATGCAAAATGTTACCAGATGTGACAAAGAAGTCCCCCACCTCTGTCTATTCTCTTATCTAAATAGTTAGACGGTGAGGATTGGATGTTTGCTGTAGTTAAAGATGAGCTGTGGTTAGAATAAAAATAAAAAAAATCATAGCCCTTTATATAATTTTGTAGTCTTTGGTTGCTTAATGAGGGTCTCCAGGTGTGCGATGTCAATGTGTCTACTTGCAGTAGATTGTCTATCAGTTTTATGCTGACAGGCATAATACATAGCTCCACAGTGGAATTATATGAGCGATACTTGAAAAGCAATAGCTCAAATAAGTGCTTTTAATAAAAAAAAACATATGTTAATGAGAACATAATAATAATAATAATAATAATAATAATAATAATAAATTAGGACATTAGTTGGTTATTAGAGATGAGCAAACCTTGAGCATGTTCGACAACCTTAGAGCTTTATCCAAGTTCAGCACCCACAGCTAATCAAATACCGAAAGTTCGGGTTCAGATGGACTCGAACCCGAACCCGGTTCGCTCATCTCTATTGGTTATCTAACATGTTGGGAGTTTGGCAACAAGCATTGTAAATACAGCTCTGGGCTATAATAAAAGCTGTGTCCCACAATCCATACAGGACTATTTAATACAATGTATATAGAAAGTAACAATGAAGTAACTCTATATGCAAAATGTGAACAAGAGAAGTAAAATTGAATATTAGTTGCGAATATTAACTGTGTTTTTCCCCCGCTTTGATCATTTATTGTTAACAGAATGCAAGTAAATAATAAAACCACAGTGTCAGAATTTATTCTGTTGGGTTTTTCCGATTTTGATATATTTGAGAACGTCCTTTTTTATATCGCTCTCCTGGCATATATTGTATGCATATTTGGTAATATTGCTATTATTATAGTAGTTATACTTGAGCCTTCTCTTCATACACCTATGTACTTTTTTATCACTACTTTTGCCATTCTAGAAATAATGTTTGTGTCGGTAACTATTCCGAAACTCTTAGCCCTCCTTATGCAGGCTACAAAGACCATTTCCATGCTTGGCTGCTTTGCCCAGATGTATGCCTTAAATGCTTTGGGTGAAACTGAGTGCTTCCTACTTGCCTTGATGGTTTTAGATCGATACTTGGCTATTAACAACCCCTTACGTTATTCCGCTATAATGACTCGGACATTTTGTTCTGAATTAGCCATGCTTCCCTGGCTGGCTGGATTCATCATTTCTTTCATACCTACGATCTGCACAACTCTTCTGGAATATTGTGGCCCTAATGAAATTAACCAGTTCTTCTGTGACTTGGCTCCATTGCAGAATTTAGCCTGTTCCAACCCACTTTTCAGCAACTTGACTACTCAGTTAGCAGCTGTCCTTTCTGTAGTGTTTCCGTTCATGACTATTGTAGCGTTATACACTCACATTATATTTACTGTGTTAAAAATTGAGAGTACAGAAGGCAAACAGAAAGCGTTTTCAACATGTTCCTCTCATCTTATTGTTGCTTGTCTGTTTTATTGCACAGTTATTGCTGTATACATCAGGCCTAAGGGCAGTCGGTATGATAAATTTCTTGCGCTCATGTATACTGTTGTTACTCCAACAATGAACCCATACATTTATACTTTAAGAAACAGAGATGTGAGAAATTCTTTAAGAAAACAATTTAGGCAACTTTTAAAACTTTCCTCGAAAGTTTTGTAAGCAACTTGCCTTTGATAAAAATATATATGTGTAGGCACATAATAAGGCACAGTTCCAACAACTTGAAATATTGTCAGATTTTGGCCGTGCGCTGCTCTCCACATTTCAGCAGCACGCAGTCAGCTCTCTGCTAGTGCCGAAAGCGTCTCCGGCCCTGGCGACCGGCCAGGTCAGTTGTTATGCGCACGCCAGCAGTGTCCTTAGTTGTTGCCTCGGCTGGGGCTTCACTGCCCCCAGCTGAATATTGTTGTTAAGGGTATAAACCCACACACCGTATATGCAGCGTGTTTACTGCTGCGATACGCAGCAAACTCGCAGCAAAATCGCAGCAAAATCGCAGCAGATTAGATCTAAATAACTGAACACAGCATCAAATCTGTACCAACAAATCTGCTGCGTATTTGTTGCATATCTGCTGCATATACGGTGTGTGGGTTTATACCCTAAAAGTGAATGTTACTGGCGGCTATAACTGCTCCAGCTATAACTGCCCCAATCATGGTATGGGGCTGGGACTCCAGCCTCCATAAGACTGTTCCCCTTATCATCCTTCTTGCCTGCAATAGCGTCTCATACCTTCAGTTTCTCCTTGACCTAGCGTTTGTTCCTGCATTGATTTACTGGTATCTTGACATTTTGGCCTTTGAATGGAGTTCAGTCCAATTTTTTCTCATCCCTAGGACAAATTTGTGACTACCCAAACCATGCCGCCCTTGCTGAGTCCCATTTGCTGTCCATTCAGCAAGGTCGCCACACAGCAGAGGACTACTTCTGAGAATTCAGACAGTGGAGTGCAGTGACTGGGTGGCTTGATTCCCCATTAAAGACTATTTTTTGTCAGGGGTTGTCAGAGGATATAAAAGATATGATGGTTAGTCACCATACCCCTGACTCACTCAGTGAATTAAAGGTGTTATCCAGTGCTACAAAAACATGCCCACTTTCCTCCTACTATTGTCTCCAGTTTGGATGGGGTTTTGAAACTCAGTTCCATTGAAGTAAATGGAGCTTAATTGCAAACCGCACCTGAACTGGAGATAACAGTAGGGGGAAAGTGGCCATGTTTTTGTAGCGCTGGATAACCCCTTTAATGACACCTGCTGTTTCCATTAACAGACAACAGAGAGACACGGCGGGAGAAACGGGGTGACAGATATTATACCACATCAGAGCCAGTTAGCCAGGTCTTCCTTGACTCCTCCCAAGACTGCTGTGTCCCTTACTATTCCACTGACTGCTGAGGAGCCTATAATGTTGGAGTCCACCTTGGCTGCAGCCCACAGGAAGCACTGCCTGGACCAGTCCCTGTGCCTCTACTGTGGGAAACCCGGTCACTTCATCAGGGAATGTCTCTCGAAGCCCAGCCAGAAGTCGGGAAAACCTCCGCAATCAGTTGATAAATTTATGTTACCAGTTACTTTGTTTTGTTCTGACAATTCTTTTTCCGGAAATGCTATGGTTGATTTTAATTCCACATTAAGTTTTATACAAACTTCTCTCGCCATGTCTCTAGGTCTTGAGTTAATTCCGTTGAGTTCTCCATTTTCTGTTTCTGGAGCTGACTTCATTAAGTTCCGCATATCTGATATCATCCTGAGATGAATACCTTGATGATTTTAGTGACGTCTTTGACAAAGCTATTGCTGGAGCCCTGCCTCCCCATTGCCTGTATGACTGTGCCATTGACCTCGTATCTGGGGGCAGGTTCCCAAAAGGCAGCATTTTTACCCCCCCCCCCCCCCCCCCCAGCTAAAGTCGATGCACCAGTACATACAAGAAAGTTTAAAGAAGGGTCACATCCATTCGTCTGTGTCTCCAATGGGTGCTGGATTCTTATTTGTTGAGAAAAAAGATGGTGGTCTACGACCATGTATAGGCTATCATGAATGCAAAGTTATGCAAGATGCAAGTTAGCCACTCTCTACTGACTATGCTTGACAAGTGCGAAAACTTCTAGTTATCTTCACCCAGAAACAGAGGCCTGGGATTTCTACTTCCTCCCAGGGTGGTCACCAATACTGTGAAGGCAGAAGGCAGTCAGAAAACGCAGACGTATCTAAATGGGAGTATGAGGAGTTTCTTCAAGACACACACTACATACACATTCCAGAGGAGTACAGTACTACTTAGGCAAGGGCTCCTATTTGGCCCCTATCTACTACTACAGCTTTATTTCTACTTTACCTTCATCTCAAGTTACCTACTGAGAGATCTACTGTTGTACTAAAGCACTGTTGATTTTTTTGGATTGCACTGAAGCTATTTTTCAAGTAAAGTTTAAGCATTTAAGTTTAAGTGGGACTTGTCTCTGTCGCTGTACCCTGCACCTCACACTAGCTCTAATAAAAGTCTGTGTTTGTCCGTGAGAGGGTATTACCACTCCTGGCCACAATATGAAGTCGCCAAAAAATTAGAGCCCACCAGCTGGCAAATCACTGTCCTACTGAGTGAACTATAGTGTCTTATTTACCTAGTCTCCATCAGATCAGTGATCATTTTGCCTTAGTGTTCTACTAGGCATTTCACTGACTAGTCAGAATACTACTCTACACTGATGAAGGGCAACATCCCAAAAAACATCTGTCTGTGGCTTTGGTATCTCCCTTGTCATATCCTTAGACTCGTAACTGATTTGGATATTGACTAAACAGGCCACTTCATATGGAGGTTTGGTGGTTTCCTTACTGGAGACATCCCTTCCCTAGGTTTTCCTTCCCTGGAAGGATATTTGTCTAGCCCTGTGTAATTTGTTTTTGGACTCTATGACATGTTAAAATAATGGCCTTAGATGCAAATGTTTTAGTTGGGCTTAAGCTGTACTTACATGGATCGGTAATTGCGACTCTGTTTTTTGTTTTTATAGCACTAATATACCTTTCTTTACATACAGTATATTGCAGTATTCTAAATGTCAAAAATGTCCAACTAAAAGACATGAAAAGAGTTTTTATCAGTCGAGGTCTGAGTTTTTTCCACACTGACCAATCAGTAGAACAAGTGGGGAGAGGGACTTCATAGACTTACATTTAAAGTCTGTCTAGGTCAACTGACACAGAGCCAGGAGTTAACGAGCCCTGGGACTGCATTGACTCCCGGCTCATTCTCTTGAAGTTGCAGTCTGAACACTCAAAAACTTAAAACTTTTGACACATCTCCGTGATATGTTGCAAATCACAAGTGGTCAAGATCCAAACCATGTAGTAAAAAAAATAAATAAATCCATCCAAGAATCCATCTGAGTGGATAAGTTGAGAGACCAGGCAGCGTGACACAGTGGGTCCTGGTCATAGAAATATAAAAAAAAAAAGCTGTCAGTGGAAAAAGACCACTTGGTCCATCTAGTCTGCCCTTTGTTTATTTCCTTTTTTATTATCTTAGGATATATATTTATCCCAGGCAGGTTTAAATTCGGTTATTGTAAATTTACCTCCCACATCTGCTGGAAGTTTGGTCCAAGCATCTACTGCTCTTTCAGTAAAGTAATATTTTCTCATGTTGCTTTTAATATTTCCCTAAACTAACCTCTTACTGTGCCCCCTTGTTCTTGAATCCTTCCTGATATGTTTTATGGCTGACACCATCTACCATTTTTGTAGCCCACCTTTGAATCCGTTCTATTTTATCAAGATCCTTTTTTAGGTGAGGTCTCCAGAACTGGACACGGTATTTCAGATGTGGTCTCATTATAGCTCTATACAATGGGATCACAATCTCCCTCTTCCTACTGGTTATACCTCTAGCTATAGAGCCTGGCATATGATTTGCTTTCCCTACCACCTGGTTGCACTGGTAATTTATTTTAAGGCTGCCAGGAATCACTACCCCTAAATCCTTCTCTTCTGAAGTTTTCCCATGGTGACCCTGATCCAGCTTATACCTAAAACCTTTTTTTTTTTCTTCCCTTTTTGTTACATTTTGCTGCTGGAGAAAACAGAAATGAATAACAATAATTGCTTGAACCCTGCAGCTATAAATTTGCCCCTCAGTTTTATGATGCATCTTTCTTCTCCACTATCAATGACTTCCTGAGTTGGTGACCACACTGTCTAGATATGTAGTTTACATCAGTAGTAAAAGTTAAATTATTTCATATGCAAAATTCCATGTCACAATAAATCCACATAAAAAAAACTTAAAGAATTTAAGTTTCCCAAACTCACAAAAAATCCCCAGAGTTTCCTTGTTTGCACTTGATTCCCCATTCCTATTGGCTCTTACACTTTCAAAAAAAAAAGTCACAAATACACACCCACAATAGAGAATAATAACAGGTCTTCTGTTCACCCCACCCTTTTACAGAATCACCTTACCGCTTCACCTATTCCTGTGCCTGCTGCTATCCAGGTGGCCACATTACTGTGTCTTCTGTGTAGGAAAATGCCCCCAAGTATTTGTGTCAGTAACCCGCTGCTGCCAATCGGTCAGGGAGGGGACGGGGAGACATGGACAGTCAACCCTGAACTGATCCATGATGACTGTCCCTGCCTTCTTGCCTCAGACAGTCCTAAGTGACTGCGGGCAACTGGGCTACCATCCCTGACCTGGGTAAAGTGGAACACAATACATGGACAAGACAGACAACAATAAGGGATAGTCAACAGACTGAGGTACTTATCAGCTGTTGTATGTCCTGCAGGAAGTGGTGTATTCTTTCCAGTCTGATACAGTGCTCTCTGCTGACATCTCTGTCTGAAACAGGAAGGCCTAGTTTACATATATAAGTTGCATCCGTTTAATTTTTTTTTGTACGAAACTGCAACTGATATAACAATTGATGGCAAAAAGTTGCCATAAGTTTATTCCATTAGTTGTCATTAGGGATGGTCCGAACCTGCCGAGGTTCGGGTTCGTACAAACCTGAACTCTCGGCAATGATTCTCGATGTCTGCCCGCTCCGTGCAGCAGGTGGATACAGCCGGAAGAACGCCTGGAAAACTGGGATACAGCCATAGCCATAGCCAAAAGCCAGAGGATGCATAATGCCTGCGCCTGTACACGGTATGCCTCCGGCCAGATAGCCTAGCTGGCAAGCAGCGTTCTGACGTGCGGTCAGTCCGACGGTCCGGTGGCACTTATGTGATAACGCTAATGGGATCAGTTCAGAGATGCGTTTCCCTCCAGTGCTTTTCTACTTCACTGGAGGGAAACGGCGCCAGATCGCCAGATATATGTAAACTAGGCCGAACTGTCCAGAGCAGCAGAGGTTTTCTATGGGGATTTGTTGCTGCTCTGGACAGTTCCTGACATGGACAGAAGTGGCAGCAGAGAGCACTGTGTCAGACTGAAAAAAAAACCACCACTTCCTGCAGGACATACAGAGGCTGATAAGTATGGCAAGACTTGAGATTTTACAATATAAGGAAATTACAAGTCTATATAACTTTCTGAAACCTGTTGATTTGGAAGAAAATTATGTTTTTGCTGGACAACCCCTTTAAATACATAAATAAAACAACAGCACAAAATGAATTTCATTTTTGTTTAGTAGTAAATATGAGCTATCACTATGTAGAGAAGGCTGAAAAGTTTTGTGTTTTTAAATGCTTGGATGAGGATAAATAAAAGTTGCCCATGGGCTTTGTCTAGGACTGTAATGAACCCCCTTTCAAACCTCATTTTTTCAAACACTTCTCATAATTTACACAAATTGGTCCCATGTTGTATCTGTTACACATTATTGTCAATGGATAAGCTTTCCCTTGTGTCAAATACAGAGAATATTTATACTGGGTTATTAAAAAATATATGATACATGAAATCAAAGCAGATAATGGAAGAGAAGTTTTAGAAATCCAAGAAAAATGACCAAGTCTTACATATAAGATTCACAGAGAACTTCAGTCCACATAGTCACATTGCATTGTTCCAGAACATTACATTTCCCAAATTCAACCTTTTTTTTATTTCCTATTTTATTATATCTCTATGGTGTCATTTATTTTGTATTGTGCAATTTCTGTGAGCAAATGATGACTCATGTTATTTGTAAGTCTCCATTTACTTAGACATATCCTGGTAATACTAATATTTCTAATACCTGAAAATAAAACTAGATGATCCATTATAAGTCCTACATTTTTTAGCAAGGAATTTTCTTACAAAATTTTACTAGGCTATTATTTTACTTTTTTTGCTGATTTTTTTTTGCATTCCGCTTGTTCACATGCTCCATTGTCCCTATAATAGACAAAGTACCCAGATATTGTACTTCTTCCACAGCATGCCTTACACGTACATGATCATTTTGCCCTTCCTTTCTGTGTTCCTCCTCTCTAGCTAGTAGTGTTGGCCAAACATCACAAAGTCCCGTCCAAAATCAGCAGCAGAACATCATGGAACTTCACAGATCCCAAAACTGAGGTTACTTAGGAAATCATGACCTAAGATGCACGAAAACCCAATACTTTGTATAGCGGAAGTATTATACATCCAAAGGTGTTAATGTGAAGTCGGGTATATTATTTCTGCTTTTCGAACCTCCAGTCTAATAGTAGTAGAATACCCATCACTTCTTTGTGAAAACTTTCACCTACAATGGAGTACAGCAACAAATCCTCAGTGACAGAATTCATCCTTTTGGCTTTTTCCGAAATAAAAATTTTTTTAAGATTTTGCTCTTTACTGTTTTTTTATTTACGTACATTGTTTGTATTGCTGGAAATCTGACTATTATTTTACTGATCATGCTGGAAACTTATCTCCATAAGCCAATGTATTTTTTTATTAGTATGTTTTCTGCTGAAGAAATCTTATTTGTTTCTATTCCGATCCCAAAGCTGTTAGCCATCCTACTGGCAGATGATAAGAAAATATTTTTTGTTGGCTGTTTTTTACAGGTATATTTATTTATTACCTTGGGTCAAGTGGAGAGTATTTGCCTTATCATAATGGCCTACGATAGACACCTGGCTATTAACAAGCCATTTGGGTTAATGATTATAGAACAAATTACATTGCGGCAATACCAATTATGTTAATTCTCCATTTGCAATTTTTTTTTTCAGTAATAAAACATTTTCCAGTATGTGACTTCTGTACATTAGTACACACACACATTTTTTATAGGAATATTGTTGGGAATCAGGGACAGGATGACAGGTGAGCCCTGAAGGTGGCACACGCCCCACTGTCTCTGCCTACTTGCCTCAGAAGCCCTAGGCGGCAACAGACAACTGGACGGCAAACCCTATCTCAACTAAGTGCAACACAGAACAAAACAAGACAAAAACACACTATAAGGCAAGGTCAGAGGTCCAGGTCAATAACACATGAGTAGCGCAGTACAATTCAGAATCCAAGGGGGTAGTCAAGTAGTCAAGAGCCAGAAGCCATATAACCAGAAAAGCAATGTAGAAAATAAGGTCAAGATATACTAGTAAACTAGGCACTATTGCAGGCAAGGCAGGATACTTATGGAACCAGAAGTCTCAGCCCAGATCAAGCCCAGCACCAGTCAGTCTAATTACAATCACTCACACCTAATGGTGATCGGCCGGAGATTATGAGTAGAGATGAGACTTTTGGTCTGAAAGGTCTCTCATTATGACTTTGATCCCGGCCGCATACTTGCTCTCACGGGAATATGCGGCCAGGATATTCCAGGGAATCCCTGTTGAATTCCCTGAAATATCCTGGCCGCATATTCGCGGGAGTGCAAGTATGCGTCCGGGATCAAAGGCATGATGAGAGAGCGCCGATGTTGGTCCGACCGTCCGCTCATCTCTGATTATGAGGCTCCAGCTGTGGCAACATCATAGAGATGCACTGAGGCGCCTCCAGCAACCAGACCAGCTGGAAAGGAAGCCAGGGATGCTGTCCGCACTGCCAGAGAGCTGGTCGCATGCTCCGGCCGCGTGGGAAGCCGAGCGAGCGGCTTTTTAGAACTATTCCCAACAGGTGCTAAATAGAAAAATAACACATACCTAGCTTCCTCTTTTTCCCATCATTTCCATTCTCACAGAGCTTGTGTTCTCGCTACACAGCCCTTTCAGGAATGGGGCCAGCCTGTGCATTTGCCCACTCAGCCAATCACTGCCTTACCCACCGATTGGCTTAGTGGGCATTTGATGAGTTGGAATAGATTTTCGATGTACATTATGTTAAATCCACTGGGTCACTAACCCTTATCCTATATATATATATATATATATATATATATATATATATATATATTTTTTTTTATTTATTTTATTTTATTTATTTATTTATTTTATTTTTTTTAGAAAAGTAGTGTTGACAGTATACAGTGGGAAAAAAAGTATTTAGTCAGTCACCAATAGTGCAAGTTCCACAACTTAAAAAGTTGAGAGAGGCCTGTAATTGGCACCATATGTAGACCTCAACTATGGGAGACAAAATGAGAAAACAAATCCAGAAAATCACATTGTCTGATTTTGTAAGAATTTATTTGCAAATTATGGTGGAAAATAAGTGTTTGGTCAGTAACAAAATTTCATCTCAATACTTTGTTATATATCCTTTGTTGGCAATGACAGAGGTCAAACGTTTTCTGTAAGTTTTCACAAGGTTGGCACACACTGTTGTTGATATGTTGGCCCATTCCTCCATGCAGATCTCCTCTAGAGCAGTGATGTTTTGGGGCTGTCGCTTGGCAACACGGACTTTCAACTCCCTCCAAAGGTTTTCTATAGGGTTGAGATCTGGAGACTGGCTAGGCCACTCCAGAACCTTGAAATGCTTCTTACAAAGCTACTCCTTCGTTGCCCTGGCAGTGTGCTTTGGATCATTGTCATGTTGAAAGACCCAGCCACTTTTCATCTTCAATGCCCTTGCTGATGGAAGGAGGTTTGCACTCAAAATCTCACTATACATGGCCCCATTCATTCTTTCATGTGCCCGGATCAGTTGTCCTGGCCCCTTTGCAGAGAAACAGCCCCAAAGCATGATGTTTCCACCCCAATGCTTTACAGTAGGTATGGTGTTTGATGGATGCAACTCAGTATTCTTTTTCCTCCAAACAAGACAAGTTGTGTTTCTAACAAATAGTTCCACTTTGGTTTCATCAGACCATAGGACATTCTCCCAATACTCTTCTGGATCATCCAAATGCTCTCTAGCAAACTTCAGACGGGCCCGGACATGTACTGGCTTAAGCAGTGGGACACGTCTGGCACTGCAGGATCTGAGTCCCTGGCGGCGTAGTGTGTTACTGATGGTAGGCTTTGTTAAATTGGTCCCAGCTCTCTGCAGTTCATTAACTAGGTCCCCACGCGTGGTTCTGTGATTTTTGCTCACTGTTCTTGTGATCATTTTGACCCCACGGGGTGAGATTTTGCGTGGAGCCCCAGATCGAGGGAGATTAGTCAGAGGGATCGAGGGAGATCAGTGGTCTTGTATGTCTTCCATTTTCTAATTTTTGCTCCCACAGTTGATTTCTTCACTCCAAGCTGGTTGCCTATTGCAGATTCAGTCTTCCCAGCCTGGTGCAGGGCTACAATTTTGTTTCTGGTGTCCTTTGACAGCTCCTTGGTCTTCACCATAGTGGAGTTTGGAGTCTGACTGTTTGAGGGTGTGCACAGGTGTCTTTTTATACTGATAACAAGTTTAAACAGGTGTCATTACTACAGGTAATCTTGCTATTGTAATTTGAAAGAGAATAGGATAAATTAAAAAGTCCTGCTGTGGCATCTCTCACTGACTGCAGCTCCGCTACTTTATTGTTGACAGTTCGCTCAGCCAATCAGTGACTGAGATGGGGCAGCGCCATGGCCAGTGAGTGGCTGAGTGGGCTGTCAATGCCAAGGTAAACATACGACAATACACCGCAATTGGACCGTGCCCGCTAATAGCCGCGGTCCCGGGCTACAATCAGCACCCGGGACTGTGGCGGTTCAGAGCACCGCTCTAAAGTCCCTAAGACGGCACAGGACGTAGGGGTACGCCCAGGGTCGTCTAGGGGTTAAATGTCTATTAGTAATTTTCATAACTTTTATGAAACAATTATTTTGCCTGGACTTCCCCTTTAAGAAAAAAATATGTAAAAAAATGACATTAGATTTGATGATACTATCATTTTATGGTTGTACAGTTTCTGAGTGATTAATAATTCTTATTTGAGTATACATATAAAACCACTAAGGATCTAGTAGTTTTCCCATGTGTAAAATGTTATAGCAATAAGATATATAAGAATGAATAACTGGAGCTCATTTTAAAACTCTCAATAAAAAGAAATAGATGAAAAATGTGTGTGTGGTATTCTAGGGTGTACATGGATCAGCTATAATATTAAGATTGCTGACAGGTAAAGGTTGTACACTGATCGGCCATTATTGATACCTAGAGGAGATTTTGTGCCCTGAAGTAATGTTTATTAGAGACTTGTCACCCTGAAAGTGACAGCCATTCCTCAGTACTATGGATAAGGCTTCATCACACACCACTCTGCAAAAAAACTAGTCTGAGGTTCAATTGGGTAAGTAATGTTAGAAAGTTTTTTTTAATGATATGCCCCCAAATACAAACTTTTTATATTTTCAGAAAACACTTTTAGTTACACAATAAATGTTCTATCGAACAGTAACTAAGGCATCTGCAGGATTTTATTGCCTAGGAATTTCCAAAAGTCTTGATTTGTCTCTGTGTTTGTAACGGGGGAAAAAAATCTAATCAAACTTTACAAAATATTTACAGAATATAGGAAGATCGCAACCTGCTTTTTCTTTGAGGGTGCCTTCACACGTCCCGTATCGCTGCGAGTTTCTAGCACATAAATCTAAAGTGATACTGATTGCTATAAAGTCAATGTATGTTTATTCTCGCTGCGTGTTTGGTGTGATTTTGGTGCGTGTTTGGTGCGATTTTTACATGCGAGTTTTGATTTTCACATGATTTTCACAGGAGAGTTTTAACACCACAAAAAAAAAACAGCTACTTTAAATACGCAGCGATACGGTATGTGTGAAGGCACCCTTAAAGGGGTTATCCTGCAGAGTTAGGTTAAACTTTTAAATTTAAAGTTGTTTAGTTGACATTTATAATTTTTTTTACCAACATCAACAAAATCTTTGAAAAATTTTACTAAATTTTCAACAGCAAAAGAAAATGGAAGTCTCCCATTAATCCAATACTATCACAATTGGTAGTCTCAAGGAAACACAAAGAAAGAGAGGGCGGGGGCACCTCCTGGTGAAGTATGTCAAGAATACCAATCTTGAAGGGGAGAAGGATGAGTTACACTCACCTAGTGAAGTTGTGCAAGAATAGGCACAACTGTATAGAGCACATGAGAGAGGGGGTGAGACACCGCAGCTCCTGCCGGGGGTACGTCAAGGGAGGTGTACCAATCACAATCTTGAAAACGGGCCACAGCGGGCTCCTGGACCATAGAGTCCCGGCTTCGTACGGGCGCAGATGATCAGTAAACCACACTGTTAGGAGGTTTATTCCTTATAAAAGGTTTATTGTGCATACAACGCATTTCAGCAAAAATGCTGAAACGCGTTGTATCCACAATAAACCTTTTATACGGAATAAACCACCTAACAGTGTGGTTTACTGAGCATCTGCGCCCATACGAAGCCGGGACTCTATGGTCCAGGAGCCCGCTGTGGCCCGTTTTCAAAATTGGTAGTCTCTATACAAGAGGATGTTTATACCAGATAATGTATCTACGCAAAAGAAAACACAACATCTTTATAAGAGAAAGTAAGAGAATGTCTTTATCTTAGCTAAAACCAAAAATTAAAGGAGCATTCCAGGCAAGTGTAAAAAACAAACAAACAAACAACAAAAACAGGGAGGGCAGGGGGTGACTGCAAGTGAGTCAGTGAGGTTTCCAGTCAGTGACTGGATGAGTGGGTATTTATGAGTGGGCTATTGCATCAAAGGGTAGGAAGGTACAGGGGACTAGTTGTGGACCCCCTGGCCTCCCTGTTTATTTTTTAAATTTGTCTAGAGTTCTCCTTTAATACAGCAACCCTCTGATTATAGCTATTAAAGAAATTATTTAACAGTGGTTTCTGTGATATTAGTACGATCCTTCCCCTTTTAACTCACTGTTAACACCAAGTTGTGCACAACATCACAAACTATTCATAATTATTAACCCCTTAAAGACAGAGCCTGAAATGGCCTTAATGACAGAGACAAATTTTATGAATATGACCAGTGTCACTTTATTCATTAATAACTTCGGGATGCTTTTACCTATCCGGCTGATTCTGAGATTGTTTTCTCGTGACATATTGTACTTTACATTTCTGGTAAATTGGAGTCGATAATCATAACAAATCTTTATGAAAAAAAAACCAAATAATGTGAAAAAATGTGAAAAACTGCATTTTTCCAACTTTGAAACTTCTTTGCGTATACAGAAAGTGGTTATACCACATAAATTATATATTAAATAGCATTAGCAACATGTCTACTTTATGTTGGCGGCATTTATTAAACTATCTTTCATTTTTTTTAGACAATAGGAAGCTTAAAACATTAGCAGCAAATTTCCAAATTTTCAGTAAAATTTCAAAATCAGATATTTTTAGGGACCTGTTCAGGTTTAAAGTGTATTTGAGGGGCCTGTATGTTAGAAAGCCCCACAAAGCACCCCATTTCAGAGACTGCACCCCCCACACTCTGCAAAAGCATATCCAAAAAGTGTTTTAACCCTTTAGGGGAGTCACAGAAATAAAAGCTAAGTGTGTAAGAAATTTGAAAATTTTAATTTTCTGTGCAGAGATTTTATTGTAATCCAATATTTTTCATAATTATAAACCTATTACCAGAGAAATGCACCCCAATAATTATTGCCCCGTTTCTGGAGTTTATAGAAATACCCCATATGTGGCCCTATTGCGCTATTTGACGCAACCACAAGCCTCAGAATCAAAGGAGCGCCTAGTCAGTTTCAACGCCTCCGTTATATTTGGTCATTTCTGACTGTACCACTTCAGGTTGGCAGAGGCTCTGGGGTGCCAAAACTTAAAAAACACCCCTAAAGGGACACCATTTAGAAAACTACACCCCTCAAGGAATGTAACAAGGGGTGCGGTGAGCATTTGGACCCCACAGGTGCTTCACAGATTTTCCGAACAATATGGCGTGAAAAAAGAAAAATTTATTTTTTACACTAAAACGTTGTTCTAGCCTTCAATTTTTCATTTTCTTAAAGGGATAAGAGGAAAAAAAAGACACAAAATGTGTAGCGCAGTTTCTCCCGAGTACAGAAATACCCCACATGTGGCGATAAAGTGCCAAGCGGGCGCAGGACGAGCCTCCAAAGGGAAGGAGCGCCAATTGGCTTTTGGAAGCTGAATTTCACTGGAAAGGATTTCAAGGGCCATGTCGCATTTACAGAGCCCTCGTGCTGCCAAGACACTGGAAACCCCCCACAAGTGACCCCATTCTGGAAACTACACCCCTCAAGGAATCTAACAAGGGGTGCAGTGAGCATATGGACCCCACTGGTGACGGGCACAAATGTGGAACAATGTGACGTAAAAGTAAAAAATTTCATTTTTTCACTTTCATGGCACAAATGTGCCCGTCATCAAGGGGTCCATATCCTCACTGCACCCCTTGTTAGATTCCTTGAGGGGTGCAGTTTCCATAATGGGGTCACTTGTGGGGGGTTTCCAGTGTTTTGGCAGCACGAGGGCTCTGTAAATGCGACATGGCGTTCATCATCCATTCTAGCCAAATCCAACCTCCAAAATCCAAATGGCGCTCCTTCCCTTCGGAGGCTTGCCCTGCGCCCACATGGCGATTTATGTCCACATGTGGGGTATTTACGGACTCGGGGGAAATTGCTCTACACATATTGTGTGTTTTTTTCTCTTTTAACCCCTTGTGAAAATGATAAATTCAAGGCTAAACCAACATTATAGTGTAAAAAATGTAATATTTCATTTTCACGCCACATTGTTCCACATTTGTGCCCATCACCAGTGGGGTCCATATGCTCACTACACACCTTGTTACATTCCTTGAGGGGTGCAGTTTCCATAATAGGGTCACTTGTGGGGGGTTTCAACTGTCTTGGCAACACAGAGGCCTTTTGAATGCAACATGGCCCCTTAAAATCCATTCCATCCATATCCAGCCTTCAAAAACCAAATGGCGCTCCTTCCCTTCGGAGGCTTACCCTGCACCCGCATGGCGCTTTATGTCCACATGTGGGGTATTTCCGTACTCAGGGGAAATTGCTCTACACATTTAGTGTTTTTTTTTATCTTTTAGCCCCTTGTGAAAATGAAAAAATCATGACAAGATTAATGATTTAGAGTAAAAATTTTACAAAAATTACACTAAATGTTGGTCTAGCCTTGATTTTTTCCATTTCCACAAGGGGTTAAAAAAGAAAATGAACACAAAACGTGTAGGGTAGTTTCCCCTGATTACGAAAATACCCCATATGTGGGCATAATGTGCCATATGGGCACAGGGCAAGCCACCAAAGGGACAGAGCGCCATTTAGAGGCTGGAATGGAGGATGGAGGCCATGTCGCAATTACAAAGCTCCTGTGCTGCCAGGTCAGTAGAAACCCCCCACAAGTGACCCCATTCTGGAAACTACACCCCATAAGGAATCTAACAAGGGGTGCAGTGAGGATATGGACCCCACTGGTGACGGGCACTTACGTAGAACATGTGCCGAGAAAATAAAAAATACAATTTTTTTCATTTTCACGTCCCAAATGTGGCCGTCACCAGGGGGCCATATCCCCGCTGCCCCCCTTGTTAGATTCCTTATGGGGTGTAGTTTCCAGAATGGGGTCACTTGTGAGGGGTTTCTACTGTCCTGGCCGCACAGAAGCTTTGTAATTGCATCATGGTATCCTCTAATGGGAATGGCGGCCATACCTACTTAGCTGGGGAAAAGGGACAATTATTAATTTATTTGGGGGTATTGGGCCAATTATTAGTTTATAAGGTTGGAAATGACAGGTGTCCATCAAATTCAATCTGTGTTGATCCAGAGGAAGGCAAAAAACCCTCATGAGGCAGACGACAGTAGCCTCATCACAGGGGAAAAATTCCTTCCCGACTATATATATGTATATTGGCGATCAGAATAATCCCTGGATCAGGGTGACCCCTGAAATAGGAATAAGGGACAGAATTTAGATAATGTAGAACCCCAGTGACGTGTGGTGCGCCTTGGAGCGATCCAGTATGCAGAGGCCGGGGTGATCAGGACAGGCGTCACACTGGAAAATGGTGTCCTTCCTGATCCCCCTGTTACGCCACACTCTGCACTTCTTCTGGGGTCTCCTGTTCTCCAGTGTGGGGGACGTCACCTGGAAAATGTTGCCCTGGTGCGATACGGGGTCCTTCATATCCAGAAGCGCTGGGTCCGCTCCATGGCTGCTAAATATTAGGGCGCTATTACTGCTTCTGATATGTTCGGATCGTGCCGCAAGCTACAGTAGCTCGGGCAGCAAGGGACCGGAAGAGGGGGTGCTGGTATAAAAGTTATCCCCGTACGGGTGGTGACCTTTATCCAGCAGTGGGAAGATCAGTTCCCGGACGATCTTTCCACTTGTTCCGAGGATGGGGGGGGAGGGGGCATCTGGGGGCATTTGGGGGCTGGATTTGGGTGTCCCTTTCTACATACACTCTTAAGGGTACGTGCACACTGCGGAATCGCGACAGATAACCCTTCGTGCATTCCGCAGTTGGCACCCACTGGCAGACTGATGCAGGCGCACGTCGCCGTCCGTGTCATAGACTCCATTCTATGCACGGGCGGATCATTCTTTGGACGGACGACGGATTCCGCCCGTGCATAGAATGGAGTCTATGACACGGGTGGAGACATGCGCCCGCATCAGTCCGCTGGCGGGTGCCAGCTGCGGAATGCACAAAGGGTTATCCTTCGCCATTCCGCAGTGTGCACGTACCCTGGATCTGTAAGTGTACCCTGAGGTACGCTCACAGAGTTTGTAGAATTTCACACCATACCGTCATCTCTTATTGGGACGGTACTGGCGGAAAAGACATGTCTGGGGGGCAGCGTACGCTACGCTACCCCCAGACACGTCACTGGATGATGAGGATGATGAGGATGAATGGAGGAAAGAAGGATCCCCCCATTCATCCTTACTGGCTGTTTCGGGGTCGGGGGCAATAATAACGTATCCCTCTGACACCGAAAACACCCTGGGGGCCATCTTTATATGGGGATTGGTATATGGGGTATGTAGTGGTGTAGTGTCAAACTTTATTCAATGTAGTGTGGTGTAATGTAGTGTTTTTTACGTGTTTTTTTTTACAGTAAGTATAAAAAAAAAACTACGCCAACAAAGGAGTTGCTGATAAATGCCGCTCTTATGTGCGGCACTTATCAGCAGGCCGTGGCAGTAGAATATAGAAAAAAAACACCCTACGCCAAAAAGGAGGAGTTGCTGATTAGCAGCGCACTTTCGTGCGATGCTGATCAACACTCAGCGGCGATAGGGTGCGGAAAATAGAAGAAAAAAAAATTTTGAAAAAAAAAAAAAAACTTTTTCTATATTCTGAATATCCCTGTAGCTGCTGATAAGTGTATTACACATATCAGCCGCTAGGGGGCAGCAGAGCGCAAAATCCGGAAAATGACGAGGCTGGAGCCGAAAATAGCCGAAAGAAGACGACGGGGAACGGCGGAAAGACCCGAAGACCGAACGGAATGACGGAGGACGCCGCGAACCCGGAAGACGCCGATCAGGAGCCCGGGACAGGTGAGTAATGTACAAATACCTGCTCTGGACCCCTCGGCTACCTAGCTGAGGGGTCCAGGGCAGGTATTTATTATTTTGCTGGACTCTGATCGCCGTGCCACCGGCCCGATCGCCGTGAACGGCCGGCCGGCCATTCACGGCGATCGGGCCGGTGGCACGGTGACCACCATTACTTTTTACAGTAATGGCGGTCGGTGCCGTCCTCGGACAGCAGCGACCGCCATTTTTTCCCGGGTCATCGGGTCACCGATGACCCGGAAAGGTTCCGATCGCCGCTATTGGCTGATCTGAATTGATCAGCCTATAGCGGCGATCGTAAGCACGGGGGGTGTTAACCACCCCCCGTGCCGTGAAGCTATGATGGCCTGCTATGATTTATAGCAGGCCATCTTCCCCGACCGCTGTGTGTGAACACGCAGCGATCGGGGAAACATCGGGCGTAAATTTACGCCCTGATGCGCTAAGTACCAGGGCGCGAGGGCGTAAGTTTACGCCCGATGTCGTTAAGGGGTTAATACATGGGTGTCGTCTAGATTTAATCTATTTTTGCAACACATTGTACTAAAATACTTCAGATGTTCCATAGAAACCCAGTAAGTGAAGCATACTAATTTATGCAGATATCTATGGATATCTAGACTGTCTGGCAAATCTGCTTTCTACCCATTTCCTACCATACAAGTGGTTTTGAAGGTTCGGATCCTTCCTTTCTTTTGTAGTTCTTAACAAGCTTGTAAAGATGGCAGCCACACAATTTAATGCACATTAAAAAAATGGTATTCTCACCAGTCCAGGCTCCCCTAGTGTTCTTCTATGGGCCTCGGGTGTCCTCCACTGATCATAGCCACCTCCAGCCCGCTCAGTCAATCATTAACTGAGATAGAAGATCATAACAGCCAGTGAGTGGGCTGTCACTCCAGAGACAAGAGTGACCACCTGCTCAGCCAATCTTAAGAGTCTTAAGAGTTCTGTCTAGAAAATCCTTTTGAAAATGTATTATTTGTATACTAACTTGGCTCCTTTTTCAGAGATATGATGCACAGAAATAAAACTATGGTTGAAGAGTTCATCTTAATGGCTTTTGCTGATTTGAAAGAGATCCAGAATTATTTTTCCATGGCTTTTCTGCTGACCTATATCACTTGCGTGATTCAAAACATTGTAATAATCTTTGTAATTAAAATAGGTCATTCCCTTCATAACCCAATGTATTTTTTCATCAGTGTGTTCTCTACTTCAGAAATTATGTTTGTCTCTGTTACCGTCCCAAAACTTTTGTCCATTTTGATTGGGGAAAATAACACAATTTCCTTTAATGGATGTGTCACCCAGATGTATTTCCTAAACTCTTTGGGTGTCACTGAATGTTATCTCCTTGTAGTGATGGTGTTTGATCGACACCTGGCTATTAATAACCCATTACATTACCCGACTATAATGACTCGTACAATCTGTGTTGGATTAGCTGTGTTTCCATGGCTTTTTGGATTTAGCTTCATTTTAGTTCCGTCCATAATAACGGCACAGTTGGAATTCTGTGGTCCTAACATGATTGACCACTTTTTTTGTGACTGGGGTCCATTACAAAGCTTGGCTTGTTCTGACACTTCTAATAGTAATATTTCAACGACCATAGCTGCTGTTACTTGTGTCATTCTGCCTTTTCTGATAATCATTGGGTTTTATATCTGTATTCTAAAGACAATTACAAACATCAAAAGTCAATATGGAAAACAGAAAGCCTTCTCCACCTGCACATCTCATCTCATCGTAGCCAGTCTCTTCTATGGCACAGCCATGATTGTGTATGCTAAACCCAAAGCCAGCCATTATGATAAGTACCTTACTTTTATGTATACAGCAATCACACCAACAATTAATCCTTTTATTTATACCTTTAGGAACAGGGAGGTGAAGAAGGTTTTCTGGAACTCAGTCAATCGAGCCATAAGACAAACTGTTTTGTAAAATGATAGTAAATGTAGAAAATCTAGTTGCAATGTACAGAATTTTGTACGAATGTAATGTACAGAATTCTAAATATCTATCTATCTATCTATCTATCTATCTTGTAATAACACAAAGATATAAAGATGGTGATTCAGCTTACCTTGATGTCTCTCTTATGCAGCAACCAATAGGGTGGAGGGTGCACAGGCGTCCGGTGCTGGCCAGGCACTGATAATGTAAAGTTCAATAGCAATTGTGGATGTGGATTCTGGAACTCCAGATGTGGCAGCTTAAAACATAATGTTTATTAGCTGGTTAAAAACATAGCAATATGTACAGGCATACCAACCCATTTCATACGACTGTGCTTAATTATGGTCTGAATGCATGTGAACAACAGACTAGTTTTTTTGTTTTGTTTCTTTTACACAATGGGGGAGATTTGTCAAACATAGTGTGAAACTGAGTTGCCCCTAGCAACCAATCAGATTCCAGTTTTGATTCTTCACAGGCTCTTGGAAAATGAAAGGTGAAATCTGATTGGTTGCTAGGGGCAAATGAACCAGTTTCACTTTACACCATGTTTGATAAATCTCCCCCTATATCTTTATTTCTTTTCCATTCACTTATTTGAAAAAAATATACAGAACTGGATTACATCATAACAAAGCAAGAAGGATTATCATTCACTAAGCCATACCTGCTTCTGTATACATTTTATTCCCCTTAAGGGGTTGACCCATTCCACCCAACCAGTTCTTGACTTCCGAACAATTGGTGTGTGAAATGCGTTGGTCAGCCTGAACATATGGACTGCCCGCTCAGTCAATCACTGATTGTGGCAGAACAGCAAAGTGATTGGTTGAGCAGGCTGTCACTGAGCGAGGGACCTGGAGATTCCACAGGAGGAACCCAGGGGAACTAGGATAGGTATCTTTAGTTTTACAATGCTATGGAACTCCATTCTCACAGTGGAATAAAATCCTGCTGCGGGAATGGAGTGCCATAGACTTTACTGGTAATCAGTATTGCATTGAATTTAGTGTGAGAAACTAGCAGTGTGAAATCTGCTGCAATACAGTACGTTTGAATGGACTTGAAGTGAAATATAGTAAATACATTTTTTAATCCACCAGCATATGAAATGTATTGCTATGAGTTTATATAGCTTCACTAAAATTCCTGTATCCTTAGCCTCTAATGCTGCTCTGCATGGGCATCCAACTCTGATGAGCTGTTCCTGCTTCTTCTGCCATTCTTCCAGAAAGAATGGAAAATCAATCAAACAGAACCATGCTTCTCGTAAAGGGGCCTTGCTTGGAATGTTGGCTGCTACCCAAGTGCAGTGTCCCAGTACCCATTTCCCAGCTACTTTACAAATACGTTGCTGTGCGGCTGAGAAATGCCTTACTTTACACTTTAAAGTGTTTTTGGGGTATCAAATATTCTTTGTATGTACTTTACTTCTTACACTCATACACAATACTTAATAGCATACAGTATTTCTATAATTTTCCCATCAGGAAAGACTTTAGGATTTAAATCTGTATAGAAGGGAATAAGGGAAATGGGAGACACGATTGAAACCTTTAAATATGTTAAATAACTAAATAAGGTTTAGGGAAAGTGTTTTAAATGTTAAAAAAAAAAAAAAAACTGAACACAAGAACAAGGAGCCATAATTTAGGTTAGTTGGGGGAAATACTACTATGAAGGCCCCAAAAGAAATAGATTAAAACTTAAATTTTATTGGTAAATAAACGTGCGTTAAAGTGACATTAAAAATGAAGGATGGTGTTTGGGGGAGTATCAACTCTATACCAGGGCATGTAATATATTTTTTAAGTGAGAAAGACATACAACCCGATACTAGGTATTCCCTTAATGCCAAACTGCAGTGTTCGCAGAGCCCTGCGATAATAGGTGAAAATATATATCAATACAGTATTGAAGTATTGACCATTGGGCTTACTTAAAAACCACACACAGGACATTCAGGTGGTGACACGCAGGATGCCAGCACTTAGATGAACTGACCTCAGTGCTGACCAAGTGCTGGCGTCCTGCGTATCATCCCCTGAATGTCCTGTGTGTGTTTTTTAAGTAAGCACTGAAATAAAGAAGATCACAAAAAATGGTGACTGCCCTCTCCTACCTTCTTTATCTTTTGTTACTCTGGACATACGTATTTTCTTGGAAAGTGAGCACCAACCAGTGACTTTATGTACCATGCATTTAAGTCTCGCTGTCCATATATAACCCTACAAAAGTCAAAACATCCGATCTACACAAATATGGTATTAATAAAAACTAGAGATCATGGCGTAAAAAATGGCATCCCATACAGCCCTGTATGCGAAAAAAATAAAACAGTAATATGAGTCACAATTAGGGATGAGCGAACCAGCCGAGGTTCGGGTTCATATGAACCTTAACTATCGGCTTCTGATTCCCACTGTCTGCCCGCTCCATGGAGAGAGTGGATACAACCTTGAGGACCGACTGGAACACTGGGATACAGCCATAGCCATAGGCTGTATCCCAGTTTTCTAGGCGGTCCTCAGGCTGTATCCACCCTCTCCACAGAGCAGGCAGACAGTGGGAATCAGAAGCCGACAGTTTAGGTTCATACGAACCCGAACCTTGGCTGGTTCGCTCATCCCTAGTCACAATAGGGCCATTTTTTTTTATTAATAATTATTTGAATGATTTCATAAAAAAAAAATCTATGTAAACTCGCATATCATTGTGTTAGGACTGACCTATAGAATAACTTTATCCTTTCACGTTTACCATAAAGGGCATTATATAGACACAGGAAGACCCAAACCTTACAATATTGCATTTCCCCCCCAATTTCCCCAATTTTTATTTTAATAAATAATATTTTGGGACTTTGTAATACATGTTATAGTAGATGGAAAAGTGCCATTATAAATTGCACTTGTTCCTGAAAAATACAAACACTTACACGGCCCTGTAGATAGAAAAATGAAAGTGCTATAGCTCTTAGAAGTGGAGGAAAAACAAAACCACAAAAATAAAAATTGGCGTCATTTAGGTAATTTTGGGCTGGGTCATAAAGGGGGTGAAACCTGTCTGTGGGAGATTGTGCTGCATGCCACTGGAAGTAGAGAGGTTTGGAGAGGATAACTTAGTTCCAGACTACGTTGATGATGTCACAGAACCTGCGTGAAATCTCCTCAGGGGATGAAAATGGAATTGATCCACTAAGCCAGCGTCAGGTCCCATCTACAGCTCATTATTCCAGAGGGAAAAGGGGAGAGGTACACTGTCAGCTAGTCGACAGACTGGTGTTCAAAAAGGCACAGGCTAGACTGCTAAAAAGAGCCACCAACTGCTATCAGTAGTTTGTCAGTTTTCCCGTGTCTCTGGCGTAAGAAAACATGATGTTTTCTGTAGCATTTGTGATCATAAAGCGGGTCAGGTTTGTGTTTTAACCCAGGTACAACTTCTATGCGGAACACCTAGAACGCTACCGCCTGATTGGCTGTAAGAAAGAACAAGGACCCCACTTCTTGCCCATAGCCATCAACAGTTGCAGCTATCATACCAACTTTGCAAGTCAGGGGTCAGCAGCCTCCTTTGGAAGCAGGAGGTCAAGAACATCTACCTCTGCCTCCTCCATGGGGACCAGTGGGAAAACACCACCACTGCCGAGACAACAGTCACTGTCTGAAAGCCATCAATATAGGACACCACTACAACAGCACCCACCCTACGGCAAAGATGCTAAATTAGATCAGCTGTACCAAAGCAGAGATCGACGTATTCACGAAGAACTGCAATTTCCAGGTCACCCATTGGCATATGATGCATTGTTGATGATTTGTGGTATTGTTTGAGGTAGATACTCTGTTGGTCATCCACAATGATTACAGAATAATTAACATCATTTTCCTTCCTCATGTCATGGAGACTGCATTGGGGAACATCATATGGTCTACCATGTGAACCTGAGCCTGGAGAAGTGGTGGCACACGAAATGGACCCACATAAAAGTTAGCACTTGTCTGCATCCCTTTCAGAAAACTCCCTATAAAAGTATTTACATAAAAAAAAAAAAAAATCAAGTATCGTTCCCCTGTACACCCCAATAATATCATAATCAATTTGGAAATACACATAGTTAATTTGCATACTTTTAAAGAACCATATACTGCCTATGGGGTAGAATTTAAACATTTGCAGCACAGGCATATGTTATCTACAGCTCAATGCCTTCACAAAGTGCACCATGCAACCCATACCCCAAAAACAGTATTATCCAGGCACAAATCCCCATGACTATGTTTCTCAAAGAGGACCTTTTCCCTTTTTGTTGCCATAGCCGTGGGGTTTTTAGTCATTGGCACTTGTGACAAGTAATAGTAATGTTCATGTTCCATTTTTACGGACACGCATGGTGACTAGCTGATAAACGTTCTTGGAGTTCTTACACTATCACCATGATAGTTAGATGTGTTGCACAATGGTTCAATAAAGGGTAGTTATTGTGTGAGTTTTTACGGCTTTAATGGTTTAATGAGTGGTATAAGGCTATAGAATTGTTTCGACATGGGGTATATATCACAGAGGATGATGTCCTTTAAATGTGATAGAACAACCTTCTAACGCTAATCAGAGGTAATGTATACGCATATGTGTTTTTAACTTGTACCATGTTTTAAATGTTTGAATTAAGGTTTCCTTTTACATAATCTGGAGTGGTGGATATCTTCCTATACCTCTGATTACTTCATCACCTAAAGCCCTCGGGTGCTACAACCACCTGCTCTGAACAGGGAACCAGTGCTACACTTCTACAGAATCATGCGCCCCTGTGGTGAGCTGACAAGATTTAACTTTATTCTACTAAAGCTAAAACCACCAGCAATCTGTTGTTGAAAGGCAGGTTGCCTTGTGTGATATTTTGTGTGCATTCACACGTGAATGGTTGAGGAAGCTAAATAAATTAAGAGCCAAATAAGTTATTTATATGGGCCATAGTGTCCCTAGTGGTGCCTCAATAGATAGGGGGGCACTGGGAATGGAAGGGGTTGAATAATATTGTACAGAGGTTTGAAGGGATATGAATGTGTTTTGTTTTTTTTGTCACATCTGTTTTTTTAAGACAGTACAGTAAAGATTTACATGAACTGACTGTGCAGTAATCCGAACTAATCAGGAACTTCACTGAGCAGCAACACTGGGTTAACTTCAAGCACCGCACCCCCCCCTGACTGATAATAGAAACTAGCTTTACAATACCCACTGCCTAATAACAGGAAATGTTTTCACAGCACCCACTGAATAATAGTACAACCTTTTTTTTTTTTTTTTACAATGCCTAGTGGCTTAATATAATGCACCCCGTCTTCACAGCACCCAGTAACTTTGTATACTGAACACTGGCTGCACAGCTCTCACAGAAAACCATCCACAATAAACCCACAATCCACCCACAATACAATCTCTTCTCCTTGCTGTCCCGATATCTCTCTTTTTTTTTTAAACCTTGTTTTTATTGAAAATTTTTCTACAGCATCAAAAGGGAAGGGGTACAGAAAGGAAAGGGGAAGGTCAAAAGTAATATAGGAGTACGATCCAATGAGCATATTGTCAACAAATAACAAAACAAAAATATGATAGCACATTATTTTTTTTTCCCTATAAAGATAAAGCATATTATAATGGATCATTTAACATG
Organism: Dendropsophus ebraccatus; assembly: GCF_027789765.1. Classification (NCBI taxonomy): domain Eukaryota; kingdom Metazoa; phylum Chordata; class Amphibia; order Anura; family Hylidae; genus Dendropsophus; species Dendropsophus ebraccatus. The sequence goes on along the minus strand of NC_091466.1, from coordinate 23,100,438 downwards.
ACAACTTAGGGGGCATGTGGGGGGGGGGGGGGGGGGGAGGGCTCTGGGCACCCGGAGGAAAGGAGGAGGAGCAGCATCTCGGGGAAGGAGATGAGGTCAGCAGTGAGACTTGATGTCAATGAAAATCAAACGGGTCTCTACCACTAATATTCTGTTCTAAATACCATGTTGTATTGCGGAAGCATTGCTTCACTCTGTCTCTTACATGCAGTGGGATGAGAGGGAGGAACTTAGACCATGTGAGGTAGAAATGTTGGACCTTCTTTTCTTTGAGTAAAGAGGCCTGTACCCAGTCCATACGGAAGAGATGAACTAGTTTCTCAAGAAGGAGCCTTCTTGTCGGTGGAGAGGGTTCTATCCAGCAATGGAGAATGGACTTCCTTGCTGCAGCAGAGACATAAAATAGCAATTGTTTGTCGGTGGCTAATCGTATTGGGGGTTCTTCTGTGGGAATGCCGAATATACACCAAAGGGGGGTGGGGGAGCAGGGAAGTCCAAGACGGGTGGTGACAAATGTGACAACAACCTTCCAAAAAGCCTGTATAGACGGGCATGCCCATAAACAATGAAAGAGGTCAGCGTGTGGGGCCTTGCACTTCAGGAGTGGTCTGTTGTGTTTCCAATAAGGAATCCCCTATGAGGAGAAACATAGGCTCTATGGGTAATTTTATAAGCCATTTCCCAATAGAAGGCAGAAGGTAAGTATTTTTCTGCAGTGTGTAAGGCTTGTAAGATATCGTCCACCGTGAGGTCATCTATCACTGTGGTCCAGTATGATATTCCTGTGGTGGTGGTGAAGTAATCATACTTGCGGGTCAGCCACATATAATAGGTTGTTATTTGCTTAGGGTTTAATTGCGTGGAAGGTGTCAAAGCCAGGAAAGGGTCATCCCAGTGCCCTATATCTCTCTATCTATATCTCTAGCTGTGTTCACTTCAAGTGAATTGATATCCTGCTCTCCACTATAGACAGAGACTGCCTGCTTCCAGGAAGCGAATCACCTTATATAGAGGGGGAGGTGGTGACATCACAGAGGGGCCTGCAGCTGATTGGATGGGTGAAAGGTATTAGGGTAAATGTCTTTCTGCCCCCTAATGACATTACTGTAAGCTAACATGAGTGTCCGCCACTGTGGCCACTATGTTTAGGGAATTTGGTTAACAAAACGCTGTGAATTGGCAAAGCAATTCACTAAAAATATTGCTTTGCTATAGCATGTTGCTAGTATATTGTCTATTACATGTTATATCAATGCACCTTACCCTTAGGTTTTTAAGCATAATTGTTTAAGTTGGGCACTTTATATTACACCATAATGTTAAGATGAGAAACATTGTCTTGTCCACCTATATTTATTGATGTTTTATTGGTTTCTTTATATATATATATATATATATATATATATATATATATATATATATATATTTATTTACAAAGAGTGTGCATCATTATTATTATTATTATTATTATTATTATTATTATTATTATTATTATTATTATTATTATTGTTCGCTGACAATAAATATACTTAGTTCTGGGTTTTTTTTTTTTACTTGGTGCTAATTTCCAGATGTCTATAAAATGTACAATATCCAATGATTTTTACACTCTGTTTATTACTATAGGAAGAAAATAAATTGTCACTAAGGGATTTGTTAGAAATGTTTGTAAATAATCTACCACAACATAACAGAGTCGATTCCCCCTGTGTATACCTTACATAGGGATATATAATAACATGAGTAACTCTACCTCCTTTCAACATTATGAAGGCAAAGACAATAGAAGATTGTGTTATTTTTAACCAAGGCTCTATGGATTGTTTTGGAGATACATAAAATATACAAAGAATTGTATAGATAGGTAAATAAATGGATAGATAGATAGATAGATAGATAGATAGATATAGACACCACCCTATAAGCTTTTTATTATAACACATAACAAAAAAATACAGAAGACTTGTAGGAGTTTGGGCTTCTTAAATGAAGAATATTTGTGACCACAACTTAAGGTATAAATAATATGAATTACAATTTGTATACTGACTTGGCCTCTTTTTGGAGAAATGGCACAGATAAATAAAACCGTGGTTGAGGAGTTCATCTTATTGGCCTTTGCTGATTTGCATCAGATTCAGATTGTAATTTTCCTGTTTTTTCTGCTGATCTACATCACATGTGTTCTTGGAAATCTTACAATAATCACTGTTGTTAAAATTGAACCTTCACTCCATAACCCAATGTATTTTTTCATCAGCGTGTTCTCTGCTTTAGAAATTATCTTTATAACGGTCACTCTTCCAAAACTTATGGATATGTTAACTGGACATAACAACACAATATCCTTTATAGGTTGTTTTACACAAATGTGTATCTTCAACTCTTTGGGTGTCACGGAATGCTACCTACTTGCGGTAATGGTGTTTGATCGATATCTGGCTATTAATAAGCCATTACATTACCCAACTATCATGACTCATACAGCTTGTGTTGGACTGGCTACATTTCCATGGATTTTTGGATTTACCAGTATTTTAATACAGACCATTATTACAACACAGTTGGAATTCTGCGGTCCTAATATTATTGACCACTATTTTTGTGACTTTGCTCCATTACAAAGCCTGGCTTGTTCTGATGCTTCCTTTAGCATTATCTTTGCAACCTTTGCAGGTGCTGTTAATATTCTTCCGCCTTTCCTCACAATCATAGGATTCTATGTCTGTATCATAATAACTGTTAGCAAGATCAAGAGTAAAGATGGGAAACATAAAGCCTTCTCCACCTGCACATCTCATCTCACTGTAGCCGGTCTATATTATGGAACAGTTATGATTGTGAATGTTAAACCAGATGCCAGCTATTATGATAAGTACCTTTCTTTTATGTATACAGCATTCATCCCAACAATTAATCCTTTCATTTACACCTTGAGAAACAGGGATGTGCAGAAGGCTTTCTGGAATTTAGTAAACCATGCCATAAGACCAAAAATTTTGTAAAATGTATGGTAAATGTTTATAAAGAAATTTCTGTTAACATTTACTTTTTAAAACATAATTTTTTTTGTCAGGATATATTCATCTTTTTCTTTTTTTGTAACATTATGGTAAACCTTTGTAGAAATGTATCTGTTAACAGTTTCTGCTTGCACTCACACAGCAGCTGCTGCACAGCCCGCACCTCCGGGAGTTATAGAGTCGTTACATTGGAGAGAGACCTCAATGCTGTAACTCACAGAGATGTGGGCTGTGCAGCGGATGCTCTGTAGGTGCAAACAGGATGATAGCTCTGATGTGAGGAGACGGAGGGAGACAGAGCTGTCCCGAGGAGCACCACACCACCAAGAGGCCTGATAACCACAGCGAGAGAGCAGCGTGGTTTACTCTAGTCTTCAGTCCCAGCAAGCAGACAGGAGGAGGAGAGGAGGCAGAGAGGCACACACTCAGGGGACCAACCGACACCAGGGTGGGGATCCAGCTGATGGCAGAGTGCTGTCGGAACAGGTCCTGAGAAATGACAATGTTAGGCAGGCTGCTGTGATTGCACACACAACAGAAGCCACTACAATCCCTGTTGTCAAGAGCAGGGATTTTCTATCTACTCTGGACAGTTCCTGTCTCGGCCAGAGATGTCAGCTGAGAGCACTGTGTCTGAATGTAAATAAAACAACACTTCCTGCAGGATATATGGAAGCTTATAAGTATGGGAAGACTTGAGATTTTTTAAATAGAAGTAAATTACAAATCTATATAATTTTCGGACACCAGTTCATTTGAAAGAAAAAGATTTTTGCTGGACAACCCCTTTAAGGGAGCACAAACAGGGAGCACAGCATCCTGCAGCCTCTGTGTGATTCCCTGATAGCAGCAATAAGTTGTAGCCAGGGATCACTCCCAGATGCAGCAGGAAGCTGTCTGGGCGCTCCTGCCCCTGACAGATACTGTAACTGCGGTATTGGCCCCCCGGGGAATTGGGACCCTGGGCAATTGCCCAGTTTGGCCCCTCCTAATGCCACCCATGCCAGGCAGAAGGGATGTAGACAAGTGGATGTGAGTTCCAAATCGTACACTTTATTGTGTGCATCTGTACACAGTTACAATTACAGCAGAAAATGTGTTCACCATCTGTGAGATGAGACACAATTTTTGTGGCTTGCTTAGTATAGTGTACATTTTCTAGGCCAAGTGTTCTTTCACCCACCCAAGCTAATGTCAAGGAGTATGGGAATGTGGAGAGTCTGACCTTTGACACAATATCATCTTGTTTCCGTGGTACCCAGGGGCGGATTAACTTTACCATAGGCCCCGGACTGTTCACCAAGCCTGGGCCCCTCCTCCCCACTGTAATTTTAGCATTGTGTTCATAAAACGGGTTAGATAATGTCATGTTGCTCAAAATTGTGCAAAATTGTGCTAAAAAAGAAGCAAATTTTCACAAATTATGGCAGAACTGTAGCCAAGAGACAATACACTACTAAAAATTGTAAGTCCTTTTGGGCAGTTATGGCCCCACAGTAGCTCTTTGCCCCAGGCTACCGCCTGAAATTGACCTATTGTAATTCGCTACTGGTGGTGCCAATAGCATAGTGCACCATTGAAAAAGAGTACATGCTACCAATATTTCTGCCTTTAGGATATGTTATAGACCCTCGCCTTCCCTTGAAACCACACCAACAACAAAATATACAGACTATGAAATGAAGGCACAAAACACAGGTTTTGGTGTTAAGATGGCCATAGTTTCATTTAAATCACAGGACTTAAGAAATCACAGGAGTCAGGTGAAGTGCTAGGTCACTGGGATTCATGGATACTGTGAGATCCCCAGCTGTCTGCCATAAACTTTCCCACGTTACGTCCTTGTGCGGGAGGGGGTTAAGGACTTAAGCAAATTTTATGAACATCGACCTGTGTCACTTTATTCATTGATAACTTGGGAATGCCTTTACCTATCCGGCTGATATTGAGACTGTTTTCTTGCGACATATTGTACTTAACATTTCTGGTAAATTGGAGTCGATACGTATAACAAATCTTTATGGAAAAAAAAAACTAAATAATATGAAAAATTGTGAAAATTTGCATTTTTCAAACTTGTACAGAAAATGGTTTTGCTACATAAATTATATATTAAATAGCATTAGCAACATGTCTACTTTATGTTGGCAGCATTTATTAAACTTTATTTAAATTTTTTTAGACAATAGGAAGCTTAAAACGTTAGCAGCAATTTTCCAGATTTTCACAAAAATTTCAAAATCAGATTTTTTTTAGGGACCTGTTCAGGTTTACCCTTGTTTCACACGTAGTAATAGTGCGGCCGTATGTACGGATGTAATAGTGCGCCCGTATATTTGAGGGTTCGTGTGTATGCTGTGAAGTATAGGATATGCGGCTGCACAGTGCACACTATGTATGAATCTACGGCCCTATCGTAAACGGACCCGTAAAAAATGAACAAGACCATTATTTGCGGCTGAATATGCGGCCGAGGATTGACAGGCGGTCCGTACAAAGTACTTCAAAAATAGCCGGGAATGATGCCGAATGCCGATGCCTCTAATAGTTACTATATTAAATTAATCAAAGACATTTTATTTGTAATCAAGACACTTTCGTTGATCAATAATTTATTTCTAACGAATCCATCATTTTGCAATTAAATATACTGTTAAAAAAAATAGATATATAAATAAATGTATATTTATCTATATATTTATTTTTTGACATTATATTTAATTGCACAATGATGGATTCGTTAGAATTAAATTATTGACAAACGAAACTGAATTTATTTCCAAGAAAATGTGTTTTATTCATTAAATATTAATTAGTACAGGAAGCACTATAAGCCGGTAATTCATATTCCCGGTAATAGAGCTTTCTGTACTAATCATCACTTTACTTTAATGAAAACATCAAATGTTTCTTCTAATTATGTTATGACAATAACATTATTAGAAGAAACATTTAGAATTATATGTGCGCTCAGCTGATTGGCTGTTCGGCTGAGCGCACATATAATGAGCCGGTCCGCAGTACAGTGACTTCATTGTGCTGCGGACCAGCGAAGAGGACACATCGGGGTGAGTATAGAGCTCTCCACACCCCCTCCCCGGCACTGCACCCCTCCCAGCAAGGAAGGGGGGGTCAGTTAACCCCTTCCTTGCTGGGATGGGTGCAGTCTGACATCAGTCTGGCCCCCCGGGGGTTAAGGGGGATGCAGTACATCCTCCCTTAACCCCTTGGGGGTCAGACTGTAAGCAGCGATCTGTAAAGATGCTGCATACTGTAAGGAGCACAACACCGCTCACAATGATGGGTGTTGTGCTCCTGTTTGTGTTTTTTTTTGTGTGTTTCTCCCTTTTTGTTTTTCAGATATCGGTATCCTGGGGATTACGTCGGATTCCATGGACTACGTCGATGACCAGCGGTTGTTCTTTGAATTTTTTTTTAATAAAATGGTCAATGAGGGTTGTGGGGGTGTTTTTATTTGAATAAAAAAATTTGTAAACTTGTGTCTTGTCTTTATTTCTTTACTTTATAGACTTAGTAGTGGAAGCCGTCTAATAGACGGAATCCATTACTAAGTTGGGGCCTAGTGTTAGCCGGTATAAAATGGCTAACACTAACCCCCCATTATTACCCCAGTACCCAATGCCACCAGGGGTACTGGGAAGAGCCGGGTGCCAGTGGTCCCGGAGCGTCAATATTGGCGCTCCTGGACCGGGCGGCAGCAGGCTGGTAAGATTTAGGCTGGGGAGGGCCTAAACCAATGGCTCTTCCCACCCTGGTGTTACCAGGCTGCTGTCGTTTGGTTTTTAACCCGGCTGGTTATAAAAATAGGGGGGACCCTATGCGTTTTTTTTTAATTATTTATTTATTTAAAAAAAAAACGCATAGGGTCCCCCCTATTTTTATAACCAGCCGGGTTAAAAACCAAACGACAGCAGCCTGGTAACACCAGGGTGGGAAGAGCCATTGGTTTAGGCCCTCCCCAGCCTAAATCTTACCAGCCTGCTGCCGCCCGGTCCAGGAGCGCCAATATTGACGCTCCGGGACCACTGGCACCCGGCTCTTCCCAGTACCCCTGGTGGCATTGGGTACTGGGGTAATAATGGGGGGTTAGTGTTAGCCATTTTATACCGGCTAACACTAGGCCCCAACTTAGTAATGGATTCCGTCTATTAGACGGCTTCCACTACTAAGTCTATAAAGTAAAGAAATAAAGACAAGACACAAGTTTACAAATTTTTTTATTCAAATAAAAACACCCCCACAACCCTCATTGACCATTTTATTAAAAAAAAATTCAAAGAACAACCGCTGGTCATCGACGTAGTCCATGGAATCCGACGTAATCCCCAGGATACCGATATCTGAAAAACAAAAAGGGAGAAACACACAAAAAAAAACACAAACAGGAGCACAACACCCATCATTGTGAGCGGTGTTGTGCTCCTTACAGTATGCAGCATCTTTACAGATCGCTGCTTACAGTCTGACCCCCAAGGGGTTAAGGGAGGATGTACTGCATCCCCCTTAACCCCCGGGGGGCCAGACTGATGTCAGACTGCACCCATCCCAGCAAGGAAGGGGTTAAGTGACCCCCCTTCCTTGCTGGGAGGGGTGCAGTGCCGGGGAGGGGGTGGGGAGAGCTCTATACTCACCCCGATGTTGTCTCTTCGCTGGTCCGCAGCACAATGAAGTCACTGTACTGCGGACCGGCTCATTATATGTGCGCTCAGCCGAACAGCCAATCAGCTGAGCGCACATATAATTCTAAATGTTTCTTCTAATAATATTATTGTCATAACATAATTAGAAGAAACATTTGATGTTTTCATTAAAGTAAAGTGATGATTAGTACAGAATGCTCTATTGCCGGCATATGAATTACCGGCTTATAGTGCTTCCTGTACTAATTAATATTTAATTAATAAAACACATTTTCGTTTAAATAAATACAGTTTCTTTGTTCAATAATTTAATTCTAACGAATCCATCATTGTGCAATTAAATATACTGTCAAAAAATAAATATATATATAAATATACATTTATTTATATATATATTTATTTTAACAGTATATTTAATTGCAAAATGATGGAATAGTTTACATTTCATTATTGAACAATAAAAGGGACTTTATTAGACAGAAAATGTGTTTTATTAATTCAATATATTAACCATGAGAGACATCGGCTATAGTGCAGAGGATCGCAAACCCCGGTAATAGCGAGTCATGTAAACTGTGTTCCCTGCTTTCCCAGATGCATCCAGAGGTGTTTCCATCACTTTCTTAACATTTTATTTGTTATTTTTAGTTGAACCAGATTTCCAAGTAAATGACCGTATGTTTTGAGCCGCATGTCTATTTTTTCCCACGGCCGGAGTTTCACCCGCACATTTACAGCCCAATAAAAAATACAGCCGCACAGTTACAGCGTGTGAAACCAGCCTAAAAGTGTATTTGAGGGGACTATATGTTAGAAAGCCCCACAAAGCACCCCATTTCAGAAACTGTACCCCCCAATCTCTGCAAAAGCACATCCAGAAAGTTTTTTTAATCCTTTAGCTGAGTCACAGAAATAAAAGCTAAGTGTGTAAGAAAACTGAAAATTTTAATTTTCTATGCAGAGATTTTATTGTATTCCAATATCTTTCATAATTATAAACCTATTACCAGAGAAATCCACCCCAATATTGATTGCCCCGTTTCTGCAGTTTATAGAAATACCCCATATGTGGCCCTATTGCGCTATTTGACACAACCACAAGCCTCAGATATAAAGGAGCGCCTAGTGAATTTCAACGCCTCAAGTTGGCAGAGGCTCTGGGGTGCCAAAACATAGAATACACCCCTAAAGGGACACCATTTACAAAACTATATACCTTAAGGATACACAAAACGTGTGACACATTTTCTCACGAGTACGGAAATACCCCCCATGTGGATATAAAGTGCCAAGCGGGCGCAGGACGAGCCTCCAAAGGAAAGGAGCGACAATTGGCTTTTGGAAGCTGGATTTCACTGGAATGAATTTCAAGGGCCATGTCGTATGTACAAAGCCCCCATACAGACAGTGTAAATTTCCAGCTACAGTGTGTGAGGTAAGTGGGAGCAGAGAATGAGGAAACATGGGATTGCAGGGAGCGTACAGAGCCCCAGCCACAGTGTGTGAAGTAAGTGGGAGCAGAGCCATGAGAAGACAAGATGACTGCAGGGATCCCTGAGCTAATACTCATCCCGTACGTGATAGATACGCTAATACTACACTATTATATGATAGCTGAGGTGAATGTGATTACATAAGTGTTATGTGACATGATAACCCCAATATTTTACTCCTTGAGGCTGCAGACATGTTTCTTCTAGATCTTCTTGTGAAAGAGAGGAAGGCAGAGACAAGACAGGAAGTTACCCCATCCTGCTCATACCAATAAACTATATACACCCCACCCTGCTCATATCAATACACTAGGCATATACAGTCTATATATATATCTATAAAGTATAATACACTGTGTATGGTGTTAAGCAACACCTCTACACTAATTTAAATCCTAGTCCAAAAACAAACTTCAGTTTTTAATATAAAGTCTACTCAATACCAATACTTACAAACAAATCTTTTTTTTTTTTTAATCATTTTTTTTATTATTTCACATTACGGAAAATACAAAAAATACTCATACATAGAATAAGAAACATAAAACATAAAATAGTAGCGCTTGCTAAGTGGTATCCCACACAGGTCAATATACATAAGACCATCATTGGAACATACGCATGTTACATAATACTTCTAGCTAGACATATCATAGCATACTAAAGCATAGCGTAACAGTAATGTCCCGATCAGGTTCAACAGCTTCACCATCATTTATCCCATCCCAAGGATATCCTAATCCTTAGGACGGACACACTCCTTTTTCCTATTATTGTTGGAACTAGAGATGACTGGGTATAAACTCCTCCTAGCAAGCGCTACCTATAGAATTACCCCCAATCCTGGATTTCTGTCTGTAGTGCTTTGATTTTCTCACTACCGAATATGGGGCAAGAACAGGGTACACTGTCAGCGTACCGATTGGTTCCCCCACAATGCAATTAGAGGTTGCGACTTAGTTGCCGTGGCACCTCGAGGCCTTCTGCACTCATCATGGAGGAAACAACCGGACTGAGCTCATGCTTTTATTGAAAATATAGGCAACATGTGGAGCTTTAGAGAAATGCACACTAGGTGGATTTTCTATGTAAAAATATGCATAAAATATCTACAGCAGAGGACAGGACCAGTAAAGTAGACAAGGTTTTAAAAATAAACACAAAGTTGATTCAAAATGAGAATTGCTCATTTCACGTGGATTTGCTTTGGAATATTTCTGCATCAAGTTCATCTGAATATATTTTACCCTCATCCTTGATGAGGCAACAGTATAGAATACAACTGCGTTGCTAGTGTATTGACTGTTACTTGTTACATCAATGCACTTTACCCTTGTGTTTTATTTGGCCACTATATATTACACCATAATGGGAAGGTGAGAGACATCTTATTCACCTATATTTAAATATTTTTGATTTCATATATCTATATTTCATATATCTATATTAATATTGCTTACTGTTTTTTTGCTGCTTATTCCCAGATGTCTATAAAAATGTACACTATCCAATGATTATGACACACTGTTTATCAATAGAAGATGAAAATAAATGGTCACTAAGGGATTTATTAGGAATGTTTGTAAATAATCTACCACAACATAACAGAATCATTTAAACTAAATGTCTTTAGCTTCTAATGAGGTATTTCCCCTGTGTATACCTTACATAGGGATATATAATAACCTGAGTAACTCTACCTCCTTTCAACATTATGAAGGCAAAGACAATAGAAGATTGTGTTATTTTTAACCAAGGCTCTATGGATTGTTTTTGAGATACATAAAAAGGTACAAAGAATTATATAGATACATTATGCTACATAACTGAAAAATACAGAAAATTTGTAGGAGTTTGAGCTTTTTAGATGAAGAATTTTTGTGACCACAACCTAATGTATAAATAATAAGAAGAAATACAATTTGTATACTGACTTGGCCTCTATTTGGAGAAATGGCACCAGTAAATAAAACTGTGGTTGAGGAGTTCATCTTATTGGCTTTTGCTGATTTGCATCAGATTCAGATTGTAATTTTCCTGTTCCTTCTACTGACCTACATCACATGTATTATGGGAAATCTTGCAATAATCATTGTTGTTAAAATAGAGCCTTCACTCCATAACCCAATGTACTTTTTCATCAGCGTGTTCTCCGCTTTAGAAATTATCTTTATTACGGTCACAGTTCCAAAACTTATGGATATGTTAACTGGACATAACAACACAATATCCTTCATAGGTTGTTTTACACAAATGTGTATCATCAACTCTTTGGGTGTCACGGAATGCTACCTACTTGCTGTGATGGTGTTTGATCGACATCTGGCTATTAGTAAACCATTACATTACCCAACTATCATGACAAATACATTTTGTGTTGGACTGGCTATATTTCCATGGATTTTTGGATTTACCAGTATTTTAATACAGACCGTTATTACGGCACAGTTGGAATTCTGTGGTCCTAATATTATTGACCACTATTTTTGTGACTTTGCTCCTTTACAAGGCTTGGCTTGTTCTGATGCTTCCTTTAGCATTATCTTTACATCGTTCGCAGCTGCTGTTGATATTGTTCCCCCTTTTCTTATAATCATAGGACTCTATGTCCGTATCATAATAACTGTTAGCAAGATCAAGAGTAAAGATGGGAAACAGAAAGCCTTCTCCACCTGCACGTCTCATCTCATTGTAGCCAGTCTCTTTTATGGTGCTGCTATGATTGTGTATGTCAAACCCGATGCCAGCTATTATGATAAGTACCTCACTTTTATTAGCACAGCTTTCACCCCAACAATTAATCCTTTTATTTACACCTTGAGAAACAGGGATGTGAAGGCAGCTTTCTGGAATTTGGGAAACTGAGCAACTATTTAACAAAACTTTTGATAAATGCTTGTATAAAGTTTTTTTGTTAACTTTTTCTATTAGTAATAATAGGCTCATTCTGTTTCCTTTTTTTCAGGAAATAATTATCAAGTTGATAAATGTATTATTTAAAATATTTATTTCTTTTTTTGTAACATTATGGTAAACCTTCGTTGAAACGTATCTGTTAAAAGTTTCTAAAGAGATAAATAATGTTTCTGGAGTTTGGTTAAGGTAAAGCTACTCTGTACCCACAATCTGACCCCCCCCCCCCCCCAATCAGCTTGTACCTTCGGATAGCTACTTTTATTCCATGATCTGTCCTGGGGTCTGTTCGGCAGGTGATGCAGTAATTGTCCAAAAAACAACTTTTAAACCTGCAGCCCCATGCCCAACGGGCGTGGCCTAGATTGTGTATGCATTAGGCTGGCACAACCTCTCTGTCCCTCTTCCCCACCCTTCTCATCATTAGAAATGCTCCAGGCAGATTGCCCCCTATTCATCACCTGTGTCAGCATGGCACATGGGCTGGATCGTTAAGGCACCTGTGCAATATTCAGAAAGGAGAAAATGTTCCAGTGGCATTCCTAATGATGAAGAGAGTGGGGAGGAGGGACGGAGGGGTGGTGCAAAGTTAGGCCACAGATATTATAAGCCATGCCCGTTGGGCACGGGGCTGCAAGTTTAAAGGTTGTTTTTTAAGACAGTAACTGCATCACCTGCCGAACGGACCCCAGGACAGATCTTGGATTAAAAGCAGCTATCCGAAGGTACAAGTGGTTTGGAAAGGTAAGATTGTGGAAACAGAGTCGCTTTAATACCATATAATATGCACAATATTTTGAAAAATGATGTGGAAAATTAGTATGAAAGGCAGAATTTTTGAATCCACCATTAGACTATGTTCACACAACATTTTTTGTTTTTAAATTACGTCCGTCATTTTGAGTTTAAAATAACTGACGTAATTTCGCTGTTTGGCCGCCCGTCAGTGCAGGGAGTGCCGTTGTTACATTATTCTAGTTCTAGTAGCAAAAGATGTTTGAAAATAATTGACACAATCATTATTTTGATGTCCACACAGACAACATCCGTCATTTAATATACTGTGTGCATTGAACGTTCATCACCCCATTGACTTCAATGCATTGCATTGAAGTCAGTTAAATTGCGGCAAAAACGGACCTTTTTAAATAGGAAAGGCGTTGTTGTGTGAACAGAGTCTTAGACGCGATGTAATGCTATGAGTTTATATTGCTTTGCTTAAATTGTTTCCAATATAAATGACCATAGGGGAAGCATGCTCATCTCACTAAGCTCTACACTACTTGGCACTAAACACACATTAGCACAGCAGGCCAATGCTTAAAAATTGTTCCTTTCTTCCTGGGCTATGGAGATGCCCTTAAAAAATTTTAAACAATTAAAGCTGGGCTCCTCTACAATGCATCCTGCTGTATCAGTCTCTTAAAGCCTGACAACAGTTAATATGACTGGCTGGGGAAAAACAGCAATACAGAGCAATATTTCATCCCAAGTTGGACTTTCTTAGCAAATACAACAGGTTAGGTCTGAACTGGTTTATGAGTTCAAAGATTTCAATTCAAAAACTTGATCGCAAACCCCAAGATCTAGATAAATACAACTACAAGCAAAGATGGACAATTTTATCACCACCACGGATGTGGATAAAGCCAAACCAGAAGAGTGTTTTGTCAGACCTGACCTCCTATAGTCAGTGATGATTAAGAGAAGCAATACATTTTGTCAATATAATATTAACACAGGTGGTCTTGGCCCAATTAACACAGACCTGAAGATCAATTTTATTAATAAAGCATCTCTCATAGGACCTGGATTGATTTGGAAGCGTAATTCCCACTATAACATGAAGATGACCCAACCTCCAGAAAGTTCAGCCTATCATTTATCAGTTCACTTATATATCACACTGACAAGATTAAGCATTTTACACCTTATTTACAGTTTATACTCTGATTTCAGTCCCTCACAATGACAGAGTTTAAAGTGTACGCACCCTGGATGAACAATGTTTCGCCCCCCCCCCCGGGACATTGTCCTGGAGGAGCGATCCACATATCCTTTACCGGCCGGGATCAGAGCTGTAATGGCGCTGATCCTTACTCAGCACTCGACTGCTTTTGGCTGCCGCAGCCAAAAGCAATTCAATGCCTATCTCATTAATCTATACTGTATAACTATACAGCATAGATCTCAATGAGAGATCACCATGCATATACTAGAAGTCCCCCAGGGGGCTTCTAGTATATATGTAAAAAAAATAAAAATAAAGTGTTATTATTGATTAAAAAAACCTCCCCTAATAAAAGTTTGAATCACCCTCCTTTTACCATGTTATAATAATCGCCCGAACTATTAATTTATCACATTCCTGATCTTGCGCTGTAAACGGCGTAAGCGTCAAAAGAATCCAAAAGTGGAAAATCGGTCGCATCAAATCCAGAAGAATTGTAATAAAAAGCGATCAAAAAGTCGCATATGTGTAATCAAGGTACTAATAGTAAGAACACATCATGGCGCAAAAAATTACACTTCACACAGCCCCATAGACCAAAGGATAAAAGCGCTATATGCCTGGGAATGGAGTGATTTTAAGGAACATATTTATGTTAACAATGGTTTATATTTTTTACAAGCCATCGCATAAAAGAAAAGTCATGCATGTTACATATCGTTGTAATCGTAACAACTTGAGGAACATATAAAACAAGTCAGTTTTACCCCAGGGCGAACGGTGTAAAAACAAACACCCCCAAAAAAACAAAATGCAGGTTTCTTTTTCAATTTCACCACACATTTATTTTTTTCTGGTTTTGCAGTGTTGTTTATGAAAAAATTCAGCCTGTCATTGCAAAGTACAATTAGTAGCGCAAAAAATAAGGGCTCATGTGGGTTTCTAGGTGAAAAAATGCAAGTGCTATGGCCTTTTAAGCACAAGGAGGAAATGAACGGATGTGCAAAAATTGAAATTTTTCTCTGTCTTTAAGGGGTTAAATGTAATACCACAAACAACTTGAAGATAGGAGTGGTGCTTTTTTTTGGAAAAAGGCAGCTGCTGTATTTTTTCTATGCCTGGATAACCCTTTTAATTAAAGTAATAAACCCAACAGGGTAAGTGTCAGGTAGGGTACTGGAAAGACACGTGACAAGTGCAGCCCTAGACTGGCACCCGCCCCAGCTGTCCCTACCTACTTGCCACAAACAGTACTAAAGGTTACTGCGGACAACTGGTCGACAGTCCTTACACTGAATAAGTGCAACACAAAACAAGACAAACAAACACAATAGAGAATGGTCAGAATATGAGGTCAGCAACACACGGGCAGCGAAGGTACAAAATCAGAATCCAGGATGCAAAGTCAGGGTACGAAATCCAAAAGGTCAGAATCACAACAACGAATAGTCAGGAGAACGCTAGGTCAAGGCACAAAGCACTATCACAGGCAATGCAATAAGACCAGGGGCAGATATTTATAGTGGACAGAAACCTAGGTGCTGACATTTAACTGGCTAGTTCAGCTGTCAGTCACCATCAAGGGTAGACCTGATGCCGATCGACCGGGGTTGGTGAAGCCCCGGCCGCGGCTACATACAAAACAAAGAGTAAACATAGCAGGCTTTCTTCCCTGTATTACCAAAATATTGTGAATTCCTTCATTAAAATTAACATGAAATAACCTCTTGTGTTTTTTCGTATGCACTTTTTAATTGTAAGTATCTGAATCTGTAACCCCATCCAACCTCTCCCTCTAGATCCAGAATGTCCATACCCCTCATCTACAAAAAAAATCATTTACTCTAACATAGTGCAGTCTTTTCCAGTATCCCTGTGTCAGAATCTTAGTGAATTCTTCCAGATTAATATTTCCCCATAATTCTGTGAATTCTGAACTCCCCTTTCCTTTACAAACCCTTTTTATTTCTTTCCAAACTTTACTACAGGCCGGGCAGTGCCTCTATTAGCCAGCGCGCGTCCCGTTGCCGCGCCGGCTAATTAAGCCTCTAAGTGCAGCTGTCAAACCTGACAGCTGCACTTACAGGCTTCAGACCTCACGTCCCTGGTGTCTAGTGGGACGGATCTCCCCCCCGCGATGCGATCGCGGGGGGGAGATCCATTCTTCTGCCCGTGCCGGGCCTCAGCGTCGGAATGACGCTGATCCCGGCTCGGCAATAGATTGCTATGGCCTGCAGCAGGCCATAGTAATCTATGACCGATCTAATTGATCTTTGCTGTGTATATACACAGCATTGATCTCTATGAGAGATCAGTGCTGTCTATATACAAGTCCCCCAGGGGGACTTCTAGTTACAGTAAAAAAAAAAGTAAAAAAGTGTTTTTATTAATAAAAAATCCCCTCCCCTAATAAAAGTCCAAATCACCCCCCTTTTCCCATTTTATAAATATAAATAAATAAATAAATAAATAAATAAACATATTTAGTATCGCCGCGCGCGTAATCGCCCGAACTATTAATTAATCACATTCCTGATCTCGCACGGTAAACGGCGTCAGCGCAAAAAAATTCCAAAGTGCAAAATTGCGCATTTTTGGTCGCATCAAATCCAGAAAAAATGTAATAAAAAACGATCAAAAAGTTGTATATGCACAATCAAGGTACCGATAGAAAGAACACATCATGACGCAAAAATTGACACCTCACACAGCCCCATAGACCAAAGGATAAAAGCGCTATAAGCCTGGGAATGGAGTGATTTTAAGGAACGTATATTTGTTAACAATGGTTTGAATTTTTTACAGGCCATCCGATACAATATAAGTTATACATGTTATATATCATAGTAATCGTAACGACTTGAGGAACATGCATAACAAGTCAGTTTTACCATAGGACGGACGGCGTAAATGCAAAACTCCCCGAAATCAAAACAAATTCATTTTTTTTTTCAATTTGACAGCGCAAATGATTTTTTTCCGGTTTCGCAGCATATGTTATGGAAAAATAATGCCTGTCATTGCAAAGTACAATTGGTTTCGCAAAAAATAAGCGCTCATATACGTCTCTAGGTGAAAAAATGCAAGCGCTATGGACTTTTAAACTTAAAATGGAATAAGCAAAAGTGCAAAAACGAAAATAGGCTTTGACCTTAAGGGGTTAAAGCAGCTTTCGTTCCAGCATATAGCATGCTTATGAGCCACAAAAAAAAACATTTGATAAGAAAAATAATACAATTTAAGGTCTGGGAGCCCGAACCCTCACTTTCTCATGGGTGGGCAGAAATGTGAATAGAGGGAAAAAAAACACTTAGTTTCCAAAATTTATAAGATACTACTATCACAAAAGTATGACTCAGTGACTGAAGATTATAAGAAGCAATGGGAGAATGATCTTGGCCCTCTGACGGAAGAATGGGATAGTGGGGAGGAGGGTTGTTTTATGCTTTATGTGGATGTTATGCATTTAATTCTGGAGACTTACACTTAGACTTAACTGATGTAATGCATAATTTCTTATTTAATTCTTTATTCTAATTTTTAATAGTGATAAAAAAAAAAAACATAGCAGGCTGGTTGCCGGGAACGCGATCGCCCATCGCCCCTACCAACCAGTCCCACTCATCAGCAGAACGTAGTGACGTCTGAGCGCGGCCCGAGACCAGGAAGTGCAGGACGGCTGCTGGGGACGCCGTCGCCACAGGACGCCGTTGGCATTACTTCCAGCTGGGCCTCGTGCCTCGGCAGAGGCAGGAACCGGGCGCGCGGCTCGATTGCTGACAGAACCCCCACTCTGAGGAGGGGCCTCTGGACCCTCACGAGGACCTCCTAGCTTGGTAGGAAACCTTAAATGAAATTTTCTAGGCAAATCAGGGGAATGGAGATCTTATGCTGACACCCAAGTATGCTCCTCTGGACCATAACCCTTTCAGTGGACTAAATACTGGACTGAGTTAGGCATCGTTCTGGAGTCCAAGATGCGTTCAATCTCAAACTCAATCTCCCCTTGAACCACCACATAGTTGTAATTTGTAGGAGACAGGATTATGGATTTAAATTATGGAGAAAGGACCAATGAACCTGGGAGCCAGCTTGGCAGAGGGTACGCGGAGGTGTAGATTTTTAGTAGCTAACCACATTTTATCTCCTATGGCATAGTCAGGTCCAGGACGAAGTTTACGATTTGCGAATCTTGTATATTGTTCCTGTGAGACAGAGTCGCCAGACTCTCTGCCCACACTGTGCACAGTTTCTTTGTCAATTTGATGGACATAAATTGTGTTTCGGCATTGGGTAACGCAGAATATTTGGGATAAAATGCATAACTACAAAAGAACAGCATCTGTTGGGTAGAGGAATTTAAGTGATTATTTAGAGCAAACTCATCGGTACAAGCCATCTGTAGGTATTCAGACCATTTAGCCTGATTGTCAGACACATGACATCTAGAGATGAGCGAACCGGTTCACCCGTTTTGGGATCCGGTTTGGATTTTCCCAAAAATTCGAGTCCGATCGGATTCGGATTTTTGGAAATCCGCTCCGGTTTTATTTTATTTTTTTCTTGCTTTCTAAAATGGCAGCCACCATTCTAAAAAGCAGGAAGTGTTCCGGGCAGGAAAAGCGCTTTACCATGATGCCAAGAATACATCCAATCAGCAGGGATCTTGTACTAGCCCACCCTTTGTGTGTCGTCGGTATTGCTTTAAAAGGAGCGGTCACATGACCGCACCACGCAGTGTGTAGAGGGAGATAGAGAGAGAGGATGCAAGCTGCTGTTGTGTACTACAGACTACTGAGGAGATATTGTGGGAAAGGAAAGGAAAGATTAGGAAAGCGAAGAGGAGAAACATCTAGTGATTGAGCAAGAAATATAGAGAGGGCGAAATATAGATAGATTAGGCATTGGACAGAAAAGGGTGCACGAAACCAAAACGTGCAATACAGATATACAAGTCCTATACTGTGTGTATATCACATCTGTCTTATCCTGAGAGACAAAAATACCTGGTTCAGGTGTATAGCACTGTATCTTAAAAAAAAAGTGCTATATACTCAATTTCTATACTTGGATCCTTCTGATTGATAGTGTGTATATCACGTCTGTCTTATCCTGAGAGATTAAAATTAGGGATGAGCGAACTTTTGAAAAGTTCGGTTCGGTTCGATCTGGCGAACTTTCGTGAAGTTCGGATTGGTCCGAACTGAACCGAAAACGAACCTTGCTTTAACGGCTGAATAATTGCAGCTACAATAGTGGGAGTGTGATAGGGTATAGTTTCGTTTAGTTGCAGTTGATATTACATTGAAAAAAGTAGGGGGGAAAAAGTGCAAAAATAATGAGAAAAAAAAATAAAATAATAATAATAATAATAGGAATAATATTAATAAAATATAGTGAATAAAAGTGCCAAAATAGTGACAAAAAATATTGAGAAAAAAAAAGTTTATAAGGAGGATGCGGCAGCACTTGATTGCACCCAGGCCAGTATTGTTGAGAAGAGACAAGTTGAGCAGCAGGAGGAGGCAGCAGTTGATTGCTCGCCTGTCAGGCCAATATTGTTGAGAAGAGACAAGTTTAGCAGCAGGAGGAGGCAGCAGTTGATTGCTCACCTCTCAGGCCAGTATTGTTGAGAAGAGACAAGTCAAGGAACAGGAGGAGGCAGCAGTAGATTGCTCGCCTCTCAGGCCAGTTTTGTTGAGAAGAGACAAGTTGAGCAGCAGGAGGAGGCAGCAGTTGATTGCTTGCCTCTCAGGCCAGCATTGTTAAGAAGAGACAAGTTAAGCAGCAGGAGGATTCAGGAGTTGATTGCTCGCCTCTCAAGCCAGTATTGTTAAGAAGAGACAAGTCAAGGAACAGGAGGAGGCAGCAGTAGATTGCTCGCCTCTCAGGCCAGTATTGTTGAGAAGAGACAAGTCGAGGAACAGGAGGAGGCAGCAGTAGATTGCTCGCCTCTCAGGCCAGTATTGTTGAGAATAGACAAGTTGAGCAGCAGGAGGAGAAAGCAGTTGATTGCTCGCCTCTCAGGCCAGTATTGTTGAGAAGAGACAAGTCGAGGAACAGGAGGAGGCAGCAGTAGATTGCTCGCCTCTCAGGCCAGTATTGTTGAGAAGAGACAAGTTGAGCAGCAGGAGGAGGCAGCAGTTGATTGCTCGCCTCTCAGGCCAGTATTGTTGAGAAGAGACAAGTTGAGCAGCAGGAGGAGGCAGCAGTTGATTGCTCGCCTCTCAGGCCAGTATTGTTGAGAAGAGACAAGTTGAGCAGCAGGAGGAGGCAGCAGTTGATTGCTCGCCTCTCAGGCCAGTATTGTTGAGAAGAGACAAGTCGAGGAACAGGAGGAGGCAGCAGTAGATTGCTCGCCTCTCAGGCCAGTACTGTTGAGAAGAAACAATTTGAGCAGCAGGAGGAGGAGGCAGCAGTAGATTGCTCACCTCACAGGCCAGTATTGTTGAGAAGAGACAAGTTGAGCAGCAGGAGGAGGCAGCAGTTGATTGCTCGCCTCTCAGGCGAGTATTGTTAAGAAGAGACAAGTCGAGGAACATGAGGAGGCAGCAGTAGATTGCTCGCCTCTCAGGCCAGTATTGTTGAGAAGAGACAAGTTGAGCAGCAGGAGGAGAAAGCAGTTGATTGATTCCAGTCCAGTATTATTGAGGAGAGGCTACTTGAGGAGGAGGAGGCAGCAATTGATCGATTCCAGGCCAGTATTATAGAGGAGAGGCTATTTGAGGAGGAGGCAGCAGTTTATCGATTCCAGGCCAGTATTATTGAGGAGAAGCTACTTGAGGGGGAGGAAGAGGAGGAGGCAGCAGTTGATTGATTCCAGACCAGTATTATTAATTGAGGCATGATTCATCTTCACAAAAGTCCGCATCTCAACGCTGTGGCAAGAGAGTCTCGTTCTTTGCGGTGTTACAATGTTACCCGATGCACTGATTACCCTCTCTGACGCCACACTACTAGCTGGGCAGGACAGCAGAGCCAAGGAAAACTCTGCCAGTTGAGGCAAAATCTCCAGTTTCTCTGCCAGCAGAGCAGTTGATTGATTCTAGGCCAGTATTATTAAAACAGACTACTTGAGGAGCAGGAGGAGGCAGCAGTTGATCGATTCCAGACCAGTATTATTGAGGAGATTCGACTTGAGGAGGAGGCAGCAGTTGATCGATTCCAGGCCAGTATAATCAAAAACAGACTACTTGAAGAGCAGGAGGAGGCAGCATTTGATTGATTCCAGGCCAGTATTATCGAGGAGAGGCTACTTGAGGAGGAGGAGGCAGCAGTTGATCGATTCCAGGCCAGTATAATTAAAAACAGACTACTTGAAGAGCAGGAGGAGGCAGCATTTGATTGATTCCAGGCCAGTATTATTATTGAGAAGAGGCTACATGAGGAGGAGGAGGCAGCAGTTGATCGATTCCAGGCCAGTATAATTAAAAACAGACTACTTGAAGAGCAGGAGGAGGCAGCATTTGATTGATTCCAGGCCAGTATTATCGAGGAGAGGCTACTTGAGGAGGAGGAGGCAGCAGTTGATAAATTCCAAGCCAGTATAATTAATAACAGACTACTTGAAGAGCAGGAGGAGGCAGCAGTTGATCGATTCCAGGCTAGTGTAATTAAAAACAGACTACTTGAAGAGCAGGAGGAGGCAGCAGTTGATCGATTCCAGGCCAGTATTATCGAGGAGAGGCTACTTGAGGAGGAGGAGGCAGCAGTTGATTGATTCCAGGCCAGTATTATGGAGGAGAGGCTAATTGAGGAGGATGAGGCAGCAGTTGATTTAAGAAGTTAATTTGCACACAGAAGAACCCCGTCGGGATTTGCGGTGCAAGATTTCACTACTCTCATGATATCCACAAAATACCTCAAGAACAGTTAGTACCCGCTCACAAAACGGTGAGTAGTGTTCCTTGGCACGGGTGCCAGGGATAGAACCCCACGGCTATAGTTCACAAAAGGTGAAGGTTGGGAATTTTTAAGGTGATTTTTTTAAAAAAAATTGGGGTCTAAGGGGGGAACATTACTTAATAAGTTAAATTACGGATTTTTACGTTGGGCACATATTTAGGATATTAACCCCTTAAGGACAGAGCCAATTTCGATTTTTGCGTTTTCGTTTTTTCCTCCTTGTGCATCAAAGGCCATAGCACTTGCATTTTTCCACCTAGAAACCCACATGAGTCCTTATTTTTTGCGTCACTAATTTTAATTTGCAATGACAGGCTGAATTTTTGCATAAAGTATACTGCGAAACCAGAAAAAAATTCAAAGTGTGGTGAAATTGAAAAAAAAAATGCATTTTGTTTATTTGGGGGAAATGTGTTTTTACGCCATACGCCCTGGGGTAAAATTGACTTGTTATGCACGTTCCTCAAGTTCTTACGATTAAAACAATATATAACATGTATAACTTATATTGTATCGGATGGCCTGTAAAAAATTCAAACCATTGTCAACAAATATACGTCACTTAAAACCGCTCCATTCCCAGGCTTATAGCGCTTTTATCCTTTGGTCTATGGGGCTGTGTCAGGTGTAATTTTTTGCGCCATGATGTGTTCTTTCTATCGGTACCTTGATTGCGCATATACGACTTTTTGATCGCTTTTTATTACAATTTTTCTGGATTTGATGCGACCAAAAATGCGCAATTTTGCACTTTGGGATTTTTTTGCGCTTACGCCGTTCACCGTACGAGATCAGGAATATGATTAATTAATAGTTCGGGCGATTATGCACGCGGCGATAGCAAACATGTTTGTTTATTTATTTATTTGTTTAATTTTATTTATAACCTGGGAAAAGAGGGGTGATTCAGACTTTTATTAGGGGAGGGGGCTTTTTATTGACAACAACACTATATATTTTTTTTTTTACACATATACTAGAAGCCCCCCTAGGGGACTTCTAGTATATACACTTTGATCTCTCATTGAGATCTCTGCAGCATAGATATGCTGCAGAGATCCATGAGATAGGCACTCGTTTACTTCCGGCTGCTGCAGCCGGAAGTAAGCGAGTGCTGAGCCGGGGACCCCGGCCAGCTTCAGAAACGGAGATCGCTCCTCCGGGATAACATCCCGGAGGAGCGATCTCCGCCACTAGACACCAGGGAGATGCTGGATCCGGTAATCGGATGCAGCTGTCATGTTTGACAGCTGCATCTGATTACTGCATTAGCAGGCACGGCGATCGGACCGTGCCCGCTAATACCTACGGTCCCGGGCTACAAGCGGCACCCGGGACCGCCGTGGTTCAGAGCGGGGTCGCCGTGCCCCGCTCTGAACGCCCTTACCGGCAATAGGGGGTGCCTATACGCCCTTTGTCGTTAAGGAGTTAAGGTCAATTTCTTGGACACACGGATTGCCATGCAAGACGGGTGACTGATGACTTAGTCATTCACATCAGGCAGGGGGGTGGTATAATCTGATGTAATCCAGGCACAATTCATCTTAACAAAAGTGAGCATCTCCACACTGTGGCAAGAGAGCCTCGGCCTTTGCGGTGTTACAATGTTACCCGCCGCACTAAATACCCTTTCTGACGCCACACTACTGGCTGGGCAGGACAGCAGAGCCAAGGCAAACTCTGCCAGTTGAGGCCAAATCTCCAGTTTTTCTGCCCAGTACTGCACGGGGTCGGTGACACTTTGGGCCAGGGTGGATTCAAGGTAGGCAATGACCTGGTGGCTGAGCTCATGCTGGTCCACACCATGAGTCCGGTGCTGTGTCCTTTCTTCACCAGCTGGCTGCATGAAATAGCTCATGAGGGCTTGCAGACTGTAGCGACTTCTGACGCCTCCACTAGTGGTGGTGGGAGTGGAGCGCGCTGGTTCCCCCCAGAGGATGTTGTCTGGGCACCTGGCTGGTCTCGCAGGTAAGTTGAGACCAACTGACTGGTGAGCATGTCCCTGTAGTACACCAGTTTAGCCTCCCTCTGTGATGGCAGGAAGAATTCTGCCATTTTGCGGCAGAAGCGAGGCTCAAACAGGGGGGCCAGCCATTATTGGTCCCTCTGGCGGATGTCCACAATCCGGCTATCATTCTGCAGACACTCCCGCAGACACCTTGCCATCTGCACCAAGGACAATGAGCGCCTCTCTTCTCCACTGTCCTCGGTATAGTTCCAGGGTCTGCTGAGGTCTTCCTGCTCTTCCTCTACCACCTAATCCTCCATCTCCTCCTGTGATGGAGAGGCAGAGAAGCCAGGTGGCGGTGTGCAGAATGGCTGGAAGTAGACATCTTTCTCCTCCTCAACCTCCATCTGCACTTCATCCAGCTCTGGGTTCAAGGCGATGTTCAGCCTTGGAGTTGTGGCCTGGGAATCCTCGCTGATGATGTTGGTCAGCGCACTTTCCAGAACATGGAGGAGTGGGATGATGTCGTTGATCCCATAGTCCTGCCTGCTCACAAAGAGAGTTGTGTCCTCAATAGGGATCAACAATTGGCAGACTTCCTGCATTAACTGCCAGTGTGTTACTTGGAAGTCGCAGTGTGGCGTGAAGCTGCCTTATTGCCCCATGAGGTAGTCTGTTATGGCTGACCTTTGCTCGTACAGGCGGTCAAGCATATGGAGGGCAGAATGCCAGCGTAGGAGTGGCTGAAATGTTTGCACACTCTACATGACATCCTCATAAAGTCATGTAGTGCATGAAATGATCGGAGAAACCTCTGCACTATGAGGTTGATCACATGTGCCATACAAGGTGTATGAGTCAGCCCTCCCCGCTGAACTGCAGAGACAATGTTCCTCCCATTGTCCGCTAGGACACTTCCCACCGTTAGCCGACATGGGGTCAGCCACTCAGCTATCTCCTCCCTGATGGTCCAGAGGAGCTCCTACCCACTGTGGCTTCATTGACCCAGGCTCACCAAATGGAGAACAGCCTGAGAGCGGCGGGCCTGACATCGGTGATAAGACACTGGGTCAGGTTGGACTGCAGTGGTGGTGGAGGCAGAACTTGTGCTACCCGCTGCTGGCTCCCTAAAGCACCGTGAAGGTGACAGTGGCAACAATGGGCAAACTTCCTGATGGTCTCCTGGGAGGATGTTGACCCAATGGGCAGTAACGGACATGTACTGCCCTTGCCCATAATTAGAGGACCAGACATCAGCACTCAGGTGCACGGTCTTGGACACCGAGAGTCCCAAACCTTTCTCTTCACATAACTGTGCAGTGATGGGACAGCTTTGCTAGAGAAGTAGTGGCGGCTGGGGACTCACCATCTGGGGTGCGCACACGCCACAAAATCCCTGAAAGGCTGGGAGTCCACAACATTAAAAGGCAGGGACTGAAGCATCAGCAGCTTAACCAGGTGTCCGGTCAGTTTCTGTGCCATGGGATGGCTGCTAGAGTACACCTAACGTTTGGCCATGGACACAGTCAGGGATTGCTACCTCATTAGGGGTGTACATGGCAGTGAGACTGTGCTGCTGCTGGCAACTGAGGCTGACAAGCCCTGAGTTCCAGTGAGAGGATGCTGCATGATGGGATCTGCAGTGTATGGTGCATCCTGACAGGAGGTGGTATTTGGGTCACGGTTTTTCTAGGTCTGTTGGTGTTGCCTTTCCATGTGCTTCCTCATGGATGTTGTCCCAAGATTATCACCCCTGCCACGACTGACCCTCTTATTGCACAGCAGGCACAGAGCGATGTGCTTATCTGTCCCCAGGCGAAAGAGCTGCCAGACGACAGAGGACCGTGGTTTGCTGCCAGCCACGGGGGGTCTTGCTGGTTGTTCACTGCCACCGCTGCCTGAGGGTCCCCTCTCAGGACCAAGGCTTAAAGGTATTGATGAAGTCTGCCTGGTAGGTTGTCTTCTACCCCTCCCTCTTATGCCTTGCTTCCTTGCACCAGTGGGATGTTGCTGCTTCGGTAGCACCTCACTTTCCTCCCCTGATGACCCGAAGATAATGCTGCTTGAGGGCGCCACGTCCGATCAGCGACATCATCATCACCACCACTGCTACTTTCCTCCAGGGGCTGGGACAGGATCTTAGGTGTGGCACTGGATGCCCCTCCCTGACTCTGTTGACTGCTTACAGCCAACACCTCCTCTGCAGTCTCTGCACGTTCCACTTGCTGCCTTTGGGGGACTACTACCTCCTCCTCCTCATCACTAAAAAGTGGTAGAGACTCCAAGGGCAAATCAGAGTGGCAGAGGACTGTCGCTGACCGCCCCATGTAAGGGTGGTGTCGGATGATCCAGCTGACCTCGTTTGGGAGCTTTGGGCAGTGGAACTGGAGGATTGGGTAAACCAATCTAGAACCACTGGTTGTGTGGTTCTTACATGGCCCGTGGGCGTCTGGGGTAGCTGCACCCTGCTGCCACGCCTGTTGCCCCGGCTGCCACCGGGCCTGGTGCTGCCACTTCTCCTACCCTCGCCGCCTGCCGTTGCAGTCCTTGCCTGGGAAGTGCTGGAAGTAGGACGCTTGGACATTGGTTCTTTGGTTGGTTTAAATTTTGAAAAAGAATAATCTATTGGCCAGAAGGCACAAAGCTTCAGTGACTATTGCTTTGTGGGTTGGAGGCACCCAGCAAAGCAGAAATGTACAGGTTATCACAAAAAAAAAAAAAAAAAAAAATATTTTTTAACTTTTTTTTGGTTGAGGGTGGTTAAACGGGTTTGACGGAAACCAGCAGAGCACAAATGGACAGCTTTTGTGGGGCGCTGACTTAGCGTCACCCAGAACAGTTGATCACAAACAAACAAACAAACTTTTTTTTTTAAGTTTTTTTCAACTTTTTTAGTTGCGAGTGGCTAAACGGGTTTGACGGCAACCAGCAGAGCAAAAACGGACAGCTTTTGTGGGGCGTTGACTTAGCGTCACCTAGAACAGCTTATTACAAACAAACATTTTTTTTTAGTTTTTTTTTAGTTTTTTAAAACTTTTTTGGTTGCGGGCAGCTAGACAGGGTTGACGGCAACCAGCAGAGCACAAACGGACAGCTTTTGTGGGGCGCTGACTTAGCATCACCTAGAACAACTGATCACAAACAAAAAAACTATTTATTTATTTATTTATTTTTTAACTTTTTTGCTTGCGGCTATACGCTGTTAACGGCACCCAGCAGAGCAGCAATGTCTAGCGTCTCCTCTCTGTCACAGAACAGTAGCTGGTTCAATGCTACGTGTCCTAAGTGACCCTTCTCACTTTTCTCTCCCTATTTTTTTTTATCTCCCTATCTCTCCCGATATATCCCAATTTTTGAGTTAGATGCCTATCTCTCCCTCACTCTTGATTTCTCAGCCTCTTTCTCTATGTATGGGCTTATCAAGCTTTCCCTGGATCTTGCAATTTTTTTTTTTTATCTTCCTCTCTCCTGCTTCTCTCACAAACAATATATACTCCTTCTCTATCTCTCCCTGTACTTATCCAGTTGTTTGGATATGTAATCTATGTGTTTTCCCTCTCTGCCTAACGTACACATCCTTTCTCTCTGCCATCTGGAAACACAATGAGGAACTGCAGCCAGGCTCAAGCACTTCCTGTTCCTGGAGTGACGTCACACACCTTGATATTCACATAAAAACAGGATACAAAGGATTATAGGAGTAATAATCCCTTGTAGCCTGTTCTATTCTCTGATTAAAGTACAGTTTGATTTTAACGAACTTCGTAACAAACTTTTTGAAAGTTCGGTTCGGTACCGAACCAAACTTTTTGCAAAGTTCGTAACGAATCTGGTGCATAACGGTTCGGTTCGCTCATCCCTAATTAAAATACCTGGTTCAGGTGTATAGCATTGCATCTTAAAAAAAAGTGCTATATACCCAATTTCTATACTTAGACGTAGCAAGTAGGAGATGATGTTGCGGCACTCACTTGTAATTCATAAAAGGTCTTTATTGATCGTTGGACAGAATACAAAGTAACCAAAAGTGCTCAGTATAGGTTACATAGCAGATGCAAGTACATTCCACTCAAAGCGACGGCCGTTTCGCGGTCATACGCATCAACGGGCTCAGTGGTACGTCATCACGTTTTTACGTAATCATTATATAGTCTAAAAAGTAAGGCGGTACTGCCCCACCGTTGCAACCTTTTAAAGTGACCCAACACCATTAAAATAATCATAGTATAAAAACATATTGTCTGAATGTAAATCATAAAAACACACTAAGATCGTTGCGGTCATTAAGACCTAGCGGTCCAAGCGCATCGGTCTGGATAATCAAGCGAGCTTCTCTCTGCAACAATATACGTTGACGATTCCCACCTCTTTTGGGTAGCTCAGCTTGTTCCAGTCCTGCAAATCTTAAGACATCCGCATTACCGTTGTGGGCGCTGTTTACATGTTCTATTAACCTAGGGGCTCCTACTCCTGTGCTGATAGACCTACGGTGTTCCCTGAATCTAACATATAAACACCTGATTGTCTTTCCTATATAGAACATGCCACATGGACACATTATCACATAAACTATGTATGTACTCCTACATGTCATAAATTGTTTTATTGTGTGTTCGTGTCCTCCTATCCGGATAAATTTAGAGCACATATTATAACAACAAAAATTACAATGTCCACATCTGTGGTTGCCATTTGGAGCGGTTCTTTTTAACCAGTTTGGGGACATGGATTGCACTACACTACTTGTTAAATTATCTGCTATTGTTTTTCCCCTACGGTAAGAGAGGAGAGGCCTCCTAATGGCTATGTCTTTTAAGTCCTGGTCTGATTCTATCAAATACCAGTGTCTATTATAGACACTGGTATTTGATAGAATCAGACCAGGACTTAAAAGACATAGCCATTAGGAGGCCTCTCCTCTCTTACCGTAGGGGAAAAACAATAGCAGATAATTTAACAAGTAGTGTAGTGCAATCCATGTCCCCAAACTGGTTAAAAAGAACCGCTCCAAATGGCAACCACAGATGTGGACATTGTAATTTTTGTTGTTATAATATGTGCTCTAAATTTATCCGGATAGGAGGACACGAACACACAATAAAACAATTTATGACATGTAGGAGTACATACATAGTTTATGTGATAATGTGTCCATGTGGCATGTTCTATATAGGAAAGACAATCAGGTGTTTATATGTTAGATTCAGGGAACACCGTAGGTCTATCCGCACAGGAGTAGGAGCCCCTAGGTTAATAGAACATGTAAACAGCGCCCACAACGGTAATGCGGATGTCTTAAGATTTGCAGGACTGGAACAAGCTGAGCTACCCAAAAGAGGTGGGAATCGTCAACGTATATTGTTGCAGAGAGAAGCTCGCTTGATTATCCAGACCGATGCGCTTGGACCGCTAGGTCTTAATGACCGCAACGATCTTAGTGTGTTTTTATGATTTACATTCAGACAATATGTTTTTATACTATGATTATTTTAATGGTGTTGGGTCACTTTAAAAGGTTGCAACGGTGGGGCAGTACCGCCTTACTTTTTAGACTATATAATGATTACGTAAAAACGTGATGACGTACCACTGAGCCCGTTGATGCGTATGACCGCGAAACGGCCGTCGCTTTGAGTGGAATGTACTTGCATCTGCTATGTAACCTATACTGAGCACTTTTGGTTACTTTGTATTCTGTCCAACGATCAATAAAGACCTTTTATGAATTACAAGTGAGTGCCGCAACATCATCTCCTACTTGCTACGTTATTGGATCCTACATTGTGGATTGCAGAGCACCACGCTAGGTCGCACGCTGGAACAGACTGACCGCAAGGGTGAGCCATAGCAGTAACTCATTGTTATACGGAATATACATTTGTCTATGGGAGTAGTGCCAAGTGAACTTTTTTGCTTTTTCTCTACTTGCCTATTCTATACTTAGACCCTTCTGATTGAAAGTGTGTATATCACATCCGTCTTATCTTATCTTATCTTATGTATATCTTATCTTATATAGTTGTCCTATATATTACTATTACTAAGTCCTATATATATATATATATATATATATATATATATATATATACACAAGTCCTATATATTACAGAAAATACTGTTCTCATATACCAAGTGTACAAATCATAATTTGAATATAAAGTCATGGCACAGTGGGAGCAGGAAACCTCACAAAGCGTTTCAGGCAGAGGGCAGGACAAAGAGTCTGGCTCAAGGGGCATAAGAGGAAGTAGCGCAAGAAGAAGGTCCAGTGGCAGGCCTGAGCTTTCTTTGTCACACTAGGGTCGTGTCCACACGTCTAATTCTACAGTCCTGGAGTGGCTGGCTCACACTTCAACGTCCACAAGGATGAGTAGTGAGACAGCCAGCCAGGTATCTGTGGGTACCTCGGACACGACCCTGACTTGGCACGGGCACGCAGCAATTCCCCCACCTCCTCCATCTGACATCCTCAGCAACATCCCGCTAACTTTTGACCACCCGCCTGCAAGGGAACTGTTGGCGTCTATGAGCAGCAAACTGCTCTTTGATGATGATAAGCACATGGGGGAAGAGACAGGGGACAATCAAGTGCAGGGCATAGCTGTGTTGGAAGTGATATCAGAGCAGGCCCATGTTAGGCCTGGCAGGAGAGCAGTAGGCAGTAAATGAGAGAGGGCTGGGCATGAGCCTGATGAGGATGATAGCATCATTCTGGAACAGGATGATGTTACATCGGATGTTACATGGGATCCACGGCAGGATTTGGCTTATTCTACGGATTTGTCAACCGGAATCCGTCCACCAGCAGGTCCGCCACAACTAAAAAGCAGACAAGCAGCAGTAGTCAACTAACAAGTCGGAAGCGTAGCCGGGACAAGCAGATGACCACTGGGGAGACCTCCTCCACTGCAGGTCCTAGTATCTAGGATCGGCAGCGCTCGCCCATCCTCGCAACCTGTCGGTACTAGACTCTACACCTCGCCTGTCTGGCAGTTTTTTAAAAAGTGCCCGGAGGATACCTATGTGGTCATCTGTCTCCTGTGCGACAGGCGCATTAAAAGAGGCAAGAGTTGCCATCCTGGCACCAGCGCCATGGCTGCCCATATGAAGCACCACCACCTTTCCGCCTGGAAGAAACGGGGTGATAGTGGGTCACAGCAGGCCGAGGCAGAGCCGCGGTCAACAGCAGCAGGAAGCAGCAGTAAGCAGCAGTAGTCAGGGGGGCCTTTCACAGAGTCAGACCTCCTCTGTGGAAGGGAGTGAGTCTTCACTCCCTTCTTCGGCTGTTGGCCCCTGTGCTGCTAGCAGTAGGCAGCCTGTCATTATGGAGTCCCTATACCGGAGGCAGACATATGCACCCAGCAATCCCGCAGCAGTCAAGCTGAACGCCCACCTTGCCAAGTTGCTGGTGCTTCAGGCTCTGCCGTTAAAAGTTGTCAACACTACTTTTCCAACACAGCTATCCCGGCCATGTATAGCTATGTTTGCGAAAAGGTTGCTAACTCGCTGAGTGTGTACATTTAAACACAGACATCTGGAGCTGTAATTACGGGCAAGAGCAGTATGTGTCCATTACTGCTCAGTGAGTAAATGTAATATGGCCGGTGGACCCCAGCAACTTTGCCAGGGAAGGGCGATGACACCACCCCGTTGTCACAGCAGGGTTCCTGTGCCGTGGTCCTCCTCCACCTCCTCCAGTAGTTCCAAAACCTCCTCAACCGCCAGTGTTCCTCCCTTGTACCACTTGGGTGTAGCACTGAGGTGTCACGCTGTGCTGCATCTAGCCTGCCTGGGTGAAAGGAGACACACAGGGGAAGAGCTGTGCTGCCTGCTCGAGACGGAAATCCTCTCGTGGCTGACTCCACGCCATCTTAAAGTTGGGATGGTGGTGAGTGACAATGGGAGCAACATTCTCTCCACGCTGTGTCGAGGAGGTATGAGGCACGCCCCCTGTATGGCACATGTTTTAAACCTAATAGTTACACACTTTCTAAAGTCTTCATCCCATATACAGACTGTGCTGTCAATGGCTCGAAAGCTGTGTAACCATTTCAGCCATTCAAGTCGCTCTCACCACATCCTCCTCGACCTGTAGCGGAGGAATGGTCTTCCCAACCACCATCTCATTTGCGGAACTCCACCCTCCACATGCTGGACCGACTCTATGAGCAGAGGAAGGCCTTGACTGATTTCCTCTTGATGCAGGCGGACACAACGACTCCCCTGTGTAACCTGGAGCTCGGCCAGTGGCAGCTCATGCGTGACACCTGCCCCTTGCTACGTCCCTTTGAGGAGGCCACCTTTCTGGTCAGTGGGCAAGACACAGGACTGAGCGCCATCATACCCATGCTTCATGTACTGGAGCTGATGCTGATGCGAATCAGTGGCGAGGGGGAAGAGGTCTTGCCACTGTCACAGCCTGGGTCGCTGGAGGAAGGCTTGGCGGAGGAGGAGGGAGAGGAAGTTAAGAAGGAGGAGGACCTGAACGCACAGGAACTCTTAGGGGAGACGGGTGAAGGAGAAGGAGATGAGCCTTTCTGCCAGACCAGAGGGGGGCCAGAGGTGGATATGCAGGGCTATGAGGAGGATGAGGAGGATGGAGGCAGTACCCATTGGCAGTATGCTGTGGAGACGGAAGCAGGGACTCCTTCCCACTCCCTGGTGGAAATGGCTAAGCGCATGTTGATATGCTTTCGGGCCGACCCATGCTTTCAAAGGATTCGTCAAAGGGACGAGTTCTGGCTGGCCACACTACTGGACCCACGGTATCGCAACAAACTGTGTGAATTCATTCACCCTTCCCAACAGGAGGAAAAAATGAATTATTATAGAGAGGAGCTGGGTGCACAGTTAGTGGCAGCCTTTGGAACACAACGCTCCCACCAGGGCCACACCAGTAGCGCTGCCTCCTCCACATCCTCCTCTAGCAGCTTGGGTGGCATGAGCAGCGGCACCAGTCTGAACCTGATGTCCATGATGCACGCTTTCATGCAGCCACAGGCCGGGGTAACAGGGGCACCTGCACAGCAGCACGACATGGCGGCACATCTCAAAAAGCAAGTCCAGGTGTTTTTAGGCTCTAGGCTGCCACCAATATCCCCGAACCTCTGAACTACTGGGTGGGAAAATTAGAGGTCAGGCCACAACTCGCTGAATTTGTTTTGGACATACTCTCCTGTCCGGCCAGCAGTGTGTCATCTGAGCAAGTTTTCAGCGCAGCGGGTCATATTGTCAGTCCCAGGAGAATCAGATTGTCCTGTGATAGTGTGGAGCGTCGGACTTTCATCAAAATGAACGCAACACGGATAGATAAGGACTTTGTTACACCTGCTCTTGATACCACAGAGTAGGATTCAGTCCTGTTGTCACTAAGATATAGGAACTTTTCTGCTTCTATTATGGCCTATATGTGAACTACACCATACTGGTCATTCCACCATTCCTGCTACTGCCCCCCCTTCTACCTCCCGCCTGTCCATGGACCTCATTATTCTGCGTCCGCTGCTCAAGTTAACCCAATTACAACCGCTACTCCTGCCCTGGCCTCCATGTTGGCTACTGCCGCTCCTACCCTGGCCTCCATATAGGCTACTGCTGGGCCTTCACTGGCCTCCATGTTGACTACTTCTGCTCCTGCCCTGGCCTACATGTTGGCTACTGCCACTCCTGCCCTGGCCTCCATATAGGCTACTGCTGGGCCTTCACTGACCTCCATGTTGACTACTTCTGCGTCTACCCTGGCCTACATGTTGGCTACTGCCGCTCCTGCCCTGGCCTCCCTGTTGGCTACTGTTGCTCCTGCCTGGCCTCCATGTTGGCTATTGTTGCTTCTGCTTGGCCTCCATGTTGGCTACTGCTGCTCCTGCCCTGGCCTCTATGTTGGCTACTGTTGCTCCTGCCTTGCCTTCATGTTGGCTACTGCTGCTCCTGCCCTGGCCTCCCTGTTGGCTACTGTTTCTCCTGCCTGGCTTCCATCTTGGCTACTGCTGCTCCTGTACTGGCCTCCATGTTGGCTAGTGCTGCTCCTGCCTGGCCTCCATGTTGGCTTCTGTTGCTCCTGCCAATGGCTCCATGTTCGCTACTGCTGGGCCTTTACTGGCATCTAGGTTTACTACTGCTGTGCCTGCCCTTGCCTCAATGTTGGCTACTGCTGGGCTTTAACTGGCATCTAGGTTGACTACTGCTGTTCCTGCCTTTGCCTCAATGTTAGCTACTGCTGGGCCTTGACTGGCATCTAGTTTGACTACTGCTGTGCCTGCCCTTGCCTCAATGTTGGCTACTACTGGGCCTTGACTGGCATCTAGGTTGACTACTGGTGTGTCTGCCCTTGCCTCAATGTTGGCTCTTCTGGGCATTGACTGGCATCTAGGTTTACTACTGCTGTGCCTGCCCTTGCCTCAATGTTGGCTACCGCTGGGCCTTGAGTGGCATCTAGGTTGACTACTGCTGTGCCTGCCATTTCCTCAATGTTGGCTACAGCTGGGCATTGACTGGCATCTAGGTTGACTACTGCTGTGTCTGCAATTGCCACAATGTTGGCTACTGCTGGGCCTTGACTGGCATCTAGGTTGACAACTGCTGTGCCTGCCTTTGCCTCAATGTTGGCTACTGCTGGGCCTTAACTGGCATCTAGGTTGACTATTGGTGTGCCTGCCCTTGCCTCCTTGTTGGCTACTGCTGCTCCTGCCTGGCCTCCATGTTGGCTACTGCTGCTCCTGCCTGGCCTCCATGTTTGCTACTGCTTCTCCTGCCTGGCCTCCATGTTGGCTACTGCTGTTCCTGCCTGGCCTTCATGTTAGCTACTGCTTCTCCTGCCTGTCCTCCATGTTGGCTACTGCTGATCCTGCCTGGCCTCCATGTTGACTACTGTTGCTCCTGCCTGGCCTCCATGTTGGCTACTGCTGCTCCTGCCTGCCCTCCATGTTGGCTACTGCTGCTCCTGCCTAGCCTCCATGTTGGCTACTGATGCTCCTGCCTGTCCTTTATGTTGGCTAATGATGCTCCTGCCTGGCCTCCATGTTGACTACTGCTGCTCCTGTAATGGCCTCAAATGACTATTGCTGGACCTCCACTGGCCTCCAATAACTACTGCTGCTCCTTCACTGCATTTGTGACCTTTTTCCTGCATAGACCCTGTAAAGGTGAATTTCCTCCATAGACCCTGTAATGGTGAATTTCTTGCATAGACCCTGTAATGGTGAATATTGAAGTCTAAAAAAAAATTGACTTTGAAATATCGAAAAGATAATGATGTAACTGACATGTAGAGCCCTAAATTCAACCAAATACACTACCCCAGTATCATATAGATGCTTTTAACTATGAAATCCGAAGAAATCCAAAATTCGTTCGGTCCGAACTTTCCGAAAAAATCCGATAGTCTGGTCGGAACCGAACTTTTGAAAAGTTCGCTCATCTCTAATGACATCTTATATACTGGATAACTGACTGGTTGGTGCATTCTGTCTGACCATTAGTCTCAGGATGGAATGCCGACGAATATGACAAGGTAATCCCGAGAAGCTCACAAAATGCCTTCCAAAACCTATAAACAAACTGTACCCCACGATCAGAGACTATAATCGTAGTAACCCCATGCAAGGGGAGGATATGACGTACAAACAAGCTAGCCAATGTTTTGGCATTAGGTAGTTTTTTCAGAGCCACTGGATGGCACATTTTACTTAAAAGGTCAACCACCACCCACAGTATAGTTTTCCCTTGTGACAAGGGGAGATCAGTAACAAAATTCATCAACAGATGGGACCACGGATGAGTAGGCAAGGGCATGGATTGCAATAGTCCATCTGGTAGTGACCTTGAAGTCTTAGCCCAAGCATACGTTTCACAAGCCTTAACATACTCAGACACATCTTTTTGCCACGTGGGCCACCAACAGGAACAGGACAGCCGGGACCCTGTACCGGCATTCCCAGGATGACCTGCTAGATTGGATGCATGAACCTCTCTCAGAACCTCCAATTTCAAATTTCGAGGTACAAATAATTTACAGAGAGGAACACCTGGTGGCGCATTCCCCTGAGAGTTCAGGATGGCATTGGTAAGATCAACAGTCATGCTAGCAAGAACTGTACCAGGGGTTAGGATGGTTTCAGATTTCTCTTCAGTAATTCCGCTATCTCCGAAACATCTGGACAAGGCGTCGGCCTTGACATTCTTGTTAGCCGGGCGATATGTAACCACAAAATTAAAGCGGGTAAAAAACAGTGCCTAGCTGGCTCGTCGGGGGTTAAATTTTTTGGCCTTGTCCAGATATAGCAGGTTTTTATGGTCCGTGAGGACAGTAATCTGGTGCTGGGCCCCCTCCAGGAAATGTCTCCATTCTTCCAGGGCTCATTTAATGGTTAATAGTTCTCTATTGCCGACATCATAATTATGTTGTGAACTGAATTTCCTGGAGAAAACGGCTCCCGGGCGCATGTTGGTATACGGTTCTCTACCTTGAGATACTACTGCTCCTACACCTGACTCGGATGCATCAACCTCTTTGACAAAAAGGAGTTCCGAATCAGGGTGTACCAACACAGGGGAAGAGGAGAAGCTACTCTTAAGCTGAGTAATGTATGTATACTAATGCTCGAAGCATCACTAATAAAGCTGAGGAATTAGAACTCATAATGGTTGAAGAGAAATATGATATAGTGGGGATAAGCGAGACATGGCTGGATGAGAGTTATGACTGGGCTGTTAATATCCAGGGTTATAGTCTATTCAGAAATGACCGTAAAAATAAGAAAGGGGGAGGGGTCTGTCTATATGTTAAATCCTGCCTTAAGCCCATTCTGCGGAGGATATAAGTGATGATAATGTAGAATCTCTTTGGGTAGAAATAAGAGGAGGGACGAAGAATAATAAAATTCTTTTAGGAGTGAGTTATAAACCTCCAAGTATAGTGGAGGAGTCAGAAAATCTTCTTATAAGACAAATAGATGCTGCAGCGAAGCAGGGGGAAGTCATTATTATGGGGGACTTTAACTACCCAAATATAAACTGGAAAGCAGAAACCTGCAGCTCCAGGAAGGGAAGCGTGTTTTTGGAAATAGTAAGAAACCAACAAGAGGGGGGGGCCCTTCTGGACCTGATCTTAACCAATAGGCCAGACAGAATATCAAAAATAGAGGTGGGGGGTCACCTAGGTAATAGTGACCATAATATAGTAAGTTTTCAATTATCCTTCAATAAAATAATTAGCAGAGGGGCTACAAAAACATTAAATTTCAGGAAGGCTAATTTCTAAAAAAAACTAAGAGAGGACCTTGGGAACATAGACTGGGACAATGCCTTCAGAAATAAAAGTACACAAGAGAAATGGGAGATATTTAAGAGCATCCTGGGTAAATCATGTGACCGGCACATACCATATGGGAATAAAAGTAGTAGAAATAAGAGAAATCCAATGTGGTCAACTTCAGCTGTAAGGGGTGCAATAAATGATAAGAAACAAGCATTCAGACTACTAAAACAAGAAGGTAGTGGGGAAGCATTGAGCAACTATAGACAGAAGAATAGAATGTGTAAAAAGCAAATAAAAGAAGCAAAAATAGCAACAGAAAGAAGGATAGCCACAGAAAGTAAAACGAATCCCAAAATGTTCTTTACTTATATAAACAACAAAAGACTTAAAACTGAAAATGTTGGTCCCCTCAAAAATAAACTGGGTGTAATGGTGGAGGGGGAAGAGGAAAAGGCCCATCTACTAAATACATTCTTCTCTACTGTATTCACAGAGGAGAATCCCATAACAGACGACATGACTTGGGATAATATAAATCCTCCCATAAATATCACCTGCCTAACACAACAAGAAGTGGGGAGACACCTTAAAAACATTAAAATCCATAAGTCACCGGGCCCAGAAGGTATCCATCCTAGAGTTTTGCAAGAATTAAATACTGTGTTAGACAGACCGTTATTCCTAATATTTAAAGATTCTATTACGACAGGGATTGTTCCACAGGACTGGCGCATAGCTAATGTGGTACCAATATTCAAGAAGGGGTCAAAGAGCGATCCTGGAAACTACAGGCCCGTAAGTCTAACATCTATAGTAGGTAAAGTATTTGAGGGGTTTGTAAGAGATGCTATACTGGAGTATCTTAATGAAAACAATCTTGTGACGCAGCATCACCATGGATTTATGAGGGATCGATCCTGTCAGACTAATCTGATCGGCTTCTATGAAGAGGTAAGTTATAGACTGGACCTGGGGGAGGCTGTGGATGTTGTGTATCTGGACTTTTCAAAGGCATTTGATACTGTGCCGCATGAAAGGTTGGTCTACAAAATGAGGATGCTGGAACTCGGGGAAAACGTATGCAAATGGGTAAGTAACTGGTTGTGTGATAGAAAACAGAGGGTGGTCATTGATGGAACATATTCAGATTGGGTTTTAGTTACTAGTGGGGTACCACAGGGGTCAGTGTTGGGTCCACTTCTTTTTAATATTTTTATTAATGATCTTTATGAGGGGTTACAGAGCAGAATCTCCATTTTTGCAGATGATACTAAACTGGGTAAAGTAATCAGTACAGAGGAGGATAATGTCATATTACAGAGGGATTTGGAGAAGCTAGAGGCTTGGGCGGTGAAATGGCAAATGAAGTTTAATGTGGATAAATGTAAGGTTATGCACTTGGGCCATAGAAATAATAAATACAGTTATGTGCTAAATAATAATACACTGGGTAAAACTACTTCCGAGAAGGACCTGGGGGTATTGGTGGACAGTAAACTCAACTTTATTGATCAGTGCCAGGCAGCAGCTGCCAAGGCTAATAAAATAATGGGATGCATCAAAAGAGGTATAGATGCTAAAGATGAGAACATAGTTTTGCCTCTTTATAACTCACTAGTCAGACCACATATGGAATACTGTGTACAGTTTTGTGCACCGGTATATAAGAAGGACACAGCTGAACTAGAGCGGGTGCAGAGGAGGGCAACAAAGGTCATTAAGGGAATGGGTGGGTTACAGTACCAGGACAGGTTATCACGCTTGGGCTTATTTACGCTACAAAAAAGACGTCTTAGGGGCGATCTGATCACAATGTACAAATATATGAATGGACAGTACAGAGATCTTTGTAGTGGTCTTTTTACTCCTAGGTCTGTAACCATGACAAGGGGGCATCCTCTACGTCTAGAGGAAAGAAGATTTTATCATCAGCATCGACGTGGGTTCTTTACTGTACAAGCGTTAGGAGTGTGGAACTCTCTGCCACATGATGTTGTCATGGCCGATTCAATAAATAAGTTCAAGGGAGGCCTGGATGCTTTTCTTGAACAATATAACATTACAAGTTATGGGCATTAGATTTCCGGTGATACGTTGATTCGGGGATTGTTCTGGTTGCCATTGGGGTCGGGGGGGGGGGGGTTCTCCCTGTGGTGGGGTGGTTTTCGTCTGCGTCGTGGGATTTTTTGCCTTCCCTGGATCAACACATTAGGGTTTCCCTAGGTTGAACCTGATGAACTCTTGTCTTCTTTCAACCTTGTTTACTATGTTACTATGTTAAAAGCAACTTCTGCCTCTGGAGGCCAGGGAATTGGGTTCGGACCTTTCTTAGTGAGATCGGTCAGAGGTTTAGCAATAAGGGAGAAGTTTCTGATAAACTTTCTGTAAAAGTTTGAGAAACCAAGAAATCTCTGAAGTTCTTTCAGAGTAGTAGGTCTAGCCCACTCCATGACTGCTGTGACTTTTTTTGGGTCCTTAAACTGATTCAGGGGTGATGATATACCCCAAGAACCCAATTTGCTGTCCCCCAAACAGACATTTGGACATCTTAGCACAAAAAGTATTTTTATGTTACCTGGACAGGACCTCACCTCGTATAAGATTTTCAATCAGGTGAATATATTGTGAGAGTAATGTGGAGAAATGGTTAATTTCTCTGTACTCTGAAACAGGTTTTCAGAGTATTTTTGAGAATTGTTGTAAGGAATGTTCTCAACTTCTCTTGTTGCACACACAACATCCCCTGTCTGGACATAGGAGGATGTGAACATATGTGGGAGTTAGGCTCTGGCCTGTTTAGACCAGAGTTGCACGTAGTTGGGAAATCCAGATGGACAATCTCAACGGGACAAGACTCTACATAAAATCCATGGCCTTTGGCCTTATGTATTTCTACATGGGATTCATAATGTTTGGCATAGGTGCAAGTTATTATTCGATATCAAAAACAATTCAAGGTTGGCGGATAGAATTGTTTATGCATTTCCTTTTATCCTCTGTCCTAGAAAGAATAATTATAGGGAGGATACCAAAACCGTTATGGGAACTGTCATAGTCGGGATTTTACTAATGATTAATTGTTTTGTTTACTCTATGGTATAAAATAAAGTGACACGTCGCATTATGACGAGATTGTCTCATATCACACGGGTCTGTGTGTGTCTTTCTCCCGGCCGTATTAAGTATTAAGGAAAAAGCCAGAGCCGATCTATACTGGGTAATCATCATATTCTCTGACAGTTTTGGAGGCCCCAGCGAGATTTGAGATTTGTTGAGTCCCTGGGCAAATCAATGTGTAAAAAAACTGTTCGATGAAGAAGAAGAGCTGTCATAGAGCGGCTGACGCAACGTTCACGCAGACAAACCCTGAGGCCACAAAGGGTGATGGATGAGGGACGAAGCTGCCGATGCTGTAGTTTCCGGTCTCTTTCTGAGGTAACCGTACATAGAGTACAGGTGGAGGGGGAGATGTGGATCTGTTTGTTTTTAAGTCTTTTCCAGAGACAATCAGCAACAAGCTGTGAGACCAGCGGATGGAGAGGAGGTACAGGGAGAAGATGGCATTCAGATTGTGTTTGGCAGCCTTGTATCTCACTGTAAGTTATCTGACAAAACCAGTAGAAGGAAGCCATGTGTAATGTGGTGTAGTATCCTCACATTGGGCGGCCCAGGGGACAACAAATATAGTAAAGAGGGTTGTGTAGGGCTGTATTATCTACACCTGTCATAACCTACTGTAGGTAACCCAATAAAGGTGCCTGTCTGCATAGTCTGTAACCATCCGGCCTGTTTCAGGGAATGTAAGTGGACTTCATCCACCTGCTACAGGTGGTCCATATAAGTATATCCTTGTTTGTATTGATGTCGTCCTTACAGGTTAGCTGAATGTCAATCACAGCTATGGGAGAGAACAAAGCCAAGAGGCAATGTCTGAGGTGATACTAGTGGCCTCATAGCAGGAAAAGAGGCCAGGAGTCTGAGCGGCTTTTATCAGTGAAAAGACAGGTTTAAGGATCCATAGCAATGCCGCTAACTGTGATAAAAGGATTATGTGATATATGATAGTCATGAAAAGGCTTTGAAACCTTGGGTGATGTATAGTTTATACCTTGTGTTTATTTCTATGGTGGTAATTTTATGAATAATATGTGATGATCCCAGTGACACAAGAGACAATTCAGTAAGATCCAAATACACTAATATTAATTGAACTGTATGTTATGTAATGTATGTTATTAGTATAATATCCGATATGATTATTTACAAGAAGAGATGTGACCAGTCATTAGACCTGTGCGATATGATCATAAAGATATTTTCTAGGTACAAAATGTGGTAAAAAGACTTAAGAGATGAAGTGGAAATTCAGAGAATCGTCGTAAGATTGTGAAGCTTCACTGACTGGTTATTATAAGTGAATCTAGTGGTTACATAGTAGGTCACATTGCAGAGATTTTATTACATTTATCTGTTGTGATGTTTATGGTTTATGTGTCAATCAACTTTTTACTTCCATCATTAGATAAGATTTGCTCACATCTTAACTTTTACTTTTCAGAAATGTTTTAAAGTTAGTTACCGTGACTTTCCAATACCCCAGTGAGAACCTCTTCAACTTCTGTGGAATTCACACCATGCTCTCTCTGTGGAGTTTCAACCCCAACCAATATCCGTGAATGTATCTATTGTAACAACCCACTACAGAGGAGAGCATCAACCTAAGCACCAGCTATCACTGCCAGCTATAACTATATTTTTGGACTAAGTTCTCTATAACTGGACTTATGACCAATGATGAATACTTTACATACTCATATAGGATTGTGCATTATACATATATTTTATCTTTGTTTATGTTACTTATAAGTTAATGATACGATTCATGTACTCCCATGTGTACACATAATCTTCATTCACCTATATAAATGATGTACTCAGCATATTTAGCAAGGAATCGATTATTGTTTTCTAGTGATAAAGGGAGAGATAGTGGTCTGAACAACAAGGTATTCTGGGTGGAAACTCTCCCACTATATACGATAGGTAAGCTTTTGTATTTAGTGCCGGTAGGAATATCTTGCAGACCTCTGGATAGGAAGGGATATGCAGTTTATTTAGTTGAGAACATCTTCCAAGAGGAGGAAGTTGTGAGAGTAATGTGGAGAAATGGTTAATTTCTCTGTACTCTGAAACAGGTTTTCAGAGTATTTTTGAGAATTGTTGTAAGGAATGTTCTCAACTTCTCTTGTTGCACACACAACATCCCCTGTCTGGACATAGGAGGATGTGAACATATGTGGGAGTTAGGCTCTGGCCTGTTTAGACCAGAGTTGCACGTAGTTGGGAAATCCAGATGGACAATCTCAACGGGACATGACTCTACATAAAATCCATGGCCTTTGGCCTTATGTATTTCTACATGGGATTCATAATGTTTGGCATAGGTGCAAGTTATTATTCGATATCAAAAACAATTCAAGGTTGGCGGATAGAATTGTTTATGCATTTCCTTTTATCCTCTGTCCTAGAAAGAATAATTATAGGGAGGATGCCAAAACCGTTATGGGACCTGTCATAGTCGGGATTTTACTAATGATTAATTGTTTTGTTTACTCTATGGTATAAAATAAAGTGACACGTCGCATTATGACGAGATTGTCTCATATCACACTGGTCTGTGTGTGTCTTTCTCCCGGCCGTATTAAGTATTAAGGAAAAAGCCAGAGCCGATCTATACTGGGTAATCATCATATTCTCTGACAATATCAAAATGTCATCTAGGTATACCACTACATACTGACCAAACAAATCTCGAAAAATATCATTGACAAATCTCTGGAAGACGGCATAAGCGCTTAACCTGAAGGCCATAACCAAGTATTCAAAATGTCCCTCTGGAGTATTAAATGCCGTCTTCCATTCGTCCCCCTCTCTGATCCCGATCAAGTTGTAGGCGCCCCGTAGATCAATTGCATATTGTAAGCAGTAATATTTTTATTTTTCCCCAATGGAGTTATGTGAAGGCTTTTTTTTTTTTGCGGCATAAGCTGACGTTTTTATCGGTACACCTTTTGGGTACATGTGACGTTTTGATAGCTTTTATCTATTTTTTTTAATGGGTGGGATTAACAAAAAAATTGTCATTTTGATTTTATTAAATTTTTTTGCTGCGTTAATTGGGTGGTATAATTAATGTAACGAGTTAATAGACGGGGACATTATGGATGCGGCAATACCAAATATATTTATCTCATTTATAGGGGATCATTTAAAAAAGGGGGATGGGGAATATGTATATTTTTTTATTTATTTATATTTATTAATTTATTTTATTTATTAATTAATTTGTTATTTATTTGTGTATTTATTTAAGTATGTATGTATTTGTTTGTGTGTTTTCACTTTTTCAGGTACATCTATAATACATTACAGCACATTATCTGTGCTGTAATGTATTATAGAGTGAATGAGCTGTCAGAAAGCTGACAGCTCATTAACCCTTAGACGACCCTGGACGTAGGGTTACGTCATGGAAGTCTGTCCCCAGACGACCCATGACGTAACCTTACGTCCTGGGTGTTTTTCCCGCTATGAAGCGCGCTCCGGAGCGGAGCGCGCTTCATAGCAGGTGGGGGCCGGCTGCAATCAGCAGCCGGGACCTCACCGGTAATGACACGCTGCAGCGATCGCGCTGCCGCGTGTCATTAACCCCTTAAACGCCGCGATCGCGGCGCGACCGCGGCGTTTAAGTGTAAGTGACAGGGGGAGTCCCCTGTCACTTACCGATCGGGACCCCCGCAGTGTGACTGCGGGGGTCCCGATCGTTGAAACGGACTGCCGGAGGTCTCTCACCTGCCTCCGTGCGGTCCGATCGGCGATCTGCTACACTGAGCCTGCACAGGCAGGCTCAATGAGCAGAGCGCCGATAACACTGATCAATGCTATGCCTATGGCATAGCAATCATCAGTGTAGAAATCAAAGTAATGTATGTACAAGTCCCCCAAAGGGACTTCAAATGTGTAAAAAAAAAAGTTCAAAACACTAACACACTACCCCAAAGCCCCTCCCCCAATAAAAGTCTAAATCACCCCCCTTTCCCATTATATAAATAAAACATATAAAAATGAATAAATAGATAAACATATAATATACCGTAGCGTGCGTA
This sequence comes from Dendropsophus ebraccatus, assembly GCF_027789765.1. Lineage (NCBI taxonomy): Eukaryota > Metazoa > Chordata > Amphibia > Anura > Hylidae > Dendropsophus > Dendropsophus ebraccatus. The sequence continues at coordinate 23,056,123 of NC_091466.1, read as the reverse complement.
ATTGTCCGATCTATTAAAATATAACAAGCGTCATTGCGACCGGTAAACGGCGTACACGAAAAGAGGGGAAAAAGTGCGCAGATTACCGATTTTATGTTACATTATATATTAAAAAAAATCAATAAAAAGTGATCAAAACGTCCAATCTTCACAAATATGGTATTAATAAAAACTAGAGATCATGGCGGAAAAAATGACACCCCATACAGCCCCGTAGGTGAAAAAATAAAACCGTTATAAGCGTCACAATAGGCCCATTTTATTAATATTTAATTGCCAAAAAAAAGGATTTCATAAAAAAAATACATATATAACATTAGAGAATCTGTGTAACCTGCATATGGTTGTGTTCGGACTGACCTATAGAATAATAGTGTCATGTCGCTGTTACCATATAGTGCATTACGTAGACACAGGAACCGCCCAAATGATACCATATTGCATTCTTATTTACGATTTCACCTATTTATATCTTCATAAATAATATATTTGGAATTCCATCATACATGTTATGGTAAAATGAATGACGCCATTACACAGTACAACTATTCCTGTAAAAAACAAGCACTTACATGGCTTGTAGATAGAAAACTGAGAGTGCTAGAGCTCTTAGAAGGGGAGGAGGGAAAAACGAAAGCACTAAGATCAAAATTTGCGCGGTCCACTGGGTCATTTTGGGCCTGGTCCTCAAAGGGTTAATACGATCAGACCCCTGCTTCAGTGCAGGGGCCTGATCAGTATATACCGCAGCAGCCCAGACGCATTAAGCAGAGTTTGGGTTGCTATGGTAACCCTCTGGAGCCGCTCCAACGCTCGTGCGGCTCCGGGGGCTGAAAGGGGGTCGCAGGGAGCAGATCTCCCTCCGGATTACTTATAGACGCTGTGGTCCCATGTATCGCGGTGCCTTTGGGGTTAAAGAGTCACTGTCGTATTTTTTTTTTTGCAGAAATCAATAGTCCAGGCGATTTTAAGAAACTTTGTAATTGGGTTTATTAGCCAAATCTGCCATTATCTGCATGTAAAAAGCCTTTTCCCAGGTCCCCCCCTCCTTCCTCTTTTTCATCCACTCTGAAAAATCTGAAAATTGTGACTTGTTGCAGGAGACGTCCCCTGTCTGTTCTAGGGAGAGGGGAGGGGGGAGGAGGAAGGAGGGAGTTAGCCGGCAGCAGAAAGCAGATAACAGAGGATTACAGGCACGGAGCTGGGTGACAGCTGTAATCCGAGCTCAGACAGGTCACTGGTGATGGTCAGTAGAGATATCCCGTGAGGGATTTGTAGATTAACCCTTTGTTGTCCTGTTTTGGTCTTTTCTTTAGCTCTCTCCATAGGAGAACAATGAAGACAGGGGGGAGAGCTTCAAACTGCTTTTTCATGATAAAAATGCATTTTTCGGATAATAAACCCAATTACAAAGTTTCTTAAAATCGCCTGGACTATTGATTTCTGCAAAAAAAAAATTCACGACAGTGACACTTTAACTGCAGTGGCTCTGGGCTGGGGGGAGGTTGGGACAGCATGACGTTTGGGAAACTACCTGCATTACTTAACGTTTCCCAAACGTCATTTTGCAGCAAGGGGTTAAAGCCTGCCAGTGTTATGTACACTAAGGGTATAAACACACACACCGTATACGCAGTGTACTTACTGCTGCGATACGCAGCAAATACGCAGCATATATGCAACAAATACGCAGCAGATTAGATGTAAATAACTGAACACAGCATCAAATCTGCACCATCAAATCTGCTGCAGATCTGCTGCGTATTTGCTGTGTATCTGCTGCGTATACGGTGTGTGTGCTTGTACCCTAAAAGGGGATTATCCATCGCCCTTTTTAACCCTTTGAGGACCAAGCCCAAAATGACCCAGTGTACCACGCAAATTTTCCTTTTTGTGTTTTCCTTCTTTCCTCGTCCCCTTCTAAGAGCTCTAGCACTTTCAGTTTTCTATCTACAGGGCCATGTAAGGGCTTGTTTTTTACAGGAGTAGTTGTACTTTGTAATGACGTCTTTCATTCTACCATAGCATGTATTATAGAACCCCAAAATTATTATTTATGAAGATAAAATTTGGTGAAATCGTAAAAAAGAATGCAGTATGGTAACTTTTGGGGGGTTCCTGTGTCTATGTAATGCAATATATGGTAAAAGCGACATAATACCATTATTCTATAGGTCAGTCCAAACACAACAATATGCAGGTTTACACAGATTCTTTAATGTTATATATATATTTTTTTAATGAAACCCTATTTTCTTGCCATTAATTATAAATAAATAGTGCCTATTGTGCCTTGTAACGGTTTTTATTTTTTCACCTATGGGGTTGGATGGGGTGTAATTTTTTCCGCCATGATCTCTAGTTTTTATTAATACCATATTTCTGAAGATCGGATGTTTTGGTCACTTTTTATTAATTTTTTTTTTATATATAATGTAACAAAATCGGTAATCCTGGCACTTTTTTCTCTTTTCGTCTACACCGTTTGCCGTTAGTGATGACGATTGTTATATTTTAATAGATCAGACAATTACGCATGCTACGGTATATTATATGTTTATTTTTTTATTTTTATATGTTTTATTTATATAATGGGAAAGGAGGGTGATTTAAACTTTCATTGGGGGAGGGGCTTTGGGGCATTTATAAAAGACATTTTTACTTTTTTTTCTTACACATTTTAAGTCCCCTTGGGGGACTTTTACATACACTTTTTACATTATATACACTGATCATTGCTATGCCATAGACATAGCATTGATCAATGTTATAGGTGCTCTGCTGATTAAGTCTGCCTGTGGAAGGTGAGAGACCTCCGGCGGTCCCTTAAAATGATCGGGACCCCCGCAGTCACACTGTCACTTACACTTAAACGACGCGGTCGATGGCAGCGTTTAAGGGGTTAATGACACGCTGCAGTGCGATCGCTGCAGCCTGTCATTAACAGTGAGGAGCGCGCTTCATAGGCAAGGACTTACTGGTGCGCCCAGGGTCGTCTGGAGACAGACTTCCAGTGCGTAATGGTACATCCATGGTCATATAGGGGTTAAAATTGCTATAGAGCTGCCCAATTTACCAAAATGACAGCTGTTAATGTTTAACAAAATGTTTCAACCTGACTGATGCTCTCTTATATACCCTTATTCTCCAGTGTTATCCATGTGATGTAAAAGTTAATGACCTGGACCTATAAGTTTTCCTTATATGCCCCACTCCAGGGAAAATAGTTCCTTCCTGACTCCAAATGTGGGCCATAAATAATAATTACTCATTCCTCATAAATTCACCTCTCCAAGTCACAGATTTTGTAGAAAACAATTCTATTCTCTAGAAATCTTCCTTTATCTTTCAAATCCACTAAAAATAAGAAAGCTTCATCTTGAAATGTGGCAACAGTTTATTCATTTATTTTAAGAAAAAGATTTTTTTTTATTGAGCCAATCAAAGAAGCCAGGGGGCGATTTGGAGATCGCCGGGGGTACGGAGGTTAGACGTCCTGCAATCTCTTACTTGTCCGCTGTCCTGTGGACAAGTTAGTTTTATGGTGTAAAACTTCTTTAACATGCAAAAAAAGAAAAAAATTCATTTGTCAAGTGCTGGCACCTGCTAGCATGCTTGGCCCCTGACAATAGCTGTAGCTGTGGCTGGGTCCATGGCTGGATGCATGGACGCGCCGACAGGTAACCGTCCTGGCTGCACTGCTTCCCGGCAGGACATCCCAGGTGTCTTGGCTCACAGTAATGTTTCCAGTACCTGCCAGTCAGCTTTAGGTTGTGGCTTTCTGATCTTTGGCTTAACTTCTGACTACCCCCTTGCTTCGTGACTTGGTACTGCGACAACCATGTGTTACTGACCCGGCTTGTCTTGTCTTGTCTCCGTCTTAGTGTTTCACTTATTCAGCATAGTGTCCAGTCTTCAGGTTGGGGCCAGCCTTTTAAGGAGTTGACAACTCCAAAAAGCAGGGACAGCGAGGTGGTTGCCAGCATCAGGGCTCTATCCTCTATCTTTAGGTCCCAGCCTAACAGCATTTTTTCCATTATTCCCCCAAATGTTTTATAAAAGTTAATAACTAGTGATAAACGAGCATGCTTGTACGAGCTTGGTACTCATTCGAGTATTAGGGTACTCGGTGGTACTCGTTACTCAGATGAGCATCTCGCGATAGTCGAGACAATGGCATCTTCCCCTTCCTGCATGTTTGGCGGCTTTTTCTCAGCCAATCATCATGCAGGAGAGTCTTTTGATCAGATGACCAGGGCATATAAGAATCTGGGCTGGTGGTGCTCGCGGCTGGAAGAGATTAGGGAGAGAGCTGCTGATTGTCAGGGAGAGCGTTAGGGAGGGAATTAGCGTTCCTGTAGGCAGGGTACTAGATAAAGAACCCAACAGCCCTTCTAAGGGCTTAAAATTAGTAAAAAAAAAATGTGAGTACTCCAGACTGCTGGCTAGGACTTGCAGTGCAGCTACCACGATTTTAGCTTCACACTGTGGTGATCGACTGCTGGCAGAAATGGGACAGGAGGTGGTGCTTACAGACCCCAAAGAAGTCCTCAGTACAATTTTTTTTTTTTTTTGTGGCTGGTGCTGCTGCTGTTGTACATTTTATTGCTGTGATTTGTAGTACAGCTGCATAAAACCTCAATGCTCATTGTCCTGTGTGACATGTGGCATACACCATATACCACCACTTACAGACTCTATACGACAACCTCCAAAAACTAGTGTGAATAGTATTTTTCGTCATCTGTAGCCATTCTGCAGGTTTGCTTTATTTTTTAGTGCAGCCATATCCAACCTCACTGCTCATTGTCCTGTGTAAGAGGTGGCATAAACCATATAGCACCACTTACACACAGAGTAATATATTTTCTTGGCTTGCTGTGATCTGTAGTGCAGCTATCTCAGTCTTGACTGAGCAGTGTCCATAAAATGGTGAACCCCAGGGGTAAGGGTCAAGGACGAGGGTGTAGGCATGGGGTTCCAAGCGATGCAGTGGGCAGAGGCTGTGGTTTTGGGCAGAGTGACACAGCACCCATTGAGGAGGGAGCAGTGGCCCACCGCAGACATTCACTCCTTAGCTTATTCTCGCAACTTATGGGGTCTCAGGGTACACCTCTATTGAAACCACAGCAGTGTACACAGGTGATTACGTGGATAGCAGATAATGTGTCCAGTAACTTATCCACCACCCAGGGTACTCATGCTTAATCCTTAGCTGTTGAGCGTGTATGACCTGAAGAGGAGGAATTGGTGAAGGAGGAGGAAATTAAGAGTCAGCCTATTGAGGAGTGGGAATTCTTGTGTGTTGAGACCCTGGCGTACATGGCTGACTTCCTATTAGGCTGTCTTTCCTTTGACCCTCGGGTTAAAAAATTTTTTTTACCACCATGCTGTGTCTGGCCTAATTTTTGGGAGGTTGAACGCCTGCCTTATCTACCTTGTGCACTGAGTTCTCACCGCAATGCTGTGTCATGTATAATTTTTGGGAGGTTGAACACCTGCGTCATCTACCTAGTTCACTGAGTTCTCACGGCCATACTGTCAGGCATAATTTTTGGGAGGTTCCATGCCTGCCTCATCTAAACAACCTCCAACTCCAGACTACACGGATTATGGGGCGCAGGTCCAACTTGAGATCGAGGCACAGTGAGTAATAAAAATATATTTTATTGTGGAGACTCAACGCGTTTCGGAACCGCACCGGTTCCTTTCTCAAGAGTCATGATACTGATAAAACAGAACAGCACTATATATCACAAACCAAGATGACATCAAAAGGGGAGGAGGACTCAGAACCTCCCACTTCAATCAACACAGACACCTGTAACACCAATAAAGAAAGGCATATAGCTATATACTACATTGCATTGAAATACAATAATATATAAGAGTATATAAAACGAATATGTATATAAATAAAAATAATATGTGTAGAAAATGTATATAAAAAAAAAAACTTTAAAAAAACTTAAAAAAAAAAAAATATATATATATATATATATATATATATATATTTAAAAATAAGTATATAAAGTTAAAAAATTATACCTTCGTATTTTCTAGTGTCTCATTTAAGCCATCTGGTGACAAAGAGCAAAGTTTAAAAATCCAGTACGATTCCCTATTAATGAGCTGCTTGTATCTATTGGGAACATTCTCTCCTATACGTTCCAAAATAGTGAGTCTCAAACTACTAGGGTCAGAATTATGCTTAAGAAAAAAGTGTCGAGAGACACTATGCAATAAAAATGAATTTTTAATATTAGCTCGATGCTTGTTCATGCGGCACCGCACCGTCTGAATGGTGCGTCCCACATACTGCAGGTGACATGGGCATTCTAGGAGATAAATAACATACTGTGATGAACAAGAATACATTTCACGGACAAAAAATATCTCATTGGTGACTATAGAGGTAAATGTTGGTGCTGGGGTATCTGTTATCCAATTGCAGCATAAGCACCTCGCTACATTGCAGCGTACGGTGCCCACAGATCTAGTTTTTGTATTATTATTTTTGTTTGTATTATTACTATTTTCCATATCTGAAGTAATTTTACGGAGTTTGCTAGGTGCTAGATGGCTACGTAATGTTTTAGTTCTACGGAAAATAACATTAGGTTGTTTGGGAAGAATTGATTTTAGAATAGGATCACTGAGAATAAACCCCAATGTTTCGTTAAGACCCTTTTAATTTCCTGTGTACCACAATTATATTCTGTAACCATAGAAATGCCATATTTATTGAGATCTTCAGAAGTAGTTTCATGTTTGTGGTTATTAGTCATCTTATCTAAAATCTTTTTTTGTGTGGTACATTTCTTTTTACTGTAAGCATTGGATAGTAATCGTTTGGGATAGCCTTTGTTGGTGAAACGATCATATAAAATTTTTGATTGTTCCTGGTAATCAGTATCCAAAGTACAATTTTTTCTTATACGTTGGTATTGCCCGTATGGTATATTTTTTAGCCAATTCGGAAGATGGCAACTCTTATAATCTAGGAAGCTGTTAACGTCCACTTTTTAAAAAAAATTAGAGGTGATGATACTGTTAGATGGAATATCTTTCTTAATTAAAAGATCCAAAAACTCTATACTAGTGTCACTATAGTTAAGGGTAAATTTAATGCCCCATTCATTCTGGTTTAGAAGATGCACAAACAGAAGCGCATCATCATTAGTCCCCGTCCACACCATGAATAAATCGTCGATATAACGACGGTAAAAAAACACAAATTTACTGTACAATTCAGAGACTTGGGACTGTGCGATGAGCTCTGCCTCAAAACGACCCATGAAAAGGTTGGCAAAACTTGGGGAGAAACGAGAGCCCATCGCACAGCCCTTTATTTGACGAAATATATCATCTTCAAAAGAAAAAGCATTATGTTCCAAAATAAAACGTATACCCTGTAATATAAAAGTGGACTGAGCTGACGGTAAAGAAATATCATTGGTGAGATAATATTGTGTAGAATTTAAACCTAATTCAATGTCAATGTTGGAATAGAGTGCTCCTACATCTAAAGTGATAAAGGAAAAATTAGAAGGTAAAGAAAGTGACTGTAATTCAGTAATCAATTGTGAAGAATCTTTAAGAAAAGATGGTAGTGCCCAAACATATTTTTGAAGAAATAAATCAATATAATGGGAAAGATTAGATGTGAGGGATCCCACCCCCGAAATAATAGGTCTCCCTGGTGGTTTCTTCTCACATTTGTGCACTTTAGGAAGATAATAAAAATAAGGAAAATTAGTATTAATAATAGACAAAAAATCTTTCTCATTTTTGTTCAGAAAACCTTCATTCATCGCTTCTTGTATTAGAATATTGTAAGCAATAGTGTATTCATGGTTAGGATTAGTATCTAATTTAATATAATAATCAGTGTCAGATAATATTCTGTATGCCTCCTCAAGATAATCCGTCCTGTTCAAAAGAACAGTGCCCCCCCCCTTATCAGCCGGGCGTATTACTAATTGAGTATTGGATCTCAGAGAGTCTAAAGCATTTCTCTCACCTCTTGTTAGATTATCCCTATGAGTATCATTGTAAACTGTGCTATTAATATCTCGTAGCTCATTAAGAACTAGTGATTGGAAAGTTTCAATAAAGTGACCCTTATTGTGTGCTGGATAAAAATTGGATTTATTTTTAACCGGGACATGGTGGTATATATCAGGCGGGGCATCAACACTACCACTAGAGAGAGTGGGCAGTAGATCATCAGATTCTTTTAATTTAAAATGCCGTTTGAGAGTCAATTTGCGTATAAACTCATTTATATCCAAAAAATTTTTAAAATTATCGGGATATGACACTGGACAAAAAGAAAGACCCTTACTAAGTAAGCTAATTTCGTTCTCCCTTAAATTATGTGTAGATAAATTAAATAGTTTAACAGTTTGTGATTGTGTTAACAGAGGTCTATTTTTCCTTTTTTGTCTTTTTTGTCTAACCCCTCCTCTGCAGCCTCTAGGTATGTTTTTCTTTTTCTTTTTGCTTCTGACTGGGGGGACGATGTTGGATTCGGAATTTTCTGAAAATATTTCAGTATGTTCTGTGTGTTGTTGTTCACAATTTGTGGAGCATGTATTGCAGCCTCTACTATTACAGGTCGGGAGTCTAAAAAAATAGATGTATCAGATAAATTGGAAGAAGTAGTACTAATTCCTGCGGCATTATCTATATCTGATCCCTGGAAAGGCAATGTCAACGGATTTTGTGACGGTGTGCCATATATGGAAAAATCAAAAACAGTATCTGCCTCAGATATTGTCTCAGAGTCAGACATCGAGGAGTTCGGCAATGCATCGCAATTGGAAACAAACGCATCGGACAACATAATACCAGTTGAAGCTATAAGTACCGCATGGTGTGAACAGTCTCCCACCGATTCAACTGGGGCAGCAGTCACAAGGGGTTCCATATTAGTAGTAACAGTAGGGTTAGAAGGTAACTTTTCTTTTGGAACCATGGTGTGATTACCAAGTGTGTTATATGGTCTACTGGAATTAAAAAAAGTGCGACTGGAAGAGTGTGAATAAGCTCTAGAGGCAGAGTTGCGTTTCTCTGGATTTGCAACAGGTTTGGATCTGAATCTGGGAGCCTGGGTGTGTCTCACAGATGGGCGTCTGCTAGGCTGTTGCAGGCGGCCAGCTGCAGGAGTAACCCCGCTCACAGTGTGGCCCTCAGTGTTGTAAGTTTGTTTTTTGGGCCATTTTCTAATTTGTTTGGAGAGATAATCTTCTCTGTCACGGTTAAACTTAGACACTTTCTTATTTATAATGTCAACCTCCAAAGAGTTAAGTCTATCAAAGGTGGATTTGTCCAGCTTCCTATATTCAGCATAATGACGGAAGGGGACTAATTCCGCTGTCACTACTTTGGCATCTATGAGTGCCTTGTTGGCTAGATTGTTACGTTTAGCAACCAACCTAGTCATCATATTAGCAGAGCATTGTTCCAATAATTTTTCCCAGTCTTCTGTAAACACTTTATCATTCAAAAAAGGTGACTCTATTGGAATACGCAAACCCCTAGGTGCAATGGATTCACGTAAGTACAATTGTAAAAACGTAACATCTAAAGTCTGTTGAATCTCAGTTTTGCACAGGTCTTCCAATTTTAAAAATAAATCAGTCATGATTTTTAAGTCATCCTGAGGAATATGATCGCTAGACACATATTTCTCAGTGTCTTTACCAGATGATGTGAGAATCTGTTGTATAAGGCGATCACGAAGCTCTCCTCTGTTGTTGTAGAACTCCATGACTTCCCTTCTTTCCACGCCAGCTAACAGGTGCAGCTATCAAAGTGAGGAATGGATCCCCTCGAAGGACCGGACAAGATCCACGATAACTATAGAAAAAACAAAGGGCGACAGCGCTCCATGGCGAGGATCAGAAGGGCAAGGTGAAAAAGGGATAGGGGTGCACGGCAACCCTCACCTGATGTGGTTGTGCAAAGGGAGGCACAACACTCTGCAGCGTATATATCAAGGACCGCAGCCACTCCCGATATCCAACAGGAAACAATGATGCAAACAACCTCCAACTCCAGACTACACGGATTATGGGGCGCAGGTCCAACTTGAGATCGAGGCACAGTGAGTAATAAAAATATATTTTATTGTGGAGACTCAACGCGTTTCGGAACCGCACCGGTTCCTTTCTCAAGAGTCATGATACTGATAAAACAGAACAGCACTATATATCACAAACCAAGATGACATCAAAAGGGGAGGAGGACTCAGAACCTCCCACTTCAATCAACACAGACACCTGTAACACCAATAAAGAAAGGCATATAGCTATATACTACATTGCATTGAAATACAATAATATATAAGAGTATATAAAACGAATATGTATATAAATAAAAATAATATGTGTAGAAAATGTATAAAAAAAAAAAAAAAAAACCTTTAAAAAAACTTTAAAAAAAATAATAAAAAAAAAAAATATATATATATTTAAAAATAAGTATGTAAAGTTAAAAAATTATACCTTCGTATTTTCTAGTGTCTCATTTAAGCCATCTGGTGACAAAGAGCAAAGTTTAAAAATCCAGTACGATTCCCTATTAATGAGCTGCTTGTATCTATTGGGAACATTCTCTCCTATACGTTCCAAAATAGTGAGTCTCAAACTACTAGGGTCAGAATTATGCTTAAGAAAAAAGTGTCGAGAGACACTATGCAATAAAAATGAATTTTTAATATTAGCTCGATGCTTGTTCATGCGGCACCGCACCGTCTGAATGGTGCGTCCCACATACTGCAGGTGACATGGGCATTCTAGGAGATAAATAACATACTGTGATGAACAAGAATACATTTCACGGACAAAAAATATCTCATTGGTGACTATAGAGGTAAATGTTGGTGCTGGGGTATCTGTTATCCAATTGCAGCATAAGCACCTCGCTACATTGCAGCGTATGGCACACCGTCACAAAATCCGTTGACATTGCCTTTCCAGGGATCAGATATAGATAATGCCGCAGGAATTAGTACTACTTCTTCCAATTTATCTGATACATCTATTTTTTTAGACTCCCGACCTGTAATAGTAGAGGCTGCAATACATGCTCCACAAATTGTGAACAACAACACACAGAACATACTGAAATATTTTCAGAAAATTCCGAATCCAACATCGTCCCCCCAGTCAGAAGCAAAAAGAAAAAGAAAAACATACCTAGAGGCTGCAGAGGAGGGGTTAGACAAAAAAGGAAAAATAGACCTCTGTTAACACAATCACAAACTGTTAAACTATTTAATTTATCTACACATAATTTAAGGGAGAACGAAATTAGCTTACTTAGTAAGGGTCTTTCTTTTTGTCCAGTGTCATATCCCGATAATTTTAAAAATTTTTTGGATATAAATGAGTTTATACGCAAATTGACTCTCAAACGGCATTTTAAATTAAAAGAATCTGATGATCTACTGCCCACTCTCTCTAGTGGTAGTGTTGATGCCCCGCCTGATATATACCACCATGTCCCGGTTAAAAATAAATCCAATTTTTATCCAGCACACAATAAGGGTCACTTTATTGAAACTTTCCAATCACTAGTTCTTAATGAGCTACGAGATATTAATAGCACAGTTTACAATGATACTCATAGGGATAATCTAACAAGAGGTGAGAGAAATGCTTTAGACTCTCTGAGATCCAATACTCAATTAGTAATACGCCCGGCTGATAAGGGGGGGGGCACTGTTCTTTTGAACAGGACGGATTATCTTGAGGAGGCATACAGAATATTATCTGACACTGATTATTATATTAAATTAGATACTAATCCTAACCATGAATACACTATTGCTTACAATATTCTAATACAAGAAGCGATGAATGAAGGTTTTCTGAACAAAAATGAGAAAGATTTTTTGTCTATTATTAATACTAATTTTCCTTATTTTTATTATCTTCCTAAAGTGCACAAATGTGAGAAGAAACCACCAGGGAGACCTATTATTTCGGGGGTGGGATCCCTCACATCTAATCTTTCCCATTATATTGATTTATTTCTTCAAAAATATGTTTGGGCACTACCATCTTTTCTTAAAGATTCTTCACAATTGATTACTGAATTACAGTCACTTTCTTTACCTTCTAATTTTTCCTTTATCACTTTAGATGTAGGAGCACTCTATTCCAACATTGACATTGAATTAGGTTTAAATTCTACACAATATCATCTCACCAATGATATTTCTTTACCGTCAGCTCAGTCCACTTTTATATTACAGGGTATACGTTTTATTTTGGAACATAATGCTTTTTCTTTTGAAGATGATATATTTCGTCAAATAAAGGGCTGTGCGATGGGCTCTCGTTTCTCCCCAAGTTTTGCCAACCTTTTCATGGGTCGTTTTGAGGCAGAGCTCATCGCACAGTCCCAAGTCTCTGAATTGTACAGTAAATTTGTGTTTTTTTACCGTCGTTATATCGACGATTTATTCATGGTGTGGACGGGGACTAATGATGATGCGCTTCTGTTTGTGCATCTTCTAAACCAGAATGAATGGGGCATTAAATTTACCCTTAACTATAGTGACACTAGTATAGAGTTTTTGGATCTTTTAATTAAGAAAGATATTCCATCTAACAGTATCATCACCTCTAATTTTTTTAAAAAAGTGGACGTTAACAGCTTCCTAGATTATAAGAGTTGCCATCTTCCGAATTGGCTAAAAAATATACCATACGGGCAATACCAACGTATAAGAAAAAATTGTACTTTGGATACTGATTACCAGGAACAATCAAAAATTTTATATGATCGTTTCACCAACAAAGGCTATCCCAAACGATTACTATCCAATGCTTACAGTAAAAATAAATGTACCACACAAAAAAAGATTTTAGATAAGATGACTAATAACCACAAACATGAAACTACTTCTGAAGATCTCAATAAATATGGCATTTCTATGGTTACAGAATATAATTGTGGTACACAGGAAATTAAAAGGGTCTTAACGAAACATTGGGGTTTATTCTCAGTGATCCTATTCTAAAATCAATTCTTCCCAAACAACCTAATGTTATTTTCCGTAGAACTAAAACATTACGTAGCCATCTAGCACCTAGCAAACTCCCTAAAATTACTTCAGATATGGAAAATAGTAATAATACAAACAAAAATAATAATACAAAAACTAGATCTGTGGGCACCGTACGCTGCAATGTAGCGAGGTGCTTATGCTGCAATTGGATAACAGATACCCCAGCACCAACATTTACCTCTATAGTCACCAATGAGATATTTTTTGTCCGTGAAATGTATTCTTGTTCATCACAGTATGTTATTTATCTCCTAGAATGCCCATGTCACCTGCAGTATGTGGGACGCACCATTCAGACGGTGCGGTGCCGCATGAACAAGCATCGAGCTAATATTAAAAATTCATTTTTATTGCATAGTGTCTCTCGACACTTTTTTCTTAAGCATAATTCTGACCCTAGTAGTTTGAGACTCACTATTTTGGAACGTATAGGAGAGAATGTTCCCAATAGATACAAGCAGCTCATTAATAGGGAATCGTACTGGATTTTTAAACTTTGCTCTTTGTCACCAGATGGCTTAAATGAGACACTAGAAAATACGAAGGTATAATTTTTTAACTTTATATACTTATTTTTAAATATATATATATATTTTTTTTTTTTTTAAGTTTTTTTAAAGTTTTTTTTTTTTTTTTTTAATACATTTTCTACACATATTATTTTTATTTATATACATATTCGTTTTATATACTCTTATATATTATTGTATTTCAATGCAATGTAGTATATAGCTATATGCCTTTCTTTATTGGTGTTACAGGTGTCTGTGTTGATTGAAGTGGGAGGTTCTGAGTCCTCCTCCCCTTTTGATGTCATCTTGGTTTGTGATATATAGTGCTGTTCTGTTTTATCAGTATCATGACTCTTGAGAAAGGAACCGGTGCGGTTCCGAAACGCGTTGAGTCTCCACAATAAAATATATTTTTATTACTCACTGTGCCTCGATCTCAAGTTGGAACTGCGCCCCATAATCCGTGTAGTCTGGAGTTGGAGGTTGTTTGCATCATTGTTTCCTGTTGGATATCGGGAGTGGCTGCGGTCCTTGATATATACGCTGCAGAGTGTTGTGCCTCCCTTTGCACAACCACATCAGGTGAGGGTTGCCGTGCACCCCTATCCCTTTTTCACCTTGCCCTTCTGATCCTCGCCATGGAGCGCTGTCGCCCTTTGTTTTTTCTTGCCTCATCTAAAGGCCGGCAAAGGCCACTTTATGGGCTTTTTTTTAATCTTCGATTTCAAATTTCAAATCAAATCGACTTCAAGTCAAGTGCTATTTTGCAGGGCTGTAAGGTCATCTATTGTGTGTATCTCCAAGATACATGCCACAGCTAAAAGGAACAGACAGTGAAAATGGTGAATCCTAATTTAGGATTCTTGTGTTTCATTTGCATGTCCATTTCGAACCATATAATTGGTAAATGTCAACTTGCGGGTGTCCTCTGCCGTCCTTTTATTTTGAAGTTGTTTCAAAGGCAGTTTTTTGTAACTATTTTAACCTCTTAAGGACCCATGACGTACCGGCACGTCATGGATCACTGTCACTTAAGGACCCATGACGTACCGGTACGCCGGCCCTTTAACCGGGCGCCGCGCGAAATCGCGCGGCGCTCCGGTAAAGATGGCTGCTGATTCTATCAGCAGCCAACTTCATGTGTCACGTAGGGGTCAGTTTCCCTGCCCCCCGTGACGACGATTGCTGTGATTGGCAGATGACTTGTCATCTGCTAATCACAGCGATTTGCTGCATTTCCGGGACCGGACCCCGGCACAGAGCTGTGATTAGTGCTGTATGAGACAGCACCAATCACAGCTGTCCCTGGGCATCATCTGCCCGTGGGTGCCAGCCCCCGATCGCCCGTGATTGGCCGCCAGCCGGCCAATCACGTGCGATCCACGCTACTACCCCCATCATCACCTTCTCTGCTTGCCGAGAATCTGCAGCAGAGAAGGTGATGATGGGGGTGCTGAGTCCCGGCGCTCGGTGCGGTCCTGCAGTGTGCCGGGCGCCGGGCGCCTCCTCCCTCCGTGCTGCCTCCTCCTCCGGTAACAGGGAGATGATCATCTATCTTCCTGTTACCGGAGGAGGAGGCAGCACGGGGGGAGGAGGCACCCGGCACACTGCAGGACCGCACCGGGTGCTTCCTCCTCCTTCCCCCGTCCTTCCTGCTCCCTCCTCCGGTGGCGATCTCCGGCATCCTCCTCCTGCCAGCCCCCTCCGCCCCCTCCGTCCCGGCAGCCCCCCTCCCCTCTGTCCTGGCAGCCCTAACCCTAACACCCCCCCCCCGTCCTGGCAGCAACCCCCTGTCCTGGCAGCACCCCCCCCCTGTCCTGGCACCCCCCCCCCTGTCCTGGCACCCCCCTGTCCTGGCCGCACCCCCCTGTCCTGGCAGCACCCCCCCCTGTCCTGGCAGCACCCCCCCCTGTCCTGGCAGCACCCCCCCTGTCCTGGCAGCACCTCCCCTGTCCTGGCAGCAACCCCCCTCTGTCCTGGCAGCAATCCCCCTCTGTCCTGGCAGCACCCCCCCCCTCTGTCCTGGCAGCACCCCCCCTGTCCTGGCAGCACCCCCCTGTCCTGGCAGCAACCCCCCTCTGTCCTGGCAGCCCCCCCTCTGTCCTGGCAGCCCCCCCCCCCTCTGTCCTGGCAGCACCCCCCCCGTCCTGGCAGCAACCCCCCCTGTCCTGGCAGCAACCCCCCCCCCTGTCCTGGCAGCACCCCCCCCTGTCCTGGCAGCAACCCCCCTGTCCTGGCAGCAACCCCCCTGTCTCTCCCCTCCCCTGCCACCCTCTCCGCTGCCACCCTCCCCTCTTACCCTCTCTTCTTAACCTCTCTCCTCTCCGTCCTGCCTCTCCGCTGCCACCCTCCCCTCTTACCCTCTCTCCCCTGCTACCCTTTCCTCTTACCCTCTCTCCTCTCCGTCCTGCCGCCCCTCCCCTCTTACCCTCTCCGCTGCCTCCCTCCCCTCTTACCCTCTCTTCTCTGCCACCCTCTCCTCTTACCCTCTCTCCTCTCTCCTCCGTCCTGCCGCCCCTCTCCCCTCCCCTGCCACCCTCTCCGCTGCCACCCTCCCCTCTTACCCTCTCCTCTTACCCTCTCTCCTCTCCGCTGCCACCCTCCCCTCTTACCCTCTCCTCTTACCCTCTCTCCTCTCCGCTGCTACCCTCCCCTCTTACCCTCTCCTCTTACCCTCTCTCCTCTCCGCTGCCACCCTCCCCTCTTACCCTCTCCTCTTACCCTCTCTCCTCTCCTCTCCGCTGCCACCCTCCCCTTCTAAAATACACACACGAATAAAATGTAAAAACAGTACATAAAACACTAACACTTACACGTGTAAAAGCATAACACTTACACACCCCTCTAAGGTTGCCTTCCCTCACACCGGATCCGCAGGGGATTTCACGCTGCGGATTTGCAGCGAAATCCGCTGCGGATCCAGCGTCAGTGCATCCCTATGAGAATACATACACGCAGCAGGAATGACATCCCGCTGCGTGTATGTAAGTTAACCCCTTGCCGGCTGGAGCATACATCACCTCCTCCCCGCTCTCGTTTGCTTCGGGGGTTCTCAGCTGGACATCGCACTCAGCCAATCAGTAGCTGCGGCGGGGCAGCTCACTGGCTGCATGGGATGCGCCGGGAGCTCCGAAGCAAGCCGGAGCAGGGAGGAGGTAGTATGCTCCGGCTAGCGGGCTTTAACTTACATATATGCAGCGGGATGTCAATCATGGGGATGCACTGACGCTGAATCCGCAGTGTGCCAGCTTTGCACTCTGTGTCCACATGTGGGGTACTCCTGTAATCGGGGGAAATTGCGCTACTTGATTAGGGGTTCATTTTTTCTTTTAACCCCTTGTGAATATGAAAAACTCAAAGTTACACCAACATTTTAGTGTAAAAAAAATTAATTTTTCATTTTCACAGCACATTGTTCACATTTGTGCCTGTTACCACTGGGGTCCATATGCTCACTGCACCCCTTGTTAGATTCCGTGAGGGGTGTAGTTTCCATAATGGGGTCATTTGTGGGGGGTTTCCAATGTTTTGGCAGCACGGGCACTCTGCGAACCCGACATGGCCTTCGTCCTCCATTACAGCCTCTAAATGGCGCTCTGTCCCTTTGGTGGCTTGCGCTGTGCCCATATGGCACATAATGTCCACATGTGGGGTATTTTCATACTCAGGGGAAACTACCCTACACGTTTTGTGTTTATTTTCTCTTTTAACCCCTTGTGGAAATGAAAAAATCAACATTTAGTGTAAAAAAAAAAAAAATTTTACACTAAATCATTGATCTAGTCTTTATTTTTTCATTTTCACAAGGGGTTAAAAGATGAAAAAAAAAAACACAAAATGTGTAGAACAATTTCCCCTGAGTCCGTAAATACCCCACATGTGGACATAAAGCGTCATGCGGGTGCAGGGTAAGCCTCAGAAGGGAAGGAGCCATTTGGCTAGAATGGATGGTGAATGCCATGTCACATTTACAAAGGCCCTGTGTTGCCAAGACATTGAAAACCCCCCAGAAGTGACCCCATTCTGGAAACTACACCCCTCAAGGGATCTAACAAGGGGTGCAGTGAGGATATGGACCCCTCAATGACGGGCACATTTGTGCTGTGAAAATGAAAAAATGAAATTTTTCACTTTCACGTCACATTGTTCCACATTTGTGCCCGTCACCAGTGGGGTCCATATGCTCACTGCACCACTTGTTAGATTCCCTGAGGGGTGCAGTTTCCAGAATGGGGTCAATTGTGGGGGGTTTCCAGTGTTTTGGCAGCACGAGGGCTCTGTAAATGCGACATTGCCCTTGATATCTATTCCAGCCAAATCCAGCCTCCAAAAGCCAAATGGCGCTCCTTCCCTTCGGAGGCCCGTTTTGCGGCCGCATGGCGCTTTATGTGCACAGGTGGGGTGTTTCCGTACTCGGGACAAACTGCTCTACACGTTTTGTGTTTTTTTCTCTCTTTTAAACCCTTGTGAAAATGAAAAATTCACGGCTAGGCCAATGTTTAAGTGTAAAAAATTTAATTTTTACACAACATCATTGATCTAGTTTTGATATTTCTCATTTGCACAAGGGGTTAAAAGAGAAGAAACAAAACAAAACATGTAGAGAAATTTCCCCCGAATACGGAAATACCACACATAAGGACTTAAGGCGCTAAGCAGCCGCAAGACGAGCCTCCAATGGGAAGGAGCGCCATTTAGCTTTTTGGGGCTGTATTTGGATGGAATGGATTTCGAGGGGCCATGTTGCATTTAAAAACTCCCTGTGCTGCCAAGGCAGTAAAACCCCCCACAAGTGGCCCCATTATGCAAACTACACCCCTCAGGGAATGTAACAAGGGGTGTAGTGAGCATATGGACCCCACTGGTGACGGGCACAAATGTGGAACAATGTGGCGTGAAAATGAAATATTACATTTTTTACACTATAATGTTGGTCTAGCCTTGAATTTTTCATATTCACAAGGGGTTAAAAGAAAAAAAAACACATAAAATGTGTAGAGCAATTTCCCCCGAGTCCGTAAATACCCCACATGTGGACATTAAGCGCCATGTGGGTGCAGGGCAAGCCTCCGAAGGGAAGGAGCGCCATTTGGATTTTGGAGGCTGGATTTGGCCAGAATGGATGATGAACGCCATGTTGCATTTACAGAGCCCTCGTGCTGCCAAAACACTGGAAACCCCCCACAAGTGACCCCATTCTGGAAACTACACCCCTCAAGGAATCTAACAAGGGGTGAAGTGAGGATATGGACCCCTTAATTTTTCACTTTCACGTCACATTTTTCCACATTTGTGCCCGTCACCAGTGGGGTCCATATGCTTGCTGCACCCCTTGTTAGATTCCTTGAGGGGTGTAGTTTCCAGAATGGGGTCACTTGTGGGCGGTTTCCAGTGTTTTGGCAGCATGAGGGCTCTGTAAATGCGACATGGTCCTTAAAAAACCATTCCAGTAAAATCCAGCTTGCAAAGGCCAATTGGCGCTCCTTCCCTTTGGAGGCTCGTCCTGCACCCCCTTGGCACTTTATGTCCACTTGTGGGTTATTTCCGTACTCGGGAGAAACTGCGCTACATTTTTTGTGCGTTTTTTTTTCCTTGTATCCCTTTGTGGAAATGAAAAATTGAAGTCTAGAACAACATTTCAGTATAAAGAAATAATTTTTTTTTTTTCACGCCACATTGTTCTGAAAATCTGTGAAGCACCTGTGGGGTCCAGATGCTCACCGCACCCCTTGTTACATTCCTTGAGGGGTGTAGTTTTCTAAATGGTGTCCCTTTAGGGGTGTTTTTTAGATTTTGGCACCCCAGAGCCTCTGCCAACCTGAAGTGGTACAGTCAAAAATGACCAAATATAACGGAGGCGTTGAAATTCACTAGGCGCTCCCTTATATCTAAGGCTTGTGGTTGCGTCAAATAGCGCAATAGGGCCACATATGGGGTATTTCTATAAACTGCAGAAACGGGACAATAATTATTGGGGTGCATTTCTCTGGTAATATGTTTATAATTATGAAAAATATTGTATTACAAGAAAATCTCTGCACAGAAAATTAAAATTTTCAAATTTCTTACACACTTAGCTTTTATTTCTGTGACTCCCCTAAAGGGTTAAAAAACTTTCTGGATATGCTTTTGCAGAGTTTTGGGGGTGCAGTTTCTGAAATGGGGTGCTTTGTGGGGCTTTCTAACATACAGTCCCCATAAATACACTTTAAGGCTGGGTTCACACGCTGTAACTGTGCGGCTGTATTTTTTATGCGGCTGTAAATGTGTGGGTGAAACTCCGGCCGTGGGAAAAAATAGACATGCGGCTCAAAACATACGGTCATTTACTTGGAAATCTGGTTCAACTAAAAATAACAAATAAAATGTTAAGAAAGTGATGGAAACACCTCTGGATGCATCTGGGAAAGCAGGGAACTCAGTTTACATGAATCGCTATTACCGGGGTTTGCGATCCTCTGCACTATAGCCGATGTGTCTCATGGTTAATATATTGAATTAATAAAACACATTTTCTGTCTAATAAAGTCCCTTTTATTGTTCAATAATTAAATGTAAACGATTCCATCATTTTGCAATTAAATATACTGTTAAAATAAATATATATATAAATAAATGTATATTTATATATATATTTATTTTTTGACAGTATATTTAATTGCACAATGATGGATTCGTTAGAATTAAATTATTGACCAACGAAACTGAATTTATTTAAACGAAAATGTGTTTTCTTAATTAAATATTAATTAGTACAGGAAACTCCATAAGCCGGTAATTCATATGCCGGCAATAGAGCATTCTGTACTAATCATCACTTAACTTTAATGAAAACATCAAATGTTTCTTCTAATTATGTTATGACAATAGCATTATTAGAAGAAACATTTAGAATTATATGTGCGCTCAGCTGATTGGCTGATCTGCTGAGCGCACGTATAATTAGCGGGTCCGCAGCACAGTGACTTCATTGTGCTGCGGACCAGCGAAGAGACAACATCGGGACATCGGATGGTGAGTATAGAGCTCTCCCCACCCCCTCCCCGGCACTGCACCCCTCCCAGCAAGGAAGGGGGGGTCACTTAACCCCTTCCTTGCTGGGATGGGTGCAGTCTGACATCAGTCTGTCCCCCAGGGGGTTAAGGGGGATGCAATACATCCTCCCTTAACCCCTTGGGGGTCAGACTGTAAGCAGCGATCTGTAAAGATGCTGCATACTGTAAGGTGCACAACACCGCTCACAATGATGGGTGTTGTGCTCCTGTTTGTGTGTTTTTTGTGTGTTTCTCCCTTTTTGTTTTTCAGATATCGGTATCCTGGGGATTACGTCGGATTCCGTGGACTACGTCGATGACCAGCGTTTTTTTAATGTTTTTTTTAATAAAATGGTCAATGAGGGGTGTGGGGGTGTTTTTATTTGAATAAAAACATTTGTAAACTTGTGTCTTGTCTTTATTTCTTTACTTTATAGACTTAGTAGTGGAAGCCGTCTAATAGACGGAATCCATTACTAAGTCGGGGCCTAGTGTTAGCCGGTATAAAATGGCTAACACTAACCCCCTATTATTACCCCAGTACCCAATGCCACCAGGGGTACTGGGAAGAGCCGGGTGCCAGTGGTCCCGGAGCGTCAAAATTGGCGCTCCTGGACCGGGCGGCAGCAGGCTGGTAAGATTTAGGCTGGGGAGGGCCTAAACCAATGGCTCTTCCCACCCTGGTGTTACCAGGCTGCTGTCGTTTGGTTTTTAACCCGGCTGGTTATAAAAATAGGGGGGACCCTATGCGTTTTTTTTTAATTATTTATTTATTTTAAAAAAAACGCATAGGGTCCCCCCTATTTTTAGAACCAGCCGGGTTAAAAACCAAGCGACAGCAGCCTGGTAACACCAGGGTGGGAAGAGCCATTGGTTTAGGCCCTCCCCAGCCTAAATCTTACCAGCCTGCTGCCGCCCGGTCCAGGAGCGCCAATTTTGACGCTCCGGGACCACTGGCACCCGGCTCTTCCCAGTACCTCTGGTGGCATTGGGTACTGGGGTAATAATGGGGGGTTAGTGTTAGCCATTTTATACCGGCTAACACTAGGCCCCGACTTAGTAATGGATTCCGTCTATTAGACGGCTTCCACTACTAAGTCTATAAAGTAAAGAAATAAAGACAAGACACAAGTTTACAAATTTATTTATTCAAATAAAAACACCCCCACACCCCTCATTGACCATTTTATTAAAAAAACATTAAAAAAACGCTGGTCATCGACGTAGTCCATGGAATCCGACGTAATCCCCAGGATACCGATATCTGAAAAACAAAAAGGGAGAAACACACAAAAACACACAAACAGGAGCACAACACCCATCATTGTGAGCGGTGTTGTGCTCCTTACAGTATGCAGCATCTTTACAGATCGCTGCTTACAGTCTGGCCCCCAAGGGGTTAAGGGAGGATGTATTGCATCCCCCTTAACCCCCTGGGGGCCAGACTGATGTCAGACTGCACCCATCCCAGCAAGGAAGGGGTTAAGTGACCCTCCTTCCTTGCTGGGAGGGGTGCAGTGCCGGGGAGGGGGTGGGGAGAGCTCTATACTCACCCCGATGCGTCCTCTTCGCTGGTCCGCAGCACAATGAAGTCAGTGTGCTGCGGACCGGCTTATTATATGTGCGCTCAGCCGAACAGCCAATCAGCTGAGCGCACATATAATTCTAAATGTTTCTTCTAATAATGCTATTGTCATAACATAATTAGAAGAAACATTTGATGTTTTCATTAAAGTAAAGTGATGATTAGTACAGAATGCTCTATTGCCGGCATATGAATTAACGGCTTATAGAGCTTCCTGTACTAATTAATATTTAATTAAAAAAACACATTTTCGTTGAAATAAATACAGTTTCGTTGGTCAATAATTTATTTCTAACGAATCCATCATTGTGCAATTCAATATACTGTCAAAAAATAAATATATAGATAAATATACATTTATTTATATATCTATTTTTTTTAACAGAATATTTAATTGCAAAATGATGGATTCGTTAGAAATAAATTATTGATCAACGAAAGTGTCTTGATTACAAAGAAAATGTGTTTGATTAATTTAATATATTAACTATTAGAGGCATCGGCATTCTGCATCATTGCCGGCTATTTTTGAAGTACTCCGTACGGACCGCCTGTCAATCCACGGCCGCATATTCAGCCGCAAACAATGGTCTTGTTCATTTTTTACGGGTTGTGCAGCCGCATATCCTATACTTCCAAGCATACACACGAACCACCAAAAATACCGCCGCACAATTACAGCCGCAAATACAGCCGCACTCTTACAACGTGTGAACCGAGCCTAAACCTGAACAGGTCCCTAAAAATATCTGATTTTGAAATTTTACTGAAAATTTGGAAATTTGCTGCTTATGTTTTAAGCTTCCTATTGTCTAAAAAAAATGAAATATAGTTTAATAAATGTCGCCAGCATAAAGTAGACATGTTGCTAATGCTATTTAATATATAATTTATGTGGCATAACCATTTTCTGTATAAGCAGAAAAGTTTTAAAGTTGGAAAAATGCATTTTTTCACGATTTTTCACGTTATTTGGTTTTTTTTCATAAAGATTCGTTTTAAGTATCGACTCCAATTTACAAGAAATGTGAAGTACAATATGTCACGAGAAAACAATCTCAGAATCAGCCAGATAGGTAAAAGCATCCCGAAGTTATTAATGAATAAAGTGACACAGGTCATATTCATAAAATTTGCTCCGGTCCTTAAGGCCATTTCAGGCCCGGTCCTTAAGGGGTTAAAGGCAGAAGTCAGCAGCGAGCTAAAGGCCACTTTATCGACTGTTTTTTTAAGCTTCTATTTTAAATGTCAAATCAAATCGACTTCAAGTGCTATTTTGCAGGGCTGTCTGGTCATCTATTGTATTTTCAAGATACACACCACAGCTAAAAGGAACAGAAAGTGAAAATAGTGGAAAAAGTCCACCCACTACTACCGCACTTGCCCTCTCTTAGATACTCTTTAAAGGATTAAAAGTGTATTCATTCAAATTCCAGGGCCTCTTAAGAAGACTGTATTGTTATTTCTTCGTCCCTACTTACAATGATTTTGCCTCTCATGCACAACTGCATGAAGGTGTGAGGCTAAATCTAGCCATAATCCGGCTATTTTTATTGGATGATTGTATTGTCCATTTCATACCATGTTATTGCTGCATACAAACTTCAAACTCAAAATTTAAACTAATTTGAACTCAAACTCAAATTTTAATTCAAACTCAAAATCAAAATATAATTCAAATTTCGAAAATAAATTAAGAACAAAAAATAAATAAATTAATTAAATTCGTTTGCCAGAACAGAAGTGGTGGGGAGAAGTGGTGAGTGACATGATACTGGGAAAATTACTCCAACTGCTAAATTAGTCAGGGGGTGTCATGCCCCAGCCCTGGTCTGTCTAGTAAATTAAAAAGAGAAGTTATTAAGGGGGGGGGGGGGGAGGGAGGCAGTCAGCTTGTCAGGCACTGGCAGAGAAACACTCTCCAAGGCCTTTGACTTTCAAAGTGTCCTTCAGGCTTTTGACCTTGGTCGCATGTGCCTTGCCCATCTTGGTCTGGGTCAGTACTATTGTTTTGAGCAGTGCTTCTCAATTCCAGTCCCCGGGCCTCACCAACAGGTCATGTTTTGAGGATTTCCTTAGTATTTCACAGGTGATATAATTATACTCGGTGCATCAGGTATTAGCACAGGTGATCTTTGTATGGGAAATCCTCAAAACATGACCTGTTGGTGAGGCCCAAGGACTGGAATTGAGAAGCACTGGTCTTGAGGTTGACCACCAGGCTGTTGCCCAGAATTTGCCGTAATTGTGTGATTAGGCAGCCTCAGAGGCATCTGCCTCTGCTGTTTCCTGTCCATTTCCATGGTGTTTCCATCATTTTCAGAGGTTTCCATGTTTTCCGGCAACCTTCCCTGGGCTGAGCTTGGGTCCCCTGCAAAAATGCTCGAGTTTCCCATTGACTTCAATGGGGTTTGTTAAAGCAGAAAAGCGTTGTACATTACTGTTTAGACCAGATGTAAGGTCACCTTTTTGTACCATGTTCTGGTTTTTCTTGTGGCATTATATGGTTTGAGGATTTGATCTGAGAGATCAACTTCTCTCATATACTGGTTGTAGTCTGCAACACAATCAGGTTTCTCCACACCGTTTGTGGTACCTCGGACAGGGACAGGGGTAGTGCTATTCCTGTGAATTGTGGTCAAAAAAGGACATCACGTTTGTCCTTATACTTGACCAACAACATATTTTGAATGGAAAAGCCCCTGCTGTCATCTCTTGGCATGGTTGGCTTACCAGATGACTTGGGAGGCCTCTTTGATTTTTTAGGATCCTGCCACAAGCTACAATAGCTCGGGTAACGAGGGACCGGAACCACGCCGGCCAATCACAGCGATCAGGAGAGTGGCACCATGGCAACTCTTACTACAAACACTGATGGCGACTGGTGCTGTCTCAGACAACACCAATCGCCATTGCTTTCCTAGTCACCGATGACCCGGAAAGATGATTTTAGTTGTAATTGGCTGGTTTGAATTAACCAGCCAATTACAGCGATCGTTGGCCCAGGGGGGTTGAAATCACCCCCCGTGCCGACGAGCCTAGATGACCTGCTATACAGTATAGCAGCCATCTTTACCCGATCGGGTATACCACGGGCGTCAATTTATGCCCAAGGTCGTTAAGGGGTTAAAGTATTTAGTATTCAGAGAATGAGAAGGGTGAAAATATATATATATAAACAATTGAGGAAAGTGGAGGAAAGATTTTAAAAAAAACTTTGCGGGTCCCTTATGTTCTTTGAATTTAAGGTACTGTACCAAAGTATCAGGCTAGGTTCCAACCAGAACCAGGAGTGGATTGAAAATACAGAAAGGCCATGCTCACACACTTTCTCTCCCTTTCTCGGGGAGGGGTATCTGGGGGTTATATAAAAATGTGTTCTTTTATGTAAAAAAAAGTTATTTATGTAAGTGGAAATGAAAACTAAAAAAACTAAATATTGAAATAGAAAAATTAGTGTACATTTGAGAATTCCTTTGTTATTGCTCACTGGTGATGCATATATGGAATTCTTTTCTATTGTTTTATTTTTGTGCTAATTTACTGATATTTTTAAAAATATATAATAATTACTAGAGATGAGCAAACCAGGTTCGGGTTCGAGTCCATCCAAACCCGAACGATCGGCATTTGATAAGCGGTGGCTGCTGACCTTGAATAAAGCCCTAAGGCTATGTGAAATATGTCGGATGGACTTAAACCCGAAGCCGGTTCATCTCTAATAATTACAGTAAACTGCTCTGTTTATCGATTAATAAAAGAAGAAAACAAATTGTCCCAAAGGAGCGACTGTAAATAATCTTCCAAACACCTTTAATGAGACAAATTTATAGCCACATAATGAAGTATATCTCCCCTGTGTATACCTCACATAGGATATATTAACCTAAGTTACTGTGCCACCTTTTAACATTAGGTCAGAGGTAACAGAAGATTGCATTAATTTTAGCTAAACCCTGTATAGAGTTTTGAGATACATAGGTATAAATAATAGATAGATAGATAGATAGATAGATAGATAGATAGATAGATAGATAGATAGATAGATAGATATTATATCGTTTGTCTTTTATTATGCTACATACTGGAAAATTACAGAAGACTTACAGAGGTTTTGGACTTAAAATAAAAGAAATTTTGACTACAATAAACGGAAAAAAAATTACCATTTGTTTCAAACCTTCATCTCTATTCAGAGAAATGGCACAGATAAATAAAACCGTGGTTGAGGAGTTCATCTTATTGGCCTTTGCTGATTTGCACTGGATTCAGATTGTAATTTTCCTGTTTCTTCTACTGACCTACATCACATGTATTATGGGAAATTTGGCTATAATCATTGTAGTTAAATTAGAACCTTCACTCCGTAACCCAATGTATTTTTTCATCAGCGTGTTTTCTGTTTTAGAAATTATGTTAGTCTCCGTCACAGTTCCTAAACTTTTAGCTATTTTAACTGGACATAACACAATATCCTTTATAGATTGTTTTACACAAATGTATGTCTTCAACTCTTTGGGTACCACTGAATGCTATCTACTTGCGGTAATGGTGTTTGATCGACATCTGGCCATTAATAAGCCTTTACATTACCCAACTATCATGACCAATACACTTTGTGTTGGACTGGCTATATTTCCATGGATTTTTGGATTTGCCGTTATTTTAATACAGACCATTATTACGGCGCAGTTGGAATTCTGCGGTCCTAATATTATTGACCACTATTTTTGTGACTTTGCTCCTTTACAAAGCTTGGCTTGTTCTGATGCCACCTTTAGCATTATCTTTGCAACCTTCGGAGCTGCGGTTAATGTTCTTCCACCTTTCCTCATAATTATAGGATTCTATATCTGTATCATAATAACTGTTAGCAAGATCAAGAGTAAAGATGGGAAACAGAAAACCTTTTCCACCTGCACATCTCATCTCACTGTAACCAGTCTCTTCTATGGTACAGTTATGATTGTGTATGTTAAACCTGATGCCAGCTATTATGATAAGTACCTTTCTTTTATGTTTACAGCTTTCACACCAACAATTAATCCTTTTATTTACACCTTGAGAAACAGGGATGTGAAGAATGCTTTGTGGAATTTATTAAACCGAGCCATAAGATCAAAAATTTTGTAAATATATGGTAAATGTCTGTAGAAACTTTTCTGTTAACATTTACTTTTTGAAATATCAGGGTTTTTTTTCCAGGCTATATTCATCTTTTTCTTTTTTGCAACAGTATGGTAAACCTTTGTAGAAATTTTTTTGTCAACAGTTTCTAAATAAATAATGTTTTTTTTAAGTTTGTTTATGTTTATACTATATAATAAACACAAAATTTGAAATTAATATTTTGATAGTAAATGTAAAATATAAAGGGCAGAATTTTTGATTGGACCATTATATGGAATGTAAGTGCCTGAATTTCACGTTTCCTTTGTACCAATCTAAACTGTAAACTAAGCACCAATAAAAGAACAACCGAACCTCTAATCTATTATCACATATATAAATTTTTATTAGTAAAATTTCAATACAATAACAGAATGATGAATAAATACACAATGAACCATGGCTGACAGAATGTTAAGAACAACGAACATACAATGAGGGGGCTGCTGCAGATGGACACAAATAAATAAATAAATGAATGAATGGTAGACTAAAGTGCTAAATACAATGCAGGAGTGCAATAAATAAATAATTTCATCGAGTGAGCATGCAGATAAAGTGCTATGAAGAGTAAAGCTACTAAAGTGTCATACCACGAGTAATGCAGATCAAGGAGTCCACCGGCAGCCCCCACCCCAAAGCACGTTTCGGCGTAGCCTTTTTCAACCCCCTTTTTGACCCCTTGAAAAAAGCTACACCGAAACGTGCGTTGGGGTGGGGGCTGCCGGTGGACTCCTTGATCTGCATTACTCGTGGTATGACACTTTAGTAGCTTTACTCTTCATAGCACTTTATCTGCATGCTCACTCGATGAAATTATTTATTTATTGCACTCCTGCATTGTATTTAGCACTTTAGTCTACCATTCATTCATTTATTTATTTATTTGTGTCCATCTGCAGCAGCCCCCTCATTGTATGTTCGTTGTTTTTAACATTCTGTCAGCCATGGTTCATTGTGTATTTATTCATCATTCTGTTATTGTATTGAAATTTTACTAATAAAAATGTATATATGTGATAATAGATTAGAGGTTCAGTTGTTCTTTTATTGGTGCTTAGTTTGTTACTAGAACCCGAAGTTTTGTTGATTGAAATACTTATTCCCCGTACATTAGAGCAGTACTGGTAGCGTCCTGTATGGTGGAGTTCTGCAGACTTTATATATGTGTTATTAAACTGTAAACTAGTTTAGGGCTGCAGATTCTTTGGATTGAGAGTTGATGGTTGTCTTCACCATTCATTTTCCCTCCCTGTCATTCTGTGTTCTGTGTGGTGTGGATGTCAGAGGGCTGGTCCAATACATCTCTGGACCGGGACTCCAACATCTCATAAGAAATTCCCCTGTGTTTTTTGCTTGTGATAGTGATAGTTCCCCAACGACATTGCTTGTGATAGTCTCTTTAGGTGCATTTCATATAGGATTGGATTGCTTGGAATTTGAATACTTTGCTTCTCCTTCTTACCTCTGTTTTTGCCTGCTGTTTTTATATATTTTTTGCTATGTCCAGTTTTACCTGCATCTGCCCCAAAATTTTTTATTGTGCTTGTCCTTCTTGTCTAATTCTGTGTTTCACTTACCCCGCTTAGGGACAATCGCCAAATTGCCGCTGACAGTCTAGGGTTGGGCTGGATAGTAGCCAGGCACAGTCTTGTGGGTCCTTGAGCTAGGGCTCACACTGTTGGTCTGTCCCTGTATTTCATCTAGGTCACGGTTTCCCCTAGAGTAAGATTTGGAGTTCATCTTACTTTGTTAAAATGTGTCCCAATAAAAATAATAATGGGGGAAGCATGTTCACCTCACTGAGGTCCACACTGCTTGCCACATAACACTGACAGACAGCTATTGCTGGAAAAATGTTCCTGCTTTTTCTCCCTGGACTACAGAATTCTTATAAAAAATGACAAAGCATCTCTAAAATGCATAATGCTACTTCCCAGTCCATGCATATTCTCACTTCCCTGACAGTGTGAAGGACAAATAGCAATACAAAAAGATATTTTCTCCCAAGCTGGAACATTCTAACAAAAACAAACTCAGGTTAGCAGGTCATCAAGTCAAAAACTTGGTCATAAGCTCAAAGAACTAGGTAAACACATCTACGAGCAAAGGTGGACAATGTCATCTACACAATGGATGTAGATAAGGTCAAAACAGAAGAATGCTCCTGGTTCAGCATTGGTAATATAATGATAACGTAGGGGGAAATTTATCAAAGGGTGTAAAATTTAGACTGGTGCAAACTGGCCACAGCAACCAATTACAGCTCAGATTCCAGCTCTGGTGAAAGGAAAGAGGAGCTGTGATAGGTTGCTGTGGCCAGTTTGCACCAGTCTAAATTTTACACCCTTTGATAAATCTCCCCCATAGTGTTGATCATTGCTCAGTTTGGCACAACAGACCTAAGGAGTGATTACATTCATAGATCTCTCAAGACCAAAGAACTTGGATTGATTTGGAGGCATATTCCCCCATAAATACACCCATAACCATATTTTTAATATGGCCCAACCTCCCAAAAGTTAAAGGTAATATTTACCTGCTCAATTATATGGAGATGTGTCACAGCCTCAGAGTTATGCCGAGCTAGAGTAGAATGACCTTGTTCGGCTCTACTCTAGCTCGGCATAACTCTGAGGCTGTGACACATCTCCATTCTCTGGCATCGGAATCTCGTGGCTCAGGATCCTCGACAGCAAACTCTGGGACTGGCTGCTGCGGCTACTCCGTCTATCTTCGTTGATAGTCCTACAAGGTGTTGTACTCTTTGTACAACACAAAAAGGTGAGCATAACCATATGTGCTCCCCCTTCCCACCCGAGTATTGATGTTATTACCCTATGGCGCCTCTCTCTTCCTCTTAGCCTGCTCAATTATATGTCACATTGATAAAATGAAGAGTTTTACACTTTGTTTAAACTTTGATTACAAGGCTTTTGTCAATGAACATAATGACTTGGCTCACAATATACGCATCCTTGATAAAGGTTGTTAAACCTTAGAACAAACCAAACTTTTTAAGGAACTCAAAAGCTTTAGGCTTGAGGGCAGAGATATCCTACTGTAAGTAGACAGCTGATGATTTATTTTGAATTACTGGCTATATAATCTATTGACTTCAGCTCAGAAAATCATACATACAAAGTACTATTCTTTACATTTTAAATGAAATGAATGAATAAAGTATTTTAGTTGGTCAGTCTCCCATAACTTTAAATTTTTCTTGGCTGTCCCAGCTTCAGATATACTTTCTTGCAGGTGATTTGTGTCATTTGAGAGTTGACTTTAAAAGTTTTACTATATTTGGCTGCATGTATTGTTGCTGGCAGGTTTGCCTGGTTCTTTAAGGTGTATAGAAGCCTCTTAATTCTTTACTCTTTTTTTCTGTCTAACCGTTATTTTTTGCGAGCAATAAGCCAGTACCAGAATAGTCTGGCTGTAGTTTGAACATCCTCTCCCCATACACAGCACATGTATTAGGACTCGGGCCGTACATTCGGCTCTGCGTTCATAGAAGTCAGACTGCTTTTCATGTTTTACTCAGCTCTGCTATTCCTGGTTGTAGCAGTGTCCAGTATTGCACTCCCCCTTCTGATCAGCACTACGTGTTGGTGATCAGAGTTATTTTGACTGACAAATGACTCTCCCAGTGAGCTGATGGTATCTGGGCTTAGACTTCTAGTTCCATATTTTCTACAGAAAGTTCATATGTAATTTCTCTCTTGTTGTAAGGCCTTTGACTGGGGGGCGGACCCAGCTTCTTGGTCGCCAGAGGCTGAACAGGCCTTTGCTCAGTAAAAAAAAAAAAAAAAAGAGCTTTTCTACCGCTCCTCTCTTGGTGCACCCTAACTTGGATCTCCCATTTGTTGTTAAAGTGGATACCACAGAGTCAGGTGTTGGAGCGTTGCTTTTCCAGGGACAAGAACAGTATACCAACCTAAGGCCAGTGGCATACTTCTCCAGGAGATTCTCCACTTCCGAGGCCAATTACTTCCAATTACGATGTTGGTAACCGGGAACTGTTAGCCATCAAATGGACCTTCGAGGAATGGAGGAATTTACTGGAGGGAGAAAGGCATCAGATAACGATTAGTGATGAGCGAGTACTAAAATGTTTGGGTGCTCGTTACTCAAACCAAATTTCTCCCGATACTCGAGTGCTCGTTTCGAGTAACGCACCCCATTGAAGTCAATGGGAGACTCGAGCATTTTTTGAGGAGACTCAGGTTTGGAAGAGGGAAGGTCGTGTGAAAACCTGTCAACCTCAGAAATTGATGGAAACACAATGGAAATGGACAGGAAACAGCATGGGCCGCATGTATGCATGCCTCTGAGGCTGCCTAATGGCACCATTATGCCTAATTCTGTGCAACAGCCTGGTTAAGACAGAGGTAGGCATAGGGACCACCTACAAACTCAGCCTGACACAGCATGGCAGTGAGAACACAGGGAACCATTAAAACAGAGGTAGCTTATCATGAACCACCCAAAAATTCAGCCTGACACAGCATAGCAGTGAGGACAGCGTAAAAAAGGTAGAAGCGGTAGCCAGTCAGCCTCCCAAAAATTATACCAGACCTAGCATGGCAGTGAGCTCACAGAAAACCATTAAAAGTGAGAGAGGAAGAAAGTGAGCCTCCCCAAAATTAGGCCAAACACTGCATGGCATTGAGCACACAGAGAACTGCCGGGATCAGCAGTAGCCAACATGGAGGCCAGGCAGGAGCAACAGTAACCAACATAGAGGCCAGGCAGGAGCAACAGTAACCAACATAGAGGCCAGGCAGGAGCAACAGTAGTTAACATGGAAGCCAGGCAGGATCAGCAGTGGCCAACATGGAGGCAAGGGCAGGCACACCAGTAGTCAGCAGTAGTCAACATGGATGCCAGTTAAGGCCCAGCAGTAGTCAACATGGATGTCAGTTAAGGCCCAGCAGTAGCCAACATGGAGGCAAGGGCAGGCACAACAGTAGTCAACATGGATGCCAGTAAACTCCCAGCAGTTGCGAACATGGAGGGCAGGGCAGCTCGGTGGCTCAGTGGTTAGCACTGTATCCTTGCAGTGCTGGAGTCCTGGGTTCAAATACGACCAAGGACAACATTTGCAAAAAGTTTTTATGTTCTCTCCGTGTTTGTGTGGGTTTCTTCGGGTACTCTGGTTTCCTTCCACACCCAAAAACATACAGATAGGTGAAGCGCTGCGGAATCTGTGTGCGCTATACAAATAATAATAATAAAAAAAAAACAAGGGCAGACACAGCAGTAGTCAACATGGATGCTAGTAAAGGCCCAGCAGTAGTCAACATGGATGCCAGTTAAGGCCCAGCAAATGGGAGACAAGAGTAGGCCCAGCAGTAGTCAACATGGATGCCAGTAAAGGCCCAGCAATAGTCAACATGGATGCCAGTTAAGGCCCAGCAAAAAGGAGGCAAGGAAAGGCACACCAGTAGTCAACATGGATGCCAGATAAGGCTCAGCAAAAAGGAGGCAAGGAAAGGCACACCAGTAGTCAACATGGATGCCAGTAAAAGGCCCAGCAGTAGTCAACATTAATGCCAGTAAAGGCCCTGCAGTAATCAACATGGATGCCAGTTAAGGCCCAGCAAAAAGGAGGCAAGGGCAGGTCCAGCAGTAGTCAACATGGATGCCAGTAAAGGCCCAGCAGTAGTCAACATAGATGGCAGTTAAGGCCCAGCAGTAGTCAACATGGATGTCAGTTAAGGCCCAGCAGTAGTCAACATGGATGCCAGTTAAGGCCCAGCAGTAGTCAATATTGATGTCAGTTAAGGCCTAGCAGTAGTCAACATGGATGCCACTTAAGTCCCAGCAACAAGGATTCAAGGGCAGGCACACCAGTGGTCAACATGGATGCCAGTTAAGGCCCAGCAGTAGTCAACATGGATGCCAGTTAAGGCCTAGCAACAAGGATGCAAGGGCAGGCACACCAGTAATCAACATGGATGCCAGTTAAGGCCCAGTAGTAGTCAACATGGATGCCAATTAAGGCCCAGCAGTAGTTTACATGGATGCCAGTTAAGGCCCAGAAGTAGCCAATTTGGATGTCAGTTAAGGCAAAGCAGTAGTCAACATGGATGCCAGTTAAAGCCCAGCAACAAGGATGCAAGGGCAAGCACACTAGAAGTCAACATGGATGCCAGTTAAGACCCAGCAGTAGTCAACATGGATGCCAGTTAAGGCCCAGCAGTAGTCAACATGGATGCCAGTTAAGGCCCAGCAGTAGTCAACATGAATGCCAGTTAAGGCCCAGCAACAAGGATGCAAAGGCAGGCACATCAGTAGTCAACATGGATGCCAGTTAAGGCCCAGCAGTAGTCAACATTAATGTCAGTTAAGGCCCAGCAGTAGCCAACATGGATGTCAATTAAGGCCCAGCAGTAGTCAACATGGATGCCAGTTAAGGCCCAACAACAAGGATGCAAGGGCAGGCACACCAGTAGTCAACTTGGATGCTAGTAAAGGCCCAGCAATAGTCAACATGGATGCCAGTTAAGGCCCAGCAATAAGGATGCAAGGACAGGCACACCAATAGTCAACATGGATGCCAGTTAAGGCCCAGCAGTAGTCAACATGGATGCCAGTTAAGGCCCAGCAGTAGCCAACATGGAGGCAAGGGCAGGCACACCAGTAGTCAACATGGATGCCAGTTAAGGCCAAGCAGTGGCCAACATGGAGGCAAGGGCAGGCACACCAGTAGTCAGCAGTAGTCAACATGGATGCCAGTTGACTTGCGGAAATGCGCACAGATGCGGTGCACCTTGTTGAGCAAGTCAGCCACATTGGGGTAAGTTTTAAGGAACTGCAACATTAGGTTGAAGACATGGGCCAGGCATGGTACATGTGTGAGGTTGCCGAGTTGCAGAGCCGCCACAAGGTTTCACCCCTTGTCACACGCAGCCAAGCTCACTGATAATTACACATGAACCCGGGTGCTGACAGCTAACTGGCTAGGCCAGCTGTCAGTCACCATCAAGAGTACAACGTGGGGTGGTGAGGCCCCAACCACGGCTAGACAAAAAAAACTATAATAAAACAGCTGGCTGGTTGGCGGGGCCGCGATCTGCGGGCCCCCAGCAACCAGTCCCGCTCCTCCGCAGACGTAGTGTGACGTCAGAGCATGGCAGTGAGGACACAGAGAACAATACAGTCTGCTTAAGAGGCCACGGTATTTGATCAAATACACTTTCAGCCCTTTAAAGAGTCTCTAAGAGACGGTAAGTGCGGTAGCCTTTGTATTAAAAAGTCGTGGTCAATCCTGCCTTCAAAAAGGCTACTACAACATCCAAGAAAGGAAAGAAGCTACTGGTAAAAGGCCTGGTCAATCCTGCCTTCAAAACAGCTAAAACATCCAAGGAAGGTAGAAGGTGCTGTTCATCAGTTTGAGCGCTGCATGTTGGCGCTTACCCACGGCAGTGCTGCTGCGCCTAAAACTAAAATAGCCATATTATGGCTAAATTTACCCTTACACCCTCATGCAGTTGTCCGTGATAGGCATCTTTTTGGAGGTAGGGACGAAGAATAACAATACAGTCTTCTTAAGAGGCCCCGAGCTAAAAAATGAAAGGACGGCAGAGAACACCCGCAAGTTGACATCCACAGATTATATGGTTCGAAATGGACAACACAAGGATGCTAAATTAGGATCCACCATTATCACTGTCTGTTCCTTTGAACAGTGGTGTGTATCTTGGAGATACGATAGATGACCAGACAGCCCTGCAAAATTGCACTTGAATTGAAGTCGATTTGATTTGAAAATTTAAATTGAAGGTTAGAAAATAAAAAAAAATAAAGTGGCCATTATCGGAACCTCACAAAAATTAGGCCTGACACAGTAGAGTAAGAGTAATAAAAGAAAAAAAAGCTGGCTGGTTGGTGGGGGCGTGATCGGCAGGCCCCCGGCAACCAGTGCCGCTCCTCCGCAGACGTAGTGTAACGTCAGAGCATGGCAGTAGGACACAGAGAACCATTAAAAGTGAGGTAGCAAGTGAGCCTCCCAAACATTAGGCCTAACACAGCATGACAGTGAGAAAACATGAAACCATTCAAACACTGGTAGCATATGGACCACCCAAAAACTTAGCCTGACACTACCGACCCAGACCAAGATGGACAATACAATTATGGCTAGATTTTGCCTCACACCCACATACAGTTGTGCGTGAGAGGCATATCTTTGGAGGTAGGGACGAAGAATAACAATACAGTCTTCTTAAGAGGCCCCGGAATTTGATTTGAATGAATGAATACACTTTCAGGCTGGGTTCACACTATGTATATTTAAGTCAGTATTGTGGTCCTCATATTGCAACCAAAACCAGGAGTGGATTAAAAACACAGAAAGGATCTGTTCACACAATGTTGAAATTGAGTAAATGGCCGCCATATAACAGTAAAATAACTGCCATTTTTTCAATATAACAACCGTTGTTTTAAAATAACAGCAAATATTTGCCATTAAATGGTGGCCATCCACTAAATTTCAACATTGTGTGAACACATCCTTTTTGTGTTTTCAATCCACTCCTGGTTTTGGTTGCAATATGAGGACCACAATACTGACTGAAATATACGTAGTGTGAACCCAGCCTTAATCCTTTAAAGAGTCTCTAAGAGAGGGCAAGTGTCTATTAAAAAGACCTGGTCAATCCTGCCTTCGAAAAGGCTATAACATCCAAGGAAGGATAGAAGCTACTGGTGAAAGGATGGCAGAGGACACCCCTAAGATAAGATGACATCCACAGATAAAATGGTTCGAAACGGACAAGACAAGGAAGGTAAATTGAATTTGACTATGAATTTGACTCTAGAAGTTGGGGTAACATTCCCTGCATCATGTGACTCCCCACTTCTTCCCCCACCGTTGTTTTGAGTTTGAATTTGAATTTGAATTTGACTGTAGCAGTTGGGGTTAGTTTAGCTGGTTGACTTGCGGAAATGCACACAGATGCAGTGCACCTTGGTGAGAAAGTCAGCCACATTGGGGTAAGTTTTAAGGAACCGCAGCAACACTAGGTTGAAGACGTGGGCCAGGCATTGTACATGTGTGAGGCTGCCGAGTTGCAGAGCTGCCACCAGGTTCCGGCCCTTGTCACACGCAACCAAGCTTACTGCTAATTTCACATGAACCCGGGATGCCATTTAAGGCCCAGCAGTAGCCAACAAGGAGGCAAGGGCAGGCACACCAGTAGTCTACATGGATGCCAGTTAATGCCCAGCAACAACGAGGCAAGGGCAGGCACACCAGTATTTTACATGGATGCCAGTTAAGGCCCAGCAACAACGAGGCAAGGGCAGGCACACCAGTAGTCTACATGAATGCCAGTTAAGGCCCTTCAACAACGAGGCAAGGGCAGGCACACCAGTAGTCAACATGGATGCCAGTAAAGGCCCAGTAGTAGCCAACATGGAGGCAAGGGACAGTTGCTGCAGGGACAGTTGAACGCTGCGCTTGGACACCTTGCTGGAGGGTGTGGAGCATAGTGGAGGTGAAGGGGTGCGTGTAGGGT
This sequence comes from Dendropsophus ebraccatus, assembly GCF_027789765.1. Lineage (NCBI taxonomy): Eukaryota > Metazoa > Chordata > Amphibia > Anura > Hylidae > Dendropsophus > Dendropsophus ebraccatus. The sequence continues at coordinate 23,019,212 of NC_091466.1, read as the reverse complement.
GGGAGGCGCTCGTGCCTGGGGCCGGGGGGACTGACAGAGCCAGCACGTGACACAGGGGAAGGAGCAGGGGTGCGACTTGCAGTCACTGAACGGCCTTGGTTCCACTGAGTGGGGTGTTTAGAATTCATATGCCTGTGCATGCTCGTAATGGTTAGGCTGGTAGTGGTGGCTCCCCTGCTGATCCTGGCGTGACACACGTTGCACACTACAGTCCGTCGGTCATTCGCAGTTTCTTTAAAAAAACCTCCAGACTTCAGAACATCTAGCCCTGGCCATGGGAGTTTGACTCCATGAAACAGTTGCTGATCTACTCGTTCTGCCCCTGCCTCTCCCTCTGCCCACCCCTTTTCCTCTTCCAACCGGTCCTGCAGGTGAACTTGCCTCCCCCTCAAAAGCATGGTCTTCACTAGGCTTATCCACCCAGCTCGGGTCAGTCACCTCGTCCTCATCCTCCAGCTCCTCACTCTCCTCCTCACTTTGATTTACATCCATGACAACAACCTCACTGTCTGACAACCGGGTCTCATCGTCATCATCAGACACCTCTTCCAACCCCGCTTGCAAGTCCCCACTCTCATCACCCACTGACTGCGTGACCTGCATAGTTTGGCCATCAGGACAGATTGACTGCTTCGGTTGCTCTGACTCAGGGAAGGGTCCAGAAAAGAGTTCCTGGGAGCATGGTGGTGGATCTGAATCTCTTCTTTCCCTGGAGGGGCCAGGCTGTGGGGAAGCAGGCTGAGCTAATGGAGCAAGGGTTGCACTCCCTTGGGTAGCGTGGGCGGACTTCGTTGAAGACTGGGTGGTGGATAAGTTACTGGACACATTATCCACTATCCATGTGATCACCTGTTCACACTGCTGCGGTTTCAATAATGGTCTACCTTGAGACTCCGTAAGTTGGGCAAAGAAGCTAGGGAATGAACGTCTGCGGTGTGCCACTGTTACCTCCTCAACAGGTGCTGCTGTGTCACCCTGCCCTGAAAAACGGCCTCCAGCAACCACATCACTTGGAACCCCACACCCACGCCCTCGACCCTTACCCCTGGGGTTCACCTTTTTATGAACCCTGCACAACATGGAACTGAGATAGGCCTTGCGTATGAAATACAGATATCTGGAAAAATAGTTGTAGTACCCAATGGTTTGGTGGGGCTGTACGGTGCAATCTGGTATGGGCACCAACTGTACACACTTTCTGTCACCCCAATACACTGAGCAGTGAAGTTCTATGCAGGATGCACTACAAATCCCAGCAATACAGTGTAGTACACACTAGTTTAGGGGGTGTAGTCTGGTATGGGCACCAACTGTACACACTTTCTGTCACCCCAATACAATGAGCAGTGAAGTTCTATGCAGGGCGCACTACAAATCACAGCAATACAGTGTAGTACACACCAGTTTAGGGGGTGCTATCTGGTATGGGCACCAACTGTACACACTTTCTGTCACCCCAATACAACAAGCAGTGAAGTTCTATGCAGGATGCACTACAAATCCCAGCAATACAGTGTAGTACACCAGGACCACCAGCCCCCAAATCAAAAAGGAGTACACTGAGCACTTCTTAGGGGTGTGTATGCAACACCTAATGTCCCCTTTCTGCCAGCAGCCGGTCACCACAGTGTGCTGGTTAAATCGCGTAAGCAGCACTGTAACTCCCAGCCAGCAGTCTCTAGTAATAGCATTAATAAAAGCTTTTAAGCCCTGAAAAGGTCTGTTTGTTTATATTGCTAGTATATACCCTGCCTACTGGAACGCTAAATCCTACACTGACACTCTCCCTGACCAGCAGCAGCTCTGTCCCTGATCTCTCACAGCATGCATCTGAAGCGAGCACTGCCGGCGCCGAGTTTTATATGGCAGGGTCATCTGATCTGGCCAACCAATCGCTGCTATCAACATGTATGAGTCCCACGTCATCGCAGGATGTACCAAAGAGTCTCCTGCATGTTTATTGGCTGAGAAATAGTGCCCAAACTTACACAAAACAGATGATGAGATTTCCTCGAGTATCACGAGATGCTCGTCCGAGTAACGAGTACCATCGAGTACCCTAATACTCGATTGAGTATCAAGCTCGGACGAGCACGTTCACTCGTCACTAATAACGATCTTAACAGACCATAAAAACTTGTTATAATTAGATAATGCTAAGAGACTAAATCTGTGTCAAGCCTGCTGGGCATTGTTCTTTACCCGTTTTAATTTTATAGTGACGTACTGTCAGGGGTCTAAGAATACCAAGGCAGTTGCCTTGTCCTGAAGTTTTGGTCTTTGTGACAGGCCTGAGGTAGAACCCGAAAACATCTTAAATCCAGGTATTATCTTGCTAGTATGTCCGTTGACTTAAGGGGAGAAATTTTGAGATCTCAAAATAACGTGCCTGTTAATGTACCTCCTGATAAGCTGTTTGTCCCTGTACACCTAAGATTAGCAATGTTGAAAGAAATCCATGCGTCTGTATTGGCCGGTCACCCTGGCATAGCTGGGACCGGCTATCTGTTGTCTCGTTCTTGCTGGTGGCCTTCTTGGCAGAGGGACGTTCGGGAATATGGTAAATCCTGTGAGATATGTGCCCTAGCAAAAATACTGAGGTCCCTGCCCGAAGATCTGCTCCAGCCACTGCCACTGCCTAGTCGACCATGGACCTATCTGTTGATGGATTTTACAACAGATCTTCCTTCCTCACAAGGGAAGACTGTAATCTGGGTGGTGGTAGATCAATTCTGCAAAATGTGCCATCAACAACGAGGCAAGGGCAGGCACACCAGTAGTCAACATGGATGCCAGTAAAGGCCCAGTAGTAGCCAACATGGAGGCAAGGGACAGTTGCTGCAGGGACAGTTGAACGCTGCGCTTGGACACCTTGCTGGAGGGTGTGGAGCATAGTGGAGGTGAAGGGGTGCGTGTAGGGTGGGAGGCGCTCGTGCCTGGATCCGGGGCGGGGGGACTGACAGAGCCAGCACGTGACACAGGGGAAGGAGCAGGGGTGTGACTTGCAGTCACTGAACGGCCTTGGTTCCACTGAGTGAGGTGTTTAGAATTCATATGCCTGTGCATGCTCGTAGTGGTTAGGCTGGTAGTGGTGGCTCCCCTGCTGATCCTGGCGTGACACACGTTGCACACTACAGTCCGTCGGTCATTCGCAGTTTCTTTAAAAAACCTCCAGACTTCGGAACATCTAGCCCTGGCCATGGGAGTTTGACTCCATGAAACAGTTGCTGATCTACTCGTTCTGCCCCTGCCTCTCCCTCTGCCCACCCCTTTTCCTCTTCCAACCGGTCCTACAGGTGAACTTGCCTCCCCCTCAGAAGCATGGTCTTCACTAGGCTTATCCACCCAGCTCGGGTCAGTCACCTCGTCCTCATCCACCAGCTCCTCACTCTCCTCCTCACTTTGATTTACATCCATGACAACAACCTCACTGTCTGACAACCGGGTCTCATCGTCATCATCAGACACCTCTTCCAACCCCGCTTGCAAGTCCCCACTCTCATCACCCACTGACTGCGTGACCTGCATAGTTTGGGCATCAGGACAGATTGACTGCTTCGGTTGCTCTGACTCAGGGAAGGGTCCAGAAAAAAGTTCCTGGGAGCATGGTGGTGAATCTGAATCTCTTCTTTCCCTGGAGGGGCCAGGCTGTGGGGAAGCAGGCTGAGCTAATGGAGCAAGGGTTGCACTCCCTTGGGTAGCGTGGGCGGACTTCGTTGAAGACTGGGTGGTGGATAAGTTACTGGACACATTATCCACTATCCATGTGATCACCTGTTCACACTGCTGCGGTTTCAATAATGGTCTACCTTGAGACTCCGTAAGTTGGGCAAAGAAGCTAGGGAGTGAACGTCTGCGGTGTGCCACTGCTACCTCCTCAACAGGTTCTGCTGTGTCACCCTGCCCTAAAAAATGGCCTCCAGCAACCACATCACTTGGAACCCTACGCCCTCGACCCTTACCCCTGGGGTTCACCTTTTTATGGAAACTGCACAACATGGAACTGAGATAGGCCTTGCGTATGAAATACAGATATCTGGAAAAATAGTTGTAGTACCCAATGGTTTGGTGGGGCTGTACGGTGCAATCTGGTATGGGCACCAACTGTACACACTTTCTGTCACCCCAATACACTGAGCAGTGAAGTTCTATGCAGGATGCACTACAAATCCCAGCAATACAGTGTAGTACACACTAGTTTAGGGGATGTAGTCTGGTATGGGCACCAACTGTACACACTTTCTGTCACCCCAATACAATGAGCAGTGAAGTTCTATGCAGGACGCACTACAAATCACAGCAATACAGTGTAGTACACACCAGTTTAGGGGGTGCTATCTGGTATGGGCACCAACTGTACACACTTTCTGTCACCCCAATACAACGAGCAGTGAAGTTCTATGCAGGATGCACTACAAATCCCAGCAATACAGTGTAGTACACCAGGACCACCAGCCCCCAAATCGAAAAGGAGTACATTGAGCACTTCTTAGGGGTGTGTATGCAACACCTAATGTCCCCTTTCTGCCAGCAGCCGGTCACCACAGTGTGCTGGTTAAATCGCGGTAGCAGCACTGTAACTCCCAGCCAGCAGTCTCTAGTAATAGTATTAATAAAAGCTTTTAAGCCCTGAAAAGGTCTGTTTGTTTGTATTGCTAGTATATACCCTGCCTACTGGAACGCTAAATCCTACACTGACACTCTCCCTGACCAGCAGCAGCTCTGTCCCTGATCTCTCACAGCATGCATCTGAAGCGAGCTACTGCCGGCGCCGAGTTTTATATGGCAGGGTCATCTGATCTGGCCAACCAATCGCTGCTATCAACATGTATGGGTCCCACGTCATCGCAGGATGTACCAAAGAGTCTCCTGCATGTTTATTGGCTGAGAAATAGTGCCCAAACTTACACAAAACAGATGATGAGATTTCCTCGAGTATCACGAGATGCTCGTCCGAGTAACGAGTACCATCGAGTACCCTAATACTCGATTGAGTATCAAGCTCGGACGAGCACGTTCACTCGTCACTAATAACGATCTTAACAGACCATAAAAACTTGTTATAATTAGATAATGCTAAGAGACTAAATCTGTGTCAAGCCTGCTAGGCATTGTTCTTTACCCGTTTTAATTTTATAGTGACGTACTGTCAGGGGTCTAAGAATACCAAGGCAGTTGCCTTGTCCTGAAGTTTTGGTCTTTGTGACAGGCCTGAGGTAGAACCCGAAAACATCTTAAATCCAGGTATTATCTTGCTAGTATGTCCGTTGACTTAAGGGGAGAAATTTTGAGATCTCAAAATAACGTGCCTGTTAATGTACCTCCTGATAAGCTGTTTGTCCCTGTACACCTAAGATTAGCAATGTTGAAAGAAATCCATGCGTCTGTATTGGCCGGTCACCCTGGCATAGCTGGGACCGGCTATCTGTTGTCTCGTTCTTGCTGGTGGCCTTCTTGGCAGAGGGACGTTCGGGAATATGGTAAATCCTGTGAGATATGTGCCCTAGCAAAAATACTGAGGTCCCTGCCCGAAGATCTGCTCCAGCCACTGCCACTGCCTAGTCGACCATGGACCTATCTGTTGATGGATTTTACAACAGATCTTCCTTCCTCACAAGGGAAGACTGTAATCTGGGTGGTGGTAGATCAATTCTGCAAAATGTGCCATCAACAACGAGGCAAGGGCAGGCACACCAGTAGTCAACATGGATGCCAGTAAAGGCCCAGTAGTAGCCAACATGGAGGCAAGGGACAGTTGCTGCAGGGACAGTTGAACGCTGCGCTTGGACACCTTGCTGGAGGGTGCGGAGCATAGTGGAGGTGAAGGGGTGCGTGTAGGGTGGGAGGCGCTCGTGCCTGGATCCGGGGCGGGGGGACTGACAGAGCCAGCACGTGACACAGGGGAAGGAGCAGGGGTGTGACTTGCAGTCACTGAACGGCCTTGGTTCCACTGAGTGAGGTGTTTAGAATTCATATGCCTGTGCATGCTCGTAGTGGTTAGGCTGGTAGTGGTGGCTCCCCTGCTGATCCTGGCGTGACACACGTTGCACACTACAGTCCGTCGGTCATTCGCAGTTTCTTTAAAAAACCTCCAGACTTCGGAACATCTAGCCCTGGCCATGGGAGTTTGACTCCATGAAACAGTTGCTGATCTACTCGTTCTGCCCCTGCCTCTCCCTCTGCCCACCCCTTTTCCTCTTCCAACCGGTCCTACAGGTGAACTTGCCTCCCCCTCAGAAGCATGGTCTTCACTAGGCTTATCCACCCAGCTCGGGTCAGTCACCTCGTCCTCATCCACCAGCTCCTCACTCTCCTCCTCACTTTGATTTACATCCATGACAACAACCTCACTGTCTGACAACCGGGTCTCATCGTCATCATCAGACACCTCTTCCAACCCCGCTTGCAAGTCCCCACTCTCATCACCCACTGACTGCGTGACCTGCATAGTTTGGGCATCAGGACAGATTGACTGCTTCGGTTGCTCTGACTCAGGGAAGGGTCCAGAAAAAAGTTCCTGGGAGCATGGTGGTGAATCTGAATCTCTTCTTTCCCTGGAGGGGCCAGGCTGTGGGGAAGCAGGCTGAGCTAATGGAGCAAGGGTTGCACTCCCTTGGGTAGCGTGGGCGGACTTCGTTGAAGACTGGGTGGTGGATAAGTTACTGGACACATTATCCACTATCCATGTGATCACCTGTTCACACTGCTGCGGTTTCAATAATGGTCTACCTTGAGACTCCGTAAGTTGGGCAAAGAAGCTAGGGAGTGAACGTCTGCGGTGTGCCACTGCTACCTCCTCAACAGGTTCTGCTGTGTCACCCTGCCCTAAAAAATGGCCTCCAGCAACCACATCACTTGGAACCCTACGCCCTCGACCCTTACCCCTGGGGTTCACCTTTTTATGGAAACTGCACAACATGGAACTGAGATAGGCCTTGCGTATGAAATACAGATATCTGGAAAAATAGTTGTAGTACCCAATGGTTTGGTGGGGCTGTACGGTGCAATCTGGTATGGGCACCAACTGTACACACTTTCTGTCACCCCAATACACTGAGCAGTGAAGTTCTATGCAGGATGCACTACAAATCCCAGCAATACAGTGTAGTACACACTAGTTAAGGGGATGTAGTCTGGTATGGGCACCAACTGTACACACTTTCTGTCACCCCAATACAATGAGCAGTGAAGTTCTATGCAGGACGCACTACAAATCACAGCAATACAGTGTAGTACACACCAGTTTAGGGGGTGCTATCTGGTATGGGCACCAACTGTACACACTTTCTGTCACCCCAATACAACGAGCAGTGAAGTTCTATGCAGGATGCACTACAAATCCCAGCAATACAGTGTAGTACACCAGGACCACCAGCCCCCAAATCGAAAAGGAGTACATTGAGCACTTCTTAGGGGTGTGTATGCAACACCTAATGTCCCCTTTCTGCCAGCAGCCGGTCACCACAGTGTGCTGGTTAAATCGCGGTAGCAGCACTGTAACTCCCAGCCAGCAGTCTCTAGTAATAGTATTAATAAAAGCTTTTAAGCCCTGAAAAGGTCTGTTTGTTTGTATTGCTAGTATATACCCTGCCTACTGGAACGCTAAATCCTACACTGACACTCTCCCTGACCAGCAGCAGCTCTGTCCCTGATCTCTCACAGCATGCATCTGAAGCGAGTACTGCCTGCGCCGAGTTTTATATGGCAGGGTCATCTGATCTGGCCAACCAATCGCTGCTATCAACATGTATGGGTCCCACGTCATCGCAGGATGTACCAAAGAGTCTCCTGCATGTTTATTGGCTGAGAAATAGTGCCCAAACTTACACAAAACAGATGATGAGATTTCCTCGAGTATCACGAGATGCTCGTCCGAGTAACGAGTACCATCGAGTACCCTAATACTCGATTGAGTATCAAGCTCGGACGAGCACGTTCACTCGTCACTAATAACGATCTTAACAGACCATAAAAACTTGTTATAATTAGATAATGCTAAGAGACTAAATCTGTGTCAAGCCTGCTAGGCATTGTTCTTTACCCGTTTTAATTTTATAGTGACGTACTGTCAGGGGTCTAAGAATACCAAGGCAGTTGCCTTGTCCTGAAGTTTTGGTCTTTGTGACAGGCCTGAGGTAGAACCCGAAAACATCTTAAATCCAGGTATTATCTTGCTAGTATGTCCGTTGACTTAAGGGGAGAAATTTTGAGATCTCAAAATAACGTGCCTGTTAATGTACCTCCTGATAAGCTGTTTGTCCCTGTACACCTAAGATTAGCAATGTTGAAAGAAATCCATGCGTCTGTATTGGCCGGTCACCCTGGCATAGCTGGGACCGGCTATCTGTTGTCTCGTTCTTGCTGGTGGCCTTCTTGGCAGAGGGACGTTCGGGAATATGGTAAATCCTGTGAGATATGTGCCCTAGCAAAAATACTGAGGTCCCTGCCCGAAGATCTGCTCCAGCCACTGCCACTGCCTAGTCGGCCATGGACCTATCTGTTGATGGATTTTACAACCGATCTTCCTTCCTCACAAGGGAAGACTGTAATCTGGGTGGTGGTAGATCAATTCTGCAAAATGTGCCATCAACAACGAGGCAAGGGCAGGCACACCAGTAGTCAACATGGATGCCAGTAAAGGCCCAGTAGTAGCCAACATGGAGGCAAGGGACAGTTGCTGCAGGGACAGTTGAACGCTGCGCTTGGACACCTTGCTGGAGGGTGCGGAGCATAGTGGAGGTGAAGGGGTGCGTGTAGGGTGGGAGGCGCTCGTGCCTGGATCCGGGGCGGGGGGACTGACAGAGCCAGCACGTGACACAGGGGAAGGAGCAGGGGTGTGACTTGCAGTCACTGAACGGCCTTGGTTCCACTGAGTGGGGTGTTTAGAATTCATATGCCTGTGCATGCTCGTAGTGGTTAGGCTGGTAGTGGTGGCTCCCCTGCTGATCCTGGCGTGACACACGTTGCACACTACAGTCCGTCGGTCATTCGCAGTTTCTTTAAAAAACCTCCAGACTTCGGAACATCTAGCCCTGGCCATGGGAGTTTGACTCCATGAAACAGTTGCTGATCTACTCGTTCTGCCCCTGCCTCTCCCTCTGCCCACCTTTTTTTCCTCTTCCAACCGGTCCTGCAGGTGAACTTGCCTCCCCCTCAGAAGCATGGTCTTCACTAGGCTTATCCACCCAGCTCGGGTCAGTCACCTCGTCCTCATCCACCAGCTCCTCACTCTCCTCCTCACTTTGATTTACATCCATGACAACAACCTCACTGTCTGACAACCGGGTCTCATCGTCATCATCAGACACCTCTTCCAACCCCGCTTGCAAGTCCCCACTCTCATCACCCACTGACTGCGTGACCTGCATAGTTTGGGCATCAGGACAGATTGACTGCTTCGGTTGCTCTGACTCAGGGAAGGGTCCAGAAAAAAGTTCCTGGGAGCATGGTGGTGAATCTGAATCTCTTCTTTCCCTGGAGGGGCCAGGCTGTGGGGAAGCAGGCTGAGCTAATGGAGCAAGGGTTGCACTCCCTTGGGTAGCGTGGGCGGACTTTGTTGAAGACTGGGTGGTGGATAAGTTACTGGACACATTATCCACTATCCATGTGATCACCTGTTCACACTGCTGCGGTTTCAATAATGGTCTACCTTGAGACTCCGTAAGTTGGGCAAAGAAGCTAGGGAGTGAACGTCTGCGGTGTGCCACTGCTACCTCCTCAACAGGTGCTGCTGTGTCACCCTGCCCTGAAAAATGGCCTCCAGCAACCACATCACTTGGAACCCCACGCCCTCGACCCTTACCCCTGGGGTTCACCTTTTTATGGAAACTGCACAACATGGAACTGAGATAGGCCTTGCGTATGAAATACAGATATCTGGAAAAATAGTTGTAGTACCCAATGGTTTGGTGGGGCTGTACGGTGCAATCTGGTATGGGCACCAACTGTACAGACTTTCTGTCACCCCAATACACTGAGCAGTGAAGTTCTATGCAGGATGCACTACAAATCCCAGCAATACAGTGTAGTACACACTAGTTTAGGGGGTGTAGTCTGGTATGGGCACCAACTGTACACACTTTCTGTCACCCCAATACAATGAGCAGTGAAGTTCTATGCAGGACGCACTACAAATCACAGCAATACAGTGTAGTACACACCAGTTTAGGGGGTGCTATCTGGTATGGGCACCAACTGTACACACTTTCTGTCACCCCAATACAACGAGCAGTGAAGTTCTATGCAGGATGCACTACAAATCCCAGCAATACAGTGTAGTACACCAGGACCACCAGCCCCCAAATCGAAAAGGAGTACATTGAGCACTTCTTAGGGGTGTGTATGCAACACCTAATGTCCCCTTTCTGCCAGCAGCCGGTCACCACAGTGTGCTGGTTAAATCGCGGTAGCAGCACTGTAACTCCCAGCCAGCAGTCTCTAGTAATAGTATTAATAAAAGCTTTTAAGCCCTGAAAAGGGCTGTTTGTTTGTATTGCTAGTATATACCCTGCCTACTGGAACGCTAAATCCTACACTGACACTCTCCCTGACCAGCAGCAGCTCTGTCCCTGATCTCTCACAGCATGCATCTGAAGCGAGCACTGCCGGCGCCGAGTTTTATATGGCAGGGTCATCTGATCTGGCCAACCAATCGCTGCTATCAACATGTATGGGTCCCACGTCATCGCAGGATGTACCAAAGAGTCTCCTGCATGTTTATTGGCTGAGAAATAGTGCCCAAACTTACACAAAACAGATGATGAGATTTCCTCGAGTATCACGAGATGCTCGTCCGAGTAACGAGTACCATCGAGTACCCTAATACTCGATTGAGTATCAAGCTCGGACGAGCACGTTCACTCGTCACTAATAACGATCTTAACAGACCATAAAAACTTGTTATAATTAGATAATGCTAAGAGACTAAATCTGTGTCAAGCCTGCTAGGCATTGTTCTTTACCCGTTTTAATTTTATAGTGACGTACTGTCAGGGGTCTAAGAATACCAAGGCAGTTGCCTTGTCCTGAAGTTTTGGTCTTTGTGACAGGCCTGAGGTAGAACCCGAAAACATCTTAAATCCAGGTATTATCTTGCTAGTATGTCCGTTGACTTAAGGGGAGAAATTTTGAGATCTCAAAATAACGTGCCTGTTAATGTACCTCCTGATAAGCTGTTTGTCCCTGTATACCTAAGATTAGCAATGTTGAAAGAAATCCATGCGTCTGTATTGGCCGGTCACCCTGGCATAGCTGGGACCGGCTATCTGTTGTCTCGTTCTTGCTGGTGGCCTTCTTGGCAGAGGGACGTTCGGGAATATGGTAAATCCTGTGAGATATGTGCCCTAGCAAAAATACTGAGGTCCCTGCCCGAAGATCTGCTCCAGCCACTGCCACTGCCTAGTCGGCCATGGACCTATCTGTTGATGGATTTTACAACCGATCTTCCTTCCTCACAAGGGAAGACTGTAATCTGGGTGGTGGTAGATCAATTCTGCAAAATGTGCCATCTTGTGGTATTAAAAAAAAATTCCTAATGCGGCTTGTCCGCCACATACTCTGATTACATGGGGTACCTACAAATGTTGTCTTAGACTGAGGGGTACAATTTGTCTCAAAGTTCTGAAAAGCATTTTGTGCTATCACTATCGTTCTCTTCAGCATTCCACCCGGAAACAAATGGTCAGATGGTCAGACTTTCGGATAGTTTCGGTAAGTTCGGTCCGACCGAATTTCGGATTTCTTCGGATTTCATAGTTTAAAGCATCTACATGATACGGGGGTAGTGTATTTGGTTGAATTTAGGGCTCTACATGTCAGTAACATCATTATCTTTTCGATATCTCAAAGTCAATTTTTTTTTAGACTTCAATATTCACCATCACAGGGTCTATGCAGGAAACTCACCATTGCAGGGTCTATGCAGGAAATTCACCATTACAGGGTCTATGCAGGAAAAAGGTCACAAATGCAGTGAAGGAGAAGCAGTAGTCATTGACGGCCAGTGGAGGTCCAGCAATAGTCATTTGAGGCCAGTACAGGAGCAGCAGTAGTCAACAAGGAGTCCAGGCAGGAGCAGCTGTATCCAAAATGAAGGACAGTCAGGAGCAGCAGTAGCCAACATGGAGGCCAGGCAGGATCAGCAGTAACCAACATGGAGGCCAGGCAGGAGCAGCAGGAGCCAACATGGAGGGCAGGCAGAATCAGCAGTAGCCAACATGGAGGCCAGGCAGGAGCAACAGTAGTCAACATGGAGGACAGGCAGGAGCAGCAGTAGACAACCTAGATGCCAGTCAAGGCCCAGCAATAGCCAACATTGAGGCAAGGGCAGGCACAGCAGTAGTCAACCTAGATGCCAGTCAAGGCCCAGCAGTAGCTAACATTAAGCCGAGGGCAGGCACAACAATAGTCAACCTAGGTGCCAGTCAAGGCCCAGCAGTAGCCAACATTGAGGAGAGGGCAGGCACAGCAGTAGTCAACCTAGATGCCAGTCAAGGCCCAGCAGTAGCCAACATTGAGGCAAGGGCAGGCACAGCAGTAGTCAACCTAGATGCCAGTCAAGGCCCAGCAGTAGCCAACTTTGAGGCAAGGGCAGGCACAGCAGTAGTCAACCTAGATGCCAGTCAAGGCCCAGCAGTAGCCAACATTGAGGCAAGGGCAGGCACAGCAGTAGTCAACCTAGATGCCAGTCAAGGCCCAGCAGTAGCCAACTTTGAGGCAAGGGCAGGCACAGCAGTAGTCAACCTAGATGCCAGTCAAGGCCCAGCAGTAGCCAACATTGAGGCAAGGGCAGGCACAGCAGTAGTCAACCTAAATGCAAGTCAAGGCCCAGCAGTAGCCAACATGGAGCCAAGGGCAGGAGCAACAGTAGCCAACATGGAGGCCAGGCAGGAGCAGCAGTAGCCAACAAGGAGGCCAGTACAGGTGTAGCAGTAGCCAACATGCTGGCCAGGCAGGAGCAGCAGTAGCCAACAAGGAGGCCAGTACAGGCGTAGCAGTAGCCAACATGGGGACCAGGCAGGAGCAACAGTAGCCAACAGGGAGGCCAGGGCAGGAGCAGCAGTAGCCAACATGAAGGCCAGGCAGGATCAACAGTAGCCAACAGGGAGGCCAGGGCAGGAGCAGCAGTAGCCAACAGGGAGGCCAGGCAGGAGCAACAGTAGCCAACAGGGAGGCCAGGGCAGGAGCGGCTGTAGCCAACATAGAGGCCAGAGCAGGAGTGGCATTAGTCAACATGGAGGCCAGTGAAGGCCCAGCAGTAGCCTATATGGAGGCAAGGGCAGGAGCAGCAGTAGCCAACATGGTGGCCAGGCAGGAGCAACAATAGCCAACATGGAGGCCAGTGAAGGCCCAGCAGTAGCCTATATGGAGGCCAGGGCAGGAGCGGCAGTAGCCAACATGGAGGCCAGGGCAGGAGTAGCAGTTGTAATAGGGTGACATGAGCAGCGGAAGCAGAATAATGAGGTCCATGGACAGACGAGAGGTAGCAGGGCGGCAGCAGCAGGAATGGTGGAATGACCAGTACGGTCTAGTTCACATTTAGGCCATAATAAAAGCAGAAAAGGTCCTACATCTTGGTGACAACACGACCAAATCCTACTCTGTGGTATCTGGAGCAGGTGTCACAAAGTCCTTATCTATCCATGTGGCGTTCATTTTGATGAAAGTCAGACACTCCACACTATCACAGGACAATCTGGTTCTCCTGGGACTGACAATATGACCTGCTGCACTGAAAACTCGCTTAGATGACACACTGCTGGCCGGACAGGAGAGTATGTCCAAAGCAAATTCAGCGAGTTGTGGCCAGACATCTAATTGTCCCACCCAGTAGTCCAGGGGTTCGGGGTTGTTAGGTGGCAAGTCCAAAAACACCTGGACTTGCTGTTTGAGGTGTGCCGCCATGTCCTGCTGCTGTGCGGGTGCCCCTGTTTCCCTGTCCTGTGGCTGCATGAAAGCGTGCATCATGGACATCAGGCTCAGACTGGTGCCGCTGCTCATGCCACCATGCCATGAATCCTTTGCGGCCCGAGAGCATATCAACATGCACTTAGCCATTTCCACCAGGGAGAGGGAAAGAGTCCACACCTCCGTCTCCACAGCATACTGCCAATGGGTACTGCCTCCATCCTCCTCATCCTCCTCATAGCCCTCCATATCCTCCTCTGGCCCCCCTCTGGTCTGACGGGAAGGCTCATCTCCTTCTCCTCCACCCATCTTCCCTAAGAATTCCTGTGTGTTCAGGTCCTCCCCCTCCTCCTCAACTTCCTCTCCCTCCACTTCCACCAAGCCTTCCTCCAGCGACCCAGGCTGTGAAAGTGGCAAGACCTCTTCCCCCTTGCCACATCGCATCAGCATCAGCTCCAGTACATGAAGCATGGGTATGATGGCGCTCAGTCCTGTGTCTTGCCCACTCACCAGAAAGGTGGCCTCCTCAAAGGGTCGAAGCAAGCAGCAGGTGTCACGCATGAGCTGCCACTGGCCGAGCTCCAGGTTACACAGGGGAGTCGCCTTATCCGCCTGCATCAAGAGGAAATCAGTCAAGGCCTTCCTCTGCTCATAGAGCAGCTTCAGCATGTGGAGGGTGGAGTTCCACCGCGTGGCTACATCGCAAATGAGACGATGGTTGGGAAGACCATTCTTCTGCTGCAGGTCGAGTAGGATGTGGTGAGAGTGACTTGAATGGCTGAAATGGTTACACAGCTTTCGAGCCATTGACAGCACAGTCTGTAAATGGGATGAAGAAATTGTGTAACTATTAGGTTTAAAACATGTGCCATACACGGGGCGTGCCTCATACCTCCTCGATGCAGCTCAGAGAGAATATTGCTTCCATTATCCCTCACCACCGTCCAAACTTTAAGATGGCGTGGAGTCAGCCACGAGAGGATTTCCGTCTCGAGCAGGCGGTGCAGCTCTTCCCCTGTGTGTCTCCTTTCACTCAGGCAGGCTAGATGCAGCAAAGCGTGACACCTCCGTGCTACACCCAAGTGGTACAAGGGAGGGACTTTGGTGGTTGAGGAGGTTTTGGACCTACTGGAGGAGGTGGAGGAGGACCGCGACACAGGAACCTTGCTGTGACAACGGGGTGGTGTCAACGCCCTTCCCTGGCCAAGTTTCTGGGGGTCCGCCGTCCATATTACATTTACCCACTGAGCAGTAATGGACATATACTGCCCTTGCCCATAATTATAGCTCCAGATGTCTGTGGTTAAATGTACATGTCTGTTCACTGAATGGCTCAGCGAGTCAGCAACCTTTTCGCGAACATAGCTATACATGGCCGGGATAGCTGTGTTGGATAAGTAGTGTTGACTTGGCACCTTCCACCGTGGCTCCGCAAACGACATCAGTTCACGGAAAGGTGCCTAGTTGACAACTTTAAACGACAGAGGGGGTGTGTGGTTTCGCTGCTGAGGAGAGCGGTCGTGTGTTGACTGTGCTCCTGTCACAGCTACGATTTTACAGCGGTTATACAGCACAGTTTTAATTTATTTTTCGCCCAGAGCTTGTTTTCACTGCCTGCTTCAACCCAGCATGAGAAGAACATCCAGGAGAGCGGCGGCTGCAGCCCAGAGGAAGCTTGAAGCTTCGCTCCCCTCAGCGAGATCAAGGCAAGATGGCGCTGGCGTCCCTTCAACCCTCTTTCCTGCCTGCTTCTATGCTGATGACGGAGCGGAGTGACAGACCTCTCCGACTCGTCATGCGGCACCAGGGACACAGCGGGACCCCACTGCCCGGCCGGCTGCAGCCCACGCTACTCAGAAGCCGCAAGGAGGTGAGGACAGGAGGGGACAGCCTGCTCATGCCGGATCCTCCGGAACCTCGCCGGGCTCTGTCACGGAGCCGCAGCATAACTCTCTGTCTTCTCTTTCCTCCCTCCTGGTCCCCCCTCCCTCTCGGAAAACAGACGTGAGCAGCGGTGCCCGGCTTCCTCTAAAGGTTCTACACATCGGGAGCTTGCTCCAGCATTCACTCTATCATCTGCCCGGGCCCCACCACTGCCCTTAAGTGATCCCTTTGATGACCTTCGCATCCCTGACTCCCAACTCACTACTACCTTTCTAAAGGAGATACTGCGGGCCTTTCGGGACTCTATTCAGCTCAGACTGGACTATGCCATTGCAACAATACGTGACTCTGTGTCTCAAGTTGAGCAGCGTGTACAGGTTGCGGAGGAGAAGATCTCTGAAATAGTACGCAAATATAACGTCATGGTAGAATCTCATCTGCGCCTCGAGGAGGATGTGATTAATCTGCGTGAGACTTTTTATGTGGTGGATGACAGGTCCCGTGCACATAACCTGAAACTGAGGGGCGTGCCCATTTCTAAGGCTGAACTTCCTAATTTCACCAAAGAGTTCATGAAATCAACGTTGCCTGATTGCCGTCCAGATGAACTTGCCGTTGATTCAGCGGGACGCTTGCCAGCCCATTTACCTCTGGAGGTTCTGACGGACACCCTGGTGCGTATCAGACACCTTCCTGTTAAGTCAATGTTTCTTGCTGCAACTAGATGGCACACATCATTGCCTGCCCCTCGGAGAACCTTCGCCCCGGTTACAGCCGTCTTACGATCTAATGAAATTTCATATAGCTGGAGGGGATCGTCCGGTCTAGTCATCACTAAAGGTTCTGACCTTATCTTGCTCAGTGACCCAGAGGAGGGTCTACAGCTTCTTAAATCCTGGAATCTCCCCCACCCTCTACAGGATCCAAAGAAACTATCTGGATCTCTGTCATCTCCTCCTTGCCCTGTGCCTGTTTGAAGCAGCACCACGTTGCTGTTCTCAAGTGTTTACAGACATCTGCTGGTGTACTGTATGATGGACCTTACCTCCACACATTTTCCTTTCTCCTTAGCTGAAATGGACTATGTGCCCCACATCCGGTCCGTAGTTATAGATCAGCGCTCCCTGCCCTGATTGTCTGCGGGCCCTGTGTCTGTGTTTTTGTGCCCTTGTCTTTCTGTGAGTCCTGTGTTTCCCTTATGTTCTCCTTCACTCTATGTACATTTATTGTGCAATGCTGTATATGGCTATGTTCACACTACGTATATTTGAGGCTGTATGTTTGAGGCTGTATAGCAACCAAAACAAGGAGTGGATTGAAAACACAGAAAGGCTCTGTTCACATAATGGTGAAATTGAGTGGATGGCCGTCATTTAATGGCAAATTTGTGCTGTTATTTTAAAACAACGGCTGTTGTATTGAAATAATGGAAGTTATTTACCGTTATATGGCGGCCATCCACTCAATTTCAACATTGTGTGAACAGATCCTTTCTGTGTTTTCAATCCACTCCTGGTTTTGGTTGCTATGAGGACCTGACATGAGGACCAAATACAGCCTCAAATATACATAGTGTGAACCCAGCCTATAGGTTAACAGTGTTGCTACCTTTTGATGCATTTATGGGTGTTACATCATGTTTATGTGTATATTGCTGCTACTTCTGCATACATATATTGCTACCCGCTAGCACCCGGTTTAGCTCCTTTGTTTGGATGTATTACTTACTACCGTTGTGTGGAAGTGTTGTTTGCTACCTATCTACTCTTTCTGGATGTTCAATACTGCTTCACTACTTTCTGCATTTCTATTTGCCCTTTGGCCTATAATTGTATGCTCATGATTGATATCCCGGAGCACCCCTTTCCTTTTCATTTTCCTCCACCTTCCTCTCCCCTCCCTCATCTCCCCCCCTCCTCTGCCCCCTTCCCTCCCCCCCCTTTTTCCATCTCCTCCTCCACCGCCCCTCCTCCTTCCTCCTCCTTCTCCTCCTTTCTCCTTCCTCCTCCTCCCCTTTCCCTCCCACTCCCCCTCCCCCCCCTTCTATTCTACGGTTCTTTAGCCATTGTGTGTGTTATTATTTGTTGTAATGTAAAATATTTGAAAAATTCTTCAATAAAAATTCTTTAAAAGAATAAAAGGCAGAGCCTGGAGCACCAGCAACTTGGCCATGTGGACGTTCAGCTTGACTGCTGCGGGATTGCTGGGTGCATATATCTGCCTCCGGTATAGGGACTCCATGATGCCAGGCTGCCTACTGCTAGCAACACAGGGGCCACCAGCCGAAGAAGGGAGTAAAGCCACACTCCCTTCCACAGAGGGGGTCTGACTCTGTGAAAAACCCCCTGACTACTGCTGCTTCCTGCTGCTGTTGACCGCGGGTCTGCCTGGGCCTGCTGTGACCCACTATCACCCCGTTTCTCCCAGGCGGAAAGGTGATGGCGCTTCATATGGGCAGCTATGGCGCTGGTGCCAGGATGGCAACTCTTGCCTCTTTTAATGCGCCTGTCGCACAGGCGACAGATGACCACATAGGTATCCTCCTGGCACTTTTTAAAAAACTGCCACACAGGTGAGGTGTAGAGTCTAGTACCGACAGGCTGCGAAGATGGGCGGGCGCTGCCGATACTAGGACCTGCAGTGGAGGAGGTTTCCCCAGTGGTCATCTGCTTGTCCCGGCTACTCTTCCGACTTGTTAGTTGACTACTGCTGCCTGTCTGCTTTTTAGTTGTGGCAGGCCTGCTGGCGAAAGGATTCCCGGTTGACGAATCCGTCGAATATGCAAAATCCTGCCAAGGATCCCATGTAACATCCGATGTAGCATCATCCAGTTCCAGAATGATGCTTTCATCCTCATCAGGCTCCTTTCCAGCCCTCTCTCGTCTACTGCCTACTGCTCTCCTGCCAGGCCTAACATGGGCCTGCACTGATTTCGCCTCCGACACAGCTATGCCCTGCACTTGATTGTCCCCTGTCTCTTCCCCCACGTGCTCATCATCATCAAAGAACAGTTGGCTGCTCATAGACGCCAAAAGTTCCCTTGCAGGCGGCGGGTCAAAAGTTAGCGGGATGTTGCTGAGGATGTCAGATGGAGGACGTCCGGAAATTGCTGCGTGCCCGTGCCAAGTCAGGGTACCCACAGATACCTGGCTGGCTGTCTCACTACTCATCCTTGTGGACGTCAGTGTCAGTGTGAGCCAGCCACTCCAGGACTGTGGAATTAGACGTGTGGACACGACCCTGGTGTGACAAAGGAAGCTCAGGCCTGCCACTGGACCTTCTTCCTGTGCTACTTCCTCTTCTGCCCCTTGAGCCAGACTCTCTGCCCTTCCCTCTGCCTCAAACGCTTTGTGAGGCTTCCTGCTGCTGCTGTGCCATGACTTTATATTCAAATTTCACATTTCTACACTTGGTAGATGAGAACAGTATTTTCTGTAATATATAGGACTCGTTTGTATATATATATATATATATATATATATATATATATATATATATATAAAACTTGTAATATATAGGACAAGTATAGAAATTGTCTATATATGTAGCACTTTTTTAAAGACTTTTGTGCTATACACCTTCACCAGGAATCTCTCAGGATAAGACGGATCAGAAGTATAGAACTTGTATATCTGTACAGCAGGTTTTTGTTCCATGCACCCTTTGCTGTCCTATGCCTAATCTATCTATCTTTCGCCCTCTCTTTATCTCTCTCTCAATCACTAAATGTTTCTTCTCTCCACTTTCCTAATCTTTCCTTTCCTTTTCTTCCCTTTCCTACAATATCTTCTCAGTAGTCTCAGAACACTTTCTGCTTTCTAGAATGGTGGCTGCCATTTTAGAAAGCAAGAAAAAAAAAATCGGAGCAGATTTCCAAAAATCCGAATCCAATCGGACACGGATTTTTGGAAAAATCCGAACCGGATCATATACCGGCCGAACCGGTTTGCTCATCTCTAGTTGATACATGTATATTCTTGTATCTCCCCATTCCTTACTCTCCAGATATCATTCCATCCTAACTCTCCAGTTATATACAAATAGGGCACAGTTCTTCCCCTCACTTCCTTCAGGGAAGCCAATCAGTTTTATTTTAGATCTTCCTGCCCTGTCTTCCAGATCAGTCACTTTCTTATAATTGTCACCACTCTCCTGTCTCATCAAATTGACTTCTTTTTTCATAGCTAATTGTTCATCCTCCAACTTGAAAACCCATGACTTTACTTCTGTTCCTCTCTCTACTATGTTCCCCGGATCAGTTTGAATGAACATAACATCAGTTTTTTAGTGTTCCTATCTGGGATAAGATTTCCATGACTGAGTTGTCCAATTTTTGGATCGCACCCAAGATCTTTTCTAGTACATTAGGACTCTCTACCACTCTATCCACCTCTAATTTTCCATCCTCAGCATCTGTATCCATACTACTACCATCTGCCATTTTATATCGAGCTTCCTGTGTTAGGGAGGCCTGCAAATATTCATCTATTTTTTGCCCTACACCTGGACCAATGTTTTTCCTACTCAGAGCAAGAGTGGATGGACCTCCTGATTTCCTTATATTCCCTTCTTCAACCTTCTTTACTTACTTCAGTACAACACCTTTCAGAATATTGGTCACTAAGACTTTACATTTTCCAACACCCTTCAAGAAATGAAATAAATTCACACTTCACTGCATGGAACTTAAAGGCAAATTCTGTGAAAAGATATGATTTACCCACTATCTCAATGTTCTAATGATTCTTTATAGTAACCACCGTTCCAGAAGTGTAATATAATCAAAATTGTTTGCCTAGAAAAGAAAACATGATTCCTATACCAAATGAATAGTAACCTTCACAGAGAGAGATAAGTATCCCTTAAAGTGCAGGAATACAGATAGAACAGGAATAAGTATACAGTTCACTACATAGGATATAAAGACAAGACCTGTGTGTGATATTGTTTACACAATTTCTACAAATAAGTAGAATCACAGTTCCTGTAGTAAGCTGTAAACACCGTTCCTATAGTGAGATATGGACACAGATCCTATAGTGAGATATGGACACAGATCCTATAGTGAGATATGGACACAGTTCCTATAGTGAGATATGGACACAGATCCTATAGTGAGATATGGACACAGATCCTATAGTGAGATATGGACACAGTTCCTATAGTGAGATATGGACACAGATCCTATAGTGAGATATGGACACAGATCCTATAGTGAGATATGGACACAGTTCCTATAGTGAGATATGGACACAGATCCTATAGTGAGATATGGACACAGTTCCTATAGTGAGATATGGACACAGTTCCTATAGTGAGATATGGACACAGTTCCTATAGTGAGATATGGACACAGTTCCTATAGTGAGATATGGACACAGTTCCTATAGTGAGATATGAACACAGTTCCTATAGTGAGATATGGACACAGTTCCTATAGTGAGATATGGACACAGTTCCTATAGTGAGATATGGACACAGTTCCTATAGTGAGATATGGACACAGTTCCTATAGTGAGATATGGACACAGATCCTATAGTGAGATATGGACACAGTTCCTATAGTGAGATATGGACACAGATCCTATAGTGAGATATGGACACAGTTCCTATAGTGAGATATAGACATAGTTCCTGTAGTGAGATATGGACACAGTTCCTGTAGTGAGATAAAAAATATATTAAATATTAAATATATTAATAATAATTACAGTAAACTGCTCTGTTTATCTATAAATAAAAGAAGAAAACAAATTGTCACAAAGGAGCGACTGTTAATAATCTACCAAACAGCTTTAATGAGACAAAGTCTTCAACACATAATGAAGTATATCTCCCCTGTGTATACCTCACATAGGATATATTAACCTAAGTTACTGTGCCACCTTTAAACATTAGGTCAGAGAAAACAGAAGATTGCATTAATGTTAACTAAACCTGTATAGAGTTTTGAGATACATATGTATCATAGATAGATATATATTATATTGTATGTCTTTTATTATGCTACATAATAGAAAAATACAGAAGACTTACAGAGTTTTGCACTTAAAAATAAGGAAATTTTGACTACAATAAACGGAAAAAAAAATTACCATTAGTTTGCTACCTTCACCTCTATTCAGAGAAATGGCACAGATAAATAAAACCGTGGTTGAGGAGTTCATCCTATTGGCCTTTGCTGATTTGCACCGGATTCAGATTGCAATTTTCCTGTTTATTCTACTGACTTACATCACATGTATTATGGGAAATTTGGCTATAATCATTGTGGTTAAACTAGAACCTTCACTTCGTAACGCAATGTATTTTTTCATCAGTGTGTTCTCTGTTTTAGAAATTATGTTAGTCTCCGTCACAGTTCCTAAACTTTTAGCTGTTTTAACTGGACATAACACAATATCCTTTATAGGTTGTTTTACACAAATGTATGTCTTCAACTCTTTGGGTGCCACTGAATGCTATCTACTTGCGGTAATGGTGTTTGATCGACATCTTGCCATTAATAAGCCTTTACATTACCCAACTATCATGACCAATACACTTTGTGTTGGACTGGCTATATTTCCATGGATTCTTGGATTTGCCGGTATTTTAATACAGACCATTATTACGGCACAGTTGGAATATTGTGGTCCTAATATTATTGACCACTATTTTTATGACTCTGCTCCTTTACAAGGTTTGGCTTGCTCTGATGCTTCCTTTAGCATTATCTTTTCAACCTTCGCAGCTGCTGGTAATGTTCTTCCACCATTCCTTATAATTATAGGATTCTATGTCTGCATTATAATAACTGTTAGCAAGATCAAGAGTAAAGATGGGAAACAGAAAACCTTTTCCACCTGCACATCTCATCTCACTGTAACCAGTCTCTTCTATGGTACAGTTATGATTGTGTATGTTAAACCTGATGCCAGCCATTATGATAAGTACCTTTCTTTTATGTTTACAGCTTTCACACCAACAATTAATCCTTTTATTTACACCTTGAGAAACAGGGATGTGAAGAATGCTTTGCTGAATTTACTAAACCGAGCCATAAGACCAAAAATGTAGTAAAATATATAGTAAATGTCTGTAGAAACTTTTCTGTTAATATTTACTTTTTGAAATATCAGTTTTTTTTTCAGGATATATTCATTTTTTTCTTTTTTGTAACAGTATGGTAAACCTTTGTAGAAATGTTTTTGTCAACTGATTCTAATGAGATAAATAATGTTTGTTGTTTTTTTTTAGTTTGGTTATGTTTATACTACAATATATACACAGTATTTGAAATTATTATTTTGATAGTAAATGTAGAAAATTAATATAAAGGACAGAATTTTTGATTGGGCCATTATATGGAATGTAAGTGCCTGAATTTCATGTTTCCTTTGTACCAGTCTAAACTTTAACCCCTTAGCGTCCCATGACGTACCTGGTACGTCATGGTGCCGCGGGGGGTGTTCTGAGCGGGGTCCCGCAATCTGCAGCCGGGCAGTGCCTCTATTAGCCGGCTCGGGTCCTGTTGCCGCGCTGGATAATTAAGCACTTCAATGCAGCTGTCAAACATGACAGCTGCATTGAAGTGCTTTGTACTGCATTGAAGTGCTTTGTACTGCACGTCCCTGGTGTTTAGTGGCACGGATCTCCCCCCCGCGATGCGATCGCGGGGGGGGAGATCCGTTCTTCTGGCCGGCCCGGGTCTCAGCGTCGGAATGACGCTGATCTCGGCTCGGCAATAGCCTGTTCTCTTTTATCCGACTTGTTTGACGATTTTGTACTTTTGCTGCCCGCTGTTAACCTACCTGGATTGTTGACCTTGGATTTATTGTGTTTGTCTGTTGCTGTTCTGCGTTTTACCCTATTGAGTATAGGGACTGCCATCGTGGTTGTCTGCAGTCGCCTAGGAATGTCTTGTGGCAAGTAGGCAGGGACAGCTTAGGGCTCACTGTCCATGTCTTGTCAGACAGCCTTTTGCCATACCCAACGCTGACATAATAGCCAGCCCAAAAAATTTTTTTTTGAGGCCATGAAGGCTCTAGTGAACCAGATGCAAGGTCTGATAACACTGGTTCAGAACCTTGCCGAGCGTGTCCAGGAACAAGAGACTGCACCCCGACAGGTGACCATGACCACCCCTCTACCTCCGAACCTCCCATGCAGCTCCATGAAAAGTTTAAGGGAGACAGGAAGAGTTTCCCTACCTTTAGAGAGGGTTGCAAGTTGTTTTTTCGTTTGCGCCCCTGCTTCTCTGGAGACGAGGACCAAAGGCTGGGCATTATTATGTCCCTCTTGCAGGGTCCTTCTCAGGAGTGGGATTTTTCCTTTCCCCCTGGATCCATGGACTTGACCTCCATGGATCAATTATTTGTTGCCCTAGGTCTATTATATTATGACAACAGTGGCAGAGCATCAGCTTACTTCTCTGAGACAGGGTAAAAGAACTGTAGAAGAATACTGTGCTGAGTTCCGGTAGTGGTGTGTACCATCCAGCTTGAGTGATCCAGCTCTGCGGTGCGGGTTGTTGGATCAGCTTAAAAATCTATTGGTAGTGTACCCTACCCCTGATACTTTAAAGAAGACTATGACGCCAGACATATGGTTGGACAGATGACTCAGAGACAGACATAGAGAGAGAGGTACCCCTGAACCTTCTAAAACTCTTTCTTCTGCTGTTTTTACTTCTGAGTCAAGTCGCAAGATGAACCCATGCAACTCTGGGCTATGGATGCCAAGATCAGATGACCTACTGCCTACAACAAAATCTCTGCTTCTACTGTGGCCAGGCTGGGCACCGGGTGAGGGAATGTACCTCCAAACCAGAATAACCACTGGAAAAACTCCAGCACCTGAGTGACTATTGAAAGGGTCACTCAGGCGCACAGGTACCTCTCGAAAAGAAAAACAAATTAATGTTGCCCATTTCTTTGTTTTTGTGAGACAAATGTGTGTCCGTTTATGCTCATGTGGATTCGGGGGCCTCGGCCAACTTCATTAACTCTCATTGGATTTGTGGTCAGCTCTGGGAATATGCCCGCTTCAGCTTAGGTGTCTGTTGACTATTACTGGTGCTGATTTTACTCATTCTATGGAGGTGCAGGTTGGGTCAGTACACCAGGAGATTCTTGATTTTCTGGTCATGAATAACTTGTCTTCGGTCATAATTTTGGGTTTGCCCTGCCTGAAACAACATATTCCTGTTTTCGATTGGTCCACTAGGGAGTTGATCAAATGGGGTCCTAAGTTTTCTTCTCACTGTATTGCATTAAATGTCACAGACTGCTCTCCTATGGAGGGAGAGATTCTTGAATTTTTAGCTGACTTTGCTAATGAGAAATCTGTGGAAGTTCTGCCACCACACCTTCCTTATGATTTTGCAATGTTGACTTGATCACTGGATCCAAGTACCCTAAGGGGAGAATTTTTAACTTGTCTAGACCAGAGAGGGAGGTCATGCATGATTATATTCAAGAAAATCTTTGCAAAGACCATATTCGTCCTTCCTGTTCTCCCCTAGGTGCTGGATTCTTTTTTGTAGGGAAGATAGATGGTGGTCTTAGACCCTGTATAGATTACTATGAAATAAATAAGATCACCATAAAGAATCAACATCCTCTTCCTCTTATTCCTGATTTATTCAATCAGATTGTGGGAGCCCAATGGTTTTCTAAAATTGACCTATGCGTGGCATAAAACCTGATAAGAATAAGGGAAGGAGATGAATGAAAAACCGCTTTAAATACACCAGAAGGACACATAAGTATTTAGTTATTTGGATTAAGTAATGTACCTGCAGTTTTTCAGCATTTTGTTAATGATGTATTTCATGAATAACTTGGGCGTCTTTTAGTGGTTTACCTTGATGATATTTTAATCTTTTCCCCTGACTGGTCCTCTCACATATATCCTGTCAGTAAGGTAATGGAACTGCTCCGGCATAATCATCTATTCGCAAAACTGTCCAAGTGCCAGTTCGGGATCCAGAAAGTCTCCTTTTGGGATACATTATCACCCCAAATTCTTTCTGTACAGATCTCCTTAAGATGGCCACTATTAAAAAATTAAAAAATACAAAGATTCTTGGGGTTTGCCAATTATTACAGAAAATTCATTAAGGGGTTCTCTGTTATTGCCAAACCACTCAACAATATGACCAAAAACAGGGCTGATCTGACAAACTAGAGTCCCGAAGCTATACAGACATCTGGACAGTTTAAGAGGTGTTTTTGGAAGCTCCCGTACTTATTCAACCTGATACTGAACAGCCATTTGTCATTGAGGTTGGGGGGGGGGCAAAGTATAAGGTCAAGGTGTTAACTGATCATAGAAATCTGTTGTACCTAGATAGGGCTAAGCGCCTTACTCCTCGATAAGCCGGATGGGCATTATTTTTTACTAGGTTTAATTTTAAAGTTACCTTCCGTCCTGGCTCTAAGAATGTTAAGGCAGATGCCCTTTCTCGCAGTTTTGATGCCAGCTATGCCCCCAGAGATGAACCTGAGAAAATTCTAGCTCCTGGAGGGTTAATAGTTACTATCCAACCTGACCTTGCTGCTCAGGTGGTAGATTTTCAGTCCCTAGCGCCCAGAAATAGCCCAGAGGGGAAACTCTTTGTACCTCCTAATCTTCAATCCTTCAAGAGACCCATTCCACTGTTTTAGCAGGTCATTTGGGCATTGCTGGCACACAGTGCCTCCTTTCACGTCACTACTGGTAGCCCTCTTGGGCCCGAGATGTAAAATTCTTTGTTGAAGCCTGTGAAGTTCGTGCCAGGTCCAAGATCCTGCGAAGATTACCGAAAGGTCTTCTTCTTCCTCTTCCCTTACCTGAGTGACCTTGGACCCATATATCCATGAATTTTATAACTGATTTACTGCCATCTTAAGGAAAGACTTTAATCTGGGTGGTTATTGATAGATTTTTGAAGATGTGTCATCTCATTCCTCTGAAAAAACTCCCTAATGCTCGTACTTTAGCATCTCTATTTATTTATCATATTCTTAAATTACATGGAGTTCCGGAGAATATTGTGTCTGACAGAAGGGTTCAGTTTGTGTTTTGGAAGGAATTTTGTGGTCGTTTAGGGACTTCACTGTCATTTTCATCTGCCTTTAACCCTCAGACTAACGGGCAGACTGAAAGAGCCAACCAATCGTTGGAGCAGTTTCTGAGATGCTTTGTTTCTGGGGCCCAAGACAGAAGGAAGGAATGTCTGTCTTTGGCTGTATTCGCTCTCAATAACAGAGAAAAGCAATCTATTAAAATGTTGCCATTTTTCTGCAACTATAGTTTTAATCCTAGGTACTCTTCTGCGCATGCTTCTGAATCCATTAATCCTTCAGCTGAAAATACCTATAGGAAACTGTGCACAGTTTGGGCTCAAGCACTTCAGAGCTTGGTTAAAGCTCAAGAATTATCAAAAAGACAAGCTAACAAAAGACTCATATCTGGCCCAGAGTATCGTGTAGGAGATAAAGTGTGGCTTTCCACGAAATACTTGAAGTTGAGCGTTCCCTCTGGTAAATTTGCACCCAAATACATTGGTCCTTATATTATCATTGAAGTTATTAACCCTGTTTCTTTTAGGTTAAAATTACTCAAGGTTATGGGAGTACATAATGTGTTTCACAAATCTTTATTAAAAAAGTATGTTACTCCGGTTTTGTCATCTACTCCCCCTGCTCCTCTGGTCATTCAGAAGAATCTTGAGTTTGAGGGAAAAAAAATTCTGGACTCTCACCAGGTACAGAACTCTGTCCAATATCTCATCCATTGGAAGGAATTCGGCCCAGAAAAGTGGACTTGGGTGGCAAGCCGAGATGTCCACGCTCCCTGTCTCATAAGACAATTCAGTAATCGGAATCCGTCTAAACCAGGTCCTTTGAGTGAGGGTTCTGAGTGCCCTCATACGATACATAAGGTACTGTCAGGATTGTGCCTTTTCACTTGTCAGT
This sequence comes from Dendropsophus ebraccatus, assembly GCF_027789765.1. NCBI lineage: Eukaryota > Metazoa > Chordata > Amphibia > Anura > Hylidae > Dendropsophus > Dendropsophus ebraccatus. Next base: position 22,991,481 of record NC_091466.1, on the reverse strand, counting down.
TCAGTCTGTGCAGCAGAGAAGGTGATGATTCCTGAACCTGATCTGAACATGGATCTGTCTTGTTCAGTCACACCCATCTCGTCCGTCAGAGTTATTGCAGTGAAGGAGTTACTCTGATGCTACATTCTTTGCTACTCAGGACTCCTTCAACTGCTCAGTATTGTGTTCTTTTGACTGACAGATGCCTCTGCGAGCCAGTGTTTAGTTGCACAGGTGAATTCAGGTGGCCAGTCCAATGAGGTTATGGACTGGGCTCCTGGTCTATTGTAAAAGCCTGACACTCCAGCAGTTACATGCTGGCTATAAGAGCAATCTAGACTATGTGTACTCTCTGATATCTGCTTTGTGTATCTTTAACCCTTGCCTGTTCCCTATCTATCCTGTCTGCCGCCTGCCCTGACTTATAGCCTGTTCTAGTTTACCCAACTTGTCTGACGATTTTGTACTTTTGCTGCCCGCTGTTTCCGACCCAGATTGTTGACCTTGGATTTATTGTGTTTGTCAGTTGCTGTTCTGTGTTTCACTCTACTAAGTATACAGACTGCCATCGTAGTTGTCCGCAGTCACCTAGGACTGTCTTATGGCAAGTAGGCAAGGACAGTGAGCGGGGTAAGCTTAGGGCTCACTGTCTGGGTCTTGTCAAACTGCATTTTGCCATACCTTTTGCTGAAAAAAAGATATTTCCTCCCAAGCTGGACCTTTCTAAAAAAAAAAAAGCAAACTCAGGTTAGCAGGTCATCATGTCAAAAGCTTGGTCCTAAACTCAAAAAACTAGGTTAACACAACTACGAGCAAAGGTGGACAATGTCCTCTACACCATGGATGTAGATAAGGTCAAAACAGAAGAATGCTCCTGACCTCCTATGGTAAATGAAGATTTAGGCAACTGTTTGTTGGCTGTACCAGGATTGGTAATATAATGATAACATAGTGTTGATCATTGCTCAGTTTGGCACAACAGACCTAAGGAGTGATTACATACATACATACATATCTCAAGACCAAAGAACTTGGATTGATTTGGAGGCATATTATTACATAAAGACATCCATAGCCATATTCTTATTATGGCCCAACCTCCCAAAAGTTCAAGGTAATATTTACCTGTTCACTTGTCACATAAAATGAAGAGTTTTACGCTTTGTTTACACTTTGATTACAAGGCTTTTGTCAATGAACATAATGACTTGGCTCACAATATATGCATCCTTGATGAAGGTTGTTAAGCCTTAGAGCAAACCAAATTTTTTAAGTAACTCAAAAGCTTAGGCTTGAAGGCAGAGATATCCTACAGTATGTAGACAGTTGAGGATTTATTTTGAATTACTGGCTATATTATCTATTGACTTCAGCTCCCAAAGTCATGCATACAAAGTACTATTCTTTACATTTTTAAATGAAATGAATGATTAACCCCTTGCCTCTTCAGCCTGTTTTGGCCTTAATGCCCAGGGCCTATTTTTCAAATCTGACCTGTCTCTCTTTATGTAGTTGTAACTCTGCGATGCTTTTAACTATTGCAGTTATTCTAAGACTGTTTTTTCCTGACATATTCCTCTTAATGTTTGTGGTATACTTTGGTTGATACACTCAGTAGTTTTTTTGGTAAAAACACAACATTTGCGCAAAAATTAGAAAAATTTACAATCCTTTATATTCAAAATTCTCTTTTTCTGAGAAAAATAGTTATGTCACATGAACTAATTATTACTGCAACATCTACAACATGTCTTCTTTATGGCGACGTCATTTGGTGAACGTCCTTTTACTTTTTAGGATGTTAGAGGGCTTCGAAATTTTGCTGCAATTTTTCAAATTTTCAGGAAAATTTCAAATTCTGATTTTATCAGGGACCAGTTCAGTTCTGAAGTAGATTTGTGGAGCCTGTATGTTAGTTACCCCCATAAATCGCTCCATTGTAAAAACTACACCCCTCAAAGTATTCAAAGTAACATTTCATAAGTTTATTAACCCTTTAGGTGTTTCACAGAAATTTAAGCAAGTTGGAGGGGAAATTGAAAATTTTCATTTTCCATTTTAATCCATTTTTTTCTGTAACACAGCAAATAATAACTGAGGAATGGAACTCAATATTTATTCCTCATATTCCAATGTTTCTAGAAATCCTCCATATGTGGCCGCAGTGTGTCCCCTGACTCAGACCTTACAGAAGCATTGTGTATTTTTGGGGTCTTTTCTTATTTCAGGTTTTTTATAGCAATTATATCATGTCACAGAGGCCTTGCGGTGCCAAAATATTTGTGTAAGACAAGTTGACTTTTCCATCGGTACCATTCTGGGGGACATGTGACACCCTGATCATTATTTATTGAATTTTTTATGAGGTGGTACAAATAAAAGAACACAATTTAGCAGCTGTTTTTCATCATTTTTTTGTACCCCGTTTACTATATGTCACATATGACATGTTATCGTTATTCGTCAAGTCATTTTATATAGCCATTTTATACAGCTTTTGTTATAGTTTATAACTGCATTGCCTGCCGAACGGATCCCAGGACAGATCTTGGATTAAAAGCAGCTACCCGAAGGTTCAAGCGGTTTGGGGGGAATCAGATTGTGGCTACAGAGTCACTTTAAGGTGTATACTGGCCTCTTGATTCTTTACTCAGAGAAAAGAAGAGGCGGGTGTGCTTGATTTTTTCTGCCTGACCCTTATGTTTTGGGAGTGATAAGCCAGTACCAGAATAGTCTGACTGTAGCTTTCAAGTCCTTTCCACATAAACAGCACATGTATTAGGACTCGGGCTGTGCGTTCGGCTCGGAGATCAAAGCAGTCAGACTGCTTTTTATGTTTTACTCAGCTCTGCTATTCTTGGTTGTAGCAGTGTCCAGTATTGTACTCCCCCTGCTGATCAGCACTAAGTGTTGGTGATCAGAGTTATTTTGACTGACAACTGACTCTCCCAGTCAATTGTCGGTATCTGGGCTGGGCTGGAACTTCTAGTTCCATAAGTATCAGCATTTGTCTTGTGTTCCTTGCCAGTGATAGTGCCTAACTAGTCGAGTTTTCCTTGACCCAACATTGTTTCCCTGCATTTGTTACCTGGTTACTCGACTTCAGCTTCCGACCTTTGACTACCCCCTTGGATGCAATTGTGGAGGGGAGATCCCTTCTTCTTACCGGGCCCGGGGGTCAGCGTTGCATTGACTCTGATCCCGGATCAGCAATTTGTAGATCTGGGCTGCAGCAGCCCTGAGTGATTACGTATACTGCAGTGATCTCTATGAGAGATCACTGCAGTAATAATAAAAATCCCCCAGGGGGACTAAAAGTTAAAGTATAAATAATAAAAATAAAGTCTTTTCATTAATATAAAAAGCTCCTCCGCTAACCTGGCTTACGTATATGCGACTTTTTGATCACTTTTTATAACAATTTTTCTGGATTTGATGTAACAAAAGAATCAGCAATTTTGCACTTTGGTGAGGTTTTGCGATTAAGTCGTTTACTGTGCGAGATCAGGAATGTGATATTTTAATAGTTTGGGCAATTACACATGCAGTGATACCAAATATGTTTATTTATTTATTTTTATTTATTTATAAAATTTGAACAGGTTGACGATTTAAACTTTTATTAGGGAAGGGGATTTTTTTTTATTAATGAAAAAACTTTATTTTTATTTATTTTATACTTTAACTTTTAGTCCCCCTGGGGGACTTTTATTATTACTTCAGTGATCTCTCATAGAGAACACTGCAGTATACGTAATCACTCTGGGCTGCTGCAGCCAGATCTATAAATTGCTGAGCTGGGATCAACGTCAGTGCCAAAAGTACAGATCATGGCTCAAATAATGATACGTCACACTGTCCCATAGACCAGAGGATTTATTAATAAATTAATTAATAAAAGTTAAAACAGATATCATTGTAATAGTACTGACTTGAGGAACACATAAAACATGTCAGTTTTACTATAGCACCAATGGCGTGAACAAGAAACCAACCAAAATGAAAACAAAATTATTTTTTATTTTCAATTTTACTGTGCATTTTTTTTTTCCAGTTTCACAGAATACTTTATGGAAAAAAAATGCTGCCATTGCAAATACAATTAGTGGTGCAAAAAATAAGGACTCAAGTGGGTATGTAGGTAAAAAAATTGTAAGCGCAATGGCCTTTTAGACATGGCGAGGAAAAAATTCAAGCGGAAAAATGAAAATTAGCCTGGTCCTTAATGGGTTAAGGTAACATACAGGGTTTGCAGAAACTTTAAGGTTTCACGCACAGGAGAATAAAATGAGAGTATTCTGACAAAGTATAGTAATAAAGCAATTTTTAAGCAAAAACGATATACTGTATAAGGCTTTGCTAACACTACGTATATTTTCATAAAACGATGACCGTTGTTGCAGATTGCATATGAAAATATACGTGTGGTTGCCGCCTATGAAATCCCGGCTGGAGTGTATACACATGGGGGGACATTTATGAAGCCAGGCTTACAAATGTCCCCGCAGCTCCGGAGCTCAGGGGATTTATGTAGAGGCGCAAAAATACCCTTTGCGAATATTTTTACGCCGATCTGCCCCATCTGCACCTAAAAAAATGCATTTTCGCCTTTTGATACATGTCCCCAAAGTATACACTCTGGCCGGAATCCCTAGTGGCGCCACGAGAAACTGACATGTCAGTTTTCTACAGCCGCTAGTTATTGAATAGCGGACGCAGAAAACCCTGTCAGTGCACACTGTGATGGGAGCGGCTCCAGCCGAACGCTCCATAGTGTGCAGTGGAGAGTTCTGATGCAGGCGCAACCGCAACTGCATCAAAACTAAGCGGCGCTTAAGATCATCAGGCCGGTACTATCTTTTCTGAGACCGGGCGTTCCATGACCCGGTCAGGTCATGGTACGGCCAGTCTCCTACAAAATGTGAACATAGCCTAACAGTGGGTGGCAGTTTACAATTATGCTGCACAGTTTCTGACTAGGGAACAACTAAAACATAAAAAGGTGCAACTATGTAAACAAAAATGAACCAATAACAAGGATTGTTACTTCATAAAATGATCTTACTGCCTCTGTGATGCTTATTTAAAGGACGGTAAAATGAGGATACTTTCAGTTTCCCCAGGGTACCCTTCAGGTCTACAATGTAGTACCATGTAGTATATCTAAAATGTAACGTTATAAATTCTCGCTCCCACGTGACCTTTTGGCCTGGACAAATATTTATGTATACAGGGATGTCTGAAGAGATAACTTTTAGCCGACAGTTATTATATTACGGGTGGCCCCACTGTTTGGCCTCAAATGGACCCACAAGAAATACTTTATGCTAAGAGATGGTGAGGGTGAGTATCAATTAGGTTTATAATAAAAATGTTTGTGTGTTCTAGTAATAGTTGTTTTAACAATTAAAATGTTTTCAACAATTTATTAAGGCAAAATAGGTAGAAGATGTTTCATTGTGAGACACAGTGACACAGTGGCAGTCACCCAGATGGTGTTGCTGAACAGGGGTACGACAATGATGATGTAGTATTGGAGTCGGAGCCAGGTGTTGAGGGGACATCATTAATATTATCAGAGTCTAGCAGTGACACAGGTGAGGAACAGCTAAATTGCTGTCCTACCTGAGAAAAAGACTAGCCAGATATTCCTCCGTAATATCCCAGAGGAATATTTGGCTAGTCCTATGTTTCAGAACTCTTAAATGAGGCTCCACGGTTCTTGTTTTGCATATTCATGTTTCCCAGGGAGCAATGCACCTAGGATTTCACTGCATTGAGCACTTTAACCAGCAGCCGGCAGTGTTACCTTTTTCTGGTCTCCCTGAGATCAGTAATCTGTTTCTCTGCATGAGAAAAGGCAATTTAACTTCACCTTGATGCAGTGGCAGATGATCAGGAATATGTTCTGGAGACCTCACCTAACAAGAGATATTGATAAAATAGAATAGGTCCAAAGACGGGCTACAAAAATGGTGGAGGGTGTGAGGAATAAAAATATCATGAAAGACTTTATGAAAGACAGATTTTTAAAATGTATAGTCTGGAGGAAATAAGGGAAATGGGTGACATGATTGAAACCTTTAAGCATGTTAAAGGACTAAATAAGGTTCTGGAGGGAAGTTTTTTTTAGTAACAGTAAGAGGTTAGTTGGGGGAAAGATCAGAAGCAACATAAGAAAATATTACTTTACCGAAAGAGTAGTAGTAGATGCTTGGAACAAACTTTCATCAGATGTGGTTGGTAAATCTACAATAACGTAATTTAAACATACCTGGGATAAACATATATCTATCCTAAGATAATATGAAGGGTAATTCTAATGGGGCAGACTAGATGGACCCAGTGGTCTTTTTCTGCCAACAATATTCTATGTTTCTATGTTTAAATAATGTCATCTTGCTCATATTCATTATGCAGCAGATGAGCTTGAAAAAGACACCGGATCGGCGTTGAAATGTGTTGCTCTTTTTAACTGTACATTTTATTGAAAAGTGCAATAAAGTGGTACTTCTTTTATTAGCATCAAAAGTCCATATTCCTGCGCCAAAGCTGAGAAGTTGATCAAATTTGTGTAAGGGTTTGTGTTTTTGTGTGTCTGCAATTTCAGCCATAGTTAATTGCTCATGCCTAGTGTGGATGGTGTTGTAGGAGAGCTGACCATATTTTTCTTTTTGCTGAAGCACCTGATAAGCAGGACAAGGAGGTTGAGAATATGGAACTGACCCAGCAAACGATGGCGGAGGAGCAAGTGGGTGATGATGATGAGGCTGATGAGGATTACAATTATAATAAGAAGCTCCAAGGCACTAACACGTACTGACAGCACCAGGAACACTAGTAGCAGCAACCCATTTAGTTTGGATAATAATCTGACACACAAGAGGGAACAGATATTGCCAAGCTGGTTTGGTCATACCTGAACTGGACTTCGGGACATACCACATGCTCTGACCCAAGGGACTTGTGGGTCAAAAAACTTGGCCATTTGCAAGAACTGGCTGAGTTCACCTTGGAATTTTTGTCTTTTCCAACCACACATGTGTCATTGAAAAGGGTGTTCAGCGCTGCGGGCAGTTTTGTCACTCCTAGGCGACCAAGACTGTCCGCCATCAGTGTTGAAAACCTGATCTTTTGCAAAATAAAGATTTTACATGCCCTGTGGCTGATTCCATGGATTAAACACCAGTGTGGCAAATTTCTAGTGCCACCATTCACCATTGGAACGATCCACCACCATCACTCACTGGTGTCGACTGTCTCTGTCCTAATACCATACCCGATCTACAACTTCAACCTCCACCACCAGTCAACCGTCCATGATGCTCCTGTGTTTTTTTGTTTTTTTTTAATACTATCTGCGTGATAGATTAGTACTTGATCCCTGAAGGATAATGTTTTTAAGGGTTTTAATTTGTTGGAAGCAATTTTGTCTCCACACTGTGATGCATGTCAAAAAAATCTGCCTAACCATGAAAAGGGATAATTTTTGAGGCACTTAGCAAATCATTTTGTCTTTACACTGTGCTGTGTGCCAAACCTGTTGCTTAACCCTTTAAGGACGGGGCCAATTTTTGTTTTTTGCGTTTTCGTTTTTTCCTCCTTGTGTTTAAAAGGCCATAGTACTTGCATTTTTCCACCTAGAAACCCACATGAGCCCTTATATTTTGCGTCACTAATTGTACTTTGCAATGACAGGCTGAATTTTTGCATAAAGTACGCTGCGAAACCAGAAAAAAATTCAAAGTGTGGTGAAAATGAAAAAAACAAAAACAAAACCCATTTCTATTTTTTGGGGTGTATTTGTTTTTACGCCATTCGCCCTGGGGTAAAACTGACTTGTTATGCATGTTCCTTAACCCTTTAAGGACCGGGCTAACTTTCGTTTTTGCGTTTTTGTTTTTTCCTCCTTGTGCTTAAAAGGCCATAGCACTTGCATTTTTACACCTACAGACCCACATGAGCCCTTTTTTTTTGCGTCACTAATTGTACTTCGCAATGAAAGGCTGATTTTTTCCATAAAATATGCTGCGAAACAAGAAAAAAATTATATACGCAGTGAAATTGAAAAAAAAAAACGCAATTATTTTTCTTTGGGGGGGCTTAATTTTTACGCCGTGTGTCTTATGGAAAAACTTACTTGTTATATATGTTCCTAAAGTCGTTACGATTAAAACGATATATAACATGTATAACTTATATTGTATCTGATGGCCTGTAAAAAATTAAAACGATTGTTAACAAATATATGTTCCTTAAAATCGCTCCATTCCCAGGCTTATAGCGCTTTTATCCTTTGGCCTATGGGGCTGAATGAGGTGTCATTTTTTGCGCCATGATGTGTTCTTTCTATCGGTACCTTGATTGCGCATATGCGACTTTTTGATCGCTTTTTATTACAATTTTTCTGGATTTGATGTGACCGAAAATGCGCAATTTTGCACTTTGGGATTTTTTTGCGCTTACGCCATTTACTGTGCGAGATCAGTAATGTGATTAATTAATAGTTCGGGCGATTACGCACGCGGCAATACCAAACATGTTTGTTTATTTATTTATTTATTTTTATTTGTAAAATGGGAAAAGGGGGGTGATTCAGACTTTTATTAGGGGAGGGGATTTTTTATTAATAAAAACACTTTTTTTTTACTTTCACTTACAGTAATATGAAGCCCCTAGGGGGACTTCTATATACACAAAACTGATCTCCCATTGAGATCAATCCTGTGTATATAATAGAGCAATGATCCATCAGATCATGGCTCTATTATAATGGTCTGCTGCAGACCATCTAAATAGATTGCCGAGCCGGGAACAGCGTCGGAGCGATGCTGAGCCCCGGCCGGCTCAGTACAACGGATCTCCCTGCCGCGATCGCATCGCGGGGGGGAGATCCCCTACTAGACACCAGGGAGAGGGGCCACATTCACTGTTCAAATGCAGCTGTCAGCTTTGACAGCTGCATTTGAATGGTTAATTAGCCGGCCGCGGCGATCGACCGCGCCGGCTAATACACGCAGTCCCTGGCTGCACATAGCAACCGGGGACCGCGCGCTGCAGAGAGGGCTCACGCCGGGAGCCCTCTCTGTTTACCCTTAACGGCCGCATGACGGGTATACCCGTCATTCGTCGTTAAGAGGTTAAGTTGTTACGATTAAAACAATATATAACATGTATAACTTATATTGTATCTGATGGCCTGTAAAAAATTCAAACCCTTGTTAACAAATATGCGTTCCTTAAAATTGCTCCATTCCCAGGCTTTTAACGCTTTTATCCTTTGGTCTATGGGGCTGTGTGAGGAGTAATTTTTTGCGCCATGATGTGTTATTTCTATCAGTACCTTGATTGCGCATATACAACTTTTTTATCGCTTTTTATTACATATTTTCTGGATTTTATGTACAATGCACTTTTGCACTTTGGGATTTTTTTGCACTTACTCCGTTTACCGTGCGAGATCAGGAATGTGATTAATTAATAGTTCGGGTAATTACGCACGCGGCGATAGCAAACATGTTTATTTATTTATTTATTTATTTACTTTTATTTAAAACCTGTGAAAAGGGGGGTGATTCAGACTTTTATTAGGGGAGGGGGCTTTTTATTGACAACAATACTTTTTTCTTTTTTTTACATATATACTAGAAGCCCCCCTTCTTCTAGTATATACACTTTGATCTCTCATTGAGATCTTTGCTGTATAGTTATACAGCAAAGATCAATGAGATCGGCACTCGTTTGCTTTCGGCTGCTGCAGCCGAAAACAAATGAGTGCCGAGCCAGGGACGGCGCCATCTTGGAGCGGTCCCCAGCCGGCAGCAGGTACGGAGATCGCTCCCCGGGACAACACAGCAGAGCTGTGTGGGCTGTGGTTACTGGAGAGAATGATGGCAGGGGGACACTGAGGGACACAGGGCACTGGAGGGACACTTAGCATCCCTCTGCCATCATCCTCTCCAGCAGCCACAGCCCGCACAGCTCTGGGAGTCGGGTTGTGATATCACCATTTTATCCAGGAAGTAAAGCCTTGACGCAGTAGTAAGTGCAGGGAAAAAATCACTTTATAAGCATTTCCCATAATAAATGTATATTGGTGATTTTTATAACATTTGGGGGGCAATACATTACTTCAATAAAAAAAAGTTTTGCCGGACTTCTCTTTTAAGGCTGCATTCACACTACGTATATTTCAGTCAGTATTGCAACCAAAACCAGGAGTAGATTAAAAACACAGAAAGGATCTGTTCACACAATGATGAAATTGAGTGGATGGCCGCCATATAACAGTAAATAACTGCCATTATTTCAATATAACAGCCGTTGTTCTAAAATAACAGCAAATATTTGCCATTAAATGGCGGCCATCCACTCAATTTCAACATTGTGGGAACAGATCCTTTCTGTGTTTTTAATCCACTCCTGGTTTTGGTTGCAATACTGACTGAAATATACTGACTGAAATATACATATACTGACTGAAATATACGTAGTGTGAACATAGCCCCCAACATGAAAAGGGTTTATTATTGGGTGCTTTGGAAGTAATTGTATCTCCAAAATGTGCTGGGTGTCAAACATGTTGCTCAACAATGAAAAGGGAAATTTTTGGACACTTGGGAAGCCATTTAATCTCCACACTGTGCTGGGTATCAAACTTATTGGGGCTACTCAACCGCATCTTAGACTAGCAGGTAGTCAGCAGAGTCATCTCATTGCCTTAGCACCAGTGCAATCAATTCAATTTAAAAATCACCCCTGTGGGGTCCCTGAGATTGCTACTCCTATTGCCAACCACCCTCTGCTGTTGATCATTGATCCTATGGGGTCCCTGAGACCACTATTCCTGCTGTGTACCCTCTGCTGTCACTACTGCCATTGATCTTAAATGTATCAAATCTCAAAGTTTGTTCACCTCTATTTAAAAGATCTCCAAAGTACTTAAAACATTGTTAGACTACTTTAAAGGTTTTTTGCAGGGCTTTTTGGAGTGTAAAACATTAGTGAATATAAATTTTAGGCCATTTTAAACCGAACCGCCGGCTCGAACTTTTGCTAATTGTATGAAATGAGTGTAAGGGTTCTGGGACTCTCATTGCAGAAGACTAGGAATACGAAGTATGCATTATGGAAGATGTTAGTTTTTTAGTTCATTAGAAGAACATTGAGTTGTGATGAGCGAATAGTGAAGTATTGGAATATTCGATCCCATTAAAGTCTATGAGCATCTGATGAAGAGACCAGTCCGGTCCAGAAATGCGTAATGCTGAGCCTTTTATACATGTTTTTATTATTTTAATAAAGTAGTCATTTGTTGGGAGTAGCTGCGCCTATTCATCCTCCTGGAATTTGGAGAGGAGGTCTGCATCTTGTTACGGCCCTGGCGTGGGTTTGCAGGAAGGCTGCACACTGGTTCCCTTCTTGAGTATACGCATGGAGAGTTGTGCCTCGATCTTGCACAACTTAGCCTGGTGAGAGGGGACCCGGTCTTACTCCGGTACTGGAATTCTATCCATCCCATTGCAACTGGTCCTGCACATGGAGCGCTGTCTTTGTTCTCTTTTTCTCTAGATTAAAGTCTATGGGAACAAGTATTTGATTATTGAAAAACATCTATTCGACCACTTGGAGGTAAAAACCGGAAGCTGGGGGATTTGATCGCTTATTGAATATTTTTCGAATATTCGGAAAACTATTCGATAATATTCGATAGATCGAATATCTTACTATTCGATCGAATATCTATTTGACTGAAAAAGTATTCGCTCATCACTAACATTGAGACCATATACCATGATAGACAAAGATGAGGGAGAAGATGTAAGGAGGTGCAGCACTTTAGAGAGCTTTGTGCGTGAGGATTTTCTATTGTTTTCAGAGTTTGATGGATAACTAGTGCAGTGACTGGTGTAGGGGAAGGCCTCAGTGTAATGGCCGGAAAGGAAGATGAACATGGCTGCTGCATTTAGCATTATCTGGAGAATGATGAATTTATAGACGAAAAGACCGATTAGTAAAGAGTTACAATAGTCCATACGAGAATGAATCAAAGAGACAGAGAGAGCTTCAGTGGTTTTAACTGTAAGTAATGGATTCTGGAGATATTTTTGAGGTGCAAGTGCAAGTGACCAGAGAATTTAACTGACTGGATATAAGGAGTAAAAGAAATATTTAAGTCTAGTATAACCCTTAGAAAAATGTGGTTTTGGGGACGTTGTTTTGAAGTGGTTAAGAATAATTTATTTAAAAGCGAGGGTATATATCAGTGTGAATGGAAACAATTCAGAGTACAGTGGCACCTCAGTTCTCGAACTTAATTGGTTCTGGAAGGCAGTTTAAAAATCGAGCAGTTTGAGAACCGAGCAGTGTCTTCCCATAGGAAGTAATTTAAGTGTGTATAATTGGTTCCAGCACCCACCAATAATTACCTACAGTACCCATCTATTACATTGAATAGTGCCCAGTTTAATCTCTACAGTACATTACAGAAGAGCACTATACTGTGCCAGCACATAATAAACAAGTAACATTCAACAAAACCAGCAATTATAGTATAGTAGTCACTAACTCCTCACTCATTCTTTACTGTATAGAGTCCCCCCCCCCCCCATCCCAGCACTGTAACGTATGGAAGATGGTGTTGCACTGACTGTACTACTACTGTACTGTATATGCACTCCAGGAGTCTTACACAGTACTGTATATGAAGCCTCACCAGTGCTAAACTCACCACGTACAAATGTTTAGATACAGAGTACTTCAAGACTGGTTGCCAGAAAAGTGTTTGAGAATCGAGCAAGAGTTTGAGAACCAAAGCCAACTTTCCTTGAAAATACAGTTTGAGTTCCGAGGTACCACTGTATTTTAGACTGCAACAAGGCTCTAGACAGGGTTGTCCCCTTTCCCCCTCCTTTTTGCTTTGGCAATCGAACCCTTGCCTAGGAAAATCAGAGCAAATAATAGGATTGTGGGGTTCGGGGAGATGGGACAAAATTGCTCTGTATGCTGATGACTTGCTGTTGTTTTTGGCACATACCGAAACTGGATTGAATGAGGTAATGGGGAAAATACAGAGATTTGGAGCTTTTTCTAGATTGTGTATTAACTGGTAGAAGTCAACTTTGATGAAATTAGATCCTTGTCTGTAGATTAGTGCAGAGGTACAGGTAATAAGTGAAGGAACATCATTTAGGTATTTAGGCATACAGAAATCTTCTAATCCCCAAATATAAGCCGAATTAAATATAATTCCTCAGTTAAATAAAATGAAAGATCAAGTGCGGGTATGGAATAGGGCCTCTATCAAGGTCAGATAATGAGCTTATCTGGAATCGGAAAAGAGTGAGGTTAAAGTTGGATATACTGACCCTTCTGGAGAAAGGTGGTGGGCTGGATGTACCTTATTCAGTTACCACCTAGCTTCATATTTTAAAAAGTGGTTAAAAAAGTAGAAGACGGTGGATTCCCTGCAAAACTGGGTCAAAGAAAAGAGGGGAGTAACAGAGGATATTTTTGAGGTACTAGAGGGGGAATTAAAGACAGCATTCTCAAAAAACAGCTTGAGAGGGTTACTAGTGAGAGTGTGGAAGGAGGTAAGAAGTTTAGCAAAGATTACAGGGGCATTGGAACACACTCCACTGCTACGGAATAGTGACTTCCCAAAAGTAGGAAAAGTCCAGGATTTGGGGTATTGGACTTCAAGGCGGTTGGTGAAAGTGTCCCAGTTTTGTAGGGAAGGTAGGATAAAAGAGTACGGAGAGATAAAGGAGTTACATTTGTCGATTGAGATACCAACAGATCAAAATGGTCATACAGGGGATTTATAATATGGAGAGATTGGTGGTTGAAAATTTTTGTTGGATCACACATTTATTTTGAGATTAAAGGACAAGCAAAAGGTAAAATAGGGAAACTATAGAATTTTAGGACAGATGAAATAGGAAAATATAGTAATTAGGACACAAGTTAAGTGGGGACAGGTGATAGGAGTAAAGGGAGGAGTTATATAAATTTAGTAATGAGTGTCTCAAAGATAAAAAAGCATAAAATTGTACAGTTTTTTATTTTTCACAGGTTATATTATTGTCCAAAAGACTTTTTGAAGTGGGGCAATAAAGAGAAAGGGAAATGTGATAGGTGAATGTGGTAGGTGTTTAGCCCAAGGAGTAGATTTGGAGCATTATTGGTGGGGCTGTAAGGTGCTTCAGGACTTTTGGATTAGGGTTTTTGCCATCATGGATATAATATATAGAGTAACAGTAGTAAATAAGTACACGTGTACACTATTAGGGGAAATGGAAGGGTTTCAGTTAAGATTGCAAAGGGGGGTGATATATAAAATATTTTTTTGCTGCACGTTTTTTTTGCTGGTCATTAGAAATTGGATATCCCCAAAAGAAGGAAAGAAGTGGTCAGAAAAATAATGAGATGTGAGGAAAGGAAAAACAAGAATAAAAAAAAATACTATGCCAGGCTGAGGGAGTATAATCATAGGTGGGTACATAGGTGTATTTTTGTTTGTGTAAGTGCGCTTTTTTTCTTTTGTTTTGTCTTGTTTTGTTGGTCCTCTCCCTCTTCTCACCAGGGGCAACTAGGGGTGGGGGTGTAGGGGATGGTTGGGTAATAAGGTTAGAATTGGTTTTTATGATAGGATCGGGGGAAGGAGGAAAAAGGATGATAAGGGGGATGAAGAGGAGTAAAATTGTATAAAGATTGACATGTGAATGGGGGGGGGGGGTATACTCCGGGATTGCTGGAAGGTGCCCAAGATTGTAAAATTGGGTCTGAGAGACTGCCGATCCCTGTCCATGTATAGAATTAATAAATATTAATTGTGGTAAAGAGAATTTTATGGTGAAATGAAGATTTTTAAGTAGCAAAAGTAGGTTAGGTGGAGATATAGTAATAGATAATGGATAGCAGGGCGCTGGTTGGGGCATTTTAGTCAGTGGCCTCTTAGGGTGAATGGGTTGAGCAATTGTGGCTAAGCAGGTCAATTGAAACAAAAGGAAAATAGAGGTGGATGCCTCACAGAATGAGTGGTATAGTCTGGTTGGTGGTAGGGACTCTTGGAAGGGGCCCTCAGTTGCCGCATAAGTATGTAAGGATCGGGGGATCTGACTTTCAACCCTTGTGGCACATGAGGGTATGGGAGTTGGAATGCCTGGTAGTTTGAAGACCCGGCAGGTGGAGAGGATAAGGTCCCTTATATAGGGACAGCTGCTGTACCAAGTTGGACTTCAGTGGATGTGTGTGAGGGGCACCCACAAAAATAAATGTGTGTGGGCACGACCGCTTAATTTGTGGGATGAATGTTGTTAGGGATAGTGTTGATCGAACTGTTCAAGAAGAGTTAAGTTCGAGTCGAACATCTTGATTTTCTCGAACTCGAACCAAACCGAACATTTTACTTTTCATTCGAGTTAGCACTCGAGTTCGAGTTAGCGTTCAAATGCCTTTTTTGCCAGCCAGTTAGTGTAGAGGAGAAACGTCATTGCTAAGGCGTAGGGGTCTCATTGGCTGCTAAAATCACATGACCATGTCACATAAAAGTCACTGTACCGCGTTCTAGGCGCCATTTGCTCCTCATTCAGTGTGGTGTATGGACGGCAATCTTAGTGTACCTCGGTGTACTGTACCATCGTCTGCCTGCACGCTGCCAGTTCGATTAGTTGCTATGTTGTGTTCTGGACGCCATTGCCTCCTCACTCACTCACTGTGCTGTACAGGCTGCTATCCCAGTGTATAATTTCCCTGCATGCAGCCATTTCGATTAGTCCCTATGCTGCTTTCTGGATGCCATTGTCTCCTCACTCACTCACTCACTCACTCACTCACTCATTCACTCACTGTGCTGTACAGACTGCTATCGCAGTGTATCATTTTCCTCCATTCAGCCATTTTGATTAGTCCCTATGCTGCTTTCTGGACGCCATTGTCTCCTCACTCACTCATTCACTCACTGTGCTGTACAGACTGCTATCACAGTGTATCATTTTCCTGCATGCAGCCATTTTCATTAGTCTCTATGCAGCTTTCTGGACGCCATTCTCTCCTCACTCACTTTTCTGAAACATACAGCTATCTCACAGGTAGGCAGTGAGATTAGTGATATTACAGAGATAGGCATTGAGATTAGCGAGATTAATGGGGTGGTCATCAAGGTTACGATACCATATTTGCAATAAGCATTTTCCTGTCCATAGACACGATTGCAGCCACAGCAAAACATATCTTTGGGATTGCAGGCTGCATATTGGATTTGCCAATTTATACATAGTGCCTAAAAGTGTATTTTGGTGTGCTGACATCTGTCATACATTACTTAAATGTACATCTCATTTGTGAACGTGCATTTGATTAGTTAATACAGCTGTATTCCTACAAGCAAAAAAAGTCCTCTGTCTGTCAGGAGAAATAGGAAACAGTAGAAATCTGTTAAACAGTGATTAAACGTACATTTCATTTGTGTACGTGTATTTCTTGAGTTATTACAGCTCTATTCCTAAAAGCTAAAAAAAAAGTCCTCTGTCAGGAAAAATACGAAATAGTAGACATCTGTTAAACAGTGATTAAACGTACATCTCCTTTGTGTATGTGCATTTCTTGAGTAATTACAGTTATATTCCTATGAGCTAAAAAACGTCCTCTGTCCGTCAGGAAAAATACGAAATAGTAGACATCTGTTAAACAGTGATTAAACGTACATCTCCTTTGTGTATGTGCATTTCTTGAGTAATGCCAGCTGTATTCAGCTGACATACGTTCTTTGTCTGTCAAAAAAATACAGAATACTTCACATCTGTTATACACAGATTAATTAATTAATTAATTAATTGTACATCTGATTTGTGTATGTGGATTTATCGAGAGTGGGTAGATCTGTTGATTTTTTTTTTAGTCCCATAAAGAACTGAAGAGAATGGAACGGCTGGAGAGAATGGAACGGCTGGAGAGAATGAAACGGCTGCACATCCCATCTATGGCTGATACTAATGCCGCTAGGCCTATATTAAAAATCAACACCAGAGTGTCTGTATATGAATTGATCAAGCCATATTGCCCCATGTACCACCGCGCAGGTCCTCTGGTCCACACGGGTCCCTACGCTAACTCCACACCGTGTCGGTCAGCGACCGCCAACCCCGCAAAGCGTGCACATGCAGGAAAGGGAGGCCATGGAACGGCCCTGCAACCCCAATGTCACAGGACCAGACCCAAAAAGCCCCACCAAAACCCGGCCAGCACCACCGGCGGGGAAGGCTGCCCCCAAACGACACAAGTATGGATATGGTATTACACTTACCATTGCTGCTCTCACAGAATGGGGAAGACATAGGGTCCAGACATGTGAGCACAGGCATATCCTGCTAATTTTGGTCATGTGGGTCTTATGAAGGAGTGCTAGCCGTTCAGAGAGGAAGAACTGTGAAACACGAACTGGAGAGAATGGAACGGCTGCACATCCCATCTATGGCTGATACTAATGCCGCTAGGCCTATATTAAAAATCAACACCAGAGTGTCTGTATATGAATTGATCAAGCCATATTGCTCCGTGTACCACCGCGCAGGTCCTCTGGTCCACACGGGTCCCTACGCTAACTCCACACCGTGTCGGTCAGCGACCGCCAACCCCGCAAGCCCCGTCGTTTGGGGGCAGCCTTCCCCGCCGGTGGTGCTGGCTGGGTTTTGGTGGGGCTTTTTGGGTATGGTCCTGTGACATTGGGGTTGCAGGGCCGTTCCATGGCCTCCCTTCCCTGCACGTGCACGCTTTGCGGGGTTGGCGGTCGCTGACCGACACGGTGTGGAGTTAGCGTAGGGACCCGTGTGGACCAGAGGACCTGCGCGGTGGTACACGGGGCAATATGGCTTGATCAATTCATATACAGACACTCTGGTGTTGATTTTTAATATAGGCCTAGCGGCATTAGTATCAGCCATAGATGGGATGTGCAGCGGTTCCATTCTCTCCAGTTCGTGTCTTTATTAAGTATATTTCAAAAAATCAACAATAATAAAATACATATAATGAGAGCTGGAGCCTATACAAATGACCCGGTGACCCGGTTACATAATTTCTGGTTTCGCCGGGGATACACAGGATGGCTTTTAATTGCAAGCCTGCAGCTGCACATGTGTGGGGATATGTACCTGATTGGTCTAATGGGATAAAAAAAGAGAGAGCTCAGTACTTGTGAAATCACCCTCGATAAAGCAATACACAAAATGGGTGAGTGGTGCAGTGCTTACAAGTGCTAGGGACACACTAGGGGGGTAATTTATATTGATTCCTGTTGTGATCTATTTACCCTTATCCACTGTGAGTTATATTACTTGTCCTATATGTGCCCAGTGCCCAGTACACATGTATGTACATTACCTATTGATTTGTATTTATTTTCTTGTATATCATGTAACGTAATTTACTCCTATCCACCTTGGGGATTTGTAAAGGCTCTATCTCCCATTATATGCATTTTATTATTGTTGATTTTTTTTAAATATATTTACTAAAGAACAATAATTTTTAACATCTTTCCCCTCAAACCAATTTTTTATTTTTTTTATTTTTTATCTTCTATCTAAGATTTCATATCTATCTTGTGAACATGGTGAGAACCAGAGGTGGTAAGCGAGCAATATCAGGTGTAGAAAGGGGAGACAGAGGTAGTGCACAAGGTAGTGCTTCCATCACATTCTGGCCCTGGCACTACCATCACATCTACTGCCTCCTCCTCCACTTCCAAGCCAAAGGGGCCCTCTTCTGCTGATGTGTCGGTGCAGCACGACCAAGCACCATCTCCACTGAAAGATCCTGTTGGCCGCTCCCCACCGCCACCAACACGGCTGACACTTTCTCCTACGACCAGTGTGACCTAAACGCTGTACAGCTGCCAGTCCGGCAGCCAGCCTTCTGTGTACCAGGTGTGGGAGCATAAAAAAATTCTTTCACCCCAACCATCCCAAAGCCAAAAAACTTAATGTTGGCATTGCCAGGCTGTTGGCTTTGGTAATGTTGCCTTTCCGCCTGGTGGACACAGATGGCTTCTGCCACGTTCTGGCTCTGACATGTCCCCAGTATTAGATGCCTAGCAGGCATTTCTTTGCAAGAAAAGCTGTCCCTGCCCTGACCCAGCACGTTGCAGAAAATATCTCAAGCGCATTGGCTGCATCTGTGTCCACCAAGGTCCATTTTATTACAGACACATGGACCAGTAAGCAAGGTCAAGGTCACAGTTAGCATTCCAAGTGTTTTAACGGAATATATTTTTGAAAAATACTCCTGTATGAACGTGATGCGCAATACATACATCATCTTTCTCCTCATCCTCTTTGTAGGCCTCAAAATGGTTATTTTTTAATTGCCTCTTTCTCTCCTGCTACCTGATTTAGTTGAACCACAACCTTCCTGTTTCCCGCTGGACTGTTCTCGCTGCCACCAATGGTACCAATTTATCCTCAGTGGGTAAAAAGCCAATTTTTGACAGTCTGCATTGCAGATCCACTTTTTTCAATAATCTCTTCATCTGTTAGATGTATTGATGTTTCTTACAGAGGAGGTTGTGGTTTAATTTTATCCTGAGTGTGTACAGAGCCCATTTTTGACAGTCTGCACTGCAGATCCACTCTTTTTTCGATAATCTGTTCATCTGTTAGATGTATTGATGTTTTTTACAGAGGAGGTTGTGGTTTAATTTTTATCCTGAGTGTGTAAAGAGACCATTTTTGACAGTCTGCATTGCAGATCCACTTTAAAAAAAAAAAAAAAATAACCTCATCATCTGTTAGATGTATGTTCTTAAAACCAAATTTTAAGCTATGAGTTTACATTTTACTGTTCTGGATGATAATTACAGTTTCTCCTACATTCTCCCATTGAGGGGTGTCCTCTGCCTTCCTTTAATTTTTTAGCTCTTTTAAAGGCAGAAGCCAGCAGCTTGGTAAAGGCCACTTTATCTGCTGTTTTTTTAATCTTTGATTTCAAATCAAAAGAACATAGTGAAAATGCAGCATGGTCTTAGTGATGCTTTAGAACATCTTCACATTCTCGCAGTTCTCTTCTGTATTTCAGGTATACATAGTAACAGCTATCCTATTCATTAATTTACTTTAGAAAGTCAGAGAGTTGAGTATAAAGTTTCTTTAGTGTGGTTAATGACTCATCAAACACAGGAGTTTGTGGTTTAATTTTATCCTGAGCGGGTAAAGAGCCCATTTTTGACAGTCTGCATTGCAGACTATGTCTCTTTTTTCAATAACCTCTTCATCTGTTAGATGTGACGATGTTTCTTACAGAGGAGTTTGTGGTTTGATTTTATCCTGAGTGGGTACAGAGCCCATTTTTGACAGTCTGCATTGCAGATCCACTCTTTTTTCAATAATCTCTTCATCTGTTGGATGCATCAATGTTTCTTACAGAGGAGTTTGTGATTTGATTTGGGTGGGTACAGAGCCCATTTTTTATAGTTCGCATTGCAGACTGTCACTCTTTTTTCGATAATCTCTTCATCTGTTTGATGTTTCAATGTTTCTTACAGAGGAGTTTGTGGTTTGATTTTATCCTGAGTGGGTACAGAACCATTTTTCACAGTCTGCACTGTAGATCCACTCTTTTTTCAATAATCTCTTCATCTGTTAGATGTATGTTCTTAAAGCCAAATTTTAGGCTATGAGTTCTTCCATGTTTACAGTTTACTGTTCTGGAGGATAATTATAGTTTCTCCAACATATAGGTGTCAAAATTAACCCGTACATCTCCCTTTGAGGGGTGTCGTCTGCCTTCATTTCATTTTGTAGCAGTTTCTAAGGCAGAAGCCAACAGCTCGGTAACAGCCACTTTATCGGCTGTTTTTTTAATCTTTGATTTGAAATCACAACAAAAGAACAGACAGTAAAAATGCAGCATGGTCATAGTAATGCTTTAGACTATCTTGACATTCTCGTAGTTCTCTTGTTAGGAATGTGACTTTGCGCTCCTCGGTCCGTGCCGGGCAGCCGAGAAAGCGCTGAGTTTCTATCTGTGTTTGGACTGAATGTTGTCTGAATTGTTGTCTTACTTTCCAGCCACACCTGCCTTGCCTGTCAGACTCCTGGCAGTGAAGGGGTTACTGCACTGCTAGGTCTGGTCAGCTGAACTTGGTGCTGGAATCAGGGCTGCTCCAATCAGCTGCTGGACTTTGGCTCTGAGCCTGGATAAAAAGCAGTCAGTTGCTCACTTCCATGCTGGCTATTAGTTGTTACTATTCCCAGCTCCCCTGCTTCTTTTCCAGCATTCCCCTGTCCTAATACCCTTGCAATTGCTCTGCCAGTTTCTGACCTTTTGCCTGACCTTCGACTATCCGCTCTCTTTCTGATTTTGTACTGCGTTGTCCGTTTGGATTTTTGACTTGGCTAGCTGACACTCAGCCATTTTGTTTGTTTGTCTGTCTCCGTTCTGTGTGTTCACCTACTCATAGTAGGGACCGACTCCGTGGTTGTCCCCGGCCACTTAGGGCCGTGGGTGGCAAGTAGGCAGGGACATTGGTTGGGGCAAGTTCAGGGATCACTGTCCGTGTCTCCCCAGCCTAACATCTCTTCTGTATTTCAGGTACACATCGTAACAGCTATCGATTTCATTAATTTCCTTTAGAAAATCAGAGAGTTGAGTATAATGATTCTCTATTGTGGTTAATGACTCATCAAATTCAATTTCAATCTATCATTTATTTTATTTTATTTTACTTTATTTTTTTTATCGAATCAACTTGAATACTTGAGGAACCCCCTGGCAACAGGCTAAGAATATCTGGCTATTCCCATGTTTTGAGACTCACAACCAAGGCTCCACAGACTCCTTTTTTGCTTATTGAAATTTTGGGGGCATCAGTGGAGACTCTTCATGGAGTACTTCATTGGAATTTTTTCACTGATCTCCTTGAGCTCAGTGATTGCTGTGTTTTGCAAATTGAATACTCTGAAGGGCCACAAAATCAATTTTTTGTTTTTAGGTGGAAAAAGTCACTGTTTAGCAGGAAGAATCAATCAGATCGGTAGAGGTGGTAGTAGTGGGTGGTTTAATTTGTATTTGCCTTCTCTTAGATATTCTTTAAGATTTAAAAGATTAAGATTTAAAGTGTGAACATTCAAATTACAGGGTCTCTTACATGGTTTCTATGACAACCACACCACTGTAGAATGTGTCTGACCAAATAACACACACACAATGACAGTTAGCGGTGGGTGCTATTTTGTGGGAGAAGCATGCCTGGATGCATCTAACACTAGTGATGAACTTAAATTGAAGCATATGTTTCAGTCAATTAACCGAAATATCTCCTGTTGACTTTTAATGGGGTTTGAACTTCCAACAAACCTCACTACTGTTCGAGGTTTGACTCAAACTCGAACACTTTACTGTCCACTTATCAATAGTTATGGATTGTAAGCAGTGGCGGTCTTTGGCACCAAGCACACCAAGCGATCGCTTGGGGCCCCCAACATCCAGGGGGGCCCCCACACCCCGCTCTTGTGCTCAAGACCGCTGGACAGGGCCGCTGCCCCGCTCGCTGCTGCCATCTGAACTGTAACTATGAACACTCGTAATGAGCGCTCATAGTTACATGCAGCAGCACTGACAGGGCGGGAGACATTGGCCCCCTTCCTGTCAGTCCCTCCTGTGGCTGCAGGAAGGGTTTTCCCTGCGGTCACAAGTGGCAGCTCTGTCCTTGTGGTGCCGGTGCTCCAGTGACATTGGAGCATCCACTGGAGCATCGGCGCCAGGACAAGGGGAGTGCGGTCTCTTGTGATTGCAGGGAAAACCCTTCCTGCGGCCCCAAGAGTGAAGAGAAGAGGAGACGCCCGGACCCAGGTGAGTATAAGTGTTTGTTTTATTGTGTTATATACTATATGGGAGGGGGAGCACACAGGGGTCTATATAAATGGGGGGAGCACACAGGGGGGCTATATAACAGGGGGAGCACACAGGGGGGCTATAGACTACTGGGGCTTCACAAAGGTCTACATACTATTGGGGGCAGCACACAGGGGGTCTATATACAACTTGGGGCAGCAGAATGGGGTCTATATACAACTTGGAGAGCACACAGGAGGTCTATATCCAAGTGGGGAGCACACAGGGGGGCTATATACTACTGGGGGAGCACACAGGGGTCTATATACTACTGGTGGGGCACACAGGGGTCTATATACTACTGGGGGAACATACAGGGGGTCTATATACTACTTGTGAGGCACACAGGTGGTCTATATATAACTGGGGGAGCACACAGGGGTCTGTATACTACTGGGGCAGCACACAAGGGGTCTATTTAATACTGGTGGGGCACACAGGGGGTCTATATACTACTGGGGGAACCACACAGGGGGTTTATATACTACTGAAGGAGCACACAGGGGTCTATATCCAAGTGGGGGAGCACACAGGAGGTCTGTATCCAAGTGGGGGAGCACACAGGGGGGCTAAATACCCTTGAGGGAGCACACATGGGGTCTATATACTAGTGGGGGAGCACACAGGGGGTCTATATACAACTGGGGCAGCACACAGGAGGTCTATATACTTCTGGGGGAGCACACAGGGGTCTATATACTACTGGGGGAAGCAAACAAGGGGTATATACTATTGGGGGCAGGACACAAGGGGTATATACTACTGGGGGCAACACACAGCAGTCTATTGTTTTGGAACGCGTGTCGAGGGGGGGGCCCCAGACATAACTTCGCTTGGGGCCCCAGAAATGCCAAGACCGCCCCTGATTGTAAGGTGTTGGGGGCCACTGGGTGAAGTGCTCCAGCTACAATAGATAAGTTGCCTGAGTCATTCCTTTTGAGGAGTGTTTAGTAGGTAATATTACAGATTGTTGAGACCAAATTTGGCTTGTAGTGGTAGGTTTTGGATGTATAAGGACTAGAAAATAATTATGGACAAGGGAGAAGCAGTATCTTTTGCAAGGGGCTAAATTTTCGCTGGTCCAATGTAAGCAGCATTAGATGACCCTGAAGCATTCTCGGGGATACCCCCTCTTGAAATTCGGTATAGATGTAATCTTCCTGAATCTATCCCTATATAGAATAATTGAAAAATACTCTTCTTGATCCTATATGATTTTAAACCTGAATCTTCTTTTATATTTAAAAAAATTATAAATAAAGATTGAAGTAAAAAAAAAAAAAGTGTAGCATAACCCCAAGACAACGACCTTGCTGCTTAGGAGTTATGGTAGTGCCATACACAAACATTGTGATGTAAGTCAGTGCGGGAATTATGTGACAGGAAGTAGTATATAGATGGATGTCATCAGCATAGAGATGGTACTGAAATCCAAAAATGCAGACTGTAAAGGAGTTGAGAATACTTTGTAGAAATGATTGGAGGTTACCTAAGAGACCTACTTAGGCAGTGCAGAACTGTTTCAGGGTGACCTTAACACTTGAGACTTGCTAGAAGAAACCCACATTCATGGTTTAGAGAATACAGCCTCATAAAAGAAGAGATCACAGAGTGCTAGAACCAGGAACATGGGCTCCAGACTTGAAAAAAATGGGCATAGTTAATCCCTCATGATTACTTGAGGAGATTAAGCAAAGGTTCAGTGGGGTACTTTGGCTTTAACTTCTCTTTGCCAACCAATAGGGATAGTCCTGACTGAAGAACTTCCTAATACTTCGCAGAACATGGCCACCCCAGAAAAAAAGGTTAGGTCTGTGGTGATAGTTGCCCCACTTAAGGTTTTGGCAACGCATGCTGCTTTAGTCAAACACTTGTAATGAAAGGAACAGTCTCAGGCAAGAGCAGGCACTGCTTTCTTTGTAACTAATCAGGAACCAATAGACTAAGACCCACGCTGGCTAAATACTTTCCTATTTAGGAGCTAAACCTGGGTCAATCCCCCATTGGTAGAGGAACTGTGAGGTGGCTCAACATCTCATTGGTGGGAATGTTCCAGAATCAAGTTGTCAGAGGCTAGGGAATGGGACTTGAGTAGAGATGAGCGAATAGTGAAATATTCGAAAGTTCGAAATTCAATTTGAATAAACTGGGATGTTCGACTATTTGATCGAATATCGAACCCCATTAAAGTCTATGGGAGAAAAATGCTTGACACTTAGAAATCAAAATTCGACGAATTGGAGGTCAACAAGTCCATAAAGACATCTTTAGAAAGTGATGCAAAAACCTCTGGAATGCATCTGGGAAAGAAGGGAAGCAGTATTACTCCACTATCACAGGGAACGGTATTACCGGCATTAGCAATCCCCGGCAATAATATTGCTCCAGGTAATAGTTAATATTTAATTATTAAAGCAAATTTTCATTTTAAGAAAGCTTTTTTTCTTGTACAATAGCATGATTAAAACGAATAAATGCTTTTTCAATTAAATATACTGTTAACAAAAAAATAAATATATAAATATATATTTATTTATTTTTTTTACAGTATATTTAATTGAAAAAGCATTTATTTGTTTTAATTATGCTATTGTACAAGAAAAAAAGCTTTCTTAGAATGAAAATTTGCTTTATTAATTAAATATTAAGTATTACATGGAGCTGCATTAATGCCGGGGATCGCTAATGCCGGTAATACAGCTCAATGTAATACTTTAGATTAAATTAAAACAGCAAATGTTTTTTCCAATTATGCTATTTTTTTATCACAATAGCAACATTAGAATAAACATTTTGTTTTATATGTCCGCTCAGACAATAAGGAGCCGGAGTCAGCACACTGAGTTCATTGTGCCGGGCTCCAGCGAAGAGAGAAGTCCTCGGAGGGTGAGTAGAAAGCTCCCCTCCCCTGCACTGCACCCATCCCAGCAAGGAAGGAGAGTCACTTAACCCCTTCCTTGCTGGTATGGGTGCAGTCTGACATCAGTCTGGCCCCCAAGGGGTTAAGTGGCGACCCTTACTTAACCCCCTGGGGGCCAGATTGTTCAGTATGACACCCAAAGGGTTAAGGGGGATGCAATGCATCCTCCTTTAACCCCTTGGGTGCCACACTATAAGCAGCAATCTGTAGAGATGCTGCATACTGTAAGGTGCAGAGCACCACTCACAATGATGGGTGTTGTGCAACTGTTTGTGTGGTTTTTTTGTGTGTTTCTCCCTTTTTGTTTTTCAGATATCGGTATCCTGTGGATTACCGTGGACTACATCGATGACCAGTGGTTGTTGTTGTTGTTTTTTTTTTTATAAAATGGTCAACCAGGGGTGTGGGGGTGTTTTTATTTGATTAAAAAAAAAATTCACTTGTGTCTTTATTTTTTTACTATATAGACTTAGCAGTGGAAGCCATCTAATAGACGGGATCCATTACTAAGTAGGGGCTTTGTGTTAGCCGGTATAAAATGGCTAACACTAACCCCCCCCTCCCCATTATTACCCTACTACCCAATGCCACCAGGGGTACTAGGAAGAGCCGGATGCCAGTGGTCCCAGAGTGTCAAAATGGGTGCTCCTGTACTGGGCGGCAGACGGCTGGTAAAATTAGGCTGGGGAGGGCCAAAATAAACGGCCCTTCCCACCCTGGTACTACTAGGCTGCTGCTATTTGGTTTTTAACCTGGCTGGTTATGAAAATATGACCTATGCGTTTTTTTTTTAATTATTATTTTTTTATATTTTTTAAAAAACCCGCGTAGGGTTCCCCCTATTTTCATAACCAGCCAGGTTAAAAACCAAACAAAACCAATCAGCTGATAAGACATATAAAACAAAATGTTTCTTCTAATGTTGCTATTGTGATCAAAAAATAGCATAATTGGAAGAAATATTAAATCTGAAGTATTACATTGAGCTGTATTACCGGCATTAGCGCCCCTCTGCCCCTCTGCATACACCTACGGTTGTGTCAGGAACCGCAGTGCTGTTCAAGTTATGGTCTTACAACACCTACTGTATGATCCTTCGTATAAGACGACTTTTTAACCCCAAAACATCTTCTTAGAATTTGGGGTTGTCTTATACGCCAGGTATGGTTGTCTCATACGGTGGCAGAGCTCAACAATGGCCGCATCCCACTGTATGGGGCGACCACTATAAAAAAAAATTCTACTCACCTGTGATCCGTTCCCGGCGCAGGCAGTGTGACGTGCACTGCCTGCGCCAGATGTCCCCGAATCTCTCCTGGGAAGCCGAGTGTCTCACCAGCCGGGAGAGCTTCGTTAGATTGACAGAGACTTCGTGAACTTTCGGTACTTCTGCCATTCTTCCGAAGGTCTCCCGGCAGCCAAGCATCCCCGAGCCTCTCTGATGAGACGCTCTACTGTCCAGGAAAGCTTTGAGGACATCCAGCGCAGGCAGTTTGTGCCGGGAACGGGACAGGAAAAGTGCAGCTGCCGGGAACGGGTCACAGGTGAGTTGATTGTTGTTTTTTTTCTTTAGCTGCAGTTAACCCCTGCCTGACCGCAGCAGGTCAGGCAGGGGTTAACATTATCCGGCGTATAAGGCAAACCCCTGAGAATCTTCTTAAAAGTCAGGGATCATCTTATACTACCAGTCGTCTTATATGCCGGAAAATATGGTACATATCGCTAATTATGCTGCATGCAGCTCTTGAGATACTGAACCTTCCCCAATGATGTATAGTCTAATGCAAGTTTACAATCATGTAAAATGTACGTTACAGTTGGGGAAGCAAAAGGATAATGTGCATTAGAATAGACATCAGGGGAGGCTCAGTATCTTTATGTAGCTGCACAAGAAATAGGTAACGATAGGTAATAGGTAATGTGTAGGTAATAGGTAATATGTAACGATCAGGGTTTGTGCCCCCCTGCAATTGCCAACAGTCATTGGTGGCAGCAGAGGGGCCTTTTGTCACTTACTGCTGTCACTTATTGAAAAATCATATAGCTTTTTTTAAAAAAATGTAAAAAATATAAATAATAATAATTTTTTTATTTGCCAGAATAACCCTTTAACTTGTGTTACCTAAACACTTTACAGTACATGTGTTATCAGTGTATGAGTGTATTATTTGGATACTGCTTACAGCACCATAATGGAGAGGCAAGAAACATTTTTTAAGGGCCTTTTTTTTCTTAAATGTTTTTATTTATTTTAAGATTTAAATAGTAATATTACTGAGATTGTGCATTTGAGAAACCTATTGGTATTGCACAATGATGATAGATACTATATGTGCAATTCAATTTTTTCGGTGCCAATTCCCCAATGCTTTTACAACTTTCTAATGATTATAGCAAACTACTCCGCTTATCTATCAATAGAATAAAATAAATGGTCACTAAGGGATTTGTTAGGAGCGTCTGTAAATGATCTACTAATACATAACAGCCTTAATGAGACAAACATGAAGTGTATCTCCCCTGTGTATACTTCACATAGGTATATATTACCCTGAATAACTGTAGCTCCTTAACATTCTTAAGATAAAGACAATAGAAAAATGTGTCTTTTTAAATAAATGAATAGACAGATAGATAGATAGATAGATAGATAGATAGATAGATAGATAGATAGATAGATAGATAGACAGACAGACAGACAGACAGACAGACAGACAGACAGATAGATAGATAGATTGTCATACTGTATAACTTTTGTTATTCCAAATAACTGAAAAAGACTTTCAGGGGTTTGGACTTTAAAACTAAGTTTTCTAACCACACTAAATGGTAAGAAGAGTTATAATTTGTTTGCTACCTTTGATTCTGTTCAGAGAAATGGCACAGATAAATAAAACCGTGGTTGAGGAGTTCATCTTAGTGGACTTTGCTGATTTGCACCAGATTCGGATTGTAATTTTCCTGTTTTTCCTTCTGACCTACATCACTTGTATTATAGGAAATCTTGCAATAATCGTTGTTGTGAGACTAGGACCGTCACTCCATAGTCCAATGTATTTTTTCATCAGCGTGTTCTCTTCTTTAGAAATTATGTTAGTCTCAGTCACAGTTCCTAAGCTATTGACCATTTTAATTGGACATAACAACAGAATATCCTTCATAGGTTGTTTCACTCAAATGTATATCAGCAACTCTTTGGGTTGCACTGAATGCTATCTCCTTGCAGTAATGGCGTTTGATCGACATCTGGCTATTAATAAACCATTACATTACCCAACTATCATGACCTATAATTTTTTTGTCAGATTAGCTATATTTCCATGGATTTTTGGATTCACCAGCATCTTATCACAGACCATTGTTATGGCACAGTTGGAATTCTGTGGTCCTAATATTATTGATCACTACTTTTGTGACTTTGCTCCAATACAAAGCTTGTCTTGTTCTGATATTTCCTTTAGCCTTATGTTCACGACCATCGGAGCTGCTAGTAATATTCTTCCGCCTTTCCTCACAATCATAGGATTCTATGTCTGTATCATAATAACTGTTAGCAAGATCAAGAGTAAGGGTGGAAAACAGAAAGCCTTCTCCACCTGCACATCTCATATTACCGTAGCCAGTCTATTCTATAGTACACTTATGATTATGTATGTCAAACCCGATGCCAGCTATTATGATAAATATGTCTCTTTTTTGTATACAGCTTTGATCCCAACAATGAATCCCTTCATTTATACCTTAAGAAACAGGGATGTGAAGAAAGTTTTCTGGAATTTGATAAAGTGAAAAACAAGACCAAATATTTGGTAAAATGATGGTAATTGTTTAGAGAAGCATTTTAACATTTTCATTTTGAAATATCAGGCCCTTTCCTCCAATTTTTGTCAGGATATGTTTATTTAGGAATATTTATTATGATAAAATGTATGGTTTTCCTTTTTTTTTAGAATATTTGTTTTAACAGTTTTTTTTAATGTTTTCTGAGTTTGGTTATGTTCAAACAATATAATACACAGTTTTTTAAATGATTGCTTTGATTGTAAATTGATAGTAAAATTAAATGTCCACCATTGTAAAATTCTTGATTCCACCATTGAATGGAAAGTAATGCTTTGAGTATACGTTGCTTTGCTAAAATAGCTCCCAACATAAATGACCATAGGGGAAACATACTCACTCACTATGCCCCACACACTTAGCACTTGATAGCACAGCCAGCTAATAGTTTTTCTCCCTGGGCTATGGAGATGCCCATAAAGAATTGCAAAGCAATTAAACAGAGCTACGCTCCTCTAAATTGCATCCTGCTGCGGGGGGTCCAACCTATGTACCTCCTACTGATCTCTGTATCAGGTGCCGGAAGAGAGTAAGTACTCTTCTGGCTTACTTGTATCCTTATGATGGCTCTATTCATTCCCTCTGTTAATAGGGGAAAAGTAAATTTTTCCCGGACAACCTCCTTAATCTAACTGGCCTGCAGGACAAAATGCAATACAGGTTGATATTTCCTAGGGTGGACTATTGCAGCAAAACCAAACTATGGTTGGGTCAGAACTGGCCTGAGTTTAGTGATTTCCCGTGTCAAAAACTTGGACATAAAGTCCAAGTACTAGGTAAATACAACAACAAGTGAAGATAGACCAGAAGAGTGCATTGCCGGACCTGACATTTTATGGCGAATAAAGATTTAGAGAACTGTTCCAGCATTGCCAATCTAATAATAACCCAGTTGATAATGGCCCGATTTGGCCCAGCAGACCCGAGAAACAACTACATTCTCAGAGCTCTCAAGACTAAAGAAATTGGACTGAGTGGGATGCACATTCCTACTGAAAAATGAAGGAGTCCATGATCAGATTTTTAAACTCTCCCAACCCTCCAAAAGTTTAAGGTATCATTTACTTGTGCACTTATATGTCACACTGACAAAATGAACAGTTTTACACTTTGATAACACTCTGATTTCAGTCATTCACAAGGCTCTTTTCAATCAACACAATGGCTGGGCTCACAATGTACGTACCCTGGATGAAGGTTGTTTAGCCTTAGAGGAAACCAAACTTTTAAGAAATTCAACCTCACACTAAAGCAAAAACAATTTGCTTTGGTGTTTACTCACTACAGTCATTCTTAAAAAAGCCTAGATTGAAGTCAGAGAGAAAAAGTTTGGTTAATTCTCTCCGGTGTTTTGGCGGCCTCCTAGACCTGATAGATGATGTTGGGGGAGAGTTGGCTGCGCTGAATTTTTGCTGCCTGACCGTTTTGTTCTTAGAGGGATAAGCCAGTGCTCCAAGAGTTTGACTGTAGCTTACACCTTTGTCCCCACTATAAACAGTGTAAAAACATTTCCCCGTGAAGTGTTTATATGTATGGGTATATCAGAAGAGATAATGTTCAGCTGACAGTTATTGAAAGTGTATGGTTAGCTTTAAAAAAAGATTGGTCCAATTTAATTTCATTATTTTTTAACTGGTTATTTTATTTTTCATTTATACTCCTCCCCCCTCCTTTCTTTCTTTACTCTTTTGATCTTTCTTATACTTGAATATCAGATTCTATGACTACAATTTTATGATGGTATCTATACACCAATGGATACTTATAGATACTGGATCCAGGCATCTCTATGCCGACCCATATGAACTGAATATCATTCCTTTGCATCTTTGTTAATCTACAACTACCAGGATCTCTAATTGTTCACCATTATTTGCACTTGGGCTCTGCATAGCCACGTTTATGTGTGTCTGCCTTTGAATTCTTCCTTTCAATAAAAAGATTTAACAGAAAAAAAAAAAAGATTGGTTTTACTGTTTTGTCTCAAATTAGCCCAGGAGAAATGTTTTAAAGGAGTCCAGGATTAGAAAAAGACAGCTGCTTTTTTCCAGAGAAAGCACTACTCTTGTTCTTGATTTGTGTATTTTGCAACTCAGGTTCGTTGAAGTGAATTAAAGCTGAAATGCAGTGGCGTAGCTACCACAGAGGCTGGGTAGGCAGTTGCTATGGGGCCCGAGCAGGAGGGGAGCCTGGGGCAGAAGGTAAGAGCATGTGTCCTTCTGCTAAACCCCTTATGTACTGCAGTGTGTAAGTGACCCAATGTTTACTTACATGCTGCAACACAAAAAAAGGGTTAACAAGCAGAAGACAGAGATCTCTGCTTTACTGCTCTGATAACTCTGACCTCTGTTCTCCAGATGCGCAATCAAGTAGGAAAATGTGCAGAGCTCCCTGCAGAGGTCAGGGGTTATCAGTGCACCAGCAGTAAAGTAGATATCTCCTTGACTTTGGGTCACTTACACACTACAGTACAGTAGTAGGGGTTAAGCAGAAGGTAGTCTGCTCCTGCCCCTATTTATTTTAACCATAAAGACTCCTAATGGGCCCTTGTAGGTAAAAACAGTGGACTGTCATAGCAAGCAGCCATTGTCTCTCTGCTCTGCCAGTCACTCTAGTCGTTACATGACAGAGAATTATATATATATATATATATATATATATATATATATATATATATATATATATGCAGAGCTTTATGTTGTGCGTAGGGGAGGGGGGCCCTTAAATTCCATTTTTTGCTATGGGGCCCTGTGAATCCTAGCTACGCCCCTGCTGATATGTAATACCAAAAACAACTAGAGGACAGGATTAGGTGTTTTTTGTAATCCTGGACAATCAGACAACTCAATCACACTCTTTGCTAAGGGATGGGCTGTGACTCAATAAGGTTTATCATAAAATTATTCATTATTGTTGTAATAATAACTGTTCAGCATTTGGGCCCGTTTTCCCATTTGCTTCAATTATTAAAAAAATGGATTAAAATAGATCAGGTTTTTCTTATATTTTTTTTAGGATACTCAAAAATGTGGTTGACCATGGTTTTCTATATGTTAAAAGTAACCATTTAAAAACGAATCCTTTAAGCAGACTGTAAAAATGCAGTGTGACCCCAGCCTTAGTTGGGTTAGTGAAATACAAGGAATACCACACTAGGAATGGAAAGGGGACTGGGAAACCCAGTGCTTCATCTACTCTTAAATGCTATTTACTTAAAAAAAAAAACTTAAAATCTAAGAGGAGTTGGATAGTAGAGGGAGGAAAAAAAGATGCCCAGTTTCTTGAAAGATTGAGTTTTTGATATAGGGAGGATATGATGTTTGACAAAGAAGATAGACAAGCACAGGTGCTTTGTAAGCATGCAGGGGTAATATCACAAGGAGGCAGATAAAAACAAGAAGAAAGAAGGTAGACTGGAGAGAGAAGGTGGACCAGGGTTAGGAGAGATATCACCAGCCACTAGAAGCATCAGCAAAGACATATCATATAGATAAGGGATTTGCACATGGTAGAAGTTGTTTGGTCCTGGAGGATAGTTTAATTAAATTATATTTAACTACCTGCACTAAAGTTGAGTGAACAGCTATTGATACACTGCGGAATAAAATTGAAAGGAGTCTTTGACAAGTGTCCCTGATAATTTATATACATTCCATGGTGTACTACCTCAATAGCTTAGTGCATAAAAATAACAGTAGCAAAGTGCCATTCATGATGGTGGCTGCCATAACCAATAAGTTGAATATTATGTCAAGTAACACCTCACAGAAAAATTGGTAATACAAATATTCCATTAGGGGTGGCTTTATATACCACAAGGCCTTAACTTAGCAAAATGTGAAAGGTGAAAAGGTCATAAGACTTCTCAAATAGTATATAGCGTAGTGTGTAAACAGAATCATACTGTTATAGTATGCTGTCATACATACTTGTGAAGTTTAACGTGAATAAATGACATATAAAACACTACAAACACTGACCAAAAATGGGTCTCCCTAGTTTTTCCAGTTAATACTATTATAGAGATACGAAGTGTCGGACTGGGGTATCACCAAAGAAGAACCAGAGAAAAACAACTTATCAGTCAGTGTTTGTGCAGATTCTAAAGTGGTGGTAATACTAGAACTAGCGCACTTCATTATAGGTCTATTACAAGCAGAGGTAGTGGCAATACTAGAACTAGCGCACGTCATCATAGGTCTAATACAAGCATCAGCAGAGGTGGTGGTAATACCGAAACTACCACATGCCATGATAGACCTAGTACAACCGGCATCAGAAGTGCTGGTAATACCGCATGCCATAAAAGGCCTAGTATAAGTCACAGCAGAGGTGGTAGTAATACCAGAACTACCACATGCCATGATAGACTTAGTACAATCGGCATCAGAAGTGCTGGTAATACCGCATGCCATAAAAGGCCTCGTATAAGTCACAGCAGAGGTGGTGGTAATACCGGAACTACCACATGCCATTATAGGCCTAATGTAAGCAGAAGGAATGCCCCAAAATCATTTTCAGGGAGTAGGAACAGAATACACACCCCATAATGTCAAAAAGAAATGACATTGAATTGTTGAAATTGGCTTCTTCCCAGGGAGTAGCAGTAACAAGTTTGACCCCAGGTACAGGGAAGATGGAATGACACTGGATCTTTGAAATTAGAAATGACTATGTACTCTGTAAATAAACTTTTATTTTAATCACAGTTGAGAAGCACGGTGGATGGCCAGTTAGCAAAGATGCCAGTGCAGCAGTGGTGACAGGGACCAATGTGCCATTGAATTTTTTAAAATACATTATTATTTTAATTAAATGTGATCATTTTTAATATATATTTATAAAAAAAAATATTAAATGTGCACTAGTTATGAGACAATGAGATGAGAGTCAGCAACAGGTTTGAAACGCCATACAGTGGAGACAAAATGGAAGAGCAACTGGGTTTAAAACTCCATACAGTGAAGGAGAAGAAATGGCTTTTTACAAAGTTACAAAGAGAAAGCCATAAAAACATTATCCCTCAGGGATGATTTAACTCCTTGAAGTGTACCCATCGTTATAACTTTAAATCAACAGTAAATGTGAAATAAAGCAAATTTGCTATTTAAATTATTTTTTTTTTTTTGTTGTATCATGCTGTAAAACAAAGCTGAACTTACCAGAAATCCAGGTCCAGTCTCCTGAAGGCAGATCTTCTGACTTGTGTTGGTTGAAAAAAGAGACTAAACACAGGAATTCTGGCCAGTACAGAAAGTCACGGCTCAATGTGTCTGTCAATCACATGACTTGCTTCTCTCTGTGAGATGGCCTG
This sequence comes from Dendropsophus ebraccatus, assembly GCF_027789765.1. Taxonomy (NCBI): domain Eukaryota; kingdom Metazoa; phylum Chordata; class Amphibia; order Anura; family Hylidae; genus Dendropsophus; species Dendropsophus ebraccatus. Next base: position 22,956,538 of record NC_091466.1, on the reverse strand, counting down.
GGAAATATAGGACTTTCTGTTATCTGACTGTTTGTTTTTTGAGAGAAAAAAAAAAAAAAAAGAGTCAGAAAACAGGAAGTGTCGTGTTTTCCAAGATGCAGGTGAGGAAGGACATACAATGTGTATCAGCATATATGGCACAAATTAAAAACTGTCAAATTGGGCCTACATAACATAAGGGAAAAATTGGACAGAGAGTGTATACAACAGAGGCTGATGGGAGCCTGAAGATTTAGAAGTGGCAGCCAATATGGTGGAAGATATCTTCTCCAGTTCGTAGGGAAGGACTGCCACTAAAGGAGAAGGTGACAGTAGAAGGGATTGGCGAGGTGGATTAATCTGCTGTGGGGATAGATTCTGCTCCTGGTAATCGTGTCAGATGCAGACCTGCAGGTGTGTCCACCAGGACTCAAAAAGAAAGTATTCTTGTTTTAGAGACCTCTCACAAAGCCATATCCTTTAAATTTAACAATGTTTGGCAGTGTTTGGGGCCAAAGCATTGCTGTCTTCAAAACTCCCACTCCAGGTAAGCAACTGGGTGAGTAAATAGAGTTCTGCCACTAAGGGTACTTGGAGGAGGCTCAAAAAAGCTTGATGGTTCCACAGGATTACTATCTATGCCATATGTTGTATCCCAGTATTTTGGTGGATCTCCTGGAACTGACTCCTCAACCCAGGCAAACTCAATAGCCACACTATAGCAGTACAGTGGTGATAATGGCCGTTTTTGCCATGTATCCATATCCTACTTCCTGCCCGAAGCCTTGATGGATGGCCTAATTTAGGGTAGCCACCTCACCCAGGAGTACCTGCACCAATTCGCATATCGATCACCATACTTTCCTCTAGTCTACTTTCAAATTCACTTTTATACAGGGGATGACACATAGCTTCCTAAGGCCCCATTAAAACCTTCGTGTAAGTTTTTACTGTTAGCAAATCCTGATCAGGAGGTCTCTAAAGGCTTCAGGAAAACATCAGGTTTTCCTGACAGTAATCTGTTTTTTCTTTCAGGTAACCATTAAGAAATGCCTTTAGGATTTCCTGATCAGAAAAAAAAAGGGTTTTCAAATGGTCTAATATGCCAACATGCATCACAAGTACCCACATAGCCCCTCGTGTACCGTGCCCCCTTCATGTACCGTGCCACCGTGCACCCCGTGTGTACCGTGACACCATGCCCCCTAGTGTACTGTGCCACCATGACCTATCGTGTGCCATGCCACTGTGTCCCCCTTATGTACCATGCCACTGTGTTCCCCTTGTGTACTATGTACTGTGCCCCCTTGTGTACCATGCCACCATTTCCCCCTTTGTGTATCATGCCCCCTTCCCCCGTGTACCGTGCTACCATGTCCCTTTTGTGTACTGTGTCACTGTCCCCCCTTCATGCCATGTGCCATCCTCTTAATCTGTTGCAGAACCACAACTCCCATTATGAACTGTCAATAGGAAATTATGGGAGTTGTAGTTCTGCAACCTGGCTGGCCGCAGGTGGCAAAACTACAGCTCCCACCACAAACTGTTAACAGGGCATGATGGGAGTTGTTCTGCAACCTGGCTGGCAAACTACAACTCCCACCATGAACTGTCAGCAGGGCATGATGAGAGTAGTAATTCTAGGGGGTAATCTCACCTGTCCTGGATCCTGCTCTGGTCGCCCTTGTCCTCTTCTTCGAGATGCCAAGGTGAGGGGGGTCAAGTTCCAGCGCGGAGGAAAGGAATGAAGCTGAATGAGGGTTGGGCAGCATGCGGAGGTCCAGGGGTGTGGGGGGGGGAGCTCAGGGCTGTGATCCAGTGCTGCCAGGAAGGGCGAATAAGGGGTCAGGCGCCGCAGCTGAGGTCTGATGGGAGCCGGGATCCAGCTGACAGGGTCCGAGATGGAATAGGGGGCTGGGCAGCGCACCTGAGGTCCTAGGGGGAGCCGGGATCCAGCTGTCAGCAACCAGGGAAAGGGTGAATGGGGGTCAGGCAGCGGGCCAGGCAGGTGAGGTCCCACAGGGAGCCGGGATCCAGCTTCCAGGGTGGGGGGCAAAATAGAGGGTCGAGTTGCAGATCGGGTGGCGGGCCAAGCAGTGCTGGCATCCGTGGGGGTGCCAATCCAGAACTCTGGACACTTTCCTGATGTGCATAAGGAAGGCCTCTGTTTTCTGGCGCTCCCTTAGATTTCTAAAAAATCCTGACCTATTTTCCGGAACCGACACCCTTCCAAAAAAATCTTGAAGGGTGTCTGTCACTAATGTAAGCCTATGTGTCCGGAAATCCGTTCGGATTTCCTTATAAGAAATCCAAGCAGATTTTTCGGACGTGTGATGGGGGCCTTAAGGTGGAAACACAGGATGGAGACTCAACTCCCTATTGATGTCTATCACACTTTTCTGTCGTGATGCATTTTCTTCTGCAAAACCACAGGCAGAAACCACCTGGACATTGATCACTACAAAACATGTTTTACTTGTTTTTCACTGCAAAAGAGTTCCTATAGTCCCACTATAGTAGCTTTAATTGTTTAGCTGTTTTAGTGCAGTTTTTAAGTTCAGCTCACATGAACCCCAATTTCTCAGCAAAGTTCGAAACACCTGCCAAATCGAACTTATGAAAAGTTTGCTCATCTCTACTTTTGATCCTTGCCTTGGTTTCTGACTTCTATTCTGGATCTGATTCGTGACATTGGTTGCCAATGCTTATGATAGACTCTTGTAGTTTGAGGCGGCATTTTATATTGAATTACAGTGGTACCTTGGTTTAAGCGTAACTTGGTTTAAGAGCGTTATGGTTTAAGAGCTCACAGTTTTTCAAATTTGTGACTTGGTTTAAGAGCATTGCTTTGGTTTAAGAGCTCCCTGTACTAAGTGGGAGGGGGAGCGGGGGGGGGGGCATGGTCTGCATAGCGGGGTCTACAGCACTGTACTCTGACCCAGGCAGTCTCCCTCCCCTTCCAAATCATAGTAGATCTACTTCAGGCTGGGCCTTACATCAGGGGAATGGACTGTGAAGGTAATCTCTTCATAGCTGTAACCCCTCTCTCCTGTGCCCACATCTGCCCTGCTCATTGCTTCATACTCCCTGCATTCTCTGTCAGTCCTTATTGGTCCATACTGAGCACACACCCTTTCTCCATCACTGTCATGTGACCACACAGATCTCTGACAGCAGCCCTGCTTCTCTATCCTAGCCTGTTTTACTACACTACTGTTGTACTTTCACCTATATAAATAACAAAAGACCTAAAACCGAAAAATGTTGGTCCCCTCAAAAATAATCTGGGTGTAATGGTGGAGAGGGAAGAGGAAAAGGCCAATCTATACTGGAGTATCTTAATGAAAATAATCCTATGACGCAGCATCAGCATGGATTTATGAGGGATCGATCCTGCCAGACTAATCTGATCGGCTTCTATGAAGAGTTATAGACTGGACCTGGGGGAGGCTATGGATGTTGTGTATCTGGACTTTGATACTGTGCGGCATGAAAGGTTGGTCTACAAAATGAGGATGCTGGGACTTGGGGAAAACGTATGCTAATGGATAAGTAACTGGTTGTGTGACAGAAAACAGAGGGTGGTCATTGATGGAACATATTCAGATTGGGTTTTAGTTACTAGTGGAGTACCACAGGGGTCAGTATTGGGTCCACTTCCTTTTAATATTTTTATTAATGATCTTGTAGAGGGGCTAGAGAGTAGAATCTACATTTTTGCAGATGATACTAAACTGGGTAGAGCAATCAGCACAGAGGAGGATAATATCATATTACAGAGGGATTTGGAGAAGCTAGAGGCTTGGGCGGTGAAATGGCAAATGAAGTTTAATGTGGATAATTGTAAGGTTATGCATTTGGGCCGTAGAAATAATAAGTACAGCTGGGTAAAACTACTTCCGAAAAGGACCTGGGGGTATTGGTGGACAGTAAACTCAACTTTAGTGATCAGTGCCATACAGCACCTGCCAAAGCTGATAAAATAATGGGATGCATCAAAAGAGGTATAGATGCTAAAGATGAGAACATAGTTTTGCCTCTTTATAAATCACTGGTCAGACCACATATGGAATACTGCTCACAGTTTTGGGCACCGGTATATAAGGACACAGCTGAACTGGAGCGGGTGCAGAGGAGGGCAACAAAGGTCATTAAGGGAATGGGTGGGTTACAGTACCAAGATAGGTTATCAAGATTGGGGTTATTTACGCTAAAAAAAAAACTTCTTAAGGGGCGATATAATATTACAAGTTATGGGCATTAGATTTCCGGTGATACGTTGATCCAGGGATTGTTCTGGTCGCCATTGGATTTGGGGGGGGGGGGGGGGGGGGGGGGAGTTTTCTCCCTGTGGTGGAGCTATTATTGTCTGCCTCGTGGGGGGGTTTGCCTTTTTCCTGGATCAACACAGTAGGGATTCCCTAGGTTGAACCTGATAGACTCTTGTCTTCTTTCAACCTTATTTACTATTTTACTATGTTACTAAGTTACTGCATTATGGAAATCTGCAGTTCCATCCTGTATCTACAAACTACTGCTGTTTCTTCAGGTTAATGCCCATACTATACATTCTACTACACATGCTGGTTGCTATACTGTACAGTAACTTATAATATCACATATTCTGCTGTTTCTGAATGTTTGTTTCATTTGTCTTACCTGTTATTCAGAATATAAAATCATTATTTTTGTTGTGTGGAACCAATTGTTTGCATTTCAATTATTTCTTATGGGAAAATTTGATTTGGTTTAAGAGTGGATTTTTATTACAAGCATGCTCCCGGAACAAATTATGCTCGTAATCCAAGGCACCACTGTATATCACTTTTATTTCTGACCTCCTCGCCTGTCCCTCTGACGTCAATTTTTGCCTGCTCTTCTTGTACCATTCTGCTATCTTCGGTCCGCCTGACTATTTCTTATTCTGTTTCACTGTCTTGTCTCATTCTGTGTTTCACGTACCTAGTAAAGGGAATGTCACCCAGTTTTGGCTGACCACCTGGGGTCCGGCTGGAAAATAAGCAGGGACAGTCTTGGAGGGCCGAGAGCTAGGACTCACACTGTTTGTCCATTGCTGCCCTCCTACACTATGGCTACCCACCATAGGAACTTGTGCACCTTTCCCCTGCAGCATACAAAGTTTCAATGAAGGGGAGGTATCTCAAGTGATTTAAGAATACCTGCAAAAGTTTTCCTCTTTTTTAAAATTCACTTCTTCCACTTAATAAATATCCAGCCATAATGCAGGGATACTTACATTCTCTGTCTAGCTTTAGCCATGGATATATAAAATGCATTGCTAATATATCTGGAGTCTTGGTTGACAATACAGGCTATAAAATTTGTCTTTTGCACTTGCGATTTATCCTAACAAGATCTTAGACTTCTAATCTTACTTCAAAAACTACACATTTTTCTCATGTAGTGCCTAAAAATGCAGATATAGGGGGACAGGGGCCGGCAGGGACGTAGTGATGATCAAACAGTAAGATTGATTCATCTAACAGATGTTGAGATTAATAAAAAAAAAAACAAAACATATATTCTGCAGTGCAGACTAACAAAAATGCTCTTTTTGTTCACTCAGGAAAAATTTGATCATTAACTCCTTTGTACCAAAGATTGATTAAGCTAACAGATGTTGAGATTAATTTAAGAAAAAAATATTCTGCAATGCATACTGACAAAAACTGGCTTTTTACCCACTCATGAAAAATTGGTACCATTGCTGGCAGTGAGAAGAGCCCAGCGGGGAAAACGGAGGTTCTGTTTTAACTAAATTAGGTAGCAGAACATGGCAGGAGTGATGAAGACATTTAAAAAATAGCCAATTGGAGACCTACAAAGAGGATGAGGAGAAAGAGGTGTATGCAGAATGCATCAAGCTCATATAGGTGTATCTTTCAAAATACATTCAGCTGTAACACTTGGAACAGTTTGGACACCCAGAAGTTGAATGCGTCAAGACCAAGTCCAAAAACATTGATGTTAAGGCAGTCTCTGTGTGTCATATTGCTGCCCTGCCATGCTGGCGTTGGTGATATGGTAAAAATTCATTGCCAAATGTCACCGAGTAGGGGTCTGCCACATTGCCTGCTGCTGCGGCTACTTGTGATTCTACTGCTGCTGTGTTGCTGATGCCGTTCCACCGTGACATTAGAATGTAAAGACCCAAAAGATGTCTCGAGGTGGTAAATGAGCACTTTCTCAAAATCCTGCATTCTACTATCAATTTCTGTGGGTGGAAGAAAATTGTTCACTTCGGTCTTGTAACGTGGATCAAGGAGGGTTGCCACCCAGTAATCTCTGTTCATTTTTATTGTCTTGATGCGTGGATCACATTGGAAGTAATGTAGCATCCAAGCACTCATGTATGAGATGCTACCAGGATCTCCCAAGCCTCGGGGTCAAGGGGCAGTAACAGGATCTTCCTCCTCTTCCTCCTCTTCCTCCTCCTCCTCCTACTCTTCCTACCCCTGTAATCTGTGCCAACCTCTTACCAGTGAAGGGGAATCAATACCGGTGGTGTTCACCCCTTCCTCCTCATCCCCCTTCACTTCTTCCTACTAACTGTCACCAGAGGCCTGGCTAGCCTCATGCTCTCTGCCGTGGGAGCTGTACTGCCGTCCTGCGCTCACCCTTGACCTAGAACCAGTGCCTAAAGGAGACTATACAACTGTGAAACAGTCGGGTCCTTTACATCCTCTGGTAAGTAAGGTTCCATGTCTGCCTCCTCCTCTTCCTACCCCTCCTCCATCACTGCTGAGACTGGCGCAAAGTGCCTAATGCTTGCAGTAAAAATATCACCAGAGAGGTGATGCTGTCAAGGGCAGCGTCTTGACTGACCATTTTGGTGGCTTCTTCAAAACAGGCAAGGATGCTGCACAGATCTTTTTATACACAGTATATATATATATATATATATATATATATATATATATATATATATATATATACATACACATTTATTTATACATTTTGCAAATCAAATAAAACATCAAGTGAGCCAAGTTGCTTCAACAAGTACAGAATCCTTGGTCATCCGACCGCCTAAACCTTTTGGCACCATAGTTCACTTTACCAACATCCCAATTTATACCCTCTACCACTCCTCTAACGCATTCTAACCCACCCTATGAAGGAGGAGGAGGGGAGAAAAAAACTAACACAAACCAAAAGCCTCTTCAAATCTTTTAACCTTGTTAGTTAGGGCACACGTTTCTTCAACAGAGAAAGCCTTTATACCCATCCAGTACCTTAAAATTATGACCTTGGCCAAGGCACTGAGACTGCTACACAGCAAACCTGTACTACTGTCTTCGGGGAATAGACCCAGGACCATACTCCTCACCTCAGCTTTGCAACCCAGTAGTTGTAGGTAGCAGAGTGATCGGGAAGGACAATGGTATGGTCAGGAAGGTACTCCCTCACCATCTTCCTGAACTCTTCCCCCCTACTCTGTCTAGACTGGGAACGGTTCACATAGTCTAGCTGGGGTGCCATGAAACTGTCAAAAGGCCTTGGAGAGTGTTCCCCTGCCCCTTGACAAGCTGCCTGCTCCACCCCTCCTCTCCCTCACTCTTTGGCCCACAGAACTACATCCTCTGGCACTAGTGGTGTCAGATGGGAAGTACATTTTCAGCTTCTGCACCAGGGCCTGTTGATATTGATTCACTCTTAAACTGCATTGCTCGGCAGGAATGAGAGTGGTAAAGTTCTGTTTGTACCAAAGGGTCCAGGAGGGTGAACACCCAGTAATCTGTGTTGTCAAAATATTTTTAACCCAAGGGTCACGGGAAAGACAGCCTAACATAAAGTCAGCCATGTGCGCCAAGGTCCCAACACGCAAGAACTCCCTCTCCTCGCTAACCTCAATTTCCTCCTCCTCCTCCTCCTCCTCCTCCTCCACCAATTCCTCCTCTTTAGGCCATACACACTTAACAAATATGGATTGAGCATGGGTACCTTCTTCAGTGGCGGCAGCAGTCCGCTCCTCTTCCTCCTCTTCTTCATCCTCCTTATCCTCTACTCCGTGGTGAGTAACTGACGTCAGGGTGATCTAGCTATCAAGCAAAGGATGTTCTTCACCTGTCTCCTGAGACGAAGGCAAAATCTCAGACTTCAGGCCGAGCAGGGAGGTTTGAAGCAGACACAGCACCGGGATGGTGAGGCTGATGATGGCGACATCGCCGCTGACCATCTGTGTTGACTTCTCAAAGGGGCCCAGTACCTGACAGATAGCAGACATCCACGTCCAATCCTCATTGTAGATTTGAGGTAGCTGACTGACCTGGCTACCGCTTCTCACAGAGGCCGACATTTGGCATTCCACAGTGGCTATGCGATGCTGGTAAACCCTGGCTACCATCTGGAAGGTGGAATTCCACCTCATGGGCACGTCGCACAGCAGTCTATGAGTCGGCAGTTGCAAGCGCCTTTGCACTACCCTAAGGGTGGCAGCATCCATGGTTGTGCACGGATACACCGCACCTTGGTGAGCAAGTCAGCCAAATTGGGGTAGGTCTTAAGGAACTGCTGCACCACTAGGTTGAACACGTGGCCAGGCATGGTGCATGTGTGAGGCTCCCGAGTTGCAGAGCCGCCACCAGGTTCTGCCCGTTGTCACACACAACCATACCTGGTTTGAGGTTCCTTGGCGCAGGCCAAAAATCCGTGATGCCCTGCAACAGCTCCTGGGCTGTGTCCTCTTGTCGCCTAAGCTCAGCAGTTTCAACACCACCTGTTGGCGCTTACCCACCGCACTGCTAATGCAACTAGTGCTATGAAATAGAGGCAACATGCGCGTGGAGGGTAGTAGAGAGGAGGAGGAAGAAGAGGAGGAGAAAGGGGTGTACAGCTCATGAGAGACCACGACCGAGGTAGGCCCCGCAATCCTCGGTGTGGAATGCACATGAGCGGAACCAGGGTCAGACTCTGTCCAAGCCTCCTTCAAGTTGACTTAATGTGTCGTCAGGGAGATATAGTGTCCCTGCTCGCCAGCACTTTTCCAAGTGTCCGTGGTTAGGTGGACCTTGTCGCTGACCGCGATGATGTTATCTGACACGTGCTGGGGTAGGGCTGGGATGGCACACCGTGAAAAGTAGTGGCGGCTGGGGACAGAGTACCGAGGGACAGCCACCGCCATGAGGTTCCTAAAAGCCTCTGTCTCTACCAGCCGATAGGGCAGCATCTCCAAGCTCAGCAGTTTGCCTATGTGCACATTTAGGGCTTAAGGTGAGTGGCAGTGTATTTGCACTTCGTTCAATGGTCTGCTGCAGGGATAGTTGAACGCTGCGCTTGGAGGGTGTGGAGAATAGTGGAGGTGAAGGGGTGCATGTAGGGCGGGAGGCGCTCGTGCCTGGGGCCTGGGCGGGGGGACTGACACAGCCAGCACGTGCCACAGGGGGAGGAGCACGGGTGCGACTTGCAGTCACTGAACGGCCTTGGTTTCACTGAGTGGAGTGTTTAGCACTCATATGCCTGCGCATGCTGAAAGTGGTTAGGCTGGTAGTGGTGGCTCCCCTGCTGATCCTGGCGTGGTACACGTTGCACACTACAGTCCGTCGGTCATCTGCAATTTCTTTAAAAAACCTCCAGACTTGGGAACATCTACCCTGGCCACAGGAGTTTGACTCCGTGAAACAGTTGCTGATCTATTCTCTCTGCCCCTGCTTCTTCCTCTGCCCACCCTTCTTCCTCTTCCAACCGGTCCTGCGGGTAAACTTGCCTCCCCCTCAGAAGCACGGTCTTCACTAGGCTTATCCACCCAACTCGGATCAGTCACCTCGTCCTCATCCACCAGCTCTTCCTCCAATTCCTCACTCTCCTCCTCACTTTGAGTTACATCCATGACAACAACCTCACTGTATGACACCCGGGTCTCATCATCTTCATCAGACACCTCTTCCAACCCCGCTTGCAAGTCCCCACTTTTATCACCTACTGACTGCGTGAGCTGCATAGTTAAGGCATCGGGACAGAATGACTGCTCTGGTTGCTCAGACTCAGGGAAGGGTCCAGAAAAGAGTTCCTGGGAGCATGGTGGTGGTGGTGGATCTGAATCCCTTCTTTCCCTGGAGGGGCCAGGCTGTGGGGAAGGAGGCTGAGCTAATGGAGCAACGGTTCCACTTCCTTGGGAAGCGTTGGTGGACTGCGTAGAAGACTGGGTGGTGGATAAGTTACTGGACACATCCGATATCCACGTGATCACCTGTTCACACTGCTGCGGCTTCAATATCGGTCTACCATGAGATCCCATGAGTTGGGCAAAGAAGCTAGGGAGTGCACGTCTGCGGTGTGCCACTGCTACCTCCTCAACCGGTGCTGCTGTGTCACCCTGCCCTGAACCACACCCTCTGCCAACTGCATCCCTTGGAACCCCACACCCTTGTCCACGACCCTTACCCCTGTGGTTCACCATTTTATGGACACTGCACAGTATGAAACTTAGATATGCCTTGCGTAAGAAATGCAGAAATCAGCAAAAATACTAGTGGTACCACTAGTTTAGGGGGGCTGTGCGATACAATCCAGAAGTGGCTGCACCTATACACACTCTGTGACACACCCTTTAATCTGTGCAAGCAGTTGTGAACTTAGATAGACCTTGCGTATGAAATACAGAAATCAGGAAAAATACTTGTGGTCCCACTAGTTTTGGGGGGCTGTGGGATACAATCCGCTAGTGGCTGCACCTATACACACTCTGTGACACCACCTTTACTCTGTGCAGGCAGTTGTGAACTTAGATAGGCCTTGCATATGAAACACATAAATCAGTCAAAATACTTCTGATCCAACTAGTTTTGGGGGGCTGTGGGATACAATCTGCAATCTGCACCTATACACACTCTGTGACACACTCTTTACCCTGTGTAAGCAGTTGTGAACTTAGATAGACCTTGCGTATGAAATACAGAAATCAGGACAAATACTTGTGGTCCCACTAGTTTTGGAGGGTTGTGGGATACAATTCGGTAGTGGCTGCACCTATACATACTCTGTGACACACCCTTTACTCTGTGCAAGCAGTTGTGAACTTAGATAGGCTTTGCGTATGAAATACAGAAATCTGGAAAAATACTAGTGGTCCCACTAGTTTAGGGGGGCTGTGCGATACAATCCGGTAGTGGCTGTACCTATATACACGCTGTGACACCGGAGGTAGCTGAGGGGTTGGGGCAGTGTGTGGGGTCCGTCCCGGCCCCCCCCCCTTATCGACGATCGTCGCTATTAACGTTATAGCGGCGACCGTCGGTAAAGAGGATTACCGGTGCTGCCGCCGCCTTTCATCTCCCCCCGCCGTGAATCTACGGCGGGGGGGAGATGAAATAAGTGTCCCCCAGACCTCAGATCAGACCCCCCTAGTGCCCCGATAACTAACCCCCCTCCCCCGGCGGCCATCATTTCCAAGATGGCCGCCGCCATCGCTGTGAACCGACTAACGTCGGTTCACAGCGATGAAAGAGTTAAAATGAATGAAAGTCATCGGGGACCCCCCTGTGGGGTCCCGGTACAAGCGATCAGCGGTATATACTATATACCGCTGATCGCTTGTGCCATGTGCTCCCGGCACTTTTTATCCCCTGTCACCATAAATGATTGGTGACAGGGGATAAAAAGTGATGTCCCCCCCACCCCCCAAGTCGCCCCCCACCCCCCCCTGTCACCCCCGTCCCCCAGTCACCCCCCCTTCCCCATTTACTCACCGGAACCACGGAGCTCCTTCCTCCTCGACGTCCTGGCTGGTTATGAAGTGCGCATGCGCTTCACAACCAGCCAACTCTGAAAATTTAAAGTGACAGAGACCAATTTGGTCTCTGTCACTGAACTATGATTACTGTGATAGAAAATATCACAGTAATCATAGTAATACAGTGAAAATGAATATGTAAAGTACAAAAAGTGACAAACATACAAAAAAATAAAACACACACTTTTTATTATAGTAATAATTGCAGTTTACTCCCAAATTACCCCTTACCCCTCCCCAGATTACCCGTAACCACCGCACGTTGCCCGTAACCACCGCACGTTGCCCGTAACCACCGCACGTTGCCCGTAACCACCGCACGTTGCCCGTAACCACCGCACGTTGCCCGTAACCCCCTCCAGATTGCCCGTAACCCCCTCCAGATTGCCCGTGACCCCCTCCAGATTGCCCGTAACCACCCCAAATTACATATACCCACCCCAGATTACCTATAAGCACTTCAGTTTATCAGTAACAATCCCAGATTGTCTGTAACCCTTCCAGGTTGCACATAACCCCCCAGGTTCCCCGTAATCATGCCAGATTACATGTAACCCCCCAGATTGCACGTAACCACCGCGCGTTGCCTCTGACCACGCCACGATGCCTCTGAGCACGCCACGATGCCTCTGACCACGCCACGATGCCTCTGACCACGCCACGATGCCTCTGACCACCGCACGTCGCCTCTGACCTCCACACGTCGCCTCTGACCTCCACACGTCGCCTCTGACCACCGCACGTCGCCTCTGACCACCACACGTCGCCTCTGACCACCCCAAATTGCCAATGACCCCCTCCAGATTGCGGTGCCCATGTCAGATTACAGGTACCCACCCCAGATTGCCTATAAGAACTTCAGTTTATCCGTAACCCCCCCACATTGCCCGTAACCACCCCACGTTGCCCGTAACCACCCCAGATTGTCTGTAAGCACTGCAGGTTGCCCGTAACCAGCCCACGTTGCCCGTATCCACCCCAGATTGTCTGTAAGCACTGCAGGTTGCCCGTAACCAGCCCACGTTGCCTGTAACCACCCCAGATTGTCTGTAAGCATTGCAGGTTGCCCGTAACCACCCCACGTTGCCCGTATCCACCCCAGATTGTCTGTAAGCACTGCAGGTTGACCGTAACCACCCACGTTTCCCGTAACCATCCCAGATTGTCTGTAAGCACAGCAGGTTGCCCGTTACCAGCCCACGTTGCCCGTTACCAGCCCACGTTGCCTGTAACCAGCCCATGTTGCCTGTAACCAGCCCACGTTGCCTGTAACCACCCCACGTTGCCGTAACCACAGCAGGTTGCCCGTGACCACCACACGTTGCCCATAACCACCCCACGTTGCCTGTAACCACCCCAGGTTGCCTGTAACCACCCCAGGTTGCCGTAACCACAGCAGGTTGCCCGTGACCACCCCATGTTGTCCGTAACCACCCCAGATTACCTGTAACCACCTCAGGTTGCCCATAACCACCCCTGGTTGCCCGTAACCACCCCACATTACCTGTAATCTCATTTTTTTTTATTTTATTTTAGTAACTGCGCTATTCTAATAACCATTACTAGCTGCGGTTTTGCTCCTGTAAATTGGCGCTCCTTCCCTTCTGAGCCCTGCTGTGTGCCCATACAGTGGTTTATACCCACATATGATGTACCGTTTTACTCAGGAGAACCTGCGTTACAGATTTTGGGGTACATTTTCTCTCCTGTTCCTCGTCAAATTGAGAAATTTCAAACTAAACCAACATATTATTGGAAAAATTCGAGTTTTTCATTTTTACTGGCCAATTTTCAATACTTTCCTCTAATACCTGTGGGGTAAAAATGGTCACCACACCCCAAGATGAATTCTTTGAGGGGTGCTCTTTCCAAAATGTGGTGACTTTTGGGGGGAATCTATTCTGCTGACACTACAGGGGCTCAGCAAACGCACCTGGCGCTCAGAAACTTCTTCAGAAAAATCTGCACTGAAAATGCTAATTGGCGCTCCTTCCCTTCTGAGCCCTCCTGTGTGCCCATGCAGTGGTTTATGCCCACATATGGGGTACTGTTCTACTCAGGAGAACCTGCTTTACATATATTGGGGTGACATTTCTCTCCTGTTCCTCGTGAAATTGAGAAATTTCAAACTAAAGGAACATATTATTGGAAAAATTCGAGTTTTTCATTTTTACTGTCTACTTTTGAATACTTTCCTCAAATACCTGTGGGGTCAAAATGCTCACCACACCCCAAAATAAATTCTATGAGGGGTGCACTTTCCAAAATGGAGTGACTTATTGGGAGATTTTACTCTGCGGACACTACAGGGGCTCTGCAAACGCACCTGGCACTCGGAAACTTCTTCAGCAAAATCTGCATTGAAAAAGCTAATTGGCGCTCCTTCCCTTTTGAGCCCTCCTGTGTGCCCATACAGTGGTTTACGCCCACATATGGGGTACCATTGTACTCAGGAGAACCTGCTTTACATATATTGGGGTGACATTTCTCTCCTGTTCCTCGTGAAATTGAGAAATTTCAAACTAAAGGAACATATTATTGGAAAAATTTTAGTTTTTCATTTTTACTGTCTACTTTTGAATACTTTCCTCTAATACCTGTGGGGTCAAAATGGCCACCACACACCAAGATGAATACTTTGAGGGGTGCACTTTCCAAAATGGAGTGACTTATGGCGAGATTTTACTCCGCTGGCACTACAGGGGCACTGCAAACGCACCTGGCGCTCGGAAACTTCTGCAGCAAAATCTGCATTGAAACAGCTAATTGGCGCTCCTTCCCTTCTGAGCCCTCCTGTGTGCCCATGCAGTGGTTTATGCCCACATATGGGGTACCATTGTACTCAGGAGAACCTGCGTTACAAATTTTGGGGTACTTTTTTCCTCTTGTTCCTCGTGAAATTGAGAAATTTTAAACTAAACGAACATATTATTGGAAGAATTCGAGTTTTTCATTTTTACTGTCTTCTTTTGAATAATTTCCTGTAATACCTGTGGGGTCAAAATGGTCACCACACACCAAGATGAATTCTTTGAGGGGTGCACTTTCCAAAATGGGGTGACTTATGGGGGGTTTTCTCTCTGCTGACACTACAGGGGCTCTGCAAACGCACCTGGCGCTCAGAAACTTCTTCAGCAAAATTTGCATTGGAAAAGCTAATTGGCGCTCCCTTCCTTCTGAGCCCTGCTGTGTGCCCATACAGTGGTTTACGCCCACATATGGGGTACCGTTGTACTCAAGAGAACCTGCTTTACAAATTTTGGGGTGCTTTTTGTCTCATATTCCTTTTGAAAATGAGAAACTTTAATCTAAACGTATATATTATTGGAAAATTTAAATTTTCAATTTTTTTACTGCCTAATTGTGAATACTTTCCTTCAGCCCCTGTAGGGTTAAAATGCTCATTATACCCCAAGATGAATTCTTTAAGGTGTGTAGTTTCCAAAATGGGGTCACTTATGGGGGTTTTCAGGATACCAGACTTCTAAATCCATTTAAAAAAAGAACTGGTCCCTAAAAAAATCAGTTTCACGAAAATGTGATAATTTGCTGATAAATTTCTAAGCCCCATAACACCCTAAAAAAGTAAAATATGTTTACCAAATTATGCCAGAATAAAGAAGACATATTGGTAATGTGACTTAGTAACTAATTTATGTGCTACGACTTTCTTTTTTTAGAAGCAGAGAATTTCAAAGTTCATAAAATGCAAATTTTTTTAATTTTTCATGATATTTTGATGTTTTTCACAAAAAACACACAAAGTAGTGACCAAATTTTGCCACTAACATAAAGTGCCATATGTCACGAAAAAACAATCTCAGAATCGCTAGCATACGTTAAAGCATCACTGAGCTATAAGAGCATAAAGTGAGACAGGTCAGATTTTGAAAAATTAGCCTGGTCATTAAGGCCAAAACTAGCTGCAGCACAAAGGGGTTAAATTGACTTCCTTAAATTTCCTGACATCTGCAGGTATTTGTATCCCCAAATATTCAAGGGAGTCCCCCAACCACAGGACGACAACTGGTTGATTTGTAGCATGCTTTTCCCCATCTAATGGGAGCAATGATGATTTTCCAAGTTCACCCTGAGACCGGAGAACTTCCTGAACCTAGAGACAATTTCAATTATTTTACTTATGGAGCCCTCCCCATTCCTTAAGAAGAGAAGGATTTCATGTACATAAAGTGGACATTTCTCTCACTGAACGTTAATTCCGAAACCTAGCAAGTCCTCGGACCCTCTCAATCTGGCCACCAAAGCTTCTATATACAGGGCAAACAGCAGGGGCGACAGAGGGCATCCCTGCTGTGTTCCCCTAAAAGGGCTAAACCAGTTTGTAAAGTCATCATTAACCGCCACCTTGGCCACCGGAGAGGCGTACAATAACTTGACCCATGAGATGAATGGGGAGCCTAACTCAAATGCTTCTAAGACATCTCAGAGGAAGCCCCACTCTACCCTGTCTAAGGCCTTCATAGCGTCCAATGACAGGATGGAGCGAGGGACCCCCCCCCAAAAGAATGTTAGCGAAAGCCCTAGCTATATTGTCATGCATGAGACGGCCCGGAACAAAACCTGTTTGTTCAGGACCGATAAGGTCTGGAGTCACCCAGGCTAACCTCATAGCAAGAAATTTCGCCAGAATCTTACAATCAGTACAGCCAGTTGTATTTAACAGCGAAATCAGCCCGAATGACTATGCTGGCCCCGCCAGAGGGGGGCCAGCATGAGGGAGGGATGAAGCGGTCTGGCCGGTCCCCTGAAGATGATGTGTTAGACCCAAAATAGTGGCCGGGGTCAACAGTGATTAAATGAGTATAATGCACCACACTACCAGGTAGTGGGGGAACACGGGGAAGGGGGCAATTTACTTAAACAACACAAATTACAAAGTTGTATAACTTTGTAATGTGTTTTATTTAGTGAATAAATGTGTAGCACCGCACTAAACCTTTAATGCTCTCACTTAATATAACAATCTAAAAAAATAGCCTTTAACATGTGTTAACTAGCCATTTTACAATACATGTGTTATCTATATATGAGTGTTCTATTTTTGGCACTATTTACTACACTATAATAGGGAAACAAAAAAAACATTTTCTTACTGACCTTTATTCATGTATTTATTTTTTAATTTGTTTATTTTAAAGCTATTACTGAGTGCATTTGAGAAAGCTATTGTTGTTGCACACTATTGATAGATATGTGTAAGTCTTTTTGTGCTAATTCCCAGATGCTTATAAAAATGTACAATGATTATAGCAAACTACTCTGATGTTCTATCAATAGAAGAAAATAAAAGGTCACAAAGGGATTAATTATGAGTGACTGCTTTTCAAGTTTTAATCAGCTCTGCTATTCCTGGTTGTAGCAGTGTCCAGTGTTGCACTCCCCCTGCTGATCACCACTAGGTGTTGGTGATCAGAGTGATTTTGATTGTCAACTGACTCTCTCAGTGAGCTGTCGGAATCTGGGCTGGGCTGGGCTGGGCTGGGACTTCTAGTTTGATAAGTACCAGCAATGGCGGATTATAATGTAGGCGGTTTGGGCAGCCGCCCGGGGCCCGAGGCTCCGGGGGGGCCCATGCCTTGCCGCCCACATTATAATGCCGCCCGGGAGGCCCCCTCGCCACTGCACTCTTGTGACCGCAAGCATTGTTTCGCTTGCGGTCACAAGAGTCTCCGGCTGCCTCCGTCTGATGCGCGGCTGCCGGGGGTGTCCGGTCCTCTCCCCGGCAGCGCGCGCATCACACAGCTCCTAGTGCCGCCTGGGGCCCTGACTTCCGGTACTGGGAGCGCACGTACCGGAAGTCAGGGCCCAGGCGGCACTAGG
Organism: Dendropsophus ebraccatus; assembly: GCF_027789765.1. NCBI lineage: Eukaryota > Metazoa > Chordata > Amphibia > Anura > Hylidae > Dendropsophus > Dendropsophus ebraccatus. The sequence continues at coordinate 22,938,966 of NC_091466.1, read as the reverse complement.
AGCTGTGTGATGCGTGCGCTGCCGGGGAGAGGACCGGACACCCCTGGCAGCCGCGCATCAGACGGAGAGAGGATCGACGGGGGAACGCAGGGTAGGTGAGTTGTATTTTGTTATTTTTGTGTTATTTACTCACTGGGGGGCATCTATAAAGGGGGGGGGGGCAGCTATAAGGGGGGGGAGGGGGACCAGCTATAAGGGGGGAAAGGAGGACCAGCTATAAGGGGGGGAAAGAGGGGGACCATCTATAAAGGGAGGAGGGAGAGGGGGACCATCTATAAGGGAGGGGGGAGAGGGGGACAATCTATAAGGGGGGAAAGGAGGACCAGCTATAAGGGGGGGAAAGAGGGCGACCATCTATAAGGGAGGGGGGAGAGGGGGACCATCTATAAGGGGGGAAAGGAGGACCAGCTATAAGGGGGGAGAGGGGGGACCAGCTATAAGGGGGGAAAGGAGGACCTGCTATAAGGGGGGGAAGAGGGGGACCATCTATAAAGGGAGGGGGGGAGAGGGGGACCATCTATAAGGGAGGGGGGAGAGGGGGACCATCTATAAGGGAGGGGGGAGAGGGGGACCATCTATAAGGGGGGGAAAGGAGGACCAGCTATAAGGGGGGAGAGGGAAGAGGGGGACCAGCTATAAGGGGGAAAGAGGGGGACCAGCTATAAGGGGGGAAAGGAGGACCAGCTATAAGAGGGGAAAGGAGGACCAGCTATAAGGGGGGAGAGGGAAGACGGAGACCATCTATAAGGGGGGAGAGGGAAGAGGGGGACCATCTATAAGGGGGGAAAGGAGGACCAGCTATAAGGGGGGAGAGGGAAGAGGGGGACCATCTATAAAGGGAGGGGGGAGAGGGGGACCATCTATAAGGGGGGAAAGGAGGACCAGCTATAAGGGGAGAGAGGGAAGAGGGGAACCAGCTATAAGGGGGAAAGAGGGGGACCAGCTATAAGGGGGGAAAGGAGGACCAGCTATAAGGGGGGAAAGAGGGGGACCAGCTATAAGGGGGGAGAGGGAAGAGGGGGACCATCTATAAGGGGGGAAAGGAGGACCAGCTATAAGGGGGGAGAGGGAAGAGGGGGACCATCTATAAAGGGAGGGGGGAGAGGGGGGCCATCTATAAGGGGGGAAAGGAGGACCAGCTATAAGGGGAGAGAGGGAAGAGGGGGACCAGCTATAAGGGGGGGAAGGAGGACCAGCTATAAGGGGGGAGAGGGAAGAGGGGGACCAGCTATAAGGGGGGAAAGGAGGACCAGCTATAAGGGGGGAGAGGGAAGAGGGGGACCAGCTATAAGGGGGAAAGAGGGGGGACCAGCTATAAGGGGGGAAAGAGGGGGACCAGCTATAAGGGGGGAAAAGAGGGGGGACCATCTATAAGGGGGGAAAGAGGGGGACCAGCTATAAAGAGGGAAAGAGGGGGACCATCTATAAGGGGGGAAAGAGGGGACCAGCTATAAAGAGGGAAAGAGGGGGACCATCTATAAAGAGGGAAAGAGGGGGACCATCTATAGAGGGGGAAAGAAGGGGACCATCTATAGAGGGGGAAAGAAGGGGACCATCTATAGAAGGGGAAAGAAGGGGACCATCTATAGAGGGGGGAAAGAGGGGGACCATCTATAGAGGGGGGAAAGAAGGGGACCATCTATAGAGGGGGGAAAGAGGGGGACCATCTATAAGGGGGGAAAGAGGGGGACCATCTATAGAGGGGGAAAGAGGGGGACCATCTATAAGGGGGAAAGAGGGAGACCATCTATAAAGGGGGAAAGAGGGGGATCATCTATAAGGGGGGAGGAGGGGGACCATCTATAAGGGGGGAGGAGGGGGACCATCTATAAGGGGGGAAAGAGGGGGACCATCTATAGAGGGGGAAAGTGGGAGACCATCTATAAAGGGGGACTATCTCCTATAGGATTAGCACCCTCCTCTCCTGACATCCTCTGTGCTGCTGGGACCTCCCCTATAGATCAGCACCCTCCTCTCCTGACATCCTCTGTGCTGCTGGGACCTCCCCTATAGATCAGCACCCTCCTCTCCTGACATCCTCTGTGCTGCTGGGACCTCCCCTATAGATCAGCACCCTCCTCTCCTGACATCCTCTGTGCTGCTCGGACCTCTCCTATAAGATCAGCACCCTCTTCTCCTGACATCCTCTGTGCTGCTTGGACCTCTCCTATAAGATCAGCACCCTTCTCTCCTGACATCCTCTGTGCTGCTGTGACCTTGGGGGGGGGGGCAACATCAGGGGACCAGGTGAGGTGGCGATATGTTTATTGGGGGCAGTGGAGGTGGGGTGGGCAATGCTTACTGGGGGTAGCAGCAAGGGACCAAACATTATGTTTGAGGCAGGCAGGCAGTGTTTATTGGGGACAGTGTGGGGGGGGACGGGGACGCAGTAGCAGATTATAATGTGGGCGAATTGACTGGGGGGGGGGGCAGGTTGGGTGGACAGCCCGGGGCCCAGGGTACATTTAATCCGCCACTGAGTACCAGCATTTGTTTTGTGTTCCTTGCCAGTGATAGTGCCTAGCTAGTCTAGTGTTCCAGGACCCAGCATTGTTTCCCTGCGTTACCTGGTTACTTGACTTCAACTTCCGACCTTTGACTACACCCTTGGATACGATTTTGTACTTAGCTGCTTGGCTGGTTTTTGACTTGGGCTTCTGACATCCCCTTGATTGTGTATTGTTTTATTTTGTTCTGTAATTCACTTCAGTGAAATCAGGGACTGCAGTCCAGTTGTCCGTTTGCTAATTAGAGCATCTCAGGCAAGTAGGAAGGGACAGCGAGGTGGGTGCCAGCTTCAGGGCTCACCTGTCCTTGTGTCTCCCTGTCCCTATCCTAACAACATTAACCTTTTTTTTTTTTAAATCATTTTCCAAATTAACCCCTTTCCGCAGCAGAATGTACCAGTGCATCCTGATGCTCTGAAACCCTGCTCTGAAATGGCGCAATCCTGGCTGCTATGTGAAGCCGGGGGATGCGGCTGTGCCCCTATGCCTTGTGTCTGGGGACTGATCACTGTGCACCTATACTTGGTGTATAGTGAAGGGGATCTCCCTCTTCGCAATGTAATGGTGGAGGGGACATCCCTTCTTCTTACCATGCTGGGGGGTCATTGTTGCACCGACGCTGATCCCGGCTCAGCAATTTGTAGATCTGGGCTGCGGAAGCCCTGAGTGATACAGCACTGATCCAATTGAGCAGTGCTGTATTACATATACTGCAGTGATCTCTATGAGATCTCTTGAATAAAAAAGGCTTTACTTCCTGGATAAAATGGTGATGTCACGACCCGACTCCCAGAGCTGTGCGGGCTGTGGCTGCTGGAACGGATGATGGCAGGGAGACACTGAGGGACACAGGGCCCTGGAGGGACACTGAGCATCCCTCTGCCATCATCCTCTCCAGCAGCAACAGCACGCACTGCTCTAGGAGTCGGGATGTGACATCACCATTTTATCCAGGAAGTGCCAGGAAAAAAAAGCACTTTATATGCATTTTCGGCAATAAGTTTATATTGGGGATTTTTATAACATTTGGGGGGCAATACAATACTTTAATAAAAAAAGCTTCGCCGGACTCCTTTTAACAAGAAAAGGATTTATTATTGGGTGCTTTGGAAGTAATTTTATCTCCAAAATGTGCTGGGTATCAAACATGTTGCTCAACAATGAAAAGGGAAATGTTTGGACACTTTAGAAGCCATTTAACCCCTTAATGACACAGGGCGTATATTTACGCAGGTGCGGCCACCTCGGGGAGTTCAGAGGTGGTCGCGCGGCGACTCCGCTCTGAACCGCTGCAGTTCCAGGTGCCGCATGTAGCCCAGGACCGCGGCTATTAGCAGGCACGGTTCAATCGCCGTGCGCGCTAATAAATTAAACAGATGCAGCTGTCAAAGTTGACAGCAAATCTGATTACTTATGCAGCCCTATCCCTGGTGGTCTAGTGGCAGAGATTGCTCCCCCTGGGACGTTGTCCCGGAGGAGCAATCTCCCTGTCTACTGCCGGCCGGGGTCTGCGCCGTAATGGCGCTGATCCCGGCTTGGTACTCGGTTGCTTCTGGCTGCAGCAGCCGAAAGCAATTGAGTGCCTATGTCATCGATCTATGCTGTATTACTATATATAGCATAGATCAATGAGAGATCAGAGTGCTTATACTAGAAGTCCCCAAGGGGGGCTTCTAGTATATGTGTAAAAGTAAAAAAAAAAATAATAAAAAAAAAAACCCTCCCCTAATAAAAGTTTAAATTTCCCCCCTTTTCCCATGGTATAAATAAAAATAAATAAATATATAAACAAACATGTTTGGTATCACTGTGTGCGCAATCACCCGAACTATTAATTTATCACATTCCTGATCTCGCACGCTAAACGGTGTAAGCGCAAAAAAATCCCAAAGTGCAAATTTGCGCATTTTTTGGTCGCATCAAATCCAGAAAAATTGTAATAAAAAGCAATCAAAAAGTCTCATATGCGCAATCAAGGTACCGATAGAAAGATCACATCATGGTGCAAAAAATGACACCTCACACAGCCCAATAAAAGGATAAAAGCGTTATAAGCCTAGGAATGGAGCGATTTTAAGGAACATAGATTTGTTAACAATGGTTTGAATTTTTTACAAGCCATCTCATATTATAAAAGTTATACATGTTACATATTGTTTTAATCGTAACAACTTGAGGAACATATGTAACAAGTCAGTTTTATCCCAGGGCGAACGGCGCAAAAACACATACCCCCTAAATAAACAAAATCGGAGGCATTTATTAAGTCCGGCGTTTTTTATGCCGGACGTAAAAATGCCCCCGCAGCTCCGGCGCTACGGAGATTTATGTAGAGGCGGACTGCCTCTACATAAATCCCGTGCGAGCCGTTGCGCACCGCCGAAAACCTACGCCAGCTGAGGACTGGAGTAGGTTTTCGGCGTACATTTTGGCGGAACGGATGGTAAATCGCGCGGACTCCGTTCCGCCCACTTTCCGCCCCTTTTCCGCCCCCTGGCGTACTCGGCGGAAAGTGCCGATTTGCGAATATTTTATTCGCAAATCGGCCATTTGCGTATAAAAAAATACGCAAATCGGCACTTTCCGACGAAAATCATCTGTTCGCCGGATGATACATGTGGCCCAATGTGTTTTGTTTTGTTTTTTTCTAATTTTACCACACATTGAATTTTTTTTCCGGTTTTGCAGTATACTTTTTGAAAAAATTCAGTCTGTCATTGCAAAGTATAATTAGTGGCGCAAAAAATAAGGGCATATGTGGGTCTCTAGGTAAAAAATGCAACTGCTATGGTCTTTGAAGCACAAGGAGGAAAAAAAACGGAAGTGCAAAAATGCAAGTTGGCGCTGTCCTTAAGGGGTTAATATCCACACTGTGCTGGGTATCAAGCTTGTTGTGGCTACTCAACCACACCTTAGACTAGCTGGCAGTCAGCAGAGTCATCTCATTGCCTTAGCTCCAGTGCAATCAATTCAATTTAAAAATCCTCCCTGCGGGGCCCCTGAGATTGCTACTCATATTGCCCACCTATTGTTGTATGTGTCGGATATAGTTGTCCCATATGGTGGGGGAGCTCAAAAATGACGGCATCCCCACTGTATGGGGCCACCATTATAAAAAAATAAAATTTTACTCACCTGTGACCCGTTCTCGGGCAGGCAGTGTGATGTGCACTTCCTGCGCCAGAGGCCTCCGAGGTTCTCCCGGGCAGCCGAGCATCTCATCAGAGAAGCTTGGAGACACTCGGTTGCCAGGAGAGCTTAGAAAGAATGACAGAGGCTTCAGGATCTTCCGGCACCTCTGCCATTCTCCTGAAGCTCTCCCGGTAGTCAAGCATCCCCGAGCCTCTCTGATGAGACGCTCAGTTTTCAGGGACAGCTTCTGGGACCTTTAGGGCAGGCAGTGTGCTTCACACTGTCTGCGCCAGGAACGGGACAGGAGACACACGGCTGCCGGGAACAGGTCACAGATGAGTTGATTGAGTTGATAGTTGATTTAGCTACAGTTAACCCCTGCCTGACTGCAGCAGGACTCCAGCTAGTAAACCCTGCTACAGTCAGTCAGAGGTTAACATTATTTGGCGTATAAGGTGAACCCATGAGAATCTTCTTGAAAGTCATATACTACCAGCCGTCTTATATGCCGGAAAATACGGTACATATCGCTATTTATGCTGCACGCAGATCTTGAGATACTGAACCTCCCCCGATGATTTTTAGTCTAATGCAAGTTAACAATCATGTAAAATGTACATTACAGTTGGGGAAGCGAAGCAAAGGGATAACGTGCATTAGAATAAACATCAGTGGAGGCTCAGTATCTTCATGTAGCGGAGCGAGAAATAGGTAACTGTGTAATGATCAAAGTTTGTGCACCCCTGCAATTGCCAACAGTCATTAGTGGCAGCAGAGGGGCCTTTTGTCACTTACTGTAAAATCATATAGCTTTATAAAAAAAATGTAAAAAATATGAATAATAATATGTAATGAGCGAGTACTGAAATGCTCGGGTGCTCGGTACTTGAGACGAATATTTCCCGATGCTCGGGTGCTTGTTTAGAGTGAAAAAAAATCGAGCATTTTTGCAGGGGAGTGGACCCAAGCTCGGCCCAGGGAAAGTTATGTGAGAGCCTGTCAACCTCAGAAATTGATGGAAACACAATGGAAATGGACAGGAAACAGCAGGGGCAGCATGTATGGATGACTCTGAGGCTGCCTAATCGCACCATTATGCCAAATTCTGGACAACAGCCTGTTGGTCAACCTCAAGACAATAACAATAACATTAACAATACAGTCTTCTTAAGAGGCCTTGGAATTTGAACGAATACACTTTTAATCCTTTAAAGAGTATCTAAGAGACGGCAAGTGCGTTAGCTTGTGCATAAAAAAGACCTGGTCAATCCTGCCTTCAAAACGGCTACTACAACATCCAAGGAAGGAAAGAAGCTACTGGTAAAAGGCCTGGTCAATCCTGCCTTCAAAATGGCTATAACATCCAAAGAAGGTAGAAGGTGCTGCTCAGTAGTTTGAGCACCGCCTGTTGGCGCTTACCCACGGCAGTGCTGCTGCTCCTGCTGAGCAGTGAGGTTGGATATGGCTGCACTAAAAAAGAAAGCAACCCTGCAGACTGGCTGCAGATGACAAAAGATACTGGTCACACTAGTTTTTGGAGGTCGTCATATAGTCTGTGTGTAAGTGGTGCTTTATGGTGTATGCCACCTCTTACACAGGAAACAAAAAGACAGTGTTCCAATGATGCAGACTCCTCAGAAAGCATGGTGGATACACAAAGTGTGATGGAAACGCTCACCTTTGACGGTTGTGCAAAGATAAGGCACAGTGTATATATAATATAGTGATCGGCCCGCAGCCTCTCCTATGAAGTCCTCACTGGGAACAAACAGTTACACTCCACTCCAGATCATACGTAAAGTTGGGCGCAGGTCACAACAGGTGTCAAATATAAATAAAACTATTAATTAAAACACACAACCTGTTTCAAAACGGGACTGGTGTCTATATCAAGTGTATCCGTACGTTTAGCTAACTTCATCAGGAGCTCATTATCTCCTGATGAAGTGAGCGAAACGTACGTCTGGCTGTTGTGCCAGACGGGGGGGGGGGGGGGGGGGGGGGTAGGATTTCAGTGTTGTTTTGTGGTACAGTTATTTCCTTTGTATGGTTATACTCTTTCCTCTTAATTTTGGTTCACTCCTAATCCTATTAATTTATTGCACTATTGCATTTTTTGGCAGGGGTCACATACAGTCTCCCCTTTACATTTACACATTATGTTTAGTTGCTGGGTTTCATTCGATTATCTGATATGAACCCCTGTTGCCATACAAACAGTGACCACTAGATGGTAGTGTTTCATTAACATCTACCTTAGTACATCTATTTCTGTTATACCACACTGATATCTTCCTCCCCCTCTGGTTTTGACCTCTGTGTTCCATCCCATACTTCATTTTTACCTGTTTTCATGAATTGATTTATTGAAATAAAGATTTTTGTATACCTTCATCTAATTGTGCAATTTCTTTGGTTATTAGTTTTGTATAATTGTTGCACTGTAGGATATTATAGGCAGGACTTTGTAGGCTGTCTGTGTGTGTTATGTCAGTAAATGACCCCCTTACCTGTGTTCCCCCCTACACCGGAAGTGTGGTGCATTATACTAACCGCATTCGTGTCGACCCCAGGCCGCCATCTTGTGACAATGACGACATCTTAGGGAGGCCGGACGAACAGCTCCAGCCATCCCTCAAGCCGGCCCCCCTCTGCTGCCTCATCAGCTGCTCAGCCGCGATTGGCTGAGCATAACTGTGGAGAATAACCCTTTAACATGTGTTACCTAGTAACTTTACAGTACATGTGTTATCAATATATGAGTGTATTATTTGGATACTGCTTACAGCACCATAATGGGGAGGCAAGAAACATTTTCCTTAAAGGCCTTTTTTCCCCGTTTATTTAAAGGTTTAAAAAGTAATATTACTGAGAGTGTGCATTTGAGATACCGATTGGTATTGCACAATGATGATAGATACTGTGTGTGCAATTTAATTTTGTTTTCTGTGCTAATTCCCAGATGCTTTTACAAATTTCTGATTATTAAAGCAAACTACCCCGCTTATCTATCAATAGAAGAAGATAAATGGTCACTAAGGGATTTGTTAGGAGCGTCTTTAAATAATCTACTAATACATAACAGCCTTAATGAGACAAACATGAAGTGTATCTCCCCTGGGTATACTTTACATAGGTATATATTAACCTGAATAACTGTAGCTCCTTTTAACATTTTTAAGCTAAAGACAATAGAAGAATGTGTTATTTTAAAAGTAGGTTAATAAATGTATAGATAGATAGATAGATAGATAGATAGATAGATAGATAGGAGATAGATAGATAGATAGATAGATAGATAGATAGATAGGAGATAGATAGATAGATAGATAGATAGATAGATAGATAGATAGATAGATAGGAGATAGATAGATAGATAGATAGGAGATAGATAGATAGATAGATAGATAGATAGATAGATAGATAGACAGGAGATAGATAGATAGATAGATAGATAGATAGATAGATAGATAGATAGATAGATAGATTCAGGGCCGAGATCAGTTTATTGCTCAGAGCGGCAGCTTTGTAGATGTTTGTAGAGGCAGCAGATTTTATGGAGGGACCATAAATTATATTGTATGCAACCACTGACTTTATTGATATATGTTTCATACATCACTTCGCTACAAGTGATCACTAGCCCTAAAGAATTGAAAACTTTGATACTTTTTTTTGTCTTGTCCTCACCAAGCATGGAAGGTAGTGCTGGGACAGAGTGATTTCTGAGGGAGCTGGTTTGTGTGTACAGTATGCACTTATTATGATAAGCTGCAAGTTTTGTGCACGTCCGACTTACTTATGATTTTCAATAGGCTGGGGGAGAATGAGTCAGTGTAGGCACGAGGGGGGCGCCATTTCAGGTTTCGCCTAGAGTCGGTCCTAAATAGATAGATAGATAGATAATATAGAGATAGCACACATAGAAAGTGATAAAGTAAATTATTAGATAGAGAGTCATACTGCATGACTTTTTTACTCCAAATAATTGAAAACGACTTCCAGAAGGTTGGACTTTAAAACTAATAAGTTTTCTAACCACACTAAATGGTAAGAAGAGTTATTATTTGTTTGCTACCTTTGATTCTGTTCAGAGAAATGGCACAGATAAATAAAACCATGGTTGAGGAGTTCATCTTAGTGGACTTTGCTGATTTGCACCAGATTCGGATCGTAATTTTCCTGTTTTTCCTTCTGACCTACATCACTTGTTTTATAGGAAATCTTGCAATAATCATTGTTGTGAAACTAGGACCGTCACTCCATAACCCAATGTATTTTTTCATCAGCGTGTTCTCTTCTTTAGAAATTATGTTAGTCTCAGTCATGATTCCTAAACTTTTGACTATTTTAATTGGACATAATAACAGAATATCCTTTATAGGTTGTTTCACTCAAATGTATATCAGCGGCTCTTTGGGTTGCACTGAATGCTTTCTACTTGCGGTAATGGCGTTTGATCGACATCTGGCTATTAATAAACCATTACATTACCCAACTATCATGACCAATACACTTTGTGTTGGACTGGCTATATTTCCATGGATTTTTGGATTCACCTGTATTTTAATACAGACCATTATTACGGCACAGTTGGAATTCTGCGGTCCTAATATTGTTGACCACTATTTTTGTGACTTTGCTCCAATACAAAGCTTGGCTTGTTCTGATATTTCCTTTTGTCTTATGTTCACAACCTTCGTCGCTGTTGTCAATATTGTTTCATCTTTCCTCACAATCATAGGATTCTATGTCTGTATCATAATAACTGTTTGCAAGATCAAGAGTAAGGATGGAAAACAAAAAGCCTTCTCCACCTTCACATCTCATATTACTGTAGCCAGTCTATTCTATGGTACACTTATGATTATGTATGCCAAACCCGATGCCAGCTATTATGATAAATATGTCTCTTTTTTGTATACAGCTTTCGTCCCAACAATGAATCCCTTCATTTATACCTTAAGGAACAGGGATGTGAAGAAAGTTTTCTGGAATTTGATAAACTGAAAAATAAGACCAAATATTTGGTTATTATGGTAAATGTTTGGAGAAGCATTTTAACATTTTCTTTTTGAAATATCAGGCCCCTTTCTCCCATTTTTGTCAGGATATATTTATTTAGGAATATTTATTATGTAAATATTATAGTAAACCTCTATTTGTTTTAACAGTTTAAAAAAAAAAAATGATTTTGGTTATGTTTTACCTCTTCTAGACCAAGCTCATTTTCATTTTTTCCTCCTTGTGCTTAAAAGGCCATAGCAGTTGCATTTTTACATCTACAGTACACACCCACATGAGCCCTTATTTTTTGCGTAACTTATTGTACTTTGCAATGACAGGCTGAATTTTTGCATAAAATATGCTGCGCAACCAGACGCAACGGCGAAATTGGAAAAAAAAAAACGCAATTCTTTTTCTTTGGGTGGGCTTCATTTTTAAGCCGTGTGTCTTATGGAAAAACTGACATGTTATATATGTTCCTCAAGTCTTTACGATTAAAACGACATGCAGCTTGCAACTTTTATATTATTTGATGGCTTGTAAAAAATTCTAACCATGTTAACAGATTCCCATGCTTATAACGCTTTTATCCTTTGGTCTATGGGGCTGTGTGAGGTGTCATTTTTTGCGGCATGATGTTTACTTTCTATCGGTACCTTGATTGCACATATACGACTTTTTGATCGCTTTTTATAAAAAATTTTCTGGATTCGATGCGACCAAAAATGCGCAATTTTGCACTTTGGACTCTTTTTGCACTTACGTCATTCACCGTTTGAGATCAGGAATGTGATAATTTAATAGTTCAGGCAATTACGCATGCGGCGATATCAAATATCTTTATTTATTTGTTTATGTATTTATATTTATAAAATGGGAAAAGGGGGGTGATTTGGACTTTTAATAGGGGAAGGGATTTTTTATTAATAATTTTTTTTTTTTTTTTTTTTTTTACTTTAACTAGAAGTCCCCCTGGGGAACTTGTATATACACAGCACTGATCTGTCATAGAGATCACTGCTGTGTATATACGCAGCAATGATCAGTGAGATCGGTGATACATTGCTTTGGCCTGGTGCAGGCTATAGCAATGTATTGCCGAGCCGGGATCAGCATCATTGCGACGCTGAGTCCTGGCACGGCCAGATCGCGGGTGGAGATCTGTCCCACTAGACACCAGGGAAGCACGGAGCTAAGCATCTAAATGCAGCTGTCAGGTTTGACAGCTGCATTTAGATGCTTAATTAGCTGGCGAAGCAACGGGATCCGCGCTGGCTAATAGAGGCACTCCCCGGCTGCACATAACAGCTGGAAGCAGCGCCGTTCAGAGTGGGGTCCAGGTGGGACCCCTCTCTGAACTCCCCCTGCCTCACCATGACGTATCAAATACATCACGGGACGCTAAGGGGTTAAACAATATCATATACACAGTTTTTAAAATGATTGCTTTGATTGTAAATTGATAGTAAAATTAACATTCAGGACCAAATTCTTAATTCCACCATTGTATGGAATGTAATGCTTTGAGTTTACGTTGCTTTGATAAAATAGCTCCCAACTAGAGATAAGCAAATACGATTTGATCGAGTAGGTATTCGATCGAATATTGCGGTATTCGAAAGATTTAAATACAATTGCGATGGGCGAATAGTGAAATATTCAAATATTCGATATTCGTTTGAATATCTCCACAATATTCGACTATTTGATCGAATATTCGATCCCATTAAAGTCTATGGGAACAAGTATTCGTTTATTGAAAAAGATCTATTCGACCACTTGGAGGTCACCAAGTCCACAATGACACCTCAGGAAATGATGCCAACAGCACTGGAATGCAACTGGGGCAGCAGGGGAAGCATCTAACACCCCAAAATCGCCGGTAATAAAGTCACTAGTCGATGTTATACAGGTGAATTACCTGGTTATTAAAGGGTGTATGAATATTTTATAGGTAAAGCTGGACGGCTGTATTATGTAGCACTTGGTAAACAGAGTACCTTATAGTAGCACAGCAGCCTGCTTGTACCACCCTGTGTATATATGTATGACGTAGCAGCACGTAGCCCAGGATGAACACACATACTACTCTTTTTTTTTAGATCAAGCACTCTAGCAGGAATCAGCAGCACAAAGAACTTGGTGAGAAGAGTGCTTGCACTACCCTTTGTACAGTGGTACCTCGGTTCTCAAACTTAGTTGGTTCCGGAAGGCAGTTTGAAAACCAAGCAGTTTGAAAACCGAGCATTGTCTTCCCATAGGAAATAATGTAAATGTGATTAATTGGTTCCAGCAGCCACCAATAATTACCTACAATACTCATTTATTACACTGATAAGTGCTCAGTATAATGACTACAGTACAGTACAGAACAGCACTATACTGTACAGGACATTAAACATGAGAAATGTTCATCATAACCAGCAATTAGAGTACAGTAGTAACCAACTCCTCACCCATCCTTTACTGTATAGCGTCTCCCCCATCCAAACACTGTAATGTATGGGAGATGGTGGTGCACTGCCTGTACTACTGCAATGTATATGCACTCCAGCAGTCTTATACAGCACTGTACTGTATGTGAAGCCTCACCACTGCTTAACTCGCCAGGTACAACCCACCATCCTGGCTCGCAAAAACGTTCAAAAACCAAGCAAAGTTCGAATTCCAAACACTACTTCTGGGTAAATTTTTGTTTGAATACCAAGCAGTTCGAGTTCCAAAGCGTTCGAAAACCGAGGTATTACTGTATTTATGTATGACGTAGCAGCACGTAGCACTGGATGAACACACGTATATATGTTATTGGGTCATGTGACTATGCCATCCCAATCATTGTTATTCTCGTTTCTCGCGAAGCTACGTACACCAAGGGGCTATGGCAGCCTCCCTGCATGTTGATTGGCTGAAAAAACAGGGAAGGAGGATTTGAACGCTCATCGAATATTCATCGAATATTCAGCGAACTATTCGATAATACTCTATACGATCGAATATCTATTCGATTGAACAGTGTTCGCTCATCACTAAAATACAATCGAGTAGTGTGTCGAATAGGCGGCAAACATTCAAAAGCCCTCCCATCGCACTTGGCGCTTTTTTTAATCCACTCACCATGCAGGGAGGCCATGAGGGACCCTGGGAGTACGCATGCAGCGCCACAACAGCATCTACCCTGATTACATGGCTGAACCACATGACCTTGAATATTTAAGACTTGACTTCCGCCTCTCCACCGCAGATGCGCTTTCAACCTAGTCAGGGAGAGTTCTTCGAGCAGGGAGATATAGGTTTTAATAGCGATTTGGTTAGACAGGCTTATTACTGAACCCAAAAGACTTTTTCAGGGCTAAGATCAAGCGAAAAAGTCATGTCTGGAATCTGCATCCAAAGCACTTCTCAGTGCTAAGAAATAGATGATATAACAGCAGCAGCAGCAGCTGTATTCATTCCAGTACCCTGTGTGTACAAGTGACTTATAGTGTCCCTTGTTTAGCCCACTAAGGGCACGTTAACCTTATACCTATTGTCCCAGTAGCCCAGTAAAAGGCACATGGTACCTATTGTGCCAGTTGCCTAGTAAAAGGCACATGGTACCTATTGTGCCAGTTGCCTAGTAAAAGGCAAGTGATACCTATTGTGCCAGTTGCACATTAAAACGCAAGTGATACCTTTGGTGCCAGTTGCCTAGTAAAAGGCAAGTGATACCTATTGAGCCAGTTGCCTAGTAAAAGGAATGTGTTACCTATTGTGCCAGTTGCCCATTAAAAGGCAAGTGATACCTATTGTGCCAGTTGCCTAGTAAAAGGCAAATGATATCTTTTGTGCCAGTTACCCATTAAAAGGCAAGTGATACCTCTTGTGCCAGTTACTGTACATAATTACATAGTTAATTAGGTTGGAAAAAGACACATGTCCATCAAGTTCAACCAAGGAGGGGGTGGATACATGGAAGGGGGAGGGGTGATAGGTTCTATACATATGCATTTAAGTTATTTTGGTCTAAGAACTTGTCTAGCCCTGTTTTGAAGCCCTCTACTGTTTTTGTTGTGACCAGATCCTGTGGTAGACTGTTCCACAGATTCACAGTTCTCATTGTAAAGAAGGCTTGTCGCTTCCGGAGATTGAACCTTTTTTTCTCCAGGCGGAGACAGTGCCCTCTTGTCCTTTGAGGTGGTTTTACCTGGAACATCTTTTCCCCATATCTCTTGCAGGGGCCATTTATATATTTAAATAAATCGATCATATATCCCCTTAAACGTCTCTTCTCCAGACTAAACAAATTTAATTCTTTTAATCTCTCCTTATAACTAAGATGCTCTATTCCCCTTATTAGTTTAGTTGCCCGTCTGTACCCTCTCCAGCTCTAGAACATCCTTTTTATGAATCGGGTTCCAAAACTGGACAGCAAACTCCAGATGAGGGCGCACCAAAGCCTTATAAAGCGGTAATATTATATCCCTGTCCCGAGAGTCCATGCCTGTTTTAATGCATTACAATATCCAGCTGGCCTTAGAAGCAGCTGACTGACATTGTGTGCTGTTCTGTAGTCTATTATCTACAAGTACACCCAGATCCTTCTCCATCAGTTTCCTAGTAAAAGGCAAGTGATACCTATTGTGCCAGTTGCCCATTAAAAGGCAAGTGATACCTATTGTGCCAGTTGCCTAGTAAAAGGCAAGTGATACCTATTGTACCAGTTGCCTAGTAAAAGGCAAGTGATACATATTGTGCCAGTTGCCCAATAAAAGGCAAGTGATACCTATTGTGCCAGTTGCCTAGTAAAAGGCAAGTGATACCTATTGTGCCAGTTGCCCATTAAAAGGCAAGTGATACCTATACTGCCAGTTGCCCAATGAAAGGCAAGTGATACCTATTGTGCCAGTTGCCCATTAAAAGGCAAGTGACACCTATTGTGCCAGTTGCCTAGTAAAAGGCAAGTGATACCTATTGTGCCAGTTTCCCAATAAAAGGCAAGTGAAACCTATTGTGCCAGTTGCCTAGTAAAAGGCAAGTGATACCTATTGTGCCAGATGCCCATTAAAAGGCAAGTGATACTTATTGTGCCAGTTGCCTAGTAAAAGGCAAGTGATACCTATTGGCCAGTTGCCTAGTAAAAGGCAAGTGACGCCTATTGTGCCAGTTACCCATTAAAAGGCAAGTGATACCTATTGTGCCAGTTGCCTAGTAAAAGGCAAGTGATACCTATTGTGCCAATGGCCCATTAAAAGGCAAGTGATACCTATTTTGCCAGTTGCCCAATAAAAGGCAAGTGATACCTATTGTGCCAGTTGCCCATTAAAAGGCTAGTGATACCTATTGTGCCAGTTGCCCATTAAAAGGCAAGTGATACCTATTGTACCAGTTGCCTAGTAAAAGGCAAGTGATACCTATTGTGCCAGTTGCCCATTAAAAGGCAAGTGATACCTATTGTACCAGTTGCTTAATAAAAGGCAAGTGATACCTATTGTGCCAGTTGCCTAGTAAAAGGCAGGTGATACCTATTGTGCCAGTTGCCCATTAAAAGGCAAGTGATACCTATTGTGCCAGTTGCCTAGTAAAAGGAAAGTGATATCTATTGTGCCAGTTGCCCATTAAAAGGCAAGTGATACCTATTGTGCCAGTTGCCTAGTAGAAGGCAAGTGATACCTATTGTGCCAGTTGCCTAGTAAAAGGCAAGTGATACCTATTGTGCCAGTTACCCATTAAAAGGCAAGTGATACCTATTGTGCCAGTTGCCTAGTAAAAGGCAAGTGATACCTATTGTGCCAATTGCCCATTAAAAGGCAAGTGATGCCTATTTTGCCAGTTGCCCAATAAAAGGCAAGTGATACCTATTGTGCCAGTTGCCCATTAAAAGGCTAGTGATACCTATTGTGCCAGTTGCCTAGTAAAAGGCAAGTTATACCTATTGTGCTAGTTGCCCATTAAAAGGCAAGTGGTACCTATTGTGCCAGTTGCCCATTTAAAGGCAAGTAATACCTATTGTGCCAATTGCCCATTAAAAGCAAGTGATACCTATTGTGCCAGTTGCCTAGTAAAAGGCAAGTGATACCTATTGTGCCAGTTGCCTAGTAAAAGGCAAGTGATACCTATTGGCCAGTTGCCTAGTATAAAGCAAGTGATACCTATTGTGCCAGTTGCCCAATAAAAGGCAAGTGATACCTATTGTGCCAGTTGCCTAGTAAAAGGCAAGTGATACCTATTGTGCCAATTGCCCATTAAAAGGCAAGTGATACCTATACTGACAGTTGCCCAATAAAAGGTAAGTGAAACCTATTGTGCCAGTTGCCTAGTAAAATGAATGTGTTATCTATTGTTCCAGTTGCCCTTTAAAAGGCAAGTGATACCTATTGTGCCAGTTGCCTAGTAAAAGGCAAGTGATACCTATTGTGCCAGTTGCCTAGTAAAAGGCAAGTGATACCTATTGTGCCAGTTGCCTAGTAAAAGGCAAGTGATACCTATTGTGCCAGTTGCCTAGTAAAAGGCAAGTGATACCTATTGTGCCAGTTACCCATTAAAAGGCAAGTGATACCTATTGTGCCAGTTGCCTAGTAAAAGGCAAGTGATACCTATTGTGCCAGTTGCCTAGTAAAAGGCAAGTGATACCTATTGTGCTAGTTGCCCATTAAAAGGCAAGTGATACCTATTGTGCCAATTGCCCATTAAAAGGCAAGTGATACCTATAGTGCCAGTTGCCTAGTAAAAGTCAAGTGATACCTATTGTGCCAGTTGCCTAGTAAAAGGCAAGTGATACCTATTGTGCCAGTTGCCTAGGAAAAGGCAAGTGATACCTATTGGCCAGTTGCCTAGTATAAAGCAAGTGATACCTATTGTGCCAGTTGCCTAGTAAAAGGCAAGTGACACCTATTGTGCTAGTTGCCCATTAAAAGGAAAGTGATATCTATTGTGCCAGTTGCCCATTAAAAGGCAAGTGATTCCTATTGTGCCAGTTGCCTAGTAAAAGGCAAGTGATACCTATTGTGCCAGTTGCCTAGTAAAAGGCAAGTGATACCTATTGTGCCAGTTGCCTAGTAAAAGGCAAGTGATATATATTGTGCCAGTTGTCCATTAAAAGGCAAGTGATACCTATTGTGCCAGTTGCCCATTAAAAGGCAAGTGTTACCTATTGTCCAGTTGCCCAGTAAAAAGCTACAATGAAGAAGGGTAGTGCAAAGGGACGGGAATATGCGGTTCAGGCACAAGTTGTGTGCAAGCACCTGGACAATCAACGGCGCAGGCAGGTTTACGTGCTTACAACATCCCTCAGTTCATGAACCGACTAGGCATAGGGCAGAGCACATCGCTGTCAAGGCCAGACCAGCAGGAACTGGTGGTCAAATGGTTATCAGATAATGCTTCCACCCAAATGTCCACAGAGTCCAGTCCTGTCGGCAGCCAAGAGTCTGGACTGCAGAAACCTCACTGTGACCCTCCTTCCACTTAAACTGCCGAATGTTCTGAAAACATTGAGGTCACCTTTGCCAAATCCCTAGAGTTGTTTTCTGGTCCTTTTCTGGCATCGGAACTGCCAGAATCCTGGGATTTTATATGTGCTCTTGTCCAAAGTTGGGAGCATCCGCCACCTCCAGCACCCACCAGGTGGAATCTAGATGGAGATTATGAGACACAATTGCAATCTGGGGAGGCAATGGATCTGTCCATTGTGCAGCAGGAGGATGACAGCGATGTAGTTGAGGAGGAGGAGGCGGTCAACGACTTAGTGACCGACCCAACCTGGCCTGTGGAGTCGTCCAGCAGGGAAAATTGTGGAGTTGTGGAGGCCCATGCCGCCCCCCAAACTGCGTCCTGAGGAAGAGGGAAGAGGCAGGGGAAAGATAGAGCGAAGGCAGGTGAGAGGCAGCAAAGCGGAGGCCCGTATCAGCCCCTCGTGCCAAGCTCCCACCGCGAGGGGCCGGGTCTCTTTGGTTTGGACATTTTTTTATGTCTGCGACGATGATAAACGGAGCGCAGTGTGCTCACTGTGCCATTCCAAAATAAGTTGGGGCTCTGAAAAAAGCAACCTTACCACCTCAGGTATGCGTCGCCATTTGGAAGGCAAGCAATGGGCAGAGTGGGAGAGAACAAACGCGGGAAAAGCTGCGTCAGGGGTCCTCGCTGCTGCCTCCTCTTTCCCTCGTTTGTCTGCTGCCTCTGCAGTCCATATGACCAGGCAGGACACTGAAGCATCGTCCTCACGTCTCGTCCTTCCACCACAGCCTCCCCTTTGCCTGTGTCCAGCACTTCGCCCGCACCTTCGTTAGCCTCCAGCCAACAATTGTCCATCGTGCAGACATTTGAGTGCAAGCGGAAGTACGCAGCGAGCCACCCACAAGCCTTAGCCCTAAACAGCCGCATCTAAAAAATGCTGGCCCTTGAGATGTTGTCGTTTAGGCTTGTAAAGACCCAGTCCCGACTCAGTCCCGACCTGATGGCGGCTGCCATGCCATGGTATACGGTCCCCAGCCGCCACTACTTTTCCCGGCGTGCCATCCCATACCTGCACCAGCACGTGTCCGGTAACATCAAGCTGGCCCTTAGATACTTGGTGAGTGCCAAGGTCCACCTCACCACGGACTCGTGGACAAGCGCCTGAGGTCAGGAAAGATACATATTCATCACGGCACACTGGGTCAATGTGGTGGAAGCTGAGAACGGGTCTCAAACTGGGAGGCACTAGCTCTGACCCCGCAAGGTAATTGCTGGTACAGGTTCTGTCAACCCCACCACCTCCTCTTCGTCTTCCACCTTAACATCTATTGTACCTCAGCCACTGGATGGAAGCGCTGCAGCACTGGCGCGGGGATACGGCAGCAGGCCGTGCTCAAGCTCCTCAGCTTGGGCAATAGGCAGCACAGCGCCAGAGAGGTGCTGAACGGCCTATTGCAGGAGACGGAAAGGTGGCTGTCGCTGCAGCTGGGACCAGGCATGGTCATGTGTGGTAACGGCCGTAATCTGGTAGTGGCTTTGGAGCTGGGAGAACTTACGCATGTACAATGCCTGGCCTACGTTTTAAAATTGGTTGTTCAACGTTTCCTGAAAACTTACCCCGTCCTCCCCGAGCTACTGGTGAAAGTGTGGCGCTTGTGCACCCACTTTTGTAAGTCCCACAGACCCGCTTCTAGCCTGAGGAAGATCCAGCAACGCCTCAATTTGCCTCAACACCGGCTAATCTGCGACGTCACAACTCGCTGGAATTCCACCTATTATATGCTGGCCCGGGTGTGTGAGCAACAGAGAGCTCTGATGGAATATCATCTCCAAAATCCCCGTGTGCCTACCTCTCAGCTGCCTCAGTTTGCCAGCCATGACTGGGCATGAATGGCAGACATATGCGAACTTTTGCGCATATTCGATTGCTCCACCAAAAGGGTCAGCAGCGATGACTCTATAGTGAGCCTAACCATCCCTCTCCTGTGCGTCCTCAAAGAAAGCCTGCTCTCCACAAAGAAGAGCAACTTATGTAGGGAGGAGGACGGGATGTCAGGAGACGTTTCACAGCATGACACTGAGAGCACTGTTGTCAGCTTCTCAGCAGCAAGGCCAGCAGGAAGAAGAGGACGACGACGACGAGATGGAGGAGGATATGGAAGAGGAGGGTGCCCATACTTTGGAGGGTAGCGCTGACGTTGGGTGTGTACCGTCGTTTAGGCGGGGATGGGGAGAGGAGGAGGAAGAGTAGGAACAGCCACATGTCACACATGGCAGAGTAAATGTTGGACTGCATGGAGAGGAACCGACGCGTTGTCCTTATAATGGACAGTAGCCAATACTGTATCTTTGCACTTGTGGACCCCCGGTATAAAGACCAAGTTTGCTCTCTTATTCCCCTACAGGAGAGGACCCGGCGGCTACTCCAATACAAGTTGGAGCTCCTGCAGACGATGATGGAGATCTTCCCGCCCACCATTGCTAGCGGAAGAGAGGAGAGTTCAACTGGAACAACATCCGCTAGGTCCACGGGCAACAAGCCAATACTGGACAAAAAGTGAGACAATTTAATGGCACCCCAGCGCAAAACATCCACCACTGAGGTGCCTCCTACCAGCAGGAGGGAAAAGTATTGGCGGATGTTTAGGGAGTACATGGCAGTCCGTGACCCTGTCCTCCCCGATCCCTTGGGGCCATACATCTATTGAGTGAACAAGCTGGACACATGGCTGGAGCTGTCTCTCTATGCTTTGGAGGTGCTGGCCTGCCCTGCCGCCAGTGTGCTGTCAGAGAGGGTCTTCAGCGCAGCCGGGGGAGTTCTAACCGATAAACGCAGCCGGCTGCTTATAAAGATGAACAACAACTGGATAGATCCAGAGTTCCGAACTTGTCCACAACAGTAAAGCAGCCAACAGTGAAGTGCCTTGTGCACTTCCCCCTCACATTACCTCCTAGTACTCCTCCCCAACCTCCTACTTCCTCCTTAACCACTGACTGCACCTGTAGGGCCGACTAGACCCAATTTTTCCAGGGGGTCGCTTCAAGGGCCCCCAAGTGATTTTCAAAAGGAAAAACCTTTTGGGCCTACTATGGCCAATGTTTTCGGGGGCTCAACTCAAGCCCCCCCCCCCCTATCTAATTTTTCCAGGGCTCAACTGATGGGCCTGAAACTCATTTTTCCAGGGCTCATCTGATGGGCTTCAACCTAATTTTTCCAGGGCTCACCCGATGGGTTTCAACCTAATTTTTCCAGGGCTTGCTTGATGGTTCTCAACCTAATTTTTCCAGGGCTCACCCGATGTGCTTCAACCTAATTTTACCAGGACTCACCTGATGGGCTTCAACCTCATTTTTCCAGGGCTCACCCGATGGGCTTCAAATTTTTCCAGGGCTCACCTGATGGGCTTCAACCTTATTTTTCCACGGCTTGCTTGATGGTCTTCAACCTAATTTTTCCAGGGCGTACCCTATGGGCTTCAACCTAATTTTTCCAGGGCTTGCTTGATGGTCTTCAATCTAATTTTTGGAAGGCGGAGCTGAAGTGCCTGCCTGCTTTCTTGTTCTTGGAAGGCTGAGCTGAAGTGCCTGCCTTTCAGCATAGTATATTCAAAAACCAATGGAAGAAATCAATACAAACACTGCATAGAGATCTAAATAATAACACATTTTAATTATAAAATTAGGAAAACAAATAACGAAAAACAGAAATAAACAGAAAAAATCAATGCCTTTGGCGCAACTTGTCGATCTGGCCCTTCAGATTTCTCAGACATCCCTTAAGGTGCGCATTGCCCCATATGCCCTCCTAGCTCTTCTCCAGCTAATTGAGGGTCTCTATTACTGTTGAGGTAGAAAAGACTTATGTGATGATTAGAGATGAGCGAACGTGCTAGTCCGAGCTTGGTACTCGATCGAGTATTAGGGTACTCGATAGTACTCGTTACTCGGACGAGCATCTCGTGATACTCGAGGAAATCTCATCATTCGTTTCCTGTAAGTTTGCGCACTTTTTCGCAGCCAATAAATATGCAGGAGACTCTTTGGTACATCCTGCGATGACGTGGGACCCATACATGTCGATAGCAGCGATTGGTTGGCCAGATCAGATGACCCTGCCGTATAAAACGTGCAGCCAGTAGTGCTCGCTTCAGACGCATGCTGTGAGAGATCAGGGAAAGAGCTGCTGCTGGTCAGGGAGAGTGTCAGTGTAGGATTTAGCGTTCCAGTAGGCAGGGTATATACTAGCAATACAAACAAACAGCCCTTTTCAGGGCTTAAAAGCTTTTATTAATTCTATTACTACAGACTGCTGGCTGGGAGTTGCAGTGCTGCTACCGCAATTTAACCAGCAAACTGTGGTGACCGGCTGCTGGCAGAAAGGGGGCATTAGGTGTTGCATACACACCCCTAAGAAGTGCTCAGTGTACTCCTTTTCGATTTTGGGGCGGGTGGTCCTGGTGTACTGCACTGTATAGCTGGGAGTTGTAGTGCATCTCACATAGAACTTACTTCACTGCTCATATTGTATTGGGGTGACAAAGTGTGTGTACATTTGTTGCCCATACCAGATAGCACCACCTAACCTAGTGTGTACTGTACAGTATAGCTGGGAGTTGTAGTGCATAGAACCTTACTTCACTGCTCATTGTATTGGGGTGACAGAAAGTGTGTACATTTGTTGCCCATACCAGATAGCACCATCAAGCCCCCTCCCCCTAAACTAGTGTGTACTGAACTGTTTAGCTGGGAGTTGTAGTGCATCCAGCATAGAACTTACTTCACTGCTCATTGTATTGGGGTGACAAAGTGTGTACAGTTGTTGCCCATACCAGATAGCACCGTCAAGCCCCCCCAAAACTAGTGTGTACTGCATTGTATAGCTGGGATATGTAGTGCATCCTGCATAGAACTTGCTTCACTGCTCATTGTATTGGGGTGACAAAGTGTGTAGAGTTGTTGCCCATACCAGATAGCACTGTCAAGCCCCACCTTAACTAGTATGTACTGCACTGTATAGCTGGGATATGTAGTGCATCCTGCATAGAACTTCACTGCTCATTGTAAGTGTCACAGCGTATGTGTATAGTTCCGGCCATCCATGTTGACTACTGGTGTGCCTGCCCTTGCATCCTTGTTGCTGGGCCTTAACTGGCATCCATGTTGACTACTGCTGGGCCTTTACTGGCATCCATGTTGACTACTGTTGGGCCTTAACTGGCATCCATGTTGAGTACTGGTGTGCCTGCCCTTGCATCCTTGTTGCTGGTCCTTAACTGGCATCCAGGTTGACTACAGTGCTAACCACTGAGCCACCGTGCTGCCCTTGCATCCATGTTGACTACTGCTGACTACTGTGGTGCCTGCCCTTGCCTCCATGTTGGCTACTGCTGGGCCTTAACTGTCATCCATGTTGACTACTGCTGACTGCTGGTGTGCCTGCCCTTGCCTCCATGTTGGCTACTGATGGGCGTTAACTGGCATCCATGTTGACTACTGCTGGGCCTTTACTGGCATCCATGTTGACTACTGCTGACTACTGTGGTGCCTGCCCTTGCCTCCATGTTGGCTACTGCTGGGCCTTAACTGGCATCCATGTTGACTACTGCTGACTACTGGTATGACAGCCCTTTCCTCCATATTGGCTACTGCTGATCCTGCCTGGCCTCCATGTTAACTACTGTTGCTCCTGCCTTGCCTCCATGTTGGTAACTGTTGCTCCTGCCTGGCCTCCATGTTGAATACTGTTGCTCCTGCCTGGCCTTCATGTTGGCTACTGCTGATTCCGGCAGTTCTCTGTGTGCTCAATGCCATGCAGTGTTTGGCCTAATTTTGGGGAGGCTCACTTTCTTCCTCACTCACTTTTAATGGTTCTCTGTGAGCTCACTGCCATGCTAGGTCTAGTATAATTTTTGGAAGGCTGACTGGCTACAGCTTCTACCTTGTTCACTCTGTCCTCACCGCTATGCTGTGTCAGGCAGAATTTTTGGGTGGTTTATGATAAGTTACCTCTGTTTTAATGGTTCCCTGTGTTCTCACTGCCATGCTGTGTCAGGCTGAGTTTTTGGGTGTTCCCTATGCCTACCTCTGTTTTAACCAGGCTGTTGCACAGAATTAGGTATAATGGTGCCATTAGGCAGCCTCAGAGGCATGCATACATGCTGCCCCTGCTGTTTCCTGTCCATTTCCGTTGTGTTTCTATCAATTTCTGAGGTTGACAGGTTTTCACACGACCTTCTCTCTACCGAACTTCAGTCTCCTGCAAAAAAGCTTGAGTCTCCCATTGACTTCAATGGGGTTCGCAACTTGAAATGAGCTCTCGAGTATCGGGTAATGAGCACCCGAACTTTTTAGTACTCGCTCATCACTAGTCGTTGGTGAGGAGGTAAACATTCATTACCAAATGTCACTCAGTAGGGTTCTGCCACATTGCCTGCTGCTGCTACTGCTGCTGTGTTGCTGAAGCCGTTCCGCCGAGACATTAGAATGTGAAGACCCAAAAGATGTCTCAAGTTGGTAAATGAACGCTGTCTCAAAATGGAAGGAAATTGCTTACTTTGGCTTGTAACGTGGATTAAGGAGGGTTGCCACCCAGTAATCTCAGTTAATTTTTATTGCCTTGATGCGTGGATCATGTTGGAAGTAATGTAGCATCCAAGCACTCATGTGTGAGGTGCTACTGGGATCTCCTAAGCCTCGGGGTCGACGGGTAATAACAGGATCTTCATCCTCTTCCTCCTTTTCCTCTTCCTCCTCCTCCTCCCTCTGTAATCTGTGCCAACCTCTTACCAGTGAAGGGGAATTAATGCCGGTGGTGTCCACCCCTGCCTCCTCATCCTTCTCCACTTCTTCCTCCATCACCAGAGGCCTGACTAGCCTTATGCTCTCTACTGAGGGAGCTGTACTGCCGTCCTGCACCCGCCCTCGACCTAGAACCAGTTTCTAAAGGAGACCTATACAACTCTAAAACAGTTGGGTCCTTTACATCCCTTGGTGAGTAAGGTTCTGTGTCTGCCTCCTTCTTTTCCTCCCCCTCCTCCATCACTGCTGAGACCGGCTGCCGCAAAGTGCCTAACGCTTGTTCCAGTAAAAATATCACCAGAGCGGTGATGCTGTCAAGGGCAGTGTCTTGACTGACCATTTTGGTGGCTTCTTCAAAACTGGCAAGGATGGTGCATAGATTTTTTTTTTTTAATATATATTTATTTATACATTTTACAAATCAAATAAAACATCAAGTGAGCCAAGTTGCTTCAACAAGTACAGAATCCTTGAATCTGACCGCCTAAGCCTTTTGGCACCATAGTTCACTTTACCAAAATCCCAATTAATTATACTGTAAGAAATGGACCTTAGGAAATATATATATCTTATAGTCGGCCATCTTGGGTACATTTTATAAGGTATCTGTTTATTGGAATCAACATGGAGGACTACAGACGTGGCCAGGGTTAACCTGATCTCTGACACAACAAATGTATCAGAGAGCTTTGTTTAGTTTAGTTAAACGTGTCATTGTGATCAGGTTGACACAGGCTACATCTGTATATGGTTGTATTTTTCCCAAACATGCATGCTAAATACCCACTGTAGGCCAAGATTCTCGTATCAGATAGTCATTTGGTGTCACAGGTAGAGTGTTTACAGATGCAAGATAACACTGTGATACCAATTGGCAAATTGTCTCTGTAGTGATCAAAGGGTTTTGGGCCAACAAAGTGGAGACAACACGTCTGTGAGAATAGGGACAAAACAATGGAGCATGTGACATAAAAACATGGCTCAGGAGGGTAGGAGGACAGGAAGGAGAGGAGCAGGACAGGAAGGGGAGGTCACAGGAAGTGGAGACCAGACCTGAAGGAGATAGGGACCTGTGTGGTTGAGAGCCCATGATGTGGTAACTATGGTTGTGTTTCATATTGTTGGAAATGTAATATGTTAGTTTTGGTCTAGTGTAAGGTTTATTGTTTACATGGTATTGTATTTGTGTAATTGTTATCTATCTGCTCTTTTATATGTTTATACAACTCTCATAACAAATATAAAATCAGTATTCCACTCTGACAATATGTGTACACTTGCTCTTGTATTTCGTTTACTGGCCCAACCTCGAATCTAGACCCAGTATGAGGGTGGTGTGTATATATACGTATTATCTATACTCTAGATATATATTTATATATACATAATATTTTGTACAATACCCTCTACCACCCCCCTAACCCACCCTATGAAGGAGGGGAAAAAAACTGAATACAAACCAAAAGCTTCTTCATGTCTTTTAACCTTGTTAGTTAGGGCACACCATTCTTCAACTTAGAGAGCCTTTATACCTTTTCAGTACCTTGAAATTATGACCTTGGCCAAGGCACTGAGATGGCCAAGTACCTGTACTACTGTCATCAGGAAATAGACCCAGGACTCCTTACTCCTCACCTCTAAACCCAATTGCCCATACCTTAAAGTGTGCTTATCCAAAAACCCAAATTCCTCCTTTAGAGTCACCATTGACACCAATCTACTCTCCTTAACCACTTGTGCCACCTTCCTAATCCCCAACTTCTCCCAAAATTGAATATCTTGTAGAAGAGTGAACTCAAAACTTCCTTTAATTCTACACATTTTCTTAAGTGCCCTCCAAACCGTAGTGTACATTTTAATCTGTGTTAATATCTTGGACCCTCCAAATCCCGTTTCAACAGCCCCAAAAATATCCTCATATTTCCACCCTAAGTGCGTCATGATATATTTTAAAATAAGTGAAAACTCCCATCTTTTAAGTTCTTGTGCCTTTATCGCCCAATAATACAATTGGAGATCTGGTAAGGCCAGACCTCCTTCCCCTAACAATTGTCCCCACATAATATACTTCACCCTAGCCCTTTTCCTACCCAAAATCAAATAATTAAGAAGAACTGACAATTTCGTGAACCATCGGTCCGCAATCCAGACCAAGGAGGCAAACAAAAAGAACAAGGCCTGCGGTAAGATTGTCATTTTAATAACTGCTCTTCGGTCTGCCATAGCTAATGGGAGTTTTAACCAGATATCAATTAAATTGACTTCCTTAAATTTCCTAATATATCCCCAAATATTCAAAGGAGTCCCCCAACCCCAGGACGTCAACTGGTTGATTTGTAGCAAGCTTTTCCCCATCTAATGGGATCAATGACGATTTTTCCGGGGTTCACCCTGAGACCGAAGAACTCCCCGAACCTAGAAACTATTTCAATTATTTTACTAATGGAGTCCTCCCGATTCCTTAAGAAGAGAAGGATTTCTTCTACATAAAGCTGACATTTCTCTCACTGAACGTTAATTCC
Organism: Dendropsophus ebraccatus; assembly: GCF_027789765.1. Lineage (NCBI taxonomy): Eukaryota > Metazoa > Chordata > Amphibia > Anura > Hylidae > Dendropsophus > Dendropsophus ebraccatus. The sequence goes on along the minus strand of NC_091466.1, from coordinate 22,911,569 downwards.
GAAACCTAGCGAGTCGTCGGACCCTCTTAATCTGGCCACCAATTCTTCTATATACCGGTTAAACAGCAGGAGCGACAAAGGGCATCCCTGCCGTGTGCCCCTAGAGGGGCTAAACCAGTCTGTAAAGTCATCATTAACCGCCACCTTGGCCACTGGAGAGGTGTACAATAACTTGACCCATGAGATGAATGGGGAGCCTAACTCACATGCTTCTAAAACATCCCAGAGGAAGCCCCACTCCACTCTGTCTAAGGCCTTCATAGCGTCCAACGACAGGATGGAGCGAGGGACCCCCCCCCAACTGAATGTTAAAACCCTCGCTATATTGTCATGCATGTTTGTTCATGACCGATAAGGTCTAGAGACACCTGGGCCAACCTCATAGCAAGAACTTTCACCAGAATCTTACAAGCCAGTTGTATTTAACAGCGAAATCGTCCGGAGTGATTACTCTCAGTAAATTGCGGCTAAGCAGCTGATGACGCGCCAGAGGGGGTCGGTATGAGGGAGGGCTGAATCGGTCCGGCTGGTCCCCTGAAGATTACGTGTTTGACCCAAGATAGTTGGCTGGGTCGACAATGATTATGTGAGTATAATGCACCACACTACAGGGGGTGGGGGGAACATGGGGGAGGGGGCCATTCACTTAAATAACACACATTACAAAGTTGTATAACTTTGTAATGTGTGTTATTTAGTGAATAAATGTGTAGCACAGCACTAACCCTTTAATGCTCTCACTTAATGTAACAATCTAAAAAAAAAATCTAAAGTCTTATAAATTTATTAAAGAAACTATTTGCCAGAATAACGCTTTAAAATGTGTTAACTAGGAACTTTATAATATATGTGTTATCTATATATGAATGTACTATTTTTGGCACTATTTACTACACTATTATAGGGAAACGAAACAAAAAAAAAACATTTTCTTACTGACTAGTGATGAGCGAATACTGTAGATATTCGATTTAATAGTAAAGTCCTATCGAATATTATCGAATAGTTCGCTGCATATTCGATAAATATTCGATAGGCGTTCAAATCTCCCAGCTTCCGGTTTTTACCTCCAAGTGGTCGCATAGATGTTTTTTCAATAATCGAATACTTGTTCCCATTGACTTTATTGGGATCGAATATTCGATCGAATATTCGAATATTCGGGCGATATTCGTACGAATATTGAATACTCAAATATTTCACTATTCGCTCATCACTATTACTGACCTTTGTTCAGGTATTTATTTTTTTTCATTTGTTTATTTTACAGCTATTACTGAGTGCATTTGAGAAAGCTATTGTTGTTGCACACTATTGATAGATATGTGCAAGTCTTTTTTGTGCTAATTCCCAGATGCTTATAAAAATGTAAAATGATTAAAGCAAACTACTCTGCTGATCTATCAATAGAAGAAAATAAAAGGTCACAAAGGGATTAATTATGAGTGACTGCTTTTCTTGTTTTACTCAGCTCTGCTATTCCTGGTTGTAGCAGTGTCCAGTATTGCATTCCCCCTCTTGATCAGCACTAGGTGTTGGTGATCAGAGTCATTTTGATTGACAACTGACTCTCTCAGTGAGCTGTCGTTATCTGGGCTGGGCTGGGACTTCTAGTTTTATAAGTAACAGCATTTGTCTTGTGTTCCTTGCCAGTGATAGTGCCTAGCTAGTCTAATGTTCCTTGACCCAGCATTGTTTCCCTGCATTTGTTACCTGGTTACTTGACTTCAACTTCCGACTAGGGATGGTCCGAACCCTCCGAGGTTCAGGTTCGTATGAACCTGAACGCTCGGCATCAGATACCCGCTGTCTGCCCGCTCCGTGGAGCGGGCGGATACATATAGTTACATAGTTAAATAGTCAATACGGTTGAAAAAAGACACATGTCCATCAAGTTCAACCAAGGAGGGGATGGATACAGGGAAGGGGGAGGGGTGATAGGTTCTATACATATGCATTTATATTATTTTGGTCTAAGAACTTGTCTAGCCCTGTTTTGAAGCCCTCTACTGTTGTTGCTGTGACCAGATCCTGGGGTAGACTGTTCCACAGATTCACAGTTCTCATGGTAAAGAAGGCTTGTCGCCTCCGGAGATTGAACCTTTTTTTCTCCAGGCGGAGGCAGTGCCCTCTTGTCCTTTGAGGGGGTTTTACCTGGAACATCTTTTCCCCATATCTCTTGTAGGGGCCATTTATATATTTAAATAAGTTAATCATATCTCCCCTTAAACGTCTCTTCTCCAGACTAAACAAATGTAATTCTTTTAATCTCTCCTCATAACTAAGATGCTCCATTCCCCTTATTAGTTTAGTTGCCCGTCTTTGTACCCTCTCCAGCTCTAGAACATCCTTTTATGAATCGGGTTCCAAAACTGGACGGCATACTCCAGATGAGGCCGCACCAAAGCTTTATAAAGCGGTAATATTATATCCCTGTCCCGAGAGTCCATGCCTGTTTTAATGCATGACAATATCCTGCTGGCCTTAGAAGCCACTGACTGACATTGTGTACTGTTCTGTAGTCTATTATCTACAAGTATACCCAGATCCTTCTCTATCAGTGACTCTCCCAGAGTAACTCCCCCCAGGACATATGATGCATGCGGGTTATTAGTACCCAGGTGCATAACTTTACATTTATCCACATTGAACCTCATTTGCCAAGTGGACGCCCAAACACTCAGTGTGTCTAAGTCATCCTGTAACATCTGCACATCCTCCATAGACTGTACTGTACTACAAAGCTTTGTGTCATCTGCAAAGATAGAAACATTGCTGTTAATTCCATTCTCAATATCATTAATAAACAAGTTAAACAGAAGAGGGCCCAGTACTGACCCTTGGGGTACACCACTTATTACCGGGGACCATTCGGAGTAGGAATCATTGACCACCACTCTCTGGGTACGATTATTAAGCCAGTTTTCAATCCAGTTACACATTAAATTTTCCAAACCGATAGACTTTAACTTACCCATCAGACGTCCATGAGGAACTGTGTCAAACGCTTTTGCAAAATCCAGGTACACGATATCCACAGCCGCGCCGCCATCCAGGCTTCTACTTACCTCTTCATAGAAACATATTAGGTTGGTTTGACAGCTTCTGTCCTTAGTAAAACCATGCTGGTTATCACTTATAATACTATTAGCCACTACATATTCCTGGATGTAGTCCCTTATAAGCCCCTCAAATAGTTTCCCCACAATGGACGTTAAGCTTATGGGTCTATAGTTACCTGGGGAAGTTCGAGAGCCCTTTTTGAAGATCGGCATTACATTTGCCTTACGCCAGTCCCTCGGCACAATACCAGTAAGCAAAGAATCACGGAATATTTCATACAAGGGTAGTGAAATTACAGAACTGAGTTCCCTAAGAACTCTGGGGTGCAATCCATCAGGCCCTGGAGCTTTGGTTACATTGAGTTTGTTTAATTTATCTTGGACCATATCTATAGTAAACCAGTTCAGTACATTACATGTGTTAGCAGCACTGGCCCCACCCACCTCAGTACTGGCCCCACCCACCACAGCTCCATCCTCTTTTGTATATACAGAACTGAAGAACCCATTAAGTAACTCAGCTTTCTCCTGATCCCCAGTTATTAATTCCCCGTCGCCATTATTTAGGGGTCCTACATGCTCTGACCTTGGTTTTTTTGCATTAATATATTTGAAAAATTTTTGGGGGTTTCTTTTGCTTTCTATAGCTACCTGCCTTTCATTGTGAATTTTTGCTGCTTTTATTACATTTTTACAGGTTTTGTTGACTTCTTTGTAATGTTTAAATGCTACAGCTGACCCCTCTGATATATATTTTTTGAATGCCCCTTTTTTCTCATTAATAGCCCTTCTAACCTCAGTTGTAAGCCATGTGGGATTGGATTTTAACCGTTTATATTTGTTACCCATAGGAATATATTTGGCAGTACAGTTATTTAATGTGGATTTGAAGATTTCCCATTTATTAGCTGTATCAGTATGCGACAGCAGCCGCTCCCAGTCTATGCCCTGAAGTTCTGCCCTTAACCCAGGAAAATTGACCCTTTTAAAATTAAGAGTTTTTGCCCTCCCAACATGTTTTTCTTTTCTACACTTTAAGCTAAAAGTCACTATATTGTGGTCACTATTACCCAGGTGTTCATGGACAGTGACATCCCCAACCAGCTCAACGTTGTTAGAAATAACCAGATCCAACAAGGCATCACTTCTAGTTGGCTCCTCCACAAACTGGCCCAGAAAATTATCCTGCAGGAGGTTAAGAAATTCCCTCCCCTTTGTGGTTTTAGCTGAACCGTGACCCCAATCTATATCTGGGTTGTTGAGGTCCCCCATTATCACTACTGTTCCCTCCCGGGCAGCCCGCTCTATTTGTCTATTCAACTGGCCATCTACCTCCTCAGTAATGTTGGGGGGTCTATAGATTACACCAAGAATAATTTTTTCACTCTTTACCTCCTTCTGTAGTTCTACCCATAATGCTTCCACATCATCACAGTCATCTCCCACTATTGCAGCTTTTACACTCACTTTAATATCATTTCTGACATACAGACATACTCCTCCTCCCCTTCTGCCCACCCGATCCCTTCTGAACAATGTAAATCCCTGAATATTGACAGCCCAGTCATGTGAGGAGTCCAGCCATGTCTCAGTCACACCAACCACATCAATGGACTCCTCCAGAACCAAGGCCTCTAGCTCCCCCATCTTGCTGGCTAGACTTCTGGCATTAGTAACCATACACTTTATATTACCATCGAGTTTAACCGCTTCATTATAAGAAATGGGATTTATTACTGTGCTGTGGCTACAATCATCCTCACTGTTCATCCGCAACATATGGATCTCCCTATCCACTGCTCTTATCCTCCCCCACTGGTCCCTTCTCCTCCCTCCTCATTGTTCTGTCCCCTCTCTAACCTATCCGCCACTACATTACATACTACATTGTCCTCCCTCCACATCCCTAGTTTAAAAACCCCTCCACCCCTTCTAGGATTCTCTCCCCCAGCACAGCGGACCCCCTTCCATTAAGGTGCAAATTATCTGCGGAAAACAGATTGTACCCCAATGAAAAGTCAGCCCAGTGCTCTAAAAACCCAAACCCTTCTCCTCTATACCATGACTTGAGCCATGCATTTAACTCCCTAAGCTCCCGCTGTCTTTCCTGTGATGCGCATGGCACAGGCAGTATTCCAGAGAATACCACCTTGGAGGTCCTCCCCTTCAACTTAGCACCTAGTTCTCTAAAATTATTTTTAATAGACCTCCACCTACCTTGTATCCTGTCATTGGTTCCCACATGGACCACGACAGCTGGGTCATCCCCAGCCCCCCCAAGTAATTTATCCACCCTTTCCACCACATGCCGAACCCTGGCACCAGGGAGACAGCAAACCATTCGGTTGAGGCGGTCTTGGCGACAAATTATTCTATCCGTCTTCCTGATTATAGAATCCCCTACAACCACTAGCTGTCTAGGCCTACCTACAATACCATCCCGCCCACTACTAGTTGGACTGTTCCCCCGGCTGTTAGGGAGAACAGGTTCCACTAGAGCTGCCATTTCTGACACGGATGCCCTTGCATCATCACCTAACTTGGCAATTTTGCTTGGGCATATAGTAGGAGAAGTGGCCTTCCTTTTCTTGGATCCCTTACTGGTCCCTCTAACTACATTAACCCAGCTACTTACTTGGGCCTCCTGATCTATATCACCACCCTCCATCTCTAACCCACTAACTTCCTGCTCAGTGAGCCGAAGTTCCCTCTCAAGGTGGCCAAGTTCCCTCAGTGTTGCAATATGCTTCTCCAGATCTCTAACTCGAGCTTCTAGATGGGCAACATGCTCACATCTGTCACAGCGGTACTCACCCTGGAACACCTGCTCCAGTTGTGCGTACATGCGGCAGACTGCGCACTGAATGAATCCTTCCATCTCGCTAGCCATCATCCTCAGTGCAACAAAAACAGTGAAAAAGAAAGAGACTCAGCACTTACCAGAACTTGTAACTCCTTCTTTCAACTCCTTTTTTAAACTCCACTTATTTTCAACCACTTGTCAGCAAGCCTGGAAAACTGGGATACAGCCTATGGCTATGGCTGTATCCCAGTTTTCCAGGTGGTCCTTCCGCTGGATCCGGGCAGACAGCGGGAATCATTCTTACGAACCCGAACCGAACTCTGTTCAGACCATCCCTACTTTCGACCTTTGACTACACCCTTGGATACGATTTTGTACTTAGCTGCTTGGCTGGTTTTTGACTTGGACTTCTGACTTCCCCTTGATAGTGTTGTGTATTGTCTTGTTTCGTTCTGTGTTTAACTTCAGTGAGATCAGGGACTGCCGTCCTGTTGTCCGTTTGTTAATTAGAGCATCTCAGGCAAGTAGGTGGGGACAGCGAAGCGCCATGATCCTGGCTGCTATGTGAAGCCGGGGACTGCGGCTTTGCCCCTATGCCTGGTGTCTGGGGACTGATCAATGTGCCCCAATACTTGGTGTTTAGTGAAGGGGATCTCCCTCCTCGCAATGTAATGGTGGAGGGGAGATCCCTTCTTCTTACCGGGCCGGGGGGTCAGCGTCACACCGACGCTGATCCCGGCTCAGCAATTTGTTGATCTGTGTAAAAATGTGGCTGATCACGCTCCTGTGTGACGTGACGTCACGTCTCCTAAGGAAGCCTGGAATGGTCAAACAACCTTCGACATGTTTCGAAAGAAACACCCCTCTTTGACAAGAAGATCTGGCCCGTCCCTTAATACAGCTTTTTATAGGTGACCTAGATCCAGGTTGGTTGACCATTCCAGGCTTCCTTAGGAGACGTGACGTCACGTTGGAATCTGAAGGACTCTGTTCAAAGTTCTGCAGTGGGAGAGAGGAGCGTTACCGGCCGGAACGCAACCCCCCCACACACCACTGGGTGAGTGACACCTATATCGTATTATTTTTAAACACCAACCATCACTGCATGGATACAAACAGGGCAGAGAAACGTTTTTGGACTGCTTGACAGTCCACTTGCATATATACCATCACATAACATAGGAAGAGGGCCAGCAAACATAGAGGGAAATTAATGTATACTAATACAACTGTTTGTTTCATCTGGCTAGACAGGGTATCCATCTAGCAGAGTAATCTATTCCTCTAGTTGCTGCACTCACACAGGAGCGCAATCAGCCACATTTTTACATAGATTATCTCCAATTTAATGATTACAGGTAACAGTAATCTGAAACGCAGCTCCAAGAACCTAAATTAACATCTAAATTGGGTTGTGCAAACAATATAATATAGACAGCGCTTTCTAAGTACAAAAATTTTTTTTTTTTCAATTTGGACATCTGGGCTGCATCAGCCCTGAGTTATACAGCACTGATCCAATTGTTCAGTGCTGTATTATGTATACTGCAGTGATCTCTATGAGATCACTTGGATAAAAAAGGCTTCACTTCCTGGATAAAATGGTGATGTCACGACCCGACTCCCAGAGCTGCGCGGGCTGTGGCTGCTGGAAAGGATGATGGCACGGCACGGGGGGTGACAGGTCCTCTTTAAACATGAAAAGGTTTATTATTGGGTGCTTTCGAAGTAATTTTATCTCCAAAATGTGCTGGGTATCAAAAATGTTGCTTAACCATTAAAAGGGAAATTTTTGGAAAGTTCAGAAGCCATTTAATCTCCACACTGTGCTAGGTATCAAACTTGTTGTGGCTACTCAACCGCACAGGGCCGGCTCCAGGTTTTTGCGAGCCCTTGAGCGACAGAGCCTCAGTGGGCTCCTCCTTTACAAACTATGCACAATCACGTGAGACACCACTAACATGTACAAACATACATTATTGACAGAGACACTGACTGACTGACACTGACACACTCAGACACTGACACACAGCAGTTACAGTTGCCTGCCCTGCAACCGCACCTTAGACTAGCAGGCAGTTAGCAGAGTCATCTCATTACCCTAACCCCAGTGCAATCGATTCAATTTTAAAATAATCCTTTTGGGGTCCCTGAGATTGCTACACCTATTGCCCACCACCCTCTGCTGTTGATCGTTGTCCCTGTGGGGTCCCTGAGACCACTCTTCCTGTTGTGTACTATCTGCTTTCACCACTATTATTGATCCTAAATAGATTAAATCTCAAAGTTTGTTCGCCTCTATTTAAAAGTAGAGATGAGCGAACTTTTCAAAAATTCGTTCCGACTGGACTTCCGGATTTTTTTGATAAGTTTGGTACAGGCCAGTACAGGAAAAGGCCAGTACAGGAGCAGAAGTAGTAAACATGGAGGCCAGGCAACAGCAACAGCAGTCAACATGAAGGCCAGGCAGTAGCTACAGTAGCCAACATGGAGGCCAGGCCAGAGCAACAGTAGCCAACATGGAGGCCAGGCCGGAGCAACAGTAGCCAACATGGAGGCCAGGCAGGAGCAACAGTAGTCAACATGGAGGCCAGGAAGGAGCAACAGTAGTCAACATGGAGGCCAGGCAGGAGCAACAGTAGTCAACATGGAGGCCAGGCAGGAGCAACAGTATTAAAAATGGAGGCCAGGTAGGAGCAACAGTAGTCAACATGGAGGAGGCCAGGCAGGAGCAACAGTATTAAAAATGGAGGCCAGGTAGGAGCAACAGTAGTCAAAAGAAGGCCAGGCAGGAGCAACAGTAGTCAACATGGAGGCAAGGGCAGGGACAGCAGTAGTCGACATGCAGGACAGTGAAGGCCCAGCAGTATTTAACATGGAGGCAAGGGCAGGCACAGCAGTAGTCAACATGCAGGCCAGTGAAGGCCCAGCAGTAGTCAACATGAAGGCAAGGGCAGGCACAGCAGTAGTCAACATGGAGGCAAGGGCAGGCACAGCAGTAGTCAACATGGAGGCAAGAGCAGGCACAGCAGTAGTCAACATGAAGGCCAGTAAAGGCCCAGCAGTAGTCAACATGGAGGCAAGGGCAGGCACAGCAGTAGTTAACATAGAGGCCAGTGAAGGCCTAGCAGTAGTTAACATGAAGGCAAGGGCAGGCACAGCAGTAGTCAACATAGAGGCCAGTGAAGGCCCAGCAGTAGCCAACATGGAGACCAGGGCAGGAGCAGAAGTAGTCAACATAGAGGCCAGTAAAGGTGCGGCAGTAGTCAACATAGAGGCCAGTGAAGGCCCAGCAGTAGCCAACATGGAGGCCGGGGCAGGAGCAGCAGTAGTCAACATAGAGGCCAGTGAAGACCCAGCAGTAGCCAACATGGAGGCCAGGGCATGAGCGGAAGTTGTCAACATAGAGGCTAGTGAAGGCCCAGCAGTAGTCAACATGGAGGCCAGTAAAGGCCCAGCAGTAGCCAACATGGAGGCCAGGGCAGGAGCAGAAGTAGTCAACATGGAGGCTAGTGAAGGCCCAGCATTAGCCAACATGGAGGCCAGTAAAGTCCCAGCACTAGCCAACATGGAGGCCAGTACAGGAGTGAGGCCAGGGCAGGAGCAGCAGTAGTCAACAAAGAGGCCAGTGAAGGCCCAGAAGTAGTCAACATGGAGTCCAATAAAGGCCCAGCAGTAGCCAACATGGAGGCCAGTACAGGAGTGTCAGTAGTCAACATAGAGGCCAGTGAAGGCCCAGCAGTAGCAAACATGGAGGCCAGTACAAAAGCAGCAGTAGCCAACATGGAGGCCAGAGCAGGAATGGCAGTAGACAACATGAAGGCCCGGGCAGGAGTAGCAGCTGTAATGGGGTGACATGATCAGCGGAAGCAGAATAATGAGGTCCATAGACAGGCGAGAGGTAGCAGGGCAGCAGCAGCAGGAACGGTGGAATGACCAGTAAGGTCTAGTTCACATATAGGCCATTATATAAGCAGAAAAGGTCCTACATCTTGGTGACAACAGGACCAAATCCTACTCTGTGGTATCAGGAGCAGGTGTCACAAAGTCCTTATCTATCCATGTGGCATTCATTTTGATGAAAGTCAGACGTTCCACACTATCACCCGACAATCTGGTTCTCCTGGGACTGACAATGGGTACTGCCTCCATTCTCCTCCTCGTAGCCCTGCATATCCTCCTCTGGCCCCCCTCTGGTCTGGCAGGAAGGCTCATCTCCTTCTCCTCCACCCATCTCCCCTAAGAGTTCCTGAGCATTCAGGTCCTCCTCCTCCTCCTCAACTTCCTCTCCCTCCTCCTCCACCAAGCCTTCCTCCAGTGACCCAGGCTGCGACAGTGGCAAGACCTGTTCCCCCTCGCCACTGAGTCACATCAGCATCAGCTCCAGTACATGAAGCATGGGTATGATGGCGCTCAGTCCTGTGTCTTGCCCACTGACCAGAGAGGTGGCCTCCACAAAGGTTCGTAGCAAGCGGCAGGTGTCACGCATGAGCTGCCACTGCCCGAGCTCCAGGTTACACAGGGGAGTCGCCGTCTCCGCCTGCATCAAGAGGAAATCCATCACGGCCTTCCCATGCTCATAGAGCCGTTCCAGCATGTGGAAATGTATCGCAAATGAGATGATGGTTGGGAAGACCATTCCTCAGCTGCAGGTCGAGGAGAATGTGGTGCGAGCGACTTGAATGGCTGAAATGGTTATACAGCTTTCGAGCCATTGACAGCAGTCTGTAACTGGGATGTAGACTTTAGAAAGTGTGTAACTATTTTTTCTTTTTTTTTTTCTTTTTTTCTGTGTAACTATTAGGTTTAAACTGTGGAGGAGGTATAGCTTTAGGAGTTGGAAGGGTTATGTGGGCGCCCTGCGGGTTTTATCCATACAAGGGGACATACCACAATTGGTGATGTATGATTGGTTGGATCTGAAACTAAGACAAAGGTCATATCTTCTGGGCGGGAGGGAGGGGGGATTAGAAATGTTTTTTGTTTGTTTTTTTAGATATTACAATGTAATGTAAGGTGATACTGTTTCTATATGAAAATAATAAACTAAAAAAAAAAAAAAACTAATAAAAAAAAAAAAAAAAAAAAACCTATTAGGTTTAAAACATGTGCCATACCCGGGGCGTGCCTCATACCTCCTCGACGCAGCGGGGAGAGAATGTTGCTCCCATTGTCACTCACCACCGTCCCAACTTTAAGATGGCGTGGAGTCAGCCACGAGAGGATTTCCATCACGAGCAGGCGGTGCAGCTCTTCACCTGTGTGTCTCCTTTCCCCCAGGCAGGCTAGTTGCAGCACAGCGTGACACCTCCATGTTACACCCAAGTGGTACAAGAGAGCAAGAAAGGACCACTGGCAGTTGAGGAGGCTTTGGACCTACTGGAGGAGGTGGAGCAGGACCGCGACACAGGAACCCTGCTGTGACAACGGGGGGGTCATTGCCCTTCCCTGGCCAAGTTGTTGGGGGTCCGCCGGCCATATTACATTTACCCACTGAGCAGTAATGGACATATACTGCCCTTGTCCGTAATTACAGCTCCAGATGTCTGTGGTTAAATGTACATGTATGCTCACTGAAGGGCTCAGCGAGTGAGCAACCTTTTCGCGAACAGAGCTATACATAGTTGGCATCAGAGCTATACATAGTTGGCATCAGTTCACGAAAAGGCGCAGAGTCGACCACTTTAAGCATCAAAGCCTGGAGCATACAGTATGTCAGCCTCCGGTATAAGTACTCCATGATGACAGGCTGACTACTTCTAGCAACACAGCGGCTACCAGCTGAAGAAGGGAGTGAAGCCACAATCCCTTCCACAGAGGAGGTCGGACTCTGTGAAAGGCACCCCTGACTACTGCTGCTTCCTTTTGCTGTTGACCACGGGTCTGCCTGGGCCTACTGTGACCCACTATCACCCCGTTTCTCCAAGGCAGAAAGGTGGTGGCGCTTCATATGGGCAGCCATGGCGCTGGTGCCAGGATGGCCTCTTTAAATACGCCTGTCGCACAGGCGACAGATGACTGCATAGGTATCCTCCTGGCACTTAAAAAAAAAACTGCCATACAGGTGAGGTGTAGAGTCTAGTACCGACAGGCTGCGAGGATAAGCGGGCGCTGCCGATACTAGGACCTGCAGTGGAGGAGGTTTCCCCAGTGGTCATCTGCTTGTCCCGACTACGCTTCCGACTTATTTGACTACTGGTGCCTGTCTGCTTCTTAGTTGTGGCCTGCTGGCGAACGGATTCCCGCTTGACGAATCCGTCGGATAAGCCATCTCCTGCCGTGGATCCCATGTAACATCCGATGTAGCATCATCCAGTTCCAGAATGATGCCATAATCCTCATCAGGCTCCTGCCCAGCACTCTCTCATCTACTGCCTACTGCTCTCCTGCCCGGCCTAACATGGGCCTGCTCTGATATCGCCTCCGACACAGCTATGCCCTCCACTTGATTGTCCCCTGTCTCTTCCCCCACGTGCTCATCGTCATTAAACAGCAGTTGGCTGCTCATAGACGCCAACAGTTCCCTTGCAGGCAGCGGTTCAAAAGTGAGTGTGATGTTGCTGATGATGTCAGATGGAGGAGGTGGGGGAATTGCTGCGTGCCTGTGCCAAGTTAGGGTTGTGTCCGAAGTACCCACAGATACCTGGCTGGCTGTCTTACAGCTCATCCTTGTGGATGTCGAAGTGTGAGCCACCCTCTCCAGGACTGTGGAATTAGATGTGTGGACACGACCCTGGTGTGTCAAAGGAAGCTCAGGCCTGCCACTGGACCCTTTTCCTATGCTACTTCCTCTTCTGCCCCTTGAGCCAGACTTGAGCCCTGCCCTCTTTCTGAAACGCTTTGTGAGGTTATATATATATATATATATATATATATATATATATATATGACTTTATATTCAAATTATGATTTCTACACTTGGTAGATGAGAACAGTATTTTCTGTAATACACTCTAGCAGGCGTCCCACTTTAGTACTTGTATATCTGTATAGCAGTTTTTTTTTCTTGTTGTTGTTTTATTCTACACACATGCACAAGAGATATATATTTGTGTCTTAGGAAAACACCTATGTCATACACACTCTGGCAAGGGTCCAACTATAGTACTTGTATATCTGTATAGCACTTTTTTTTTTTTAGAGTTTTATTCTACATTCATGCACAAGAGATATATTTGTGCCTCAGGAAAACACCTATGTCATATATACTCCAACTATAGTACTTGTATATCTGTTGAGCACGTTTTTGTTCTGTGCACCCTTTGCTCTCCTATGCCTAATCTATCTACCTATCTACCTACCTTTCGCTCTCTCTATTTTTCTCTCTCAATCACTATGGGGAACATTTATTAAGTCCGGCGTTTTTTTACGCCGGACTTAAAAAGGTCCCGCATCTCCAGCGCTACAGGGATTTATGTAGAGGCGGACTGCCTCTACATAAATCCCGTGCGCGTTGGTGCGCACAGCCAAAAACCTACGCCAGCTGAGGACTGGAGTAGGTTTTCGGCGTATCTTTTGGCGGAACGGATGGTGAATCACGCGGACTCTGAGTCCGCACGCTCCGTTCCGCCCCCTTCACACCCCCTACCCCAGACCTACCCCAATTTGGCTGACTTGATCACCAAGGTGTGGCGCATCTGTGCGCATTTCGGCAAGTCAACCACGGACACTGCCACCCTTAGGGCAGTGCAAAGGCGCTTGCAACTGCCGACTCACAGACTGATGTGCAACGTGCCCAAGAGGTGGAATTCCACCTTCCAGATGGTAGCTAGGGTTTTCCAGCAATGCAGAGCCATTGTGGAATGCCAGATGTCGGCCTCTGTGAGAAGTGGTAGTAAGGTCAGTCAGCTACCTCAAATCTGCAATGAGGAGTGGACATGGATGTCATTTGTCAGGTACTGGGCCCCTTTGAGGAGTCAATACAGATGGTCAGCGGCGATGCCACCATTATCAGCCTCACCATCCTGCTGCTGTGTCTGCTTCAAACCTCCCTGCTCAGCCTGAAGTCGGGGACTTGGCCTTTGTCGCAGGAGACAGGTGAAGAACAGCCGCCGCTAGATAGCCAGACCACCCTGACATCAGTTTCTCAACACCGAGTAGAGGATGAGGAGGATAAAGAAGAGGAGGAAGAGGAGCAGACTGGTACCGCCACTGAAGAGGGTACCCATGCTCAATCCTTATTTGTTGAGCGTGTATGGCCTGAAGAGGAGGATTTGGTAGAGGAGGATATTGAGGCTAGTGAGGAGAGGGAGTTCTTGGGTGTTGGGACCTTGGTGCTCATGGCTGACTTTATGTTAGGCTGTCTTTCCTGTGACCCGCGGGTTAAATTTTTTTTTGACAATACAAATTACTGGGTGTTCAAACTCCTGGACCCTCGGTACAAACGGAACTTTTTCACTCTCATTCCTGCTGAGGAGTCAATCAATATCAACAGACCCTGCTGCAGAAGCTGAAAATGTACTTCCCATCTGACACCACTAGCGCCAGAGGACGTAGTTCTGTGGGCCAAAGAGCGGGGGAGAGGAGGGGTGGAGCAGGCAGCTTGTCAATGGGGCAGGGTCACACTCTCCAAGGCCTTTGACAGTTTCATGGCACCCCGGCAAGATTATGTCAACCGTCCCCAGTCTAGACAGAGTAGGGGGGAAGCCTTCAGGAAGATAGTAAGGGAATACCTTGCTGACCATACCAACGTCCTTTCCGATCACTTTGCTACCTAAAACTACTGGGTTACAAAGCTGGATACGTGGCCCGAACTGGAGGTGCTGTGCTGCCTTGGAGGTGCTGTGCTGGCCTGCCGCTAGTGTGTTGTCAGAGCGGTTCTTCAGTGCAGCTGGTGCCATCATCACTGATAAGTACACCCGCCTGTCAACTGATAGCGCTGACAGGCTGACATTTATAGAAATAAGGAAAGCCTGGATTTCGCCTGAATTCAACTGTCCACCCGGGGAAAGCAGCTCGAGAGGCATCAGGTGTACCCTTGATGGTGACTGAGAGCTGGCCTAGCCAGTTAGCTGTCAGCACCTGGGTTCGTGTCCACTATAAAACCCAGCCCCTGAACTCAATCCAATTTTTGGGTGGGCTCACTTGCTTCCTCACTCACTTTTAATGGTTCTCTGTGTGCTCAATGCCTTGCTGTGTCTGGCCTAATTTTTGGGAGGCTCACTTGCTTCCTCACTCACTTTTTATGGATCTCTGTGTGCTCAATGCCATGCTGTGTCTGGCCTAATTTTTGGGAGGCTCACTTGCTTCCTCACTCACTTTTTATGGATCTCTGTGTGCTCAATGCCATGCTGTGTCTGGCCTAATTTTGGAAAGGCTAACTTACTTCACATTCACTTTTAATGGTTCTCTGTGTGATCAATGCCAAGCAGTGTCTGGCCTAATTTTGGGGAGGCTAACTTGCTTCCACACTCACTTTTAATGGTTCTCTGTGTGCTCAATGCCATGCAGTGTCTGGCCTAATTTTGGGGAGGGTAACTTGCTTCCACACTCACTTTTATTGGTTCTCTGTCTGCTCAATGCCATGCAGTGTCTGGCCTAATTTTGGGGAGGCTAACTTGCTTCCACATTTACTTTTAATCGTTCTCGGTCTGCTCAATGCCAAGCAGTGTCTGGCCGAATTTTTGGGAGGCTCAATTGCTTCCTCGCTCACTTTTTTTCCCCCCGCATTCAAGCGTATAGTTTATTAACAGAAGATGTATAACAGAGAAAAGCGAGGTAATTATACATAAACAGTAAGGCACGAGCCAATAACAGGGTTATCAGAGTTATAGGCGTTATCGCATGTCGTAAGATACCAAAGTCCATTCCAACTGGAGCCAGAAAAACATCAATGATATGCAAAACTTTCTGAAAAAGCAACAAATAAACAGGGGCCTAAGGCCAGTAATGATGATGTCAAGTAAATCGGCCCTGCCTGGACCAAACACATAAAAAACATCGGAAACCATAACAGCTGGTAGAAAAGGATCGGTAGGGCGGGCTCTCACTCCCGAACAGGAGCAGGGGGATTGAAGGAGGCAGGAGGGGAAGGGAAGGGGAAAGAGGAAAAAAGGGGGTTCAAGAGCTACCTGAGGAGGCAGACAGGTATTCGGAGGAGTCAACAAACCCCAACCAGCACCGCCACACCTTATAGTGGCGATCAGCATTATCCTTCATGTCTACTGCTAGCTCCTCCATTCGGCATAAATAGAGGATCTCCTTGAACCTGTCACAAATTGCGCCGGACGTAGGTAGGGAACAGAACGAGACAGTGAGCCCTAACCACTAGAACCCACCTTCTGACCCTACCTACTTGCCTCAACGGCCCTAAACGGCTGTGGACAACCACGGTGTCAGTCCCTGTCCTACAGCAGGTGATACACAAAACAAGACAGACGAAACAACCACAATAATACAAAGTCTACGGTCCGGGTCAGCAACGGCGGTCAGCGAGGTACAAAAACGTAAGGCAGAAGAAGAGTCAGAGACAGGCAAGGAGGTCAGGGCAGGCAGCAGACAAAGCAGGTTGGAAGATAAAGCAATAGGTCAGGCAACAGAAGTAACAGAACCAGGAGAGCTGAAGCGCTTAGCTGAGTAACACTCAATAGCCAGAAGGGAAATGAAGAGCCTGCTGCTTTTTCATCTGGAATCAGGGACTGGGTCCAGCACTTGATTGGATCAGCCCTGATCCCAGCACCCAGCTCAGCTGGACAGGTCTATAAGGAGTAACCCCTGCATTGCCAGAGTGTAACAGGCAATGCGGGTGTGGCTGGGAAACTAAGACAGCATTCAGACAGAACTGCAAACAAAAAACAACCAGAGGCTCAGCGCTTCCTCGGTCGCCCAGCACGGACCGAGGAGCGCAAAGTCACATTCCTGACAGTACCCCTCCTCTTATGAGGGGCCTCAGGACCCTTATTTAAAGGACCCGGTTTAGAGGGGTTATGGTCATGAAACTTCCGGATGAGACGTGGGGCATGTATATCCTTACTGGCAACCCACGTATTTTCTTCAGGACCATATCCCTTCCACTGGACAAGATATTGGACGGAATTTTGAATTTGACGAGAGTCCAATATCCTGTCCACTTCAAACTCCAGCTCCCCCTGGATGACCAGAGGAGCAGGGAGGACTGAAGGAAGCAAAGGATTAACATATTTTTTGAGAAGAGACTTATGAAATACATTGTGAATTCTCATAGACCCAGGTAATCGTAATCTGAATGAAACAGGATTAATATTCTCTGTGATAACGTACGGACCAATGTACTTGGGTGCTAGTTTACCAGAGGGAACCTTCAATTTCAAGTTCTTAGTTGAGAGCCATACCTTTTCTCCTATACCGGAATCTGGGCCAGATATGCATCTTTTGTTCGCCTGTTTCTTAGCTGTCTCTTGGGCTTTGACCAAGTTCTGAAGAGCTTGGGCCCAAACTGTGCACAGTTTAGAATAAATACCTTCGGCCGAAGGGTTTACGGACTCTTACGCATGTACAGAAGAATATCTGGGATTAAAGCCATAATTACAATAAAATGGCGACATCTTGAATGACTGATTTTCACGATTATTTAGAGCAAATTCCGCTAAGGATAGAAACTCTCTCCATTTATCTTGGCTCCCTGCAACAAAACACCTCAAAAATTGTTCCAGAGATTGGTTCACCCTTTCTGTCTGGCCATTAGATTGTGGGTGAAAAGCCGACGAAAAGGATAATGAGATGCTAAGCCGACCACAAAATTCTCTACAAAATCTGGAGACAAATTGTACCCCCCTGTCAGAAACTACATTTTCTGGAACACCATGCAAACGTAAGATATGGTTTATGAACAATGTAGCCAAGGTACGAGCATTAGGGAGCTTACGCAGGGGAATAAGGTGACACATCTTAGAAAATCTGTCAACAACCACCCAAATGACTGTTTTTCCCTTAGAGGGTGGCAAATCGGTAATAAAATCCAATAGAGTCCAAGGTCTGGTAGGCACCGGAAGGGGATGGAGGAGACCTTCAGGTAGTCTACGCAGAACCTTGGATCTGGCGCAAGTTTCACAGGCGTCGACAAGTGATTTGACATCTCTTGCCCATGAAGGCCACTAATAATGCCGTGAGAGTAAGTACTTAGTACCTGCAATTCCCGGGTGACCAGCCAACACAGAATTATGAATCTCCTCCAAAACCTTAAGGCGAAGGTTTGGAGGAACAAACAGTTTAGACTCAGGAGTGTTCCGGGGAGCCAGAGACTGAGATTCCGCAATCCGAGCTGCCAGATCGGGTTGCAAAGTGGCCACCACCCCGGGTGACAGGATGGTCTCTGGTTGCTCCCTGGGAACCGTGTCGATGTCAAAGCTGCGCGATAAGGCGTCATCTTTAACATTTTTAGACCCAGGTCGAAAAGAAATTTCAAAATTAAATCGTGTAAAGAACAAAGCCCATCTGGCCTGATGAGGAGTGAGACGTTTGGCTTTATCCAGATATATCAGATTCTTATGATCTGTTAACACCTTAATTCTATGTTTAGCCCCTTCCAGAAAATGTCTCCATTCATCAAAGGCTAATTTAATGGCCAGAAGTTCCCTGTTACCTATGTCATAGTTGCTTTCGGCTTTGGAGAACTTCCTAGAAAAGTAGGCTATGGGTCTGAGGTTGGTGAGGGTCTCTGAACCTTGTGAGAGAACTACCCCTACCCCAACCTCAGATGCGTCAACTTCAATGACAAAGGGTTGTTCAAAGTCAGGCTGAGTTAACACAGGAGCTTCCGCAAAACACCTCTTAAGCTTGTCAAATGCCAGGATAGCCTCAGGACTCCAATTAACCAGGTCTGCCCCCTTTTTGGTTAGATCAGTTAATGGTTTAGCAATAACAGAAAAACCCTTGATGAACTTTCTATAGTAATTGGCGAATCCCAGGAACCTTTGTAGGGCCTTAAGGCTACTGGGTCGCTCCCAATTTTCAATGGCTGTCACTTTAAGGGGATCCATACAAAATGAGTTGGAGGTGATCTTATACCCTAAGAATGAGACCTCCTGTATCCCAAACTGGCATTTTGACAGCTTGGCGCAGAGGTGATTTTGCCTTAGCAATTCTAACACAGTACAAACATGCTGAACATGAGAGCACCAATCAGGAGAAAATATCAAAATATCATCTAGATATACCACCAAAAAACGACCCAGATGTTCATGGAACACGTCATTAACAAAATGTTGGAAGACTGCCGGAGCATTACATAATCCAAAGGGCATAACAAGGTATTCGAAATGTCCCTCAGGAGTATTAAAGGCAGTCTTCCACTCGTCTCCCTCCTTTACTCTTATTAGGTTGTATGCTCCCCACAAATCAATCTTAGAGAACCATTTGGCTCCCACAATTTGGTTAAACAAGTCTGGAATGAGAGGCAGAGGGTGTTGATTTTTCACGGTGATCTTATTCAATTCTCGATAATCAATACAGGGGCGTAGACCACCATCTTTTTTACCCACAAAAAAGAATCCCGCCCCCATGGGAGAAGAGGAGGGAAAGCCTCTCTTTCTGGACAGGACAAATTAAATATTCTACCCTTAGGGTACTTAGACCCTGGTATCAAGTCAATAGTGCAATCTTAGGGACGATGGGGAGGTAATCCATCCACCGATCTCTCATCAAACACATCAGCATAATCAAGCAGAAACTCCGGAATCTCCCCATCATCAGAAGAACATTCAGCAAGCGACAAAGAAATACAATGAGGAGCACACTCTGGTCCCCATCGAACCAGTTCCCTGTTGGGCCAGTCAAACACGGGGTTATGCTGGTCCAACCAGGGTAACCCCAGAATAATATCAGCAGACAAATTTTCCATAAGCAAAAAGTCAAGCTTTTCAAAATGAACTGATCCCACCTTTACCTCAAGATGGGGGGTAATGTAGCATATATTACCCTGAGCAAAAGGGGCAGAGTCTGCTCCAGTCACATTCAACGGACATTTAAGCTGAAGCGGACATACCAGACCAGACCAGAAAACAGTATTAATAAAGTTAGCAGAAGCCCCAGAGTCAACCTGGGCATATCAAGAGATAAATTTATCTCCCAAAGTCAAAGAAATAGGCAACAACAACTTCTTTTTCTTGTCGAAGGTTACCTGTGCACCTGAATGACCCCCTCGATATTCATTCAGGCGCAGAAGTTTTCCGACGGTAAACCAGGTCTAGCGGTACATTGTCGTACTTGATGCCCCGCATTGCCACAGTAGAGACACAGATGGTTCTGAAGACGATATGCCTTGGCGTCAGTTGACCCGATCTGCATAGGTTCGTCTTGCGGAGGGGACACAGGAGAGGAAGAAGAAGGTTTAGGAGGTAAGGTCAAAGGACATGAACCAGAAGAGAATTTAGACGTCTCTCTCTCTTTTCGTCTGTCCCGCATACGCCTATCTACCCGTATGGCTAAGGTCATAGTTTCCTCCAGAGTCTCAGGATTAGGATAGGCTACTAACAAGTCCTTCAGTTGGTCAGACAAGCCCGCACGAAACTGGAAACGCAGAGCTGGGTCATTCCAAGCAGAGGGTACACACCACTGCCTAAAGCCAGCACAGTATTCTTCCACTGGTCTCTTACCCTGTCTGAGTGTCGTCAATTGGCGCTCTGCCTCTGCTGCTCGGTCTGGGTCATCATACAGAAGGCCCAAGGCTGAAAAAAATCTGTCAACGGTCATTAAATCAGGGGAGTCAGAAGGTAGTGAGAATGCCCATTCTTGGGGTGGGCCCTGCAGGAGGGACATAATAATGCCCACCCTCTGGGTCTCATCTCCGGAGGAGCGGGGACGTAGCCGAAAAAATAATTTTTCCTGTCCCCCTTAAATTTCTCAGGGAGCTGCACTGGGGGTTCAGGAGCCTGCGGGGGGGTCAGACACATCTGCCTGGGCAAGGACTCTTGTTCCTGCACACGCTCAGCAAGGGTCTGAACCAACGTATTCAGACCCTGCATCTGGGTCACCAGAGTGTTTATAGGGTCCATGATGCAGGTGACCCAAAAATCTTCTTTCTAGCTGGCTATTCTGTCACAAATTGCGCCGGACGTAGGTAGGAAACAGAACGAGACAGTGAGCCCTAACCACTAGAACCCACCTTCTGACCCTACCTACTTGCCTCAACGGCCCTAAACGGCCGTGGACAACCACAGTGTCAGTCCCTGTCCTACACCAGGTGATACACAAAACAAGATAGACGAAACAAACACAATAATGCAAAGTCTACGGTTCGGGTCAGCAACGGCGGTCAGCGAGGTACAAAAACGTAAGGCAGAAGAAGAGTCAGAGACAGGCAAGGAGGTCAGGGCAGGCAGCAGACAAAGCAGGTTGGAAGATAAAGCAATAGGTCAGGCAACAGAAGTAACAGAACCAGGAGAGCTGAAGCGCTTAGCTGAGTAACACTCAATAGCCAGCAGGGAAATGAAGAGCCTGCTGCTTTTTTATCTGGAATCAGGGACTGGGTCCAGCACTTGATTGGATCAGCTCTGATCCCAGCACCCAGCTCAGCTGGACAGGTCTATAAGGAGTAACCCCTGCATTGCCAGAGTGTAACAGGCAATGCGGGTGTGGCTGGGAAACCAAGACAGCATTTAGACAGAACTGCAAACAAAAAACAACCAGAGGCTCAGCGCTTCCTCGGTCGCCCAGCACGGACCGAGGAGCGCAAAGTCACATTCCTGACAGAACCAGTCTGTGATGCTAGGGGCTTTGTCCGTTTTCCATAGACGCAGGATTACAGACCTAGCTGCCTGTAGGAGAAATCGCAAAAGGCCTGTGGCCAGGGGCTTAAGCCTGCCCGGTATCATGGACAGAAGGAGGGGGGCCGGGTCTTTTTCAAGAAGGGTGCCCGTGAGCGAGTGGATAAGTTTAACCCTTTAAGGACAGAGCAAATTTCGATTTTTGCGTTTTCGGTTTTTCCTCCTTGTGCATAAAAGGCCATAGCACTTGCATTTTTCCACCTAGGAACCCACATGAGCCCTTATTTTTTGCGTCACTAATTGTAATTTGCAATGACAGGCTGAATTTTTGCATAAAGTACACTGCAAAACCAGAAAAAAATTCAAAGTGTGGTGAAATTGAAAAAAAAAAACGCATTTTGTTTATTTGGGGGAAATGTGTTTTTACGTCATTCGCCCTGGGGTAAAACTGACTTGTTATATATGTTCCTCAAGTCGTTATGATTAAAACGATATATAACATGTATAACTTATATTGTATCTGATGGCCTGTAAAAAATTTAAACCATTGTCAACAAATATACGTCACTTAAAACCGCTCCATTCCCAGGCTTATAGCGCTTTTATCCTTTGGTGTATGGGGCTGTGTCAGGTGTCATTTTTTGCGCCATGATGTGTTCTTTCTATTGGTACCTTGACTGCGCATATACGAGTTTTTGATCGCTTTTTATTACAATTTTTCTGGATTTGATGCGACCAAAAATGCGCAATTTTGCACTTTGGGATTTTTTTTGCGCTGACGCCGTTTACCATGCGAGATCAGGAATGTGATTAATTAATAGTTCGGGCGATTACGCATGCGGCGATAGCAAACATGTTTATTTATTTATTTATTTACTTTTATTTATAACCTGGGAAAAGGGGGGTGATTCAGACTTTTATTAGGGGAGGGGGCTTTTTACTAATAATGACACTTTTTTTTTTACTTTAACACTTATACTAGAAGCCCCCCTGGGGGACTTCTAGTATAAGTGCTTTGATCTCTCATTGAGATCTCTGCAGCATAGATATGCTGCAGAGATCCATGAGATAGGCACTCGTTTACTTCCGGCTGCTGCAGCCGGAAGTAAACGAGTGCCGAGCCGGGGACGGCGCATTCTTGGAGCGGTCCCCGGCCGGCTTCAGAAACGGAGATCGCTCCTCCGGGATAACATCCCGGAGGAGCGATCTCCCCACTAGACACCAGGGATGACGCTGCGTCCGGTAATCGGATGCAGCTGTCCTGTTTGACAGCTGCATCTGATTACTGTATTAGCGGGCACGGCGATCGGACCGTGCCCGCTAATACCAGCGGTCCCGGGCTACACGCGGCACCCGGGACCGCCGCGGTTCAGAGCGGGGTCACCGCGCGGCCCCGCTCTGAACTCCCTTACCGGCATCAGGGCGTAAATTTACGCCCGATGTCGTTAAGGGGTTAATGACGGCTAGCCATAAAGGCTGAAGCCTCCTACATCCCCACAATATGTGGTTCATGGTGCCCCTTGTCTCCCCACACCTCCAGCAGAGATCAGGGACGGTCGGGTACGGCTTCTGTAAGAGAGCCGGCACGCGGTACCACCTTGACATAATTTTAAAGTTTGTCTCCTGAGCCCGGCTGAAGATGGAGAACTTGTGACACAGTGTGAATGATCTGTTCCAGTCAGTCGTTTCAAAGGTGCGACCAATTTCTCTCTCCCAGCCCCTGGTGTATGAAGGAAGACCCTCAGAGCTAGCATTTAGAAGTTGGTTATAGATTAGTGAGACCGTGTGGGTGTGAGGTGTAATGGAGTGACACAATTCCTCAAAGGGGGTCAATGCGTGGTTCGGACAAAGTCGGTTGAGATTAGAAGAGAAAAAGTTTTGAAGTTGGCAATATTGCAGAAGGCGTTGAGGGGTGCGTGCAGGTGCAGGGATCAGATCTTCATAAGGGATTAATCGCCCGTTATTGGCAACATGGCACAATCGCAGGGCGGGGAGTCTATCACGTCCCAAAAAAGAGGAGCATAGGGTGCCCGGTGGGAAGTCTGGATTACCCAGTAGGGGGGTAAGGGGGCCACCCTGTTGTACAAGTTTTGCGGACAGAGCCTGATGGAGAAATATCCTAGCCAGGGACTGGGAAACTATAGGCCAACGCGGTGCGTTGGAGCCAGGGTATCATGGCAGGGTCCACCCTAGAAAGAGAACGTTCGAGCAGCACCCACTGCTTTGTGGAATCATGGTGTATGCAATCCAGGATTCTGCTAAGTAGCAGAGAAAGCAGTCCGGCAAAGCCAAGCCTCCTGCCTGCTTGCGTCTCACCAGGATGGACCTTGCCACTCTAGGGGAGCCCCGCGACCAGACAAATGTGCGAAACAGTTTGTGTAGTTGGGAGAAAAATTGCTTCGGGATGTGTGTGGGAATCGTTTGGAAGTAATACAGCAGACGGGGGAGGATCGTCATTTTAAGGGAGTTGATCCTTCCGAGCCAGAAGATGTTGCTCTTATCCCATCTTTCAAGGTCGAGTTTGATGACCCAAAGGAGGGGGGGGGGGGTAATTGAGAGTATAAATGGAGTCGGGGTCTGGCGGGATCTGGACCCCCAGATATTTAAAGGAGGAAGAGAAGATTGCCACTTAAAGGGGTATCGTCCCTGAAGGGACCGGGTTAAAGACTGGGGAAGGGAGACGCCTAAGGCAACATTTTTAGAAAAGTTGATCTTATAATTGCTAAATTTGGAAAAGTCTGTGAGGTCGGACAAGATTGCTGGGAGGGAGGAGTGCGGGTCAGTGATGAATAGCAGCAAGTCGTCTGCAAAAGCGGAGCACTTATGCTGGACCTGTGTAGGAGTGTGGAAACCAGTAAAGTGGGGGTTCTTTCGCAATGCTATGAGGAGGTGCTCCATACATAGGACGTACAATAGAGGGGATAAGGGGCAGCCCTGCCTGGTGCCATTTCTGATTGTGAAGGGTTGGGACAGGGTACCATTTATTTTAATTTGGGCTTGGGGGTTATTATAAAAGGCCATGATTCTCCCTAACATAGCTGGTCCTATACCAATTTGGGTTAGGGTCCCCTAGAGGAATCCCCAGTCCACCCAGTCAAAGGCCTTCTCCGCATCTAAAGACAACATCATGAGGGGGGTGCGATGTCGATGGGCGTGAGTAAGGATGGAGAACGTCCGTAGAGTGTTATCACGAGCCTCCCGCGACAAAACAAACCCGACCTGATCCGGGTGGACTAGGGAACCCAGGAGGACCGCCATCCGCTGAGCAATCAGCTTGGCAAAAAGTTTCGCATCTAAATTAATTAAAGAAATCAGCCTGTAACTAGAGCACTGCAAGGGGTCCTTGCCGTCCTTGGGCAGAACAATTATGTGGGCTAGCAGGGTTGCGGAAGGAAAGGGGTAGGTGGGAGAGACAGAATTGAAGGCGGAGAGAAGGATAGGAGACAACTCGGATTGGAATAGTTTAACCCTTTGAGGACCAGGCCCAAAATGACCCAGTGGACTGCGCAAATTTTGATCTTAGTGTTTTCGTTTTTCCCTCCTCCCCTTCTAAGAGCTCTAGCACTCTCAGTTTTCTATCTACAAGCCATGTAAGTGCTTGTTTTTTACAGGAATAGTTGTACTTTGTAATGGCGTCTTTCATTTTACCATAACATGTATGACGGAATTCCAAATATATTATTTATGAAGATATAAATAGGTGAAATCGTAAGAAAGAATGCAATATGGTAATGTTTGGGGGATTCCTGTGTCTATGTAATGCACTATATGGTAACAGCGACATGACACTATTATTCTATAGGTCAGTCTGAACACAACCATATGCAGGTTACACAGATTCTCTAATGTTATATATGTATTTTTTTTAATGAAATCCTTTTTTTTTTTTGGCAATTAAATATTAATAAAATGGGCCTATTGTGACGCTTATAATGGTTTTATTTTTTTACCTACGGGGCTGTATGGGGTGTCATTTTTTCCGCCATGATCTCTAGTTTTTATTAATACCATATTTGTGAAGATCGGACGTTTTGATCACTTTTTATTGATTTTTTAAAATATATAATGTAACATAAAATCAGTAATCTGCGCACTTTTCCCCCTCTTTTCGTGTACGCCGTTTACCGGTCGCAATGACGCTTGTTATATTTTAATAGATTGGACAATTATGCACGCTACGGTATATTATATGTTTATCTATTTATTCATTTTTATATGTTTTATTTATATAATGGGAAAGGGGGGTGATTTAGACTTTTATTGGGGGAGGGGTTTTGGGGTAGTGCGTTAGTGTTTTGAACTTTTTTTTTTTTTTACACTTTTGAAGTCCCTTTGGGGGACTTCTACATACAGTACTTTGATTTCTACACTGATGAATGCTATGCCATAGGCATAAAATAAAAAGGAATTGAGGTACTCACGGTCAGCGCTGTCCACATAGAGAAGTGTCCGAAAGCTTAAATAAATGCATTTAATATAGTAAATGCATTAAATGCATTTATTTAAGCTTTCGGCCACTTCTCTATGTGGACAGCGCTGACCGTGAGTACCTCAATTCCTTTTTATTTTATTCACTTATTCTCTCCACGGGCCCCATTATTTTGGGAGTATCCTGTGTTTTTGGTACAGTCAGCTTAGCAGTCCCTAGAGGTAGTAGGCCCCTATACAGTGGACTGTCACCAAACAAGACCCTGGATTTGGAGTTGTACCCTGTTGAGGGGTGATATGCACAAAGCCCAAGTGGCATCCAGGTGAGCACCTTCTCACATAATCCTTATCCTTGGTGTATTGAGGTATCACACGAGGCGCCGGTGCCCGCTTTTTTCTTTTTCTCTCCCATGCCATAGGCATAGCATTGATCAGTGTTAACGGCGATCTGCTCATTGAGCCTGCCTGTGCAGGCTCAGTGTAGCAGATCGCCGATCAGACCGCACAGAGGCAGGTAAGAGACCTCCGGCAGTCCGTTTCAACGATCGGGACCCCCGCAGTCACACTGCGGGGGTCCCGATTGGTAAGTGACAGGGGACTCCCCCTGTCACTTACACTTAAACGCCGCGGTCGCGCGTTTAAGGGGTTAATGACACTGCTGCATGACATCGCTGCAGCGTGTCATTGCCGGTGAGGTCCCGGCTGCTGATTGCAGCCGGCCACCACCTGCTATGAAGCGCGCTCCGCTCCGGAGCGCGCTTCATAGCGGGAAAAACACCCAGGACGTAAGGTTACGTCATGGGTCGTCTGGGGACAGACTTCCATGACGTAACCCTACGTCCAGGGTCGTCTAGGGGTTAAAGAAGCGGCCTGTGTAGCCGTCTGGGCCGGGACTTTTACCATTGGGCATGGAAGATATGGCAGACTGAAACTTCTCCGCAGTGAAAGGGTCTTCTAATGAGGCTGCTTCTTCAGTGAAGAGTATGGGTAGGGCTGTGTCTGAGATGTATTGGTGTAACGTGCGGGTGGGTGAAGAGGCAGCCATCCCAGGGGGAGGTAGATTATACAAATTCTGGTAATAGGAGCGAAACGCCTCGGAAATATCAGTAGTTAAGTGACTGGTGGTGCTCGGGGAGCTCTTAATGTAGGCGATGAATGTAGAGGACCGACGGTTTCGCAGGATTTTTGCCAAAAGGCGACCGGGTTTGTTCCCCCACTCATAGACCGACCGGCCACATAGCTGCTGGTAGCGTTTATATTTCTTGTCCAAGAGCGCCTTTATCTCGTGGTGTGTCTGGATAAGCCCCCGAAGTGTCGCTTCAAGGAGCGTGTGTTTGTGTAAGGTTTCCAAATCTCCAAGTTTCTGGAGGAGGTGTTTCAGTTTAGCTGCTGCCGCGGGTTTCAGGCGGGCGCCATGTTTGATCAGAACTCCCCGTAACACGCACTTGAGCGCCTCTCATTTAATCTGGGGCGGGGTATCGTCTGAGGCGTGGTCAGTTTGAAAGTTGGAGATGGAAGTCTTTAGATCGGCCACGCATAGAATATCCTGGAGAAGAGATTCATTCAGCCTCCACGTGAAGGGCGGTCTACGAGACTGAGGAAGGGATAAAGTGCAATGTACTGGTGCGTGATCTGATCCTCACTCACTTTTAATGGTTCTCTGTGTGCTCAATGCCATGCTCTTTCTGCCCTAATTTTTGGGAGGCTAACTTGCTTCCACACTCACTTTTAATGGTTCTCTGTGTGCTCAATGCCATGCAGTGTCTGGCCTAATTTTGGGGAGGCTCACTTGCTTCCTCACTCACTTTTAATGGTTCTCTGTGGGCTCAATGCCATGCTGTGTCTGGCCTAATTTTTGGGAGGCTCACTTGCTTCCTCACTCACTTTTAATGGTTCTCTGTGTGCTCAATGCCATCCAGTGTCTGGCCTAATTTTGGGGAGGCTCACTTGCTTCCAAACTCACTTGTAATGGTTCTCTGTGTGCTCAATGCCATGCAGTCTCTGGTCTAATTTTTCGGAAGCTCACTTGCTTCCTCACTCACTTTTAATGGTTCTCTGTGTGCTCAATGCCATCCAGTGTCTGGCCTAATTTTGGGGAGGCTCACTTGCTTCCAAACTCACTTGTAATGGTTCTCTGTGTGCTCAATTCCATGCAGTGTCTGGCCTAATTTTGGGGAGGCTAACTTGCTTCCACACTCACTTTTAATGGTTCTCTGTGTGCTCAATGCCATGCAGTGTCTGGCCTAATTTTGAGGAGGTTAACTTGCTTCCACACTCACTTTTAATGGTTCTCTGTGTGCTCAATGCCATGCTTTTTCTGGCCTAATTTTTGGGAGGCTAACTGGCTTTTACACTGACTGTTAATGGTTTTTCTGTGTGCTCAATGCCATGCTGTGTCTGGCCTAAAATTTGGGAGGCTCACTTGCTTCCTCACTCACTTTTAATGATTCTCTGTGTTCATAATGCCATGCAACATCTGGCCTAATTTTTCTGAGGCTAACTTGCTTCCACACTCACTTTTAATGGTTCTCTGTCTGCTCAATGCCATACAGTGGCTGGCCTAATTTTGGGAAGGCTAACTTGCTTCCACACTCACTTTTAATGGTTCTCTGTGTGCTCAGTGCCATGCTGTGTCTGGCCTAATTTTTTGAAGCCTCACTTGCTTCCACACTCACTTTTAATGGTTCTCTGTGTGCTCAACACCATGCTGTGTCTGGCCTAATTTTTGGGATGCTTACTTGCTTCCACACTCACTTTTAATGGTTCTCTGTGTGCTTAATGCCATGCTGTGTCTTGCTTAATTTTGGGGAGGTTCACTTGCTTCCTCAATCACTTTTTATGGTTCTCTGTGTGCTCAATGCCATGCAGTGTCTGGCCTAATTTATGGGAGGCTCATTTGCTTCCTCACTCATTTTAATTGTTCTCTGTGTGCTCACTGCCATTCTGTGTCTGGTATAATTTTTCTTCCTTGGTCACTCTGTCCTCACCGCCATGCTGTGTCAGGCAACATTTTGGGGTGGTTTATCATATGCTACCTTTTTTTTTTAATGGTTCTCTGTGTTCTCAATGCCATGCTGTGTCAGGCTGAGCTTTTGGGAGGTCCATATGCCTACCTCTGTTTTAACCAGGCTGTTGCAAAGAATTAGGCATATTGGTGCCATTAGGCAGCCTCAGAGGCATGCACACATGCTGCCCCTGCTGTTTCCTGTCAATTTCCGTTGTGTTTCCATCAATTTCTGAGGTTGACAGGTTTTCACACGACCTTCCCTCTACCGAACTTGAGTCTCCTGCAAAAATGCTTGGGTCTCCCATTGACTTCAATGGGGTTCATTACTCGAAACAAGCACTCGAATATCGGGAGATATTTGTCTCAAGTAACAAGCACCCGAGCATTTTAATACTCGCACATCACTAGATAACATGCATTAGAATAGACATGAGCGGAGGCTCAGTATCTTTATGTAGCACCGTGAGAAATAAGTAACTGTGTAATGATCAGGGTTTGTGCACCCCTGCAATAGCCAACAGTCATTGGTGGCAGCAGAGTGGCCTTTTGTCACTTACTGCTGTCACCTTTTGTAAAATCATATAGCTTTATAAAAAAAATATAAAAAATATAAATAATATGTTTTTTATTTGCCGGAAAAACCCTTTAACATGTGTTACCTAGGCACCTTACAGTACATGTGTTATCAATATATTAGTGTATTATTTGGAGAGTGTATTAATGGATAGGCTAGAAACATTTTCTTTCGGGCCTACTTTTTTTGTTTTTAAATGTTTTTATTTGTTTATTTAAAGATTTAAATAGTAATATTACTGACAGTGTGCATTTGAGAAACCTATTGGTATTGTACACTGATAATAGATACTGTATGTGCAATTCAATTTTTTTTTTGTGCTAATTCCCAGATGCTTTTACAAATTTCTAATGATTATAGCAAACTACTCTGCTTATCTATCAATAGAAGAAAATAAATGGTCACTAAGGGATTTGTTAGGAGCGTCTGTAAATGATCTACTAATACATAACAGCCTTAATGAGACAAACATGAAGTGTATCTCCCCTGTGTATACTTCACATAGGTATATATGAACCTGAATAACTGTAGCTCCTTTTAGCATTCTTAAGTTAAAGACAATAGAGAATTGTGTTATTTTTAATGTGGGTACATAAATGTATAGATAGATAGATAGATAGATAGATAGATAGATAGATAGATAGATAGATTGTGATACTGTATGCCTTTTATTACTCCAAATAACTGAAAAAGTTGTTCCAGGGGTTTAGCCTTTAAAACTAATAAGTTTTCTAACCACACTAAATGGTAAGAAGAGTTATAATTTGTTTGCTACCTTTGATTCTGTTCAGAGAAATGGCACAGATAAATAAAACCATGGTTGAGGAGTTCATCTTAGTGGACTTTGCCGATTTGCACCAGATTCGGATTGTAATTTTCCTGTTTTTCCTTCTGACCTACATCACTTGTATTATAGGAAATCTTGCAATAATCATTGTTGTGAAACTAGGACCGTCACTCCATAACCCAATGTATTTTTTCATCAGCGTGTTCTCTTCTTTAGAAATTATGTTAGTCACAGTCACAGTTCCTAAACTTTTGGCTATTTTAATTGGACATAATAACAGAATATCCTTCATAGGTTGTTTCACTCAAATGTATATCAACAACTCTTTGGGTTGCACGGAATGCTTTCTACTTGTGGTAATGGCGTTTGATCGATATCTGGCTATTAATAAACCATTACATTACCCAACTATCATGACCTATACATTTTTTGTCAGATTAGCTATATTTCCATGGATTTTTGGATTCACCAGTATCTTAATACAGACCATTATTACGGCACAGTTGGAATTCTGCGGTCCTAATATTATTGATCACTACTTTTGTGACTTTGCTCCAATACAAAGCTTGGCTTGTTCTGATATTTCCTTTTGCATTATCTTTGCAACCTTCGGCGCTGTAGTCAATATTATTTCATCTTTCCTCACAATCATAGGATTCTATGTCTGTATCATAATAACTGTTTGCAAGATCAAGAGTAAGGATGGAAAACAGAAAGCCTTCTCCACCTTCACATCTCATATTACTGTAGCCAGTCTATTCTATGGTACACTTATGATTATGTATGCCAAACCCGATGCCAGCTCTTATGATAAATATGTCTCTTTTTTGTATACAGCTTTCGTCCCAACAATGAATCCCTTCATTTATACCTTAAGGAACAGGGATGTGAAGAAAGTTTTCTGGAATTTGTTAAACTGAAAAATACGACCAAATATTTGGTAATTATGGTAAACGTTTGGAGAAGAATTTTAACATTTTCTTTTTGAAATATCAGGCCCCTTTCTCCCATTTTTGTCAGGATATGTTTATTTATGAATATTTATTATGTTTTTTTTTAATTTGTTTTAACAGTTTCTAAAAAAAAAAAAAAATTGAGTTTGGTTATGTTTAAACAATATAATATACACAGTTTTTAAAATGATTGCTTTGATTGTAAATTGATAGTAAAATTAATATTCAGGACCAAATTCTTGATTCCACCATTGTATGGAATGTAATGCTTTGAGTTTACATTGCTTTGTTAAATAGCTCCCAACATAAATGACAATGGGGGAAGCATGCGCAATCACTACGCCCCACACTGCTTGACACTTAGCAAGCTAATGTTGATAAACTGTTTCTGCTTTTTCTTCCTGGCCTATGGAGATGCTCATACAAAAATGGTAGAGCAATTAAACAGAGCTACGCTCCTCTAAAATGCATCCCACTGCTACCCAGCCGGCTACTTCCCAGATAACAGTTAAAGTTGTTATTCAGAAAAAGTTTACTTTTCCCTTGTCCACAAAATAGGGGAAAAGTAAGAGTTTGTGAGGGATCCAACCTATATACCGCCTGCTGATCTCTGTATCGGGTGAGAGCCGAGTAAGTGCTCTTCTGGCTTACTTGTTTGACTGTAGCTTACACCTTTGTCTACCCTATAAACAGTGTAAAAACATTTGCCCGTGACTTATGTAGAAACATTTTGCTTGTGATATTTGAATATCAGATTCCATGAATACAAATTTATGACGGTATCTATACACCAATGGATACTTATAGATGCTGGATCCAGGCCGACCCATATCATTTCTTTGCATCTCTGTGCATCTACAACTAACAGGATCTCTAATTGTTCACCATTATTTGCACTCGGGCTCTGCATAGCCACATTTATGTGTGTCTACCTTTGAATTCTTCCTTTCAATAAAATGATTTAAAGAAAAAAAAAAGATTGGTCTTACTGTTTTGTCTCAAATGGACCCAGGAGAAATATTTTAAAGGAGTCCAGGATTAGAAAAATACAGCTGTTTTTTTCCAGAAACAGCACTACTCTTGTTCTTGATTTGTGTGTTTTGCAATTCAGGTTCGTTGAAGTGAATTCAAGCTTAAATGGAATACCACAAAAAACTAGACAACAGGAATGGGGTGTTTTTTCTAATCCTGGACAATCAGACAACTCAATCAGTTTCTATGCTAAGGGATAGGCTGGGACTCAATAAGGTTTATCATAAAATTATTCTTTATTGTTCTAATAATAACTGTTCAGCATTTGGTTTTCTGTATGTTAAAAGTAACCATTTAACCCCTTCCCCTCAGTAATCCATATATATATACATTCCTACTGCACATACCCTGTGCAGTAGGAATGTACATATACGTTCCCGACTTCAGCTGCAGTGAGAGCAATCCTGCACACATTGGTATGTCCGGGGCCAGAAGTAATGAGAGGCAGCTGCGATCCCTGCATTTAAGGTACTATAAGGACATATAAAACCTACAAAGGCTGCCGAAAAATGGGTCTCCCTAGTTTTTCCAGTTAATACTATGATGGAGGTACACAGTGTCGGACTGGGATATCTGGGGCCCACCAGAGGAAATGATCCTGGGGGCCCACCAATGAAGAACCAGTGAAAAACAACTTATCAGTCAGTGCTTGTGCAGATTCTAAAGCTGGGGGCACATTGGAGGATTCTTCAGTTCTTTGGTGGGCCAGTCCGACACTGAAAGTAAGCTGGTCTTAATTAGAGGGCCCCCCCATGAATACCACCGGATTTATTAAGAGGTGTGTCATGATCCTGGCTGAAAAGCATCAGTGCCACCATCTGCTGCAAAGATTCGACCTCTGTGCCAAAGAATGCGCTTTTGGCCTTAAGTCCGTTCCTGGTTTTACTATGTTCTTTGCTTATGTCTTCTGTAATCCGTTCCATGTTTCTTCCATGTCTCTGCTGTGTTTTGATGGACTGGTCTCTTCACCTCTGTCTTTCTGTGTTTCTCTTCCTTATCCTATGAGCTTGGAGTGTGGGACTTGTGTTCTCTTTCCTCTCTCTTTCCTCTCAGTCTGTGCTCTTGATGCAGCTCTTGTCCAGCTTGTCTGTTCAGCTAGATTTCACCTTTTTGCCTTAAAGTCTGTATTCCTGGTTTCCTGAGCTTTTTGCTCTCCATTTACTTTGTTGCATCTCTGGCTTTCGTCCTCCATTCATTTGGTTCTCCTTTTCTCGCTGCCTTCTTGGTCCTGTCTTTCTGTGTGTTTTTGTGACTTTGCCTTGTCTACTGCCATTGTACCTTGTTCGCCCTCTCTGTTACTATCTCTGGCTTGCATACCTTGCTTGTCTGGTATTCTCCTCGGCCCATTTGTGCTATCTATTTTGTGTCTTTGTGCCCTGTTTTTGTCTGTCTGTGTGTTTCACTTATTTGAGAGCAGGGACTGTCGCCCAGTTGCAGACAGTCAGTTAGGACCTGTTCTGCAAGTAGGTAGGGACAGCAGGGAGGGGGGCAGCTAGCCATAGGGCCCATTTGCCCTGTGTCTCTTTGTTCCCCATGGCCCTGACAAGGTTCGTGTCTCTTCATAAAACCAGTGGACTTGTGCCTGTTGCATGGCGGGTGCATAAATTTACATATGCTCCAGACCAGGTGTCGATTTTTGCCCTATTGTATGTAAATTCACATCATTTAGGCATAAATCCTGATAAATCAGGTGCAAGAGAAATTACCTTTGTTGTACAATGATAAATTTCTCCCATAGAACAAATCTATAATGGCAGCCAAGTACCTCATTTATAGCATTAGCTTGGTAAACCCTTTGATTATTGTTTGTATATTATTAACCTCTTAATGACACTGTTCAAAATAGCCTATATGTTAACGGAATAAAAAAAAAAGTTTTGCCTCTTGAAAACAACAATGAAAAAACAAGACAATTGCTAGGTCAATAAAGCCTAAAAAAGTCTTGTCCCTTAAGGATTAAATTTAGATATGAGCAAACATGCTCGTCCGAGCTTGGTACTCGTTCGAGTATTAGGGTACTTGATGGTGCTCATTACTCGGACGAGCATCTCGCGATACTCGAGACAATGGGAACTTCCTCTTCCTCCATGTTTGGCAGCTTTTTTTCAGCCAATCATCATGCAGGAGAGTCTTTTGGAGCTCGTAGCATCACGTGGGAACCCTATATGTCGATAGCAACAATTGGCTTGTCAGATCAGAAGACCTGGGCATATAAGAATCAGGTACTGCGATGCTCACTGTCTGTCTGCTTGCTGCTGTCTTAAAGGGCTTAAAATTTTCAATACATATATATATATATATATATATATTATTATTATTATTTTTTGTTGCTACTCTTGGCTGCTGGCTTGGACTTGTAGTGCATCAGTCAGTAGTCAATTTGTCCTGTTGCTGACATTACCTTGGCTGGCTGGGATCTGTAGTTCAGCTATACCTATCCTCACTGTGCTGTGTCCTGTGCAACGGGTGCCTTAAAAAAAACAGCACCAAATACACACATACTCTATATGACTAACCCCAAATCTGCTGTCAGTAGTCAATTTGTCCTGTTGCTAACATTACCTTGGCTGGCTGGGATCTGTTGTTCAGCTATACATATCCTATTCTATTTTTCAAATTTTCACAAAGATTTCAGAAAACAGGGACTAGTTCAATTCTGAAGTGGATTTGAGGAGGCTATATGTTAGAACCCCCATAAATCACCATATTTTAAAAACTAAACCCCTCACTGTACCCCAAGTAACATTTTAGAAGTTTAACCCTTTGGGCATTTTACAAAAAATAACGCAAAGGAGCAGACAGAATTTTAAAGTTCAAATTTTTTTGGCAGCTATTGCATTTGAATCCATTTTTTCTGTAGCACAGCAAGTGTTGACTAAGAAATACAAGTCAATAAATACAAACATATTTATACCGTTTTTATTGATATCCCATGTGTTGTCCTAGAGTGTTATTTGGCTCAAACACAGGCCTCAGAAATAATGGAGAACTGTATTTTGAGAGCTGTATTTGTATTTTTTTCAATGGCAAAAATGTTTTGGGGATTGATTTTTTGTGGGATGATGCTTTTATTGGAATTATATGTGGGTACACATGGCATTATTTTGATATTACGGCGATGGGTTTAGCAAAAAAGAAGTAATTTTGAGGATTTTTTGTTTTATACTGTTAACTACGCAGGTTAAAATATGTGATCATTTTTATTTATAGAGGGGCAAATGTAGTATGTGTATTTTTATTTACTGTGGGAAGGAGAGAGTCAGGGGATTGAAAAGTACAGCCCCTGCTTCAGCTTGTGTAGCGATGTCCTTCTACAACTTCTGACAGCCATCAATCACATTGACCATAGCTGGCTACACAATGAGGAGAGGGCTCCGTGCAGAAAGAAGGAGAGGGGAATCAGCAAAGCACAGCTACTAACAGTGTATGCAGTGCTGTGCAGTGCTGCATCCCCTGACAGCCATCAATCACAGGTCTGCTGGCTTTGCAGTAAGGAGAGAGCCGAGAAGGAGGGGGAGTCGTTGTATGGGGAGAGAGACGGGGATCAACGAAGTACAGCTACTGCATCAGTCTGTCCAAGGCTCTACTTTGACCTCTAATAGAGGTCCAATACCAAAACTACTGAATAATAGGTCTAATACAAATAGCAGCAGAGGTAGGGGCAATACTAGAACTAGCGCACGTCATCATAGGTCTAATACAAGCATCGGCAGAGGTGGTGGTAATACCGAAACTACCACATGCCATGATAGACTTAGTACAACCGGCATCAGAAGTGGTGGTAATAACGCATGCCATAAGAGGCCTAGTATAAGTCACAGCAGAAGTGGTCGTAATACCGGAACTACCGCATGCCATTATAGGCCTAATGTTTGCAGAAGGGATGCCCCAAAATCATTTTCAGGGAGCAGGAACAGGATACACACCCCATAATGTCAAAAAGAAATGACATTGAATTGTTGAAATTTGCTTCTTTCCAGGGAGTAGCAGTAACAAGTTTGACCCCAAGTACAGTGAAGAAGGAATGACACTGGATCTTTAAAATTAGGTCCCTTTCCAAGGAGTAGCAGCCACGCGTTTGCCGAAAAATGACTATGTACTCTTTAAATAAAATTTTATTTTAATCACAGTTGAGCAGCACAATTTATGTGCAGCTGTCAAAACTGACAAATGGCATTTAAATGACCCGGCCACACATTATTGGTGGTGTACTGGCATGGATCGGCTCCCTGCTGCAAGATCCCAGGGAGTCCGGGGTCTTAAGCAGCCTATAGGAAGTGAGAGCTAAGATGTATCAATCCTATGAAAAATCAATTTATTGCAATGTATTGTCCAAGTCCCTTAGAGAGATTACAAAAATGTGTAAAAAAAAAATAATATATTTTAAAAAAAAAGTCATAACAAAATGTTAAATTATCACCCTTTTCCTAATTTCAATAAAATAAAAAACAAGCAATAAACATATTTGGTATCTTCGAATGCAAAATCCCCCAAACTATAAAATATTCACATTCCTGATCTCACAATTGTAAACGGCATAAGCACAAAAGGCCACCAAAGTTTAAAATTGCGGATTTTTGGTCAGAACTTAGAAAGATTAAATAAAAAGTGATTGAAAAGTCGCATAAATGCAAGTATAGTAACAATAAAAACTACAGATCATAGTGAAAAAATTCAGCCCCACACAGCCCCATAGACCATAATATAAAACCTTTATGATACAGCAATTTTTAACACATTTATTTAATTTAAGTTGAAATTGTGACTTGAGGAATATAGATAACAGTTTGGTGACTGCTTGAGTGGTGACGAGATAATATAAGACTTCTGCAATTGTAAATCTGTATAGTGTCCTTTGAATAAAAAGTCAATTTTTATAGACAGAGTTACTCTAGCACACAGTAAGTAGCATCCATTAGAGTCTCCCCCTAAAATAGCCACCATACATGATCCTTTAAAATATATATATAAATATATATAAGGCAGTCGCAATCACCGTAGTAGTATGTTTTTAACATACTAAACCAAAACAACACTGCCCAGAGAGTGTATACAACAGAGGCTGTAGAACTGTCTCTAATTAAAAAGTTGCTTTTGTAGGGCCAAGATATAAGCTCAATCTCTGGCCCCGGAGATATCTGAACATCCTCCCACTCCTGGCAGCCAAAATGTTTGAAAACATCCCCTCTGGCTCGGGGGAACAACTGCCACTAAAGGAGAAGGTGACAGTAGAAGGGATTGGCGAGGTGGATGGTTAGCTTCTGCTCCCGGTAATAGTCTCAAATGCAGACCCTCAGGCGAGTCCCCCAGGACTCACAAAGTATTGTTGTTTTAGACATCTCTCACAAAGCCATACCCTTTAAATTTAACAATGTTTGGCAGTGTTTCGGGCCAAAACATGGCTGTCTTCAAAACTCCAGCTCCAGCAGAGTAAATAAACTTCTGCCACTAAGGGTACTTGGAGGAGGCTCAAAAAAAGCTTGATGGACCCACAGGGATTACAAGACTTCAGTCACTTACTTCAGAATCTTTGCCATATGTTGCATCCCAGTATTATGGTGGATCTCCTGGAACTGACTCCTCACCCCAGCCAAACTCAATAGCTACACAAGATCAGTACAGTGGTGACAATGGCGCTGTTTGCTATGTATCCATATCCTCCTCAGTTTCTGCCCAAAGCCTTGGTGGCCTAATTCATTGTAGCCAACTCACCCAGGAGCAACTGCACCAATCCGCATACCGATCACCATACTTTCCTCTAGTCTACTTTCAAATTCACTTTTATACAGGGGATGACACATAGCTTCCTAAGGCCCCATTCACACGTCCGTGTCAGTTTTTACTGTCAGGAAATCCTGATCAGGAGGTCTCTAAAGGCTTCAGGAAAACATCAGGATTACTTAACAGTACATGTACCATGCCACCGTGTCCCCCTCATGTACCATGCCACAGTGTGCCCCTCGTGTAATGTACCACTGTGCCCCCCCTCGTGTACGTGCCACCATGTCCCCCTTTGTGTACCGTGCCCCTTTCCCCCAGTGTACTGTGCCACCATGTCCCTTTTGTGTACCGTGTCACTGTCTCCCCTTCATGCCATGTGCCATCCTCTAATCTGTTGCAGAACCAGGAGCAGGGGGGCAAACTACAACTTTCACCATTCACTGTTAGCAGGGCATGATGGGAGTTGTAGTTCTGCAACCTGGATCGCAGCAGGAGGGAAAACTACAAATCCCACCATAAACTGTCAGCAGAGCATGATGGGAGTAGTAATTTTAGGGGGAAATCTTACCTGTCCTGGATCCTGCTCTGGCCGCCCTTGTCCTCTTCTCTGAGATGCCAAGGTGAGTCAGACCTTTTGCAGCAGATTGGGGGGGTGAAGCTGAATGAGGGTCGAGCGGCTGGTTTGACAGCACGCTGAGGTCCGGGGGAGCCGGGATCCAGCTGACAGGGTCCGGGGTGGAATAGGGGGCCAGGCAGTGCAAATGAGGTCCCAGGGGGAGCTGGGATCCAGCTGTCAGCATCCAGGGCAAGGGTGAACAAGGTTCGAGCGGCAGACCGGGCAGCTGAGCCGGGATCCAGCTGCCAGGGTGGGGGGAAAGATAGAGGGTCGGGTGGTTGGTGGAGCAGCGATGGCGTCTGTGGGGGTGCCAATCTGGAACTCCGGCCGCTTTCCTGATGTGCATCAGGAAACCTCTCATTTTCCAGCGCTCCCTTAGACTTCTATGGTGAATTCCGGAAAAAAATAGGACAGGATCGAAAAATTCCTGACCTATTTTCTGGAACGGACACCTTTCCAGAAAAATCCTGAAGGGTGTTCGTCACTAATGTAAGCCTATGGGTCCGTAAATCTGGGCAACTTTTTCGGACGAGTGATGGGGGCCTTAAGGTGGAAACACAGGGTTGTAGACTCTGCTCCCTATTGATGTCTATCACAATTTTCTGTCTTGATGCATTTTCTTCTGCAAAACCACAGGCAGAAATGCTCCAAAGTCCCAGGACATTGAACACTACAAAACATTTTGTGCCAAGAAAAAAACTTTCGTTTTTTACTTGTTTTTCCCTGTAAAAGAGTCTCTATAGTTCCACTATAGTAGTTTCCATTGTTTAGCTGTTTTAGTGCAGTTCGTTCAAAGTTCACCTCAGATAAACTCCGAATTCTTGGCAAAGTTCAACACGCCTGTCAAATCGAAAAGTTTGCTCATCTCTCGTTTTGATTCTTGGCTTGGTATCTGACTTCTATTTTGGATCTGGTTTGTGACATTTGTTGTCAACGCTTAAGATAGATTCTTGTAGTTTGAGGTGGCATTTTATATTGTATTATATCATTATATTGAATTTCTAACCTCCTCGCCTGTCCCTCTGACCTTAATTTTTGCCTGCTCTTCTGGTACCATTTTGCTATCTTCGGTCCACCTGACAATTTCTTATTGTGTTTGTCTGTCTTATCTCATTCTGTGTTTCACCTACCTAGCGAAGGGAATGTAACCCAGTTGTGGCCGACCACCTAGGGTCGGGCTGGAAAATAAGCAGGGTCAGTCTTAGAGGGCCTAGAGCTAGGACTCACACTGTCTGTCCATTGCTGCCCTCCATCCAGGTTGCAGGAGCCCTTACACTATGGTTACCCACCATAGGAACGTGTGCACCCTTCCCCTGCAGGATACAAAGTTTCAATGAAGGGAAGGTATCTCAGGTTATCTAAATATACCTGCAAAAGTTTTCCTCTATCTTAAAATTCACTTCTTCCATTTAATAAATATACCCACATTCTCTGTCTTGCTTTAGCCATGGATATATGAAATGCATTGCTAATACATCTGGAGTCTTGGTTGACAATACAGGCTATAAAATTAGTCTTTGGCACTTGCAACTTATCCTAATAAAAAAAAAATCCCACATTTCGAATCTTACTTTAAAAACTGCACAATTTTCTCATTTAGGGCCTAAAAATACATAGAGATGAGTGAATTTTTCAAAAGTTCGTTCCGACCGGACTTCCGGATTTTTTTTAAAAGTTCGGTTAGACCGAATGTCAGATTTCATAGTTTAAAGCATCTATATGATACGGGGGTAGTGTATTTGCTTGAATTTAGGGCTCTACATGTCAGTAACATCATTATCTTTTCAATATCTCAAAGTCATTTTTTTTTTAGACTTCAATATTCACCATTACAGGGTCTATGCAGGAAATTCACCATTACAGGGTCTATGCAGGAAACTCACCATTACAGGGTCTATGCAGGAAATTCACCATTACAGGGTATATGCAGGAAATTCACCATTACAGGGTCTATGCAGGAAATTCACCATTACAGGGTCTATGCAGGAAACTCACCATTACATGGTCTA
Organism: Dendropsophus ebraccatus; assembly: GCF_027789765.1. NCBI lineage: Eukaryota > Metazoa > Chordata > Amphibia > Anura > Hylidae > Dendropsophus > Dendropsophus ebraccatus. The sequence continues at coordinate 22,870,897 of NC_091466.1, read as the reverse complement.
TGGAGGAAATTCACCATTACAGGGTCTATGCAGGAAATTCACCATTACAGGGTCTATGCAGGAAATTCACCATTACAGGGTCTATGCAGGAAACTCACCATTACAGGGTCTATGCAGGAAACTCACCATTACAGGGTCTATGCAGGAAATTCACCATTACAGGGTCTATGCAGGAAAAAGGTCACAAATGCAGTGAAGGAGCAGCAGTAGTCATTGGAGGCCAGTGGAGGTCCAGCAATAGTCATTTGAGGCCAGTACAGGAGCATCAGTAGTCAACATGGAGGCCAGGCAGGAGCAGCAGTACTCAACATGGAGGGCAGGAAGGAGCAGCAGTAGCCAACATGGAGGCCAGGCAGGAGCAGAAGTAGCCAACATGGAGGGCAGGTAGGATCAGCAGTAGCCAACATGGCGGCCAGGCAGGATCAGCAGTAGCCAACATGGAGGGCAGTCAGGATCAGCAGTATCCAACATGGAGGGCAGGCAGGATCAGCAGTAGCCAACATGGAGGCCAGGCAGGAGCAGCAATAGTCAACATGGAGGCCAGGCAAGATCAGCAGTAGCCAACATGGAGGCCAGGCAGGAGTAGCGGTAGCCAACATGGAGGCCAACAAGGATCAGCAGTAGCCAACATGGAGTGCAGGCAGGAGCAGCAGCAGTAGACAACATGGAGGCAAGGCAGGAGCAGCAGTACTCAACATAGAGGGCAGGAAGGAGCAGCAGTAGCCAACATGGAGGCCAGGCAGGAGCAGAAGTAGCCAACATGGAGGCCAGGAAGGATCAGCAGTAGCCAACATGGAGGGCAGGCAGGATCAGCAGAAGCCAACACGTAGGCCAGACAGGATCAGCAGTAGCCAACATGGAGGGCAGGCAGGATCAGCAGTAGCTAACATGGAAGCCAGGCAGGATAAGCAGTAACCAACATGGAGGTAAGGGCAGGATCAGCAGTAGCCAACATGGAGGCCAGGCAGGAGCAACAGTAGTCAACATGGAGGGCAGGTAGGATAAGCAGTAGCCAACATGGAGGCCAGGCAGGAGCAGCAGTAGCCAACATAGAGGCCAGGCAGGATCAGCAGTAGCCAACATGGAGGCCAGACAGGAGCATCAGTAGCCAACATGGAGGCCAGGCAGGAGCAGCAGTAGCCAACATGGAGGGCAGGCAGGATCAGCAGTAGCCAACATGGAGGCCAGGCAGGAGCAGCGGTAGCCAACATGGAGGCCAGGCAGGAGCAGCAGTAGCCAACATGGAGGGCAGGCAGGATCAGCAGTAGCCAACATGGAGGCCAGGCAGGAGCAGCGGTAGCCAACATGGAGGCCAGGCAGGCGCAACAGTAGTCAACATGGAGGGCAGGTAGGATCAGCAGTAGCCAACATGGCGGCCAGGCAGGATCAGCAGTAGCCAACATGGAGGGCAGTCACTGACGAGCTGTGTGCAGTAACAGACTCCTTCCTCTCTCTCTGCAGACTGCATGGTGCGGTCATGTGACCGCTCCTCTTAAAGCAATACTGACGTCCCACAGGGGGTGGGCTAGTGCAAGATCCCTTCTGATTGAATGTGTTCCGGGCATCATGGGAAAGCGCTTTTCCCGCCCGGAACACTTCTTGCATTCTAAAATGGCGGCTGCCATTTTAGAAAGCAAGAAAAAAAAAATCAGAGTGGGCTTCCAAAAATCCAAATCCGACCAGACTCGGACTTTTGAAAAATCCGAACCGGTTCACTCATCTCTAAAAATACAGATATAGGGGGACAGGGGCCGATAGGGGCCCGCAGGGGCGTAGTGATGATCGAACAGTAAAATGTTCAAGTTCGAGTCGAACCTCAATCAGTAGTGAGTTTTGGTTTTAAGTTTGACTCGAACTCAAAGTCCCGAAGACTTGAAGTCAATGGGAGATGTTCGGGTTAATTTTTTTTATTTCTTATTTAATAAAGTTTATTATTTCCATATATAAAAAATTAAAAAGCAATAACAATATTAATACTGCTAATATGTATCATCCCCTCCCTCCCTTTGGACAGAAATACATATTCCCTCAACCACTCCATCTTATATATCATCCCAATGCAGTTACCTTACAGGGCGCCATTTTTAAACCCTATCTAATCCTAAATCCCTTTCTCCTCCTCTCTTAACCTATACTAAAATAATTCCACTTAATCTACCAGCGCTCTAGCCCCTTCTCCGCTCAGGGCAGGGCTAAACCCCAGAGCCGACCCCACTTAAAAAAAAAACAAAACTCCTATTCTCAAATTATAATACATTTAGTTTCCCGCCATCGGCAAAATTTATCTAACATCTCCACATTAACATTGCCCATACCCCATGCCCACCCCTCCCGGGGTATGCAATATGTCCGTCAACAAAGGTTCCCCATCGCCCAAATATCATGAATAGTGATGAGCGAGTACTAAAATGCTTGGGTGCTCGTTACTCAAGACAAATAGTTCCTGATACTCGGGTGCTCGCTTTGAGTAACGAACACCATTGAAGTCAATGGGAAACTCGAGCATTTTTGCAGGGGACCCCAGTTCGGTAGAGAGAAGGTCGTGTGAAAACCTGTCATCCTCAGAAAATGATGGAAATACCACAGAAATGGACAGGAAACAGCAGGGGCAGCATGCATGGATGCCTCTGAGGCTGCCTAATCGCACCATTATGCCTAATTCTTGTCAACTGCCTGGTTAAAACAGAGGTAGGCATATGAACCAGCCAAAAACTTAGCCTGACACAGCATGGCAGTGAGAACACAGGGAACCATTAAACAGAGGTAGGATATGATGAACCACCCTAAAATTTAGCCTGACACAGCATGGCGGTGAGAACACAGGGAACCATTAAAACACAGGTAGCATATGAACCACCCTAAAATTTAGCGTGACACAGCGTGGCGGTGAGAACACAGGGAACCAATAAAACACAAATAGCATATGAACCACCCCAAAATTGGTGACAGCAAGGTTACTGTGTGTTTCCATTCAGTGACAGCAAACAAGGTTACTGGGTGTTTGCATTCAGTGACAGCAAACTAGGTTACTGGGTTTTTGCATTCAGTGAAAGCAAACAAGGTCGCTGGCTGTTTCCACTCTGATAGCAAACAAGGACACTGGGTGTTTATATTTATTGACAGCAAACAAGAGTACTGGGTGTTTCCATTCATTGACAGCAAACAAGGTTACTGGGTGTTTCCATTCAGTGACAGTAAGCAAGTTTACTGTGTTTCCATTCAGTAACAGCAAACAAGGCTACTGGGTATTTTCAATCAGTGACAACAAACAAGGTTACTGGGTGTTTGCATTCAGTGACAGGAAACTAGGTTACTGGGTCTTTGCATTCAGTGACAGCAAACTAAGTTACTGGGTCTTTGCATTCAGTGACCGCAAACAAGGCTACTAGGTGTTTCCATTCATTGTCAGCAAACAAGGTTACTGGGTGTTTCCATTCAGTGACAGCAAGCAAGGTTACAGTGTGTTTTCAATCAGTGACAGCAAACAAGGTTACTGGGTGTTTGCATTCACTGACAGCAAACTAGGTTCCTTGGAGTTTGCATTCAGTGACAGCAAGCTAGGTTACTGGGAGTTTGCATTCAGTGACAGCAAACTAGGTTACTGGGTGTTTGCATTCAGTGACAGCAAGCTAGGTTACTGGGAGTTTGCATTCAGTGACAACAAACTAGGTAACTGGGTGTTTGCATTCAGTACACTGTGTAAGCAGTAGTGAACTTAGATATGCCTTGAGTAAGAAAGACAGAAATCTGGAAATATACTAGTGGTCCCAATAGTTTTTTGGGGGCTGTGAGATACAATCTGGTGGTGGCTGCACCAATACACTCTGTGACACCCCTTAAAATGAGCAGTGAAGTTGCAGGTGTACTACAAATCACAGCAATACAATGTACTACAGCAGCACCACCAGCCACAAAATCATAAAGTAGTACTGAGCACTTCTTAGGGGTCTGTATGCAACACCTAATGTCCCCTTTCTGCCAGCAGCCGATCACCACAGTGTGCTGCTGAAATCGTGGTAGCTTCACTGCAAGTCCCAGCCAGCAGTCTGTAGTAATATAATTTAAAAACTATTTGAAGCCCCTACAAGGGCTGTTTGGTTATTTTGCTAGTATTCCCTGCCTACTGGAACGCTAATTCCCACCCTAACGCTCTCTATGACCAGTAGCAGCTCTGTCCCTGATCTCTTTCAGCATACTTGTGAGCCGAGCCTTGCCGGCCGTGCTTTTTATATGGCAGGGTCATCTGATCTGGCCAACCAATCGCTGCTATCGACATGTATGGGTCCCACGTCATCGCAGGATGTACCAAAGAGTCTCCTGCATGTTTATTGGCTGAGAAATAGCGCCAAAACTTACAGGAAACGAATGATAAGATTTTCTCAAGTATCGCGAGATGCTCGTCCGCGTAACAAGTACCATCGAGTACCCTAATACTCGATCAAGTACCAAGCTCAGAGGGGCATGCTCACTCATCACTAATCATGAACCATGGGACCCCCCCACAAGAAACATTATTGTCATTCAACCCACTGTTATAGCATACAGATGGCAAGAAATCTGCCAGAGGGAAAAAAAAAACACACACACAACTATACTACCACTATATGATAATCCTATTGGTTCACTCCGGCGCCACTCCACCCCGATCCCACCCCCGGGGCCATGGAGAGGCAACAAGACCACTGCCTCCCTATCTCTTATTAACCCCAGCAAAACACTACTTTATTCCCCCCGGGAGTACACCACGGGTTACATATATTCGTATAAGGAAAATATTTAGTCCTCTTACATCAATCAATTTAGTTTTTCCACCAAATAAGATCTATTTCAGTGTTAATCTTCCCTTTCTCATCTTCTTCTGGTAGAGAATCTTTCCTGTCCAACCCTCCCACCGCTAATATGGGAAAATAACGCAAACCAGGTGAAAGTGACAAAATTTTAAAAATCAACAGGTGTAAAAATTGTGAAATCCCTATTGGCAACAAAAAGTACAGAATTAAAGCTGTGTATCCCTAAGGGGGCATTACCCTAAAACAGCAATTACCTGTAAATATGACTATGTCTTGCCACAGAAGCAGAAGACAAGTTTATTACTTTATAGTGACTGGTGAAACAACATCTCTGTCGCCACATCAATCCTTATATAAGGAACAAATGTGGTGAGCGATGTGGTACACCATAACAGGTGCCTGGGAAAGTAGGAACAGTTAGGCGCACAAAACAACCAATCACCTTCAAAATATATAAAGAGACAGTGTCCATTACAATTCATCTGAACAGTAAAGTATCACTAGTCCCCATAGTGAAGACAGTATTTTAGTATTGTCGAGTGAAAGGAGTCCAGTCAAAACCCAAACAAAATTGTAATTAAGCCCATAGTGTATTGATATTGAACAGCTTTATTATTAGATATCCTTCAAAAAAGAAAAAAAAAATATGCCCGTATGAGAATACAGTATTAGGAATGGGTGGACATAGTCATAAGAACAGTTGAAAGATGATCAAATGATTACAAATGCTACTTTTCCATAGTAATGTTGCCTTTAATTGTAAAAATAAAATATGCAAAATTGGCTGTGCCATCAAAAAGGTGCACTGACATTAGGGGTGTAAGAATTAAGGAATTTTTTAGGAGCGTGATCAATGGTTTCATTTATGTAGGCAATCATAGCCTGGGTCACTTTTTGAGCTATTAATAAAGTACATGAAACAGAGAGTGGGATCAGATTACTGATGACAGTACAAGGATTGTGTGGACAGCACTTGTAGTCTAGTAGAAGTGGATAGTTTTTTTTTTTTTGTTTTTTTTTTACAATTCCCAATAATTTTTTAAAGTTGAATTATTAAATGCCATTTGGACAAAAATATAATTTCTCTACCTCACCACAAAATAAAACAGAAGTGATGAAGAAATTGATCCCTGAAAGGAACCCTTCCTCCCAAACTTCTTGGCGTTTTCTTTTCCAAGTGCAGAAAATTTAAAAATGAATACCTCTCCTAAAAGAATAAACCACAAAATTAAATTTAAATGATAAAGAAATGGATCCCTGAATGGAACCCTCCCTCCCAAACTTCTTGGCGTTTTTTTTTTCCCCAGTGCAGAAAATTTTAAAATGAATACCTCCCCTAAAAGAATAAACCACAAAATAAAATTTAAATGATAAAGAAATGGATCCCTGAATGGAACCCTCCCTCCCAACCTTCTTGGTGTTTTCTTTTCCCAGAGCAGAAAAAAAAATACCTCTCCTGAAATAATAAGCCACAAAATAAAACAAATTATAAAGAAATTTTGTCCGTACAAAGAATCACCCCCACCCACCCTTTTTGAAGTCTCAGAAATAAATTTAATAGTGGGCCACAGTGTGATAAATCTCAAAACAGGGGTAAGCACAGAGGCCTGGTTAGGATGAACAGGTGGGGCAATAAAAGCGTGAATCACTCCTCGTACCGTTCTTGGTACAAACTCTGCACCTTTTTTGGGGGTACCTTCGGACACCAGTGGCAGGGACAGGGTGTGGGAAGTGGCACTCTGTGAGTCTGCGCACGTCCTCAGACTCAAAGGACTGCTGAGAGGCAGGGGAATCAAACAGGGGACGCTCAATCACCTCCTCCTGATATTGCAAAAATGTGAGAGCCCCTTGTTCCTTCTGATAAACAACATAGGTGTTGTAGGTGGCAGTCCGTATAAGGTAGACTGCCACCTTCTTATACCAGGCCCTGGTTTTCTGCTTCACCAGGTATGGTTGCAGCGTCTGATCTGACAAGTCCATACCACCCATGAAGCAATTGTAATCCCAGACACAGCTTGGTTTAGTGCTCTCAGTGGCAGGGCCGTCTTAACAGCATTATGGGCCCCTGGGCAGAGGTGCGAATTGGGCCCCACCCCCCGCGGCCGCCGCCATCAAACCCCCCCCCCATCTTTGCAACCCCGCCCCTAGCCAGTACAATTAAGTACAATAAAAAATACTAATTATTGTTAATATAAACTTTAATTCACAATACAGTCTTTCAGCAGCGCAAAAACAAAAAATAACCGTGCGTGCGTGCCGCACCAAACCAGACCAGGTTGGCTTCAAAGTATCCAAAAAACGCAATGGAGACAGCACTTCCAACAGCAATCTGCAGGGTTTATTGTCACACCAGTGCAACATGTCTCATCTATACAGAATACAGGGAAACAACATGGTTCATATATAATATAATAGTCATGTTGTTGCTCCTCTGTCTATATGAGACATGTTGTTTTGCCCTTCTCTATATATATGCCAGATAACAAGCAACAAATATTACCACCGCATACTGACTAACACCACCGCTGCTACTGACTAATCCACTGTACACAGATCACTATCACCTCATCCAGTCATATAGAGGTACCCAGCTCTACACAGGTTCTGTACACCATATACATTACAGTGCAGATACATCAAGTGACTCACATGAGACGTCTTCTCTGATCGGAGTTCTTCCCTTTTCATCTTCTTTTCCATTTGCCCTGTGCCGTTATGAGAACTTCTCCGAGCCACGAATCCACATAATCTGCCAGACAGACATATTAGGCTCCACACTCTGTCACCATCCTCATCTCTCTACACATTGCACATCTGTATTGGCCCCTTATAGATAGCTCCCCCTGTATTACCCCCTTATAGATGGCTCCCTCGTATTCCCCCCTTATAGATGGCTCCCCCCTGTTACCCCCCCCTTGTATAGATGGCTCCCCCCTGTATCCCCCCCCTATAGATGGCTCCCCCCTGTATCTCCCCGTATCCCCAACCTAATATTGATGGCTCCCCCCTGTATCCCCCCTTGTATAGATGGCTCCCCCCTGTATCCCCCCCCCTATAGATGGCTCCCCCCTGTATCCCCCCCCCCTCTCGTATAGATGGCTCCCCCCTGTATCCCCCCCTATAGATGGCTCCCCCCTGTATCCCCCCTATAGATGGCTCCCCCCTGTATCCCCCCTATAGATGGCTCCCCCCTGTATTCCCCCTATAGATGGCTCCCCCCTGTATCCCCCCCTATAGATGGCTCCCCCTGTATCCCCCCTATAGATGGCTCCCCCTGTATCCCCCCCTATAGATGGCTCCCCCTGTACCCCCCCCTATAGATGGCTCCCCCCTGTATCCCCCCCTATAGATGGCTCCCCCCTGTATCCCCCCCTATAGATGGCTCCCCCCTGATTCCCCCCCTATAGAGGGCTCCCCCCTGTATCCCCCCCTATAGAGGGCTCCCCCCTGTATCCCCCCCTATAGATGGCTCCCCCCTGTATCCCCCCCTATAGAGGGCTCCCCCCTGTATCCCCCCTATAGATGGCTCCCCCCTGATTCCCCCCCTATAGAGGGCTCCCCCCTGTATCCCCCCCTATAGAGGGCTCCCCCCTGTATCCCCCCCTATAGATGGCTCCCCCCTGTATCCCCCCCTATAGAGGGCTCCCCCCTGTATCCCCCCCTATAGATGGCTCCCCCCTGTATCCCCCCCTATAGATGGCTCCCCCCTGTATCCCCCCTATAGATGGCTCCCCCTGTACCCCCCCTATAGATGGCTCCCCCCTGTATATGGCTCCCCCCTGTATCCCCCCCTATAGATGGCTCCCCCTGTATCCCCCCTATAGATGGCTCCCCCCTGTATCCCCCCTATAGATGGCTCCCCCTGTACCCCCCCTATAGATGGCTCCCCCTGTATCCCTATAGATGGCTCCCCCTGTATCCCCCCTATAGATGGCTCCCCCTGTATCCCCCCTATAGATGGCTCCCCCTGTACCCCCCCTATAGATGGCTCCCCCCTGTATCAACCCCTATAGATGGCTCCCCCCTGTATCCCCCCTATAGATGGCTCCCCCCCATATCTCCCCCTATAGATGGCTCCCCCCGTATCCCCCCTATAGATGTCTCCCCCTTATTCCCCCCCTATAGGTGGCTCCCCCCTGTATCCCCCCTATAGATGGCTCCCCCCTGTATCCCCCCTATAGATGGCGCCCCCGTATTCCCCCCTTATAGATGGCTCCCCCTGTATCCCCCCCTATAGATGGCTCCCCCTGTATCCCCCCCCTATAGATGGCTCCCCCGTATTCCCCCCTTATAGATGGCTCCCCCTGTATCCCCCCCTATAGATGGCTCCCCCCTGTATCCCCCCCTATAGATGGCTCCCCCTGTATCCCCCCTATAGATGGCTCCCCCTTATTCCCCCCTATAGATGGCTCCCCCCTGTATCCCCCCTATAGATGGCTCCCCCCTGTATCCCCCCTATGGATGGCTCCCCCGAATTCCCCCCTTATAGATGGCTCCCCCTGTATCCCCCCCTATAGATGGCTCCCCCTGTATCCCCCCCTATAGATGGCTCCCCCCTGTATCCCCCCTATAGATGGCTCCCCCTGTATCACCCCCTTATAGATGGCTCCCCCCTGTATCCCCCCCTATAGATGGCTCCCCCCCCTGTATCCCCCCTATAGATGGCTCCCCCGTATTCCCCCTTATAGATGGCTCCCCCTGTATCCCCCCTATAGATGGCTCCCCCGTATTCCCCCCTTATAGATGGCTCCCCCGTATTCCCCCCTTATAGATGGCCCCCTGCACAGCAGATAAAAAAAACAAACACCCAACTCACCTACCAGCGCTCCCCCGTCGCTGCTTCCTCTCCTCTTCTGCCCCGGCTGATGCGTCGCTCCCCGGGGGATTCTCAGGGAGCGCACACATGCGGAAGCTCAGTGTGCGCCCAGGTCGGGACTTCCGGTACAGGAAACCCCAGCGACGCGCACTGAGGTTCCTGATGCGTGCGCTCCTGGAGAATCCCCCAGGGAGCGACGCATCAGCCGGGGCCGGATTTCCTCTTGCGATCGCAAGCAAGAAAGTGCTTGCGGTCGCAAGAGAAGGGGAAGGGGGCGTGCGCAGGGCCGTCTTACCAATTGGGCATGGGAGGCGGCAGCCTGGGGACCCTTGCGTCCTAGGGGGCCCCTGCCTGCTTTGACAGCGGGCAGGGGCCCCCTAGGATGCAAGGGCCCCCGGGCAGCCGCCTACCATGCCCAATGGGTAAGACGGCCCTGCTCAGTGGTGACCCCCCTCTCCCTTATCACCGCTGAGGTGTCTGCATGCAGGGTGGTGATCATAAAGACCTACTTCCTGTCATGCCACTTGACATCAAGTAGTTTATCACTTGCCAGTGCAAATGATGCCCCCTTTCTACCCGCCTGGACAGTAATTCTGGTGGGAGTCCTACCCTGCTTTTGCGAACTGTGCCATAGGCCCCTGTATTTGCAGCATGCAGAAGTATATAAAATGATACACTTGAGTAAAAATTGTCGGTGTAGAGATGGTAGCCTTTGTGGGGAGAAGGCGCCATCAGCTCCCAGACAATTTTTCCACTGATGCCAACTGTGTCTGGGCAGCCTGGGGGGTGTAGTTGGCGTTCTCTGCCCTCATAAACTAAAAAAAATTACAAGTGTAGCCAGTGGGGCTCTTGCACACCTTGTAAACCTTTACTCTATACCTTGCCCGCTTGGATGGAATAAACTGGCAGAAGAAAGATGGCCTTTAAAATTCATAAGGGACTGTTTGTCAGGGGTGTAGACATTAAGGAAGGTTTCTTGGAGGAGGGATAATAGGGGTCTTAATTTGTGGACGCACAAATACACAATGGCAAGATACAGACCCACTACAGACATGAAAATAGTTAAACGCAGCCCCCCCAACTGCAAAAAAAAAACTTTCAGAAAAATAATGAGGCTCTTGGTTACCACTTGGAAATGATATAAACTGCCCCACGACGTTACGGTGGCCTCGTGCTCGGGACAGTCCTACACTGTACTATAGCCTCTCCATGGCATGAAATACGCCTATGCTCTGGGCATGCTAGATCCGTCTAATACCAGCAAGAGTATTTACACCACCTAGGTGGGACAGGTGGAGTGCACGACCAAGTAGAGGCAGCCACTCCCCCATCTGGAACAAAAAAAATTAATTTGTGGAGGCGGTCATAATTGGGGTAATTTCTTTGTGGGGAACTGTGCGTTATCATTGAAATAGATGAAACGCATTATGGTCTCATAGCAGGTGCGGGACATCACTGCTGCAAATACAGGGGTACTATGTAAAGCCCGGCCACTCCAGTACATGTGTATTAATGGCTTTTTAACTACACCCATTAGAAGGGTCAAGCCCAAATTTTTTTTATTTCAGGGACACTTGTGGGCCTCCAAGATGTTGCATAGTTGGATCTGGGCTTCTGGGTGATGTACTGCCGGGCATATAAATTTGTCTGCTCAGCAATCAAGCCTAGGACCTGATCACTCACAAATAAATTTTAAAAAAAATCAACGGGGATATAATTGGTGACATCCCTATTGATCCCTGGAGTGGCAGTGAATGGGGGTATTTGGGGAGAGAAAGAAGTGGCTGGATCCCAAAAGCTTGCAGGGACGCCACTTGGTCTAGAGACACCCTTTCCCTAGGGACTTGACTGGGGCCAGGGTCCGACACCTCCACTGCAGCTGCGGACGCCATATATGCTCTAGCAAAGACAGACTCCTCTGTACTGCTACTACCACTGTCGTCAGAGTCCGGAAAAAATTCCGGATCTGACGCAGTGTCGGCCTCGCTCCCATAATACCATACCATAATAGGGGGGGGGGAATTCTTACTGACATTTATTCACATATTAATTTTATAATTTGTTTATTTTAAGGATATTACTAAGAGCATTTGAGAAACCTATTGTAATTGCACTGTGGTAATGGATATTAAGCTTTTTGTAAGCTTGTTTTTTTTTTTTTTTTTTCCGCAGTGCTAATTCCCAGATGCTTATAAAAAATGTATAATGATTATAGCAATCTATCAATAGAAGAAAATAAATGGTCACTAAGGGATTAATTATGAGCGTCTGTTAATAATCTACAAAAACATAACAGATTTGATGAGACGAACATGTAATGAAGTGTATCTCCCCTGTGTATACCTTACATAGGGATATATTAACCTGAATAACTGTCCCTCATTTTAACATTCTTAAATCAAAGACAATAGAAGAATGTGTTATTTTTAAATAAATATCGTATTGATTTCTTTAGAGATACATTATTATAAAGAATTGTATAAGTGGGTAAATACGTGTATAGAGATAGATAGATAGATAGATAGATAGATAGATAGATAGATAGATAGATAGATAGATAGATAGATAGATAGATAGATAGATAGAGGTTGCAGGAATTTGGACTTAAGTTTTCTGATCACACCAAGTGGTAAGAAGAATTACAACTTGTATACTACCTTCACCTCTATTGAGAGAAATGGCACCAGTAAATAAAACCATGGTTGAGGAGTTCATCTTATTGGCTTTTGCTGATTTGCACCAGATTCAGATTGTAATTTTCCTGTTTTTTTTTCTGACCTACATCACATGTATTATGGGAAATCTTGCAATAATCATTGTTGTTAAATTTGAACCTTCCCTCCGTAACCCAATGTATTTTTTCATCAGCGTGTTCTCCACTTTGGAAATTATGTTAGTCTGAGTCATAATTCCTAAACTTTTGGCCATTTTAGTTGGACATAACACAATATCCTTCATAGGTTGTTTCACACAAGTATATTTAATGAACGCTTTGGGTGTCACGGAATGCTACCTACTTGCTGTGATGGTGTTTGATCGACATCTGGCTATTAATGAACCATTACATTACCCAACTATCATGACTCATACATTTTTTATTAGATTAGCTATATTTCCATGGATTTATGGATTTACCAGTATTTTAATACAGACCATGATTATGGCACAGTTGGAATTCTGCGGTCCTAATATTATTGACCACTATTTTTGTGACTTTGCTCCTTTACAAAGCTTGGCTTGTTCTGATGCCTCCTTTAGCATTAAATTCACAGCTTTCGCAACTACTGTTGATATTCTTCCGCCTTTCCTCATAATCATAGGACTCTATATCTGTATCATAATAACTGTTAGCAAGATCAAGAGTAAAGATGGGAAACAGAAAGCCTTCTCCACCTGCACATCTCATCTCACTGTAGCCAGTCTCTTCTATGGTACTCTTATAATTATATATGCCAAACCTGATGCCAGCTATTTAAATGATAAGTACCTCTCTTTTATGTGCACAGCTTTCACTCCAGCACTTAACCCATTTATTTACACCTTGAGGAACAGGGATGTTAAGAAGGCTTTCTGGAATTTAGTAAAACGAGCCGTAAAATGAACTGCCGTGTACATTTTTTATATTCAACTTGTTGATATGTACAGTATTTAAAATATTTATTGTAACAAAAACTTCTTTGTAGAAATGTTTCTGTTAACAGTTTCCAAAGATATATATATATATATATATATATATATATATATATATATATATATATATATAGTGGGGAAAATAAGGATATGATATATGACCAATTTTGCAAGCCTTCCAACCTACAAAGTCTGAAGATGTCTGTAATCTGTATCATAGGTACAGGTTCTGCCACTGCAGAATCGCTATTTAAATTTGGTTATACGCAGAACCCTAGCCTTCAGAGTACTCAGTTGCCACTGCACAGACAACATAGAGTATGAGGCTGCATGGAAACACAAAAATTAGAGCAGCCCTCTGTTGAAGGTTCTGGGGATGTTCCAGGGGGTACAGTGAGTAGCCGCATTGTGACAGCCTTAAGGTTGTTCGCGCTCTAACTAAGTAGAGACATATACTCATTCTCCTGACATTGTTAACCTTTTGTTATAATCACTGCACATGTGGTACGAACTATAGGGGTTGATTTTCACACAGGTAGTCCCATATTATGTCCTAGGGACAACTTGTGGTTGGTACAATTTCGTAGCCTTGTTTATTCTCCCCTGATGACACCGCGCCACTGTGGCAGAAACGCGTTGGGAGGGGAGGTATGGACGTGATGGAATTTATGTTCATGTCAGACTTCAGAAGGAGTCATGGAAACTGAACAGTACATGGGGTAAGTGACTCCCAGATCCTTTACATGCTGCCGTCATGATTTGACTGCAACGTGTAACAGGTTCGGGAACCCTGCTGTCAGGAAATCAGTTTTACATTTTGACAAAAAGAGTTTTTAAAAGTTTATCAATAAGTTTCATAAAATCCAAAATGGTACTGTCACCTATTACCTAGCCAGAGGTGGTCTGCACTGTGTGTGGCGTGCATGGCCACTTATGTTATGGATAAGCAGCCTATGAGCAACCAGAGGCGGGTGATTTTAGCCAGTCCAAGTAACGTGGGCTAGCCGATCAGCTATACACGGGCACCAGGCCACTTGTAATTGGTCTGGTGCCCCTGTACAGCTGATGCTCAAAGCAAATCAAGGGTGGGAGATTTAAACTGGCAGCTAATGCCCCATAGCTGCTTGGCTTGTGTTTTCCCCGTGTTCTAATTTCCTGTGTTCCTGGCCTCTGCTAGTGTTCTCTGACCTAATAAATAGTGATGAGCGATATTTAAGTTTGACCAGTTTGTTCGAGGTTTGGCAACTCAGACTTTTACTTGAACTTTTGCATGGACCCGAAACTCACTGAAGTGCAACCAAAATGTGGGTCAGCAACAGGAAAAGCTCATTGAAATTGAATTGAAAATTTAAATTTACATTTTTATTTAAATTATAAGCAGTTCCTAACTGTAAAACGGCAAAAGTGACTAATACCAAAATTAAACTGTTACAATATTTTGCAGTTTGCAGAACATGCAATAGGGTTCTAGACCACACATGGACTAAAGCCTTTGAGTCTGGAGGAAGAGATGGTAGACACACAGCCCCAGTCACCCAGTGGCCTTTAACCAGTTGGTCAGCTGGTACAGCAACTGCACCCAGGGCACATAAAAGCCAGCTTAGAGGATCTCACTAGTGTGGTCTCGTTTTTCACTGACATGGAAGGTTTGCAGGTTGTGACACCAGGTTGGGATATGTAACAACTGGGGAAAGGGGTAGGTAAAATCTGGGGTAGGGAGGGGTAACAAATGAGGTAGTTATTGGTAACAACTGGGGTTGTGTCGAAGAACTTAAAAGGCTGCCACTAAATCAAATCCACTATATTTTATATTATAGGGAAGGTTTTATGGGTACTTGATCCTTAACAGTGATGACCAGGTCCTAGACCCCACATGGACTGAAGCCCATGACAGCTACCCAGAAGCGAGTAGCAAGTTGGTTGGCTGGTACTCGGCACCATGCCCAGAGATTAAGCTCAGAGCAGCTCCCTGGACTGGCAACTGTACCGGCAAAGTTCAGACAACAAGACACCGTTGGTATGCATATTGTGCAGCCAGGAATGGCTGCAGCGCTGAAAAGTGAAGGAAAATAAGAGTAACAACAGGGATATAGATTGGTAACAACTGGGGCAAGGATAGACAATAACTGGAGCATGGTTAGGTAACAACTGGGGTAGGGATAGCTAATACCTGGGCATCGGTTGATTAACAATTGGGGTAGGGATAGGTGACAACTGGGGTAGGGAAAGTAGTTAAAAAGCCAGAATATAAAGGGGTTATCCACCTAAGAGCAAAAAAAAGAAAAGAAATGCTCCCAAACACCAAGCCCCCTTGAGTATTTTGAGCCGTCTACTGTCTTTCTAGCTGCTGCCGTTCCTTAGTTACAAGTTTTTCTAAAAGCTGATCTATATCCAAGATGGTGCCGGCCAGTTAACTACATTTCCCACCCCACCCCCCTTCCTAAACAAACCATGCCACCACATTTCTGACTAACCCCCATCCCCACACACTACCCATCCTGGCTGCCCCCCATCCCCCAACACACTACCCCACCTGCCCCTATCTCCACACAATACCCATCCTGGCTTACCCCCATCCCCACACACAATACCCCACCTGACCCCCCAGTGGTCCTTGAGGTCATCAGGATGCCCGATGCTGCGATCTCCAATGTATGACCGGCAGGTGACATCACTGGTGCATGCGTCCCGATGCAGGGTAGGAGAGTGGCACTGCTGTGGCCGGCCATAACTCACATATCCAATGGACGAGTACGGTATGTGGGGTGGGCCGTGACTGCTGGCAAGGTGGCCCGTGTGTGGCAGGACATCTGATCAGGCGCCTGTACATGGGTGAATGGACAACACATATCACCTATGCGGCAGGGCCTGGGGCAGTGAAAGGGCCCGCTAGGTTGAGACTCAGAGTTTGAGCCTGCAGAGCCCCTTTGTTGGCCTGCGCCCCTGTGGAGCTGAACCAGCTGCACAAGTGATATGTCCGCAACTGCTTTTCCCTGATTGGTCCATCTGCTATCTGCCAGCTTAGCTTTCTTTCCTGCCCACTGCTGTCATTACGATTGCACAGTACACTGGACTTTTTCATTGATTTTGCATCCCTTTACATCATTCCAGTACATTTTCCGTTCTAGCAGATGATGTAGGAGAGCTGATGCACACATGATGTAGCTCCAGAGCACCACAGAGCCCAGCATCCACACCAAAACCCCAACCCCTCAGAGCATCAAAGAGTCCAGCATGTGCACAATTCTCTCCCCCCCCCCCCCGCTCACCAGCCAGCACCACACAGTCCAGCATGCCCCTGGGCCTGGTCAGCTGAAGCACCACACTGCCCAGCATGCCCCTGGGCCCGGTCAGTTAAAGCAACACACTGCACAGCATCCCCACCAACTGCCGCAGCACAGTACATTACACTGACTGGCTCCCAGACCACCATCCCCAAATGGTGCTACCTCAAAGCCCTATCCTCCAGGACATAGTCATAGTCAGCACACCTGCATTCTCCCATGTTGCTTCTTGCTCCCTGCATCTCTGCGCATGAGTGAGATTGTGAGCATCGGGATGCAGGGAGACGGGAGCAACGTGGGAGACTATGACTAAGTTTATGCCAGCCAGAAAGGGGGGGGCTTTGTAGTAGCGGCATCCAGGATGGTGGTGTGGGTGCCTGGGGACATGCTGGGCAGTGTGATGCTTCAGCTGACCAAGTCGGGGGATGCCGCCGACTGGGGGGGATGAGATGCGACATGGGTGCTGGGCTGTGTGCTGTGCTGAGGATGATGGGGGGGGGTTGTTTGGTGGAGATGCTAGGCAGTGTGATGCAGATTTGTATATACACATGATGCAGGTGAGGTCTCTTGGGGGCCGGGTTTCCAGATCAATAAACGGCTAGCCTGACGCCCAGAGAGGAGATCACGTGTACTTCTTCTACGAAGGAAGGGGGGGGGGGGGGCAGTGTGGACACAGAGTATGAGTAAAAAACAGGGAAAGGGAGCAAGATAGGTTATACATGTATATTAGACATAACGCGGTATTGGGAAGGGGGATTGTTTAGGACATTGTTTTTGTTACTTTGATAACCGGAATAAATCATAAAAGGGATGTGGTTCTGATGTGATGGTATCAGCGTCCAGCTTTCCATCCCCCAAACACTGGAGATAAAGCGGAAGGATAAAGCCCTAGTTCAAAAGGCAACTATTTTTAAATGCTCTCAAATGAGAGAATTTAAAAATAGTTGCCTTTTGAAGCCTGTTTGAGAAGTGGCACAGTTGTTCAATGCAGACATGTAACATCATTTGCTGCCTTCAAAATGCTTGGACACAGTTGTCTCAAATAGAATTAATTTAGTAATACTGTCAACTGGTAGACATTTCAGTATTCATAAATTAACAAAATAAAAAAAAACAAAATAACAATGCAAATATAATACATTAATCTAGCCAAGACTGAGAAAAATTTGTGGTCACTGGTAGAGATGAGCCAGTAGTACTCGATCAAGTAGGTATTCGATCAAATACTACTCTCTTCGAGATACTCGTTTTCGAGTATCCATCCGAATACTCAATAAAAATTTGATTCCCCTCCCACCTTCCCTGGCCCCTTTTTTGGACCAATTACTATGCAGAGGGGGTGTTAGAGACCCTAGGAGCACGCTGACATCGCGACAACATCATCTACATTCATTGGGTGGCTTACTCATGTGACCTCCAAAGTACAAAAACTTAGGACTTCCTGCTCGTCGTCAGATGCCATGTTTGACCTAGTCAGGGAGAGAGGATGCTGCAGGGAAAGGGAGGTTTTAGCGGATTTTAGGCAGGAAAGACCACAAAAGCCCTTGTTAGGGCTACGACCAGGCATCTGGTGTGTATTCTGAATTAGCTGCACTGGGTTTAGTTGCTCCTACAGTCTAACTGTTGCAGGACATTCTAAGGGATAGTTTTTTTGTTTTTTTTTTGGAGTAGGTAGAGTGTGAATTTAGCTGGTTGTAACAAGGCAAGACCCCACAAGCCCTTTCCAGGGGTACTAAAATACACAGCATAGCGTATACATCTGCATATACAGTGAATAGGCAGGCTACCTTTACAACATATATCTATATTCATACAGTGCACAGACTACCAGGTATCAGCTACTTAGGCAGTCAGTGTATAATTTTCCTGCATACACCTGTGTTGGCCTATTACGTGTAACATTCAAATTGTCACAGCACAGTACAAAGCTATCTGCGCCCAGCTAATATATAAATAATAAACCTACTCATTCCAAAAGAGACTAAATTAAACCTAGTAATTAGGGTGTGAAATACTAAACTTAATACTCAACACCAATAAACTCCACTACCCAAAAGAATTAGTACACATAATTTCTATGTGTACTTATTCTTTTGGGTAGTGGAATTTATCGGTGTTCAATATATAAATAAATAAGGGAAAAAAAGGAGGAAAAAAGGCCATGTATCTGCTGGAGTTGTACGTCCACTTTTCTACCTATACTGCATACCCCAGTGTTTGCTTAGCTGCTGTTAGCTAAAAATGATCGCAGTGAAGTACATAGCACACTGCGCAGAGCAAAAAAAGAGGAAAACTACGTATCTGCTGGCATCATACGTCCATTTCTCTAAATATAGCGTATACGCAAACATGGTTTACTTAGCTAGTGTTACTGTTAGCTAACAGTTTTGCACAGGACATATATCCCTGATCTAGAAAATAAAAAACTTTTGAAATGTGGAAGGGTAGCACAAAGGGATGAGGATGGGGCCAGGGAAATGATGGTGCAGGCATAAAAAAAACTACAAATGGCCCACTATTGTTTATCATTCTGCCCGTGATTGAAATGCTTGGGGCCTGTTGACAAAAATCAAGTGTCACAGTACTTTTTTGTGTTATCTGTGTGATTAAAAACATTTGAATGCCTGTCACCTGTTGCCATATGTAAAAGTTGACATACAGTGTTTACACCTCTCTTGGCATAGTTGCCGCTGTCGCCTGTTGGCATAGGTAAAAAAAAAATAATACAGTGTATCCTGCTGGATTGCCATTGTTTATCTATTTTTTTTTTTTTTTCTTTTTGGGCGGATTTGTTTTAAAAACTTTTAGAAAATTAACAATTCCTTCATAAATTATAAAACATCTTTAACAAAGTCTGCAAACTACAAAGCTTTAAACAGTGACCAAAACCCACGCTAAACAGTGTTACATGTTGTACATTACGGAACACGCAAAGTGCAATACGCAAAACTGCTGCTCATAGGATTAATTCACTGTACCCTTTCTACTCAATCCTCTCATACCTGTCTTCATTAATAGCGTTTTGGCATATTTGATTTCTGAACCAAAAATTATAACTCTGAGTTGAGCCTTCAATAAATCGAATCCACTGAATACTGTCTCAAAGAGAACACTGGCGTCAGGGCAGGCCAGCACTTCATAGGCGTAAAGGAACAGTTCCAGCCATGTGTCCCCCACCAGAAGGATGACTCTCCATCTCCTCCCTCTCCCCTTTGCTCTATCTGGGCTGAACCAATTCAATGGACCCAACTTAAAGCAACACAATCTGACACCCCCCCACCCACCCCCAAACCACTTGTACCTTCGGATAGCGGCTTTTAATCTGTGGTCCGTTCGACAGGTGATGCAGTTATTGTCCTAAAAAAATACTTTTAAACTTGAAGCCCGTGCCAACCGGAAGTATCTGTGCCCTAACTTTGCACCACCCCCTCCGTCCTTCCTCCTTCCCGCCCTTCTCATCATTAGGAATGCTCCAGGCAGATTGCCACCTATTTCCCACCTGTGGCAGGTTTGCTGCATAGCGTGCAGCACATCAAAAGTGCTGTGCTTGAGTTCCAAACTGGAGACAACAGTAGGGGGAAAGTGGCCATGTTTTTGTAGTGCTGGATAACCCCTTTAAAGAAAAAGGAGGGATTAAGCAAGTCTTCCTGGAGTATTATGACAAGCTTTATAAGTCACAGCTGAAGGTAGAGAATGGGGAGATTGGTGACTATTTGAAGACAATTGTGCTCCCTAAACTCTCACAAGAAGAAATGTTAGATCTAGAGGCGGATATTAGTGAAGAGAAGGTGTGGAGGGTAGTGAGAGAGGCCCCGGGAAGGAAGGCGGCAGGACCAGACGGCCTCCCTTTTGAGGTATACAAGAAATTTGGAATTGTATTGGTTCATAGGTTGTTGTCACTATTTAGGTATGTTCAAATAGAAGGCAGATTGCCAGCATTAATGTATGACGCCATATTTACGCTTATCCTAAAACCGGGTAAAGAGGCTGTAGATAAGGGGTCATATAGGTCCATTTCTCTGTTAAATACCGATATGAAAATATTAGCGAAGGTCCTTGCAAACAGGTTTGCGAAGGTAGTTGCACTACTAGTTTCAGATGATCAATGTGGTTTTAGGGCCGGAAGGTCAGTGGTAGATAATGCGCGTAGATTATTTGCCGATCTGGAAAAAGGGGGGGGGGGGGACCGCTCCATCCTGTCGTTAGACGCTGTTAAGGCATTTGACAGGGTGGAGTGGTCCATCCTGTGGCAACTCCTGGGGGAATATGGACTCGGGGAAAAAAAATATTAGTTACTTACTTTATTACTTTATAAGAACCTGGTGGCCTGAGTTCTAATAAATGGGTCTCAAACAGAGAAGTTCTGCCTTTTTAGGGAAACATGTCAGGGTTGTGCTCTCTCCCTCCATGTTTCTGCCCTCTTCATCGAGCCCTTGGCGTACACACGGTAAACACCTGCTCTGTAGATATTAAAAAGTTAGGATCTTAGCAAACTATTTAATCAAACAATGTCACCAACGTTAAGGTGTCCCCAGAGACATGGACCCTACTCTAGCATTTTCACACTAGCAATGGCATCTCCTGGGCTTTAATAAGGCTACAACAGGGCAGGTAGGAGCCAAATGATCTCTTTTATAGCAGCCTTGGGACATGGGTGGAGTGCAAGCCAATAGGAGGAAGCCACACACCCCACATTCAACAGAAAAAAGGGAAAATTTGGCAGCACATCTAGGACAAAAAGTGCAGCAGCAACCTACAGGTGTATGTGCTGTATGTGTAAAACAGCTGCAGGGTTATCTTTACAGGCCGTGCTTCCCTGTGGTGGAGGACCTGTGAACTCTGCATGGCCTGTGTGCTTCCTCCCTCCTCCTCAATGAGGAAAGCGGGATTCTGAGCGGAGGTCAGTCTGTTGTGTCTTACTGGTTGTTCATTGGTGGGCCCAAGGATCATTTTCTCTGGTGGGCCCCAGGTTCCTCAGTCCGACACTGGCTGCATACCTGGCTTATCTCATGAACAAAGAAAAAACTCAGCTCACCATAGGTGGTTTGTTGTGTGATGGTGGACGTTCAGGCAGGAGCAAGTGGAGTAGTAGCGGGCCGCACCCGGTAATAATAGTAAGAAGGAGGAGAAGATCCACAGCGTCCAAAAAAAGTTTTGTTGTCTTTATTTTGAGGCATATAAAAAGTTACAAAAGATAAAAACGTAGGCCTACATGTTTCGGGGAAACATGTAGGCCTACGTTTTTATCTTTTGTAACTTTTTATATGCCTCATAATAAAGACAACAAAACTTTTTTTGGACGCTGTGGATCTTCTCCTCCTTCTTAATACCTGGCTTATCTATCTCTCCATGCTGTGCAAGTGATCGGCAGTGTAATATATACTTTTCCTCCTCCTATATGAGTGTGTATATATCTCTCCATGCTGTGTAAGTGATCAGCAGTGTAATATATACTTTTCCACCTCCTATATGAGTGTGTATATATATATCTCCATGCTGTGTAGGGTTCAGCAGTATAATATATACTTTTCCTCCTCCTATATGAGTGTGTATATATCCCTTTATGCTGTGTAAGTGATCAGCAGTGTATTATATACTTTTCCTCCTCCTGTGTGTGTATATATCTCTCCATGCTGTGTAAGTATACAGCAGTGTAATATATACTTTTCCTCCTCCTGTATGAGTGTATATATCTCTCTCCATGCTGTGTAGGTATACAGCAGTGTTTTATATACTTATTATCCTCCTGTATGAGTGTGTATATATCTCTCCATTCTGTGTAGGTATACAGCAGTGTATTATATACTTATTATCCTCCTCATGTATTTTTGTGTGTGTATATATATCTCTCCATGCTGTGTAGGTATACACCAGTGTATTATATATATATTATTATCCTCTATGAGAGTGTATATACAGTGCTAAAAACAGTGGGATGGGGGGCGATTAGGGGCGTGTCTTTGGGTGGGATTAGGGGCGTGTCCATGTCTCTCTTTCCTCTCAGCCAAAGTTGTACTGTAGTCCCTCTTTATAGCTTTCCCTCCTTTGCTTCTAATTTTAAATATTTTTCCAACCTTTTTACCTTATTTAAAGAAAAAAACATCACTCATGTAGTACAATTACAACTGAACTAAACAAACAAATATTCTACAAATTAAAGTGAGAATTTTACAATACAATAACTCACAATACGAGTCTTCTCAAATTTCCTTTTTGGATATTTCTTTACGTTTTCAGGAGGGCCGTATTCAGACTGGCCTCTATAGAAAACCATCTGCAGGAAATTGATTACTGCACGCACATAGCCACCATCCGTTACATGTGACTCGCAATCTCCCAATTGGTGAGTTTATTAGAGCTCGAAGAGCCTGTTCTAGCGATGTCACATATCAGGACGCTTGTGATATACTGACCACACGTTTGTTATCGCGGGGCTACCACTCACACACCATCAAAAGGGCTAGAAGAATAGCTGAGAGCAAAGATAGAAGCTATCACCTTAGGGACAGACAACGCAACAATGTTTCCTCATTAACCACATCAATTTCTCCATTGACGTTTTCTACATACTATAGCTTGCAATTTAAGGAGATAGAAAATATAGTACGTAAATATATCCCTATTTTGTTTCAGGATAATAAATGTGAGGCTATTTTATCTCCAGGAATACGTTGCGTTGCTAGACAAGGCAAAACCCTTGGAAATATACTGTCACCTACGGTTATTTATAATCATACGACTCGGAGAAATAACTGGCTTTCCACCAAAGGTTCCTACAAGTGTGCAATGTCCAGATGTAACTTATGCGGTCACATCCAAAAAAGTTCTACTTTTACATCGGTAAGCACGGGCCAAACGTTTACCATAATGTCTTTTATTAACTGTAACACTACATTTGTAGTGTATTTGGTTTGGTGCGCTGAATGTAATCTACAGTATGTTGGTAGTACTAAAAGAAAATTGAAACAGAGAATTGCGGAGCGCATCTCTGATGCGTCTGCTGCAGCTAGATTTAACCCCCATAGAGCCATGTCAGGTTTAACCAGACATTTCTTTGACTCTCACCAGGGGAAATGCTGTTCTCTATGTGTCATTTCCATCGAGCGAGTATCCAGACCACAGAGGGGGTGGAGATTGGGTCCGCCTCCTCCGCAAGCGTGAGGCTTTCTGGATACTCCGTCTCGAGACTAGAGCACCGAAAGGTCTGAACTTCAAAACTGATTTATCATATTTGTATTAATTTAGTTTATTATATTGTTTTTGTATATATGGTTACGATCTTTGTTTTGTTCATTATAGGTGTTTCCATTCATGTAATCCCTCCTACCTGTGGGGCGTTTCCCTAATGACGTATTTCAGACAGGAGCATATATACTCCCCAAACTTGTTTAAATGTTGTTGCCGTGATCAAGGGGTTTCTCCCCGAAACATGTAGGCCTACGTTTTTATCCTCCCTTTTTGTAATTTTTATATGCCCTAAATAAAGAATCTACTTTGTTGGAAGCTGTGGACTCTCTACGTTCTATTTCCATTGTACTGCGCTGCTTGTATGTTATTGACCCGGACCTCTGACCTTACCTTTTTGTGTGTGTTTGTCTTGTTTTGTTCTGTGTTGCACTTAGTTGAGATCAGGGTTTGCTGTCTAGTTGTCGTTGCCTCCTAGGGCTTCTGAGGCAAGTAGGCAGGGACAGCGGGCGGATGCCAGCTTCAGGGCTCACCTGTCCTTGTGTCATCCTGTTCCTGATTCCTAACAATATACCTGTCTCTACAGAATATATACTTGCCCCAACAGTTTTTCCTTATTCATATAAATTAATTTACAAAAACAAAACACATTTTATTCTATTACACTAAGTGAAAGGCTCATATGGAATACCAGTACAGCAATTTTATCTGTATATGATTTGGGCACTATTTACTACACCATAATGGGGAGGCGGGAAACATTTTCTTACTGGCCAACATTTATTTATGTTTATATTTGTTACTTTAATAGTTTAAATAGAAATTATACAAAGAGACATATATAGATATTTGTAATTCTTTTTTTTTTCCAGTGCTAATTTCAGATACATACAAAAATGTACAATGATTATAGCAAACTCCTCTGCTTGTCTATCAATAGAAGAAAACAAATGGTCACTAAGGGATTTGTTAGGAGTGTCTGTAAATAAGTTACCAGAACATAACAGCTTAAATGAGACAAAGTCTTCAACTTGTAATGAAGTGTATCTCCCCTGTGTATACCTTACAAAGGGATATATTAACCTGAATAACTGTACCTCCTTATAATATTCTTAGGTCAAAGACTTCAGTAGATTTAGCTAAGCCTGTATAGATTCTGACCTGTATAGATTTTAAGATACATAGGTATAAAGATTTGTATACGTGGGTAAAGAGATAGACAGACAGACAGACAGACAGATTTATTGCATACTATATGTTAAGTTCTTATCACACTAAATGTTAAAAAGAATTACAATCTTTATACTGACTTGGCCTCTATTCAGAGAAATGGCACAGGTAAATACAACCGTTGTTGAGGAGTTCATCTTCGTGGCCTTTGCCGATTGGCATCAACTGTCATCAATTTTAATGTTCCTTCTTTTCTTGCTGACCTACATCACAGGTATTATGGGAAATCTTGCAATAATCATTGTTGTGAAACTAGAACCTTCACTTCATAACCCAATGTATTTTTTCATCAGCGTGTTTTCTGTTTTGGAGATTATGTTTGTCTCGGTCACAGTTCCGAAACTTTTGGCCATTTTAATAGCACATAACAACACAATATCCTTTATAGGTTGTTTTACACAAATGTGGTTTTTTGGCTCTTTGGGTATCACTGAATGCTATCTCCTTGCGGTAATGGTGTTTGATCGACATCTGGCTATTAATAAGCCTTTACATTACCCAACTATCATGACTCATACATTTTTTGTTAGGTTAGCTATATTTCCGTGGATTTTTGGATTTACCAGTATGTTGCTAGAGACCATTATTACGGCACAGTTGGAATTCTGCGGTCCTGATATTATTGACCACTATTTTTGTGACTTTGGTCCTATACAAAGCTTGGCTTGCTCTGATGCTTCCTTAAGTATTATGCTCAAAACCTACGGAGCTGCCATTGAAGTTCTTCCACCTTTCCTCGCGATCATAGGATTCTATGTCTCTATTATAATGACTGTCAGCAGAATCAAGAGTAAAGATGGAAAACAGAAAGCCTTCTCCACCTGCACGTCTCATCTTACTGGTGCCAGTCTATTCTATGGAGCAGCCATGATTGTGTATGTTAAACCTGATACCGGCTTTTATTATGATAAGTACCTTTCTTTTATGTATACAGCTTTCACCCCAACAATTAATCCTTTTATTTACACCTTAAGGAACAGGGATGTGAAGAAGGCTTTTTGGAGCTTAGTAAAATGACCGACTGCAGTGTAAAATTTTTATGTTTGTCTTGTTTATATGTACAGTATTTATGATATTTATTCTTATAGAAAGAACGTTTTTCTATTTATAACCATGTGGCAAATCTTTGTCAAAATGCTTCTGTTAACAGTTTCTCAAGATATATAATACAGTATATTGTAGCTTAGTTTGTGTGTTTATCAGCTATGTGTTACAAAATAATTGACTTCTGCTTTAATAAACAGAACAATTCTTGAGCACACTATACCTGGTTGGTATGCTTCTTTGATTTTCCTGAGCAGCTCAGTTATCCTATAGACATTTGGAACATAGCTTGTTTGTCCATAGAAACCTTCCACCCAGTGTGGGGCCAGAAACTATATCCTTCACCTCAGAGGCTACGTTTCATAGAACATCCAGCAGACACCCATGACTGTTTGGCTTGCTTACATCACTAGTGTTTCCAGTGTTCCTATCGGCTGAGTATCATGACCTCTGCTATTCTTCCCTGACGTCCTCTTGTTTCCTGATTTGGTACTGTGCTATTGTGCTACCTCGGCTTGTTTACAGTAGTCACTTGCACCAGATTTTATGCTGAGTTGTTTCTCCTGGTTTTCACAGTTGGTGTGTTTTCTGGTTATTCTATCGTCTGCTGATTTGTGGCCTGACATTACAGTTTGTTGCTGACAGGGACTATTTGACCTTTCTACCCCTGCATGATGCATCGTTGTGGGAGGGAGAAACTGGGGTCAATACTAAAAATTTGTAGTCCTTCTATTTCCCATTACCGGTTAGTGGTAGAGCACAGAAAAGCTGCTGAAGTCAGTACTGTTAACAACAACATTATATTAGAAAATTATACATTGTAAGGTGATAATTTGGGGTGATCAATTTTCTGATACTGGTCTAATCTTTGAACCCACCAATCTAGTTTAGCAGAATAAATTGTTTGGATTATGGTCATTTTACAAAAGCCTTATTTTTATACTTTTATTTGCTATATTCAAATTGTTTATGTGTCACATAAAAGGGATGAAGACAACCAAAATTATTTTGCTGAAGATATGTTGTAATTGTAATGCTGGTCTGGGGTACAAGGGGAAACAGGTAATTCCTGGGATGTAACAAGTAGAGATGAGCGGACTTTTCGGATTTCTGGTTCTTGAGAACCAGAACGATCGGCGTCGGATTCCCGCTGTCTGCTCGCTCTGTGCAGCGGGTGGATACCTCCTAAGGAACGCCTGGAAGACTGGGATACAGCCATTGGCATTGGCTGTATCCCAGTTTTCCAGGCGTTCCTTAGGAGGTATTTACCCACTGCACGGAGTGAGCAGACAGCGGGAATCCAACAACGATCGTTCTGGTTCTCACGAACCAGAAATCCGAAAAGTCCGCTCATCTCTAGTAACTAGCAGTGTCCTAAATACTTCTTGTACATCCTGGCACTGCTCACAAAAAGACGGAGGGGGAGGACTTTTTTTTTAACCAATAGGCCACTTTATTTGACACAGGCTGTCTTGTATAAAATACTTATTCTCACTAGTTTTTTTTTTTTAAGTACCGATGACTACATAATTATTGTATGTGTCCTCAAAAAGATATGTTCTACAGTTATGCACTGTAAACACAACAGCAACAACAACATAAGTAACTTAGCTTGAGTGTTAGTAAGCTATGTATGTACAGTTTGACTGGGTTCATGTTAGGAACCGGACAGCAGGACAAGACAAACAGTGAGCCCTAAGCTCAGCCCCGCCCACTGTCCTCTACCTATTTGCCACAATCCGCCCTAAAATGGCGGCGAGCAACTGGGCGGCAGTCCCTGCGCTGGCTAGGTGGGACACAAGGACAAGACAGACAGACAAAACACAATAACGAATGGTCAACAGTCCGGGTCACAACAAACGGGCAGCAAAAGTACTAAATCACAATCCGAAGGCAAAGTCAATATACAGGCAGAATGGTCAGGGGCAGGCAGCAAACAAGAATGGTCAGAAAGGCAAAGCAGGGTCAGAATCAACAGAGCAAGAATAGAAACACAGAACCAGGCAGAGACAAGCTCAATATCCGGCAAAGATATCCCAGACTGAGGTAGTTATATAGGAGGCCAGGGTTCTGATCCAGAACATAATTGGACCATCCCCCTGATCTCCAAGCACAGACAGCTGAGAACAAAACAGATCCACTGGCAGGAAGACCTGTCAGTCACAGCAGAACCAAAACACAGATTAACCCTGACATGGCCAGACAGAACTCAGCAGGTGAAGTCGGGTGTGTCTCCCAAAGAGAGCAAATAAACCAGTGTTCAGACACAGCAAAACAAAACACAGAACAGAATGAGAATATCAGCGCCTTCTCGGCCGCACAGCACGAGCAGAGGGGCGCATAATGCTCTGCAAAGATACAGTCCTGACAGTTCACTCTACATATATTTCAGTCAGTATTGTGGTCCTCATATTGCAACCAAAACCAGGAGTGGATTAAAAACACAGAAAGGCTCTGTCCACACAATGTTGAAATTGAGTGGATGGCTGCCATTTAATGGCAAATATTTGCTGTTATTTTAAAACAACGGCTGTTATATTGAAATAATGGCCGTTATTTACTGTTATATGGCGGCCATCCACTCAATTTCAACATTGAGTGAACAGATCCTTTCTGTGTTTTTAATCCACTCCTGGTTTTGGTTGCAATATGAGGACCACAATACTGACTGAAATATACGTAGTGTGAACCCAGCTTTTATCTGTATTTTGGCTTTATAGGCTGATATAGCAGCTAAATACAATTGCTGAGTGCAGTGTATCAACATTCAATAAGCTTGACAGTCAGCCAAAGGGATGTGGATACATTACTGATTAAAACAGTCCGGTTTGGGCTCCAGTGAAATAGTCTTTCGATACAAATTACATACAAACAGTGTTTATACTATATGAATGAAAATTAGTGTGACATTTCAAACTACACAAACACGGGCATTATTATTGTGAGATTATTAATGGCTACAGGGGATACTGTTGCAGGCTACAGAGGACCTAAAGGGGTAGTGCGGCGGTAAAAAATTATTCAGACTAACACACATTACAAGGTTATACAACTTTGTAATGTATGTTATGTCTGTGAATGGCCTCCTTCCCCGTGTCCCACCACCCCCACCCGTGTACCCGGAAGTGTGGTGCGCTATACTCACCTGTCACATGCCGACACCCGTCTCCGATCTTCAGCGAGTGACTTCTTCTTCGGGCGGACGGCGAACAGCTCCGACTGTCCCGAATGCCGGCCGCCCTCTGCAGCGTCATCAGCCGCTCAGCCGTGATTGGCTGAGCATAACTGTGCTCAGCCAATCGCGGCTGAGCACAGTTGTGACGCGGCGGAGGGGGGACGGGCGGCAGCAACTCAGCCGTCCTTCCGAAGATGACGTTTGGCACAAGACACGGATCAGGTAATGTATAATGCACCACACTTCAGGGTACACGGGTGGGGGTGGGGGGGGGGGGACACGGGGAACGGGGCGATTCACAGACATAACATACATTACAAAGTTGTATAACTTTGTAATGTGTGTTATTCTGTGAATAATTTCTGAGCGCCGCACTACCCCTTTAAGCATTATTACTGGGGCATATCAGTCACATTGTAATGGGGGATCTGATATGGAATCAACAGCTGAAAGAGACTTTATACACAGAGCCTATGACGGCAGTGTGATTGGCCTTATTTAATCAATGTTTATAATCAATCGCATCCTTGTAGGTACTTGGCTGAAACATCTTTTCACATGGGGCTACTTGGCTTTGAAAGGTTTAGAATCACTGTGCTAGAGGACCTCTATCTACGTAAAGGGACAACTTTTTCAAAGGACACTATACAGATTTACAGGGGCAGAAGTCTTATTTTATCTCATCACCACTAAAGCAGTCACCAGACTCTTGTTTACTGGTGTTTATAGGGTAACTGTAATATGGACGCTGTGTCATGTGACTCTTAAAAGTTAAAGGGGTATTGCTAAACCATAATGCATGCTGATTACAAGAGATTTTTACAAGTGCCTTATTAAGGGTTTTTAAAGTGTTTACCATTGGGCAGAAGACTAATCCACTTTATAACTTATGTTTCCATTTATTTTGATATTAATGCCTATTGCTCTTTATTTGTGAATAAATATCTATGTTGCTTTTATATTGCCTAGGAGGTATATGGGTTCTTTTTTAGAAAGAAATCTGCATTTATTGATTAATCTCTGTCTTGAGGCCATTTTGAATGTACTCCACAGATAACAATTTTACTGGTTGTACATGATTATCAAGGAAGTTACTGTTGACATAATAGGTTGTCTCCCTGTTGGCTGATTTCTACTGCACCTCACCAAAAACAAGGACATCCCTGTGATCACCCCAGATAACAGTATTAGGAAGTTGGCTATAGGAAAAAATACTATATCCATCAATATCACCAACACCTAGGTGCAACCCTCATTTTAACCTATGTGGCTGATATAGAAACCAGTCTGTGACAACACTTTATTTTTGGTACAACATACAACAATGAGTCATTGTACGTCAGTGATCCACCAACATGCACAGATCTCTTTAATACAGTTAAGTCTGTCAGGTTACGTCAGGTGGTCTGTTTTAAAACAATGTCTGGCAGCAGAATAACTCTCATTGACACTGATTCTGCTGCCTGACCCAGTCTAAGAAAAGGCCTCTTGACGTGACCTGACAGGTGACTCACATGA
Organism: Dendropsophus ebraccatus; assembly: GCF_027789765.1. Lineage (NCBI taxonomy): Eukaryota > Metazoa > Chordata > Amphibia > Anura > Hylidae > Dendropsophus > Dendropsophus ebraccatus. The sequence goes on along the minus strand of NC_091466.1, from coordinate 22,840,225 downwards.
TTAATTTAACCCAGGAGAGCTGTGGACAGCGGTGGACAACTGACGTACCATGACTCATTGTGCGTCAGTTTTTCTCCAACATCCACAGCTCTCCTGGGTGAAGTTAACCTATTGAGTCTCCTATCAGGTTACGTAAGGTGGTGACAGCAGAATAACTGTCATTGAAAATTGATTCTGCTGCCTGACATAGTTTTAGAAAAGGCCTCTTGACGTAACCTGACAGGAGAATCACATGATTAACTTCACCCAGAAGAGCTGTGGACAGCATGTACTGACACACAAAGTGACAGAACAGGAGCAATTAAACAGTTACACAGTTTGCACTACTGCACTTATGCTATCCTTTATCTGCTCCTGACAACTAATTGTAAAAGGGTATAAAATACCATGTCAGGATCATGTCAGGACATGAGCCCACTGTGCCACAAGAATATCTATAACTAAGGGCATTTTCTTATCCCAGGCTTTCCCAGGTTGCTACCTCATGAGACAAAGAGAACACGTGCCAGCTGGTCCGGCCAGACCAGATGGCAAGGGTGGTAACCACCTGATTTGCCAAACACACAGTAAACTGGACACACCAAATCATATGATGCAGCTCATATGATTCAGGTCACACAATGCAGGTAAGTTGGTGCAGGAACCGGTAGCTGGTACAAACACGAGTTGGGTTCACACTCAGGACGAGAACACTCAGGAATACAGGAACCAACTGGGAGTGCAGGGCCAGACTGCAGGAACCCCAGGGTGTGAAAACACCACAGCGGGAATGCAGAAACCAGGGCTGGGTAATACAGGTACAAGAGGCTCTTGCAAAAACAGCAATAACAAACCTTAGAAGGACCAAAGGACCTTGACACTCAGACAGGGCACATGTGAAGGTAGCTTTCTTATATTCTTAAGGCACAGGTGGAGACGATTAAGACTGAGCCTTTGAATCTGGAAAGGTTGCACACGCACCCCCTCTAGAGGCGAGATCTATGCTGCATGCAGAGAGGACACATGCTGCTCCATGCGGATAGGCCTGAAGGACTAGCAATGGTGAATAAACGGATGGTGGGTGGGATACCTGACTGCCATTACAGCCCTGTACCTCTATATTTTCCCTGTAGACTCACTATACCCACTAAGCTCCGCCATTTATCAGGGAGAATGAAGTCCCTCTTTATATCCTTTCCTCCTTTACTTACATTTTTATATATTTATCCAACCTTTTTATATATTTATCCAACTCTCTTTATTGACACCCCATCACCACCCTGTTGTCTGTTACTTATGGTGGTATCCTATTATTTTGGTCTGATTTTGATTTTCACTGTTTTGGCACATGACTTTTTATACATTAGGTGATATTGCTTTTGGCCTCTCATATTTATTAGGTTACACCTTTTTCTAGTGCATTTATATATTGTTATTGTGGATTATTGACACCATGTTATAGAACACCAATGTACTGCACGTGCACTTTATCTATACAGGGTGTGTGATATACTTAAACTGGGGTGTCATTTTGGGTGGTACTATACCGGGTACCCCCCTGTGGGATTGATATTTTAATTGTTTTTAGTTTGTGGGATCATTAATATTTAATATTGTACCTGTCATAATAAAGTACTTTTATTTATTAGATTTTTTGGTGTGCTATGGTTTTTTGGCATAGCTGTTTCTTTAATATAGATGTATCACAATTTAACTAAACAAACAAATATTCTACAAATTACAGTGCAAATTATATACTATAATCTACAGGGCACAATACAATGAAAATACAATCACCATAGATTACAGTTCATTCCCCTTCACATACACACACCACTTGACACTTAGAAATTGATTACATGCATTCACACAGGCAATCTTATCCCTGGACCATAATACTTTGCAGCCTGTTGGATCTCTGGTGCTAGTCAATGCTGGTTCTGCTATGGACCCTCTCTTCCGGTCATGTGTCTTCGGTGTCCTTTCTCTAACTCACTCACTATTCACCCATCTGAGGATTTTTTTTCCCTAAAGAGAACTGAGCCTTCCTGCCAACTCTTGCCAAAACACTGCCCCTCACCATTGATCTAGCAAATCTTTCATCAATATATGCTTCCCCACTATACACAAGAGATATCCTGGCCTTGTCATTTACAGGATGTACAGCACATATTCACAGGGGTAAGTGATGACCATCTGATATCACACCAGGTTACCAATTGAAAAGGGTCAAACCACCTTCCAGGCTATGATGCATGAAAACAGGATACCTGTCTCTACAGAATATATACTTGCCCCATGGGCTTTACAAGCGACGGGCTGGCCACGCCACCACACAGAGCACCATCAGCAAGGGGATGCAGGGGGCACACCAAGGACCACGCTAAGCGGCACCCCCCACCCCTGGACAGCGCTCAAATGAGCACCCATCACCTGCCCTGTGCAGCCCACCACTGCCTGACCCCTCCATCCCTCACGACCGTGCACATTACCGCAATAGGCCGCCCCTATGCATCTTCTCCCTGTAAGCCTGTGAGGAGCAAATCACCCAGAAGGTGCAGTCACATCATATCACTGCGCCTGCTGAACGATCCGCTCCTCACAGGTTCAGAAGAGAAGAGAGAAGATAGAGGGACCCACTCCAAGTCAAGATCAGGTGAGTATATGTTTTTGTGTGTGTGCTAGAAAATGCAGGGCAATAGTATTAGAATTGGGGCAGAGAACACGGGACATTATTACAATGGGGGCAGAACACAGGGCACATTATTACAATGAGGGCAGATCACAGGGGGGATTATTACTATGGGGCACAATACATGGGGCATTATTACTATGTGGAAGAGCACAGGGGCATTGTTACTATGGGGCAGAGCACAGAGGGCATTATTACTATGGGGCACAGCAGGAAGCATTAGTACTGTAGTGAGGCAAAGCAGGGAGCATTATTACTATATGAAGTACAGCAGGGAGCAATATTACTATATGGGGTACAGCAGGGGGCATTGTTACTATATAAAGCACAGAAGGGGGCATTATTACTATAGGGAGGCACAGCAGGGGGCATTTCTACTATATAGGACACAGCACGACAGGGGGCATTATTACTATATAGGTACACAGAAGGGGGCATTATTACTATATGAAGGGCACAGCAGGGAAGGCGGCATTATTATTCTATGGGGGCATGGCAGGGGGCATTATTGGGGCATTATTACTATATGAGGGCACAACAAAGGGCATTATTACTATATGGGGGCATAACAAGGCAGAGGGCATTACCACTATATGTGGGGACACAGCAGAGCAGAGGCCTTTATTACTATATAGGGGCACAGGCACATCTCACATACCTACGGGCTTTACTCCACATGACACAAAAAAGGCATTTTTACTACACCCTAATGGGGAGGTGGAAAACATTTTCTTACTGACCTACATTTATTTTATTTTTTTGTTACTTTAAAGATTAAAATAGAAATTATACAAAGAGACAGATAGATGTAATAATTTTTTGTTCAGTGTTAATTCTAGATACGTATAAAAATGTACAATGATTACAAACTACTCCGCTTATCTATCAATAGAAGAAAACAAATGGTCACTAAGGGATTTGTTAGGAGTGACTGTAAATAAGTTACCAGAACATAACAGCTTAAATGAGACAAATTCTTCAACTTGTAATGAAGTGTATCTCCCCTGTGTATACCTTACATAGGGATATATTAACCTGAATAACTGTACCTCCTTTTAACATTCTTAAGTCAAAGACTAATAGAAGATTGCAGTATTTTTAGCCAAACCTGTATAAATTTTGAGATACAAATGTATAATGATTTGTATATGTAGGTAAACAAAGGATAGATAGACAGATAGACAGATAGATAGATAGATAGATAGATAGATAGATAGATAGATAGATAGATAAATAGATAGATAGATTTAATATTATATTTTAAGTTCTTATCACATTAAATGGTAAGAAAAATTACAATTTGTATACTGACTTGGCCTCTATTCAGAGAAATGGCCCTGATAAATAAAACAGTGGTTGAGGAGTTCATCTTCGTGGCTTTTGCCAATTGGCATCAACTGCAAATTTTAATGTTCCTCTTTTTCTTATTGACCTACATCACATGTATTATGGGAAATCTTGCAATAATCATTGTTGTGAAACTTGAGCCTTCCCTTCATAACCCAATGTATTTTTTCATCAGTGTGTTTTCTGTTTTGGAGATTATGTATGCCTCGGTCACAATTCCGAAACTTTTGGCCATTTTAATTGCACATAACACAATATCCTTTATAGGTTGTTTTACACAAATGTGTTTTTTTGGCTCTTTGGGAGTCACGGAATGCTATCTCCTTGCGGTAATGGTGTTTGATCGATATCTGGCTATTAATAAACCATTACATTACCCAACTATCATGACTCATACATTTTTTGTTAGGTTAGCTATATTTCCATGGATTTTTGGATTTACCAGTATGTTGCTACAGACCATAATTACGGCACAGCTGCAATTCTGCGGTCCTAATATTATTGACCACTATTTTTGTGACTTTGGTCCTATACAAAGCTTGGCTTGTTCTGATGCTTCCTTAAGTATTATGATCACAACCTACGGAGCTGCCATTGAAGTTCTTCCACCTTTCCTCGCGATCATAGGATTCTATGTCTCTATTATAATGACTGTTAGCAAGATCAACAGTAAGGATGGGAAACAGAAAGCCTTCTCCACCTGCACGTCTCATCTTACTGGTGCCAGTCTATTCTATGGAGCAGCCATGATTGTGTATGTTAAACCTGATACCGGCTTTTATTATGATAAGTACCTTTCTTTTATGTATACAGCTTTCACCCCAACAATTAATCCTTTTATTTACACCTTAAGGAACAGGGATGTGAAGAAGGCTTTTTGGAATTTAGTAAAAAGACCAACTGCAGTGTAAAAATTTGTATATGTATCTTGTTTATATGTACAGTATTTGAAATATTTATTCTTATAGAAAGAACATTTTTCTATTTTATAACCATGAGGCAAATCTTTTTCTAAAGGCTTCTGTTATCAGTTTATCGAGATATAAAATATATTGTAGCTATGTGTTACAAAAAATTTGACTTTTGCCTTAATAAACAGAACAATTTGTGAGAACACTATACCTGGTTGATGTGCTTCTTTGATTTTCCTGAGCAGCTCAGTTATCCTATACAGATTTGAAACATAGCTTGTTTCGCACATAGAAATCTGCCACCCAGTGTGGGGCCAGGAACCATATCCTTCAGCTCGGAGACTAGAGAGAAAAGTGGTTCCCAGTGACAGTGAAACCATAAAGCATCAGCAAGGTAAAAAAAAAAGGTCCCTGAAATGTCCTCACAGAGAAGAGGAACAGATAAGACGTGACTTGTATAGAACAATAGACCAAGCTGGTTGTATAGATGAATCAGTAGGAATAGAATCCTGATGACAGTACACATAAGGCCTTCCTATATTTTTCCAAGATCAAATGACACCCTTAAATTAGCCAGCCAGCCGAATTATTCAGTGACTTTGACTGACATGACGTAGGGGAAAGGGGAGAGTGCTGAGAAGTGCTCTGTTGTATCAGGTCAAGAATAAAACCTTTTGCCTACAGCAGGGTTCATGGCTAGGGTTATGAGAGTGCATGTGCGAGCTGCCTGTATGAGAGTGCATGCACGAGCTGCCTGTATGAGAGTGCATGCACAAGCTGCCTGTATGAGAGTGCATGTACGAGCTGCCTGTATGAGAGTGCATGAATGAGATGCCTGTATGAGAGTGCATGTACGTGCTGCCTGTATGAGAATGCATGAATGAGATGCCTGTATGAGAGTGCATGTGCGAGCTGCCTGTATAAGAGTGCATGTACGAGCTGCCTGTATGAGAGTGCATGTACGAGCTGCCTGTATGAGAGTGCATGTACGAGCTGCCTGTATGAGAGTGCATGTACGTGCTGCCTGTATGAGAGTGCATGTACGAGCTGCCTGTATGAGAGTGCATGTACGAGCTGCTTGTATGAGAGTGCATGAATAAGCTGCCTGTATGAGAGTGCATGTACGTGCTGCCTGTATGAGAGTGCATGAATGAGATGCCTGTATGAGAGTGCATGTGCGAGCTGCCTGTATAAGAGTGCATGTACAAGCTGCCTGTATGAGAGTGCATGTACGTGCTGCCTGTATGAGAGTGCATGTACAAGCTGCCTGTATGAGAGTGCATGTACGAGCTGCCTGTATGAGAGTGCATGTACGAGTGCCTGTATGAGAGTGCATGTACGAACTGCCTGTATGAGAGTGCATGTACGAGCTGCCTGTATGAGAGTTCATGTACGTGCTGCCTGTATGAGAGTGCATGTACGAACTGCCTGTATGAGAGTGCATGTGCGAGCTGCCTGTATGAGAGTGCATGTACGAGCTACCTGTGTGAGAGTGCATGCACGAGCTGCCCGTATGAGAGTGCATGTACGAGCTGCCCGTATGAGAGTGCATGTACGAGCTGCCTGTATGAGAGTGCATGTACGAGCTGCCTGTATGAGAGTGCATGTACGAGCTGCCTGTATGAGAGTGCATGTACGAGCTGCCTGTATGAGAGTGCATGTACGTGCTGCCTGTATGAGAGTGCATGTACGAACTGCCTGTATGAGAGTGCATGTGCGAGCTGCCTGTATGAGAGTGCATGTACAAGCTACCTGTGTGAGAGTGCATGCACGAGCTGCCTGTATGAGAGTGCATGTACGAGCTGCCCGTATGAGAGTGCATGTACGAGCTGCCTGTATGAGAGTGCATGTACGAGCTGCCTGTATGAGAGTGCATGTATGAGCTGCCTGTATGAGAGTGCATGTACGAGCTGCCTGTATGAGAGTGCATGTACGAGCTGCCTGTATGAGAGTGCATGTACGAGCTGCCTGTATGAGAGTGCATGCACGAGCTGCCTGTATGAGAGTGCATGCACGAGCTGCCTGTATGAGAGTGCATGTACGAGCTGCCTGTATGAGTGTACATTAAGGATCAGCAAATGTGCAGCAGTAGCGAAACCCTTTGCTATGCTCGGCCGTCAGCCGGCTGCATTTGAGCTACGCTCCAGGTGTTTGAAAAAGCTGGATACAGTCCAGGGAGAAGTTTCCCAGAGCTGTAAGCAGATTTGCTAGACACCTGGAGCGTAGCTCTAATGCAACCGGTTGACGGCCGAGCATAGCAAAGGGTTTCGCTACTGCTGCACATTTTCTGATCCCAAGTGTACAGGCATGAGCTGTGAGTGTAACAACAATACTATGTGCATTGAAGTTCTTCCACCTTTCCTCGCGATCATAGGATTCTATGTCTCTATTATAATGACTGTTAGCAAGATCAACAGTAAGGATGGAAAACAGAAAGCCTTCTCCACTTGCACGTCTCATCTTACTGGTGCCAGTCTATTCTATGGAGCAGCCATGATTGTGTATGTTAAACCTGATACCAGCTTTTATTATGATAAGTACCTTTCTTTTATGTATACAGCTTTCACTCCAACAATTAATCCTGTATGAGAGTGCATGTACGAGCTGCCTGTATGAGAGTTCATGTACGTGCTGCCTGTATGAGAGTGCATGTACGAACTGCCTGTATGAGAGTGCATGTGCGAGCTGCCTGTATGAGAGTGCATGTACGAGCTACCTGTGTGAGAGTGCATGCACGAGCTGCCCGTATGAGAGTGCATGTACGAGCTGCCCGTATGAGAGTGCATGTACGAGCTGCCTGTATGAGAGTGCATGTACGAGCTGCCTGTATGAGAGTGCATGTACGAGCTGCCTGTATGAGAGTGCATGTACGTGCTGCCTGTATGAGAGTGCATGTACGAACTGCCTGTATGAGAGTGCATGTGCGAGCTGCCTGTATGAGAGTGCATGTACGCGCTACCTGTGTGAGAGTGCATGCACGAGCTGCCTGTATGAGAGTGCATGTACGAGCTGCCCGTATGAGAGTGCATGTACGAGCTGCCTGTATGAGAGTGCATGTACGAGCTGCCTGTATGAGAGTGCATGTATGAGCTGCCTGTATGAGAGTGCATGTGCGAGCTGCCTGTATGAGAGTGAATGTACGAGCTGCCTGTATGAGAGTGCATGCACGAGCTGCCTGTATGAGAGTGCATGTACGAGCTGCCTGTATGAAAGTGCATGTACGAGCTGCCTGTATGAGTGTACATTAAGGATCAGCAAATGTGCAGCAGTAGCGAAACCCTTTGCTATGCTCGGCCGTCAGCCGGCTGCATTTGAGCTACGCTCCAGGTGTTTGAAAAAGCTGGATACAGTCCTGGGAGAAGTTTCCCAGAGCTGTAAGCAGATTTGCTAGACACCTGGAGCGGAGCTCTAATGCAACCAGCTGACAGCCGAGCATAGCAAAGGGTTTCGCTACTGCTGCACATTTTCTGATCCCAAGTGTACAGGCATGAGCTGTGAGTGTAACAACAATACTATGTGCATGTGGGGGATGGGGAGGTGTGGGAGGTATGTGGTTCTGCAGCAGGTTGAGGTGCATTAGGAGGTTCTGCAGCAGCTGAGGTTTATTTAGAAAGGCTAGGGACATGCTTCTTGTATCTGTACTGCTGTGCAGACAACAACAAAATGGCGCTGCCCAGCAGTACACATAATAGTGCCTTTCCCCTCTTTGTTTCCCTGTGAAAAGAGGAGGGAGGTGCTGATGTCACAGCAGTTGAGCAGAGACTGCCTCTTTTTTTCAGCATCCGTCTTTCAGGCTGCTTTTACCAGCAGTTTCCTGCTGGAGCTCCCCCTGGTGGCCATCACTGGGAAATATGGAAAATTAGATTGTTAATTTTTCATATTTCCTTACATGAAAAAAAAAAAAAGAAAAACACATATAAATTAACAAAAAAAACTAATTCAGTTTTAACACTTTCAATTTTTTTTTTCTTTGCGACACATTCCCTTTAAGCAAGCACTTCAATGCTCAAGTGCTTGTTACTTAAAGGGGTTGGCCACTTTATAGTAAAATAGGTCAGTACAAAGTATTAGTAAGTGTGCTCACTGGATATACTAACCACAGCTCCCTGTGTACCTCATAGAGCTACAATCAGACTCCTCTCCTCCAGGCTGTGGTGCCCTGCTCTGTTTTGTTTCAGTCCATAAAATGGCCAACATGGAGGCATGTGACCATGCCCTGCCCCCTGTGTCCTCCATAAACATATACAGGCTCAGTGGTGGACACTGGGGGCGGGGCATGGTCACATGCTCCTCCATGTAAGCAATCTTATGGACCAAGACACCACAGAGCAGGGCAGCCCAGCCTGGAGGAGGGGAGTCTGATATTAGCTCTATGAGGTACATTGGGCTTTTTGTGTCCCCAAAGAAGTTAGGTCCACCTGTGTTAAATCCCCTATTTGCATATCATAGAGACTTGAACACTGTATGGAGCGGACTCAGTAGCCAAGCACATCAGACAGGCACATTGCTACGATCTAAAAAGATCTGGACCACAAGTATATTTTGTCTACCCTTCCCTAAAATGTCTGGAAAATTAAGGGGGGGGGGAGGGGTTGCACACCAGGTGGATTTGCTTCAGATTTGTTACATGAAACACCCACATCGTATTACACCCTTCCCTCCCGGGCCAATTTTCATTTTTGCGTTTTCGTTTTTTTCTTACTCGTGTTTGAAAGGCCATAGCACTTGCAATTTTTCACCTACAGGCCCACATGAGCCCTTACTTTTTGTGCCACTAATTGTACTTTGCAATGGCATACTTAATTTTTGCATAAAATATGCTGCGAAACCAGAAAAAAATTATATGCGCAGTGAAATTGAAAAAAAAAAAAACGCAACATTTCTTATTCGGGGTAGTTTTGTGTTTACGCCATGCGCCCTATGATAAAAGTGGCTTAAAAATGCGCAATTTCACACTTTGGAATTTTTTCCGCTTACACTGTTTACTGTGCAAGATCAAGAATGTTGTAATTTAACCCCTTAAGGACAGAGCCTGAAATGGCCTTAATGACAGAGACAAATTTTATGAATATGACCAGTGTCACTTTAGTCATTAATAACTTCGGGATGCTTTTACCTATCCGGCTGATTCTGAGATTGTTTTCTCGTGACATATTGTACTTTACATTTCTGGTAAATTGGAGTCGATACTCATAACAAATCTTTATGAAAAAAACCCAAATAATGTGAAAAAATTTGAAAAAATGCATTTTTCCAACTTTGAAACTTCTTTGCGTATACAGAAAGTGGTTATACCACATAAATTATATATTAAATAGCATTAGCAACATGTCTACTTTATGTTGGCAGCATTTATTAAACTATATTTCATTTTTTTTAGACGATAGGAAGCTTAAAACATTAGCAGCAAATTTTCAAATTTTCTGTAAAATTTCAAAATCAGATATTTTTAGGGACCTGTTCAGATTTAAAGTGTATTTGAGGGGCCTGTATGTTAGAAAGCCCCACAAAGCACCCCATTTCAGAAACTGCACCCCCCAAACTCTGCAAAAGCACATCCAGAAAGTGTTTTAACCCTTTAGGGGAGTCACAGAAATAAAAGCTAAGTGTGTAAGGAATTTGAAAATTTTAATTTTCTGTGCAGAGATTTTATTGTAATCCAATATTTTTCATAATTATAAACCTATTACCAGAGAAATGCACCCCAATAATTATTGCCCCGTTTCTGCAGTTTATAGAAATACCCCATATGTGGCCCTATTGCGCTATTTGACGCAACCACAAGCCTCAGATATAAGGGAGCGCCTAGTGAATTTCAACGCCTCCGTTATATTTGGTCATTTTTGACTGTACCACTTCAGGTTGGCAGAGGCTCTGGGGTGTCAAAACCTAAAAAACACCCCTAAAGGGACACCATTTAGAAAACTACACCCCTCAAGGAATGTAACAAGGGGTGCGGTGAGCATCTGGACCCCACAGGTGCTTCACAGATTTTCCGAACAATATGGCGTGAAAAAAGAAAAATTTATTTTTTACACTAAAATGTTGTTCTAGCCTTCAATTTTTCATTTTCTTAAAGGGATAAGAGGCAAAAAAAGACAAAAAATGTGTAGCGCAGTTTCTCCCGAGTACAGAAATACCCCACATGTGGCGATAGAGTGCCAAGGGGGCGCAGGACGAGCCTCCAAAGGGAAGGAGCGCCAATTGGCTTTTGGAAGCTGAATTTCACTGAAAAGGATTTCAAGGGCCATGTCGCATTTACAGAGCCCTCGTGCTGCCAAGACACTGGAAACCCCCCACAAGTGATTCCATTCTGGAAACTACACCCCTCAAGGAATCTAACAAGGGGTGCAGTGAGCATATGGACCCCACTGGTGACGGGCACAAATGTGGAACAATGTGACGTGAAAGGGAAAAATTTCATTTTTTCACTTTCATGGCACAAATGTGCCCGTCATCAAGGGGTCCATATCCTCACTGCACCCCTTGTTAGATTCCTTGAGGGGTGCAGTTTCCAGAATGGGGTCACTTGTGGGGGGTTTCCAGTGTTTTGGCAGCACGAGGGCTCTGTAAATGCGACATGGCGTTCATCATCCATTCTAGCCAAATCCAACCTCCAAAATCCAAATGGCGCTCCTTCCCTTCGGAGGCTTGCCCTGCGCCCACCTGGCGCTTTATGTCCACATGTGGGGTATTTACGGACTCGGGGGAAATTGCTCTACACATATTGTGTGTTTTTTTCTCTTTTAACCCCTTGTGAAAATGATAAATTCAAGGCTAAACCAACATTATAGTGTAAAAAATGTAATATTTCATTTTCACGCCACATTGTTCCACATTTGTGCCCGTCACCAGTGGGGTCCATATGCTCACTACACCCCACGTTACATTCCCTAAAGGGTGTAGTTTCCATAATGGGGTCACTTGTGGGGGGTTTCAACTGTCTTGGCAACACAGAGGCCTTTTGAATGCAACATGGCCCCTCAAAATCCATTCCATCCAAATCCAGCCTTCAAAAACGAAATGGTGCTCCTTCCCTTCGGAGGCTTACCCTGCACCCGCATGGTGCTTTATGTCCACATGTGGGGTATTTACGGACTCGGGGGAAATTGCGCTACACATTTTGTTTTTTTTCTCCTCTTTTAACCCCTTGTGAAAATGATATATTCAAGGCTAAACCAACATTATAGTGTAAAAAATGTAATATTTCATTTTCACGCCACATTGTTCCACATTTGTGTCCGTCACCAGTGGGGTCCATATGCTCACTACACCCCTTGTTACATTCCTTGAGGGGTGCAGTTTCCATATTGGATATGGTCACTTGTGGGGGGTTTCAACTGTCTTGGCAACACAGGGGCCTTTTGAATGCAACATGGCCCCTCGAAATCCATTCCATCCAAATCCAGCCTTCAAAAACCAAATGGCGCTTCTTCCCTTCGGAGGCTTTCCCTGCACCCGCATGGCGCTTTATGTCCACATGTGGGGTATTTCCGTACTCAGGGGAAATTGCTCTACACATTAAATGTTTTTTTAATCTTTTAACCCCTTGTGAAAATGAAAAAACATGACAAGATTAATGATTTAGAGTAAAAATTTTACAAAAATTACACTAAATGTTGGTCTAGCCTTGATTTTTTTCCATTTCCACAAGGGGTTAAAAAAGAAAATGAACACAAAACGTGTAGGGTAGTGTCCCCTGAGTACGAAAATACCCCACATGTGGGCATAATGTGCCATATGGGCACAGGGCAAGTCACCAAAGGGACAGAGCGCCATTTAGAGGCTGGAATGGAGGATGGAGGCCATGTCGCAATTACAAAGCTCCTGTGCTGCCAGGACAGTAGAAACCCCCCACAAGTGACCCCATTCTGGAAACTACACCCCATAAGGAATCTAACAAGGGGTGCAGTGAGCATATGGACCCCACTGGTGACGGGCACTTATGTAGAACATGTGCCGAGAAAATAAAAAATAAATTTTTTTTCATTTTCACGTCCCAAATGTGGCCGTCACCAGGGGGCCATATCCCCGCTGCCCCCCTTCTTAGATTCCTTATGGGGTGTAGTTTCCAGAATGGGGTCACTTGTGGGGGGTTTCTACTGTCCTGGCCGCACAGAGGCTTTGTAATTGCATCATGGCATCCTCTAATGGGAATGGCGGCCATACCTATTTAGCTGGGGAAAAGGGACAATTCTAATTTATTTGGAGGTATTAGGCCAATTATTAGTTTATAAGGTTGGAAATGACAGGTGTCCATCAAACTCAACCTGTGTTGATCCAGAGGAAGGCAAAAAAAAACCCTCGTGAGGCAGACGACAGTAGCCTCATCACAGGGGAAAAATTCCTTCCCGACTCCATATTGGCGATCAGAATAATCCCTGGATCAACGTGACCCCTGAAATAGGAATAAGGGACAGAATTTGGATAATGTAGAACCCCAATGACGTGTGGTACGCCTTGGAGCGATCCAGTATGCAGAGGCCGGGGGGATCAGGACAGGCGTCACACTGGAAAATGGTGTCCTTCCTGATCCCCCTGTTACCCCACACTCTGCACTTCTTCTGGGGTCTCCTGTTTTCCAGTGTGGGGGACGTCACCTGGAAAATGTTGCCCTGGTGCGATACGGGGTCCCTCATATCCAGAAGCGCTGGGGCCGCTCCATGGCTGCTAAATATTAGGGCTCTATTACTGCTTCTGATATGTTCGGATCGTGCCGCAAGCTACAGTAGCTCGGGCAGCGAGGGACCAGAAGAGGGGGTGCTGGTATAAAGGTTATCCCCGTACAGGTGGTGACCTTTATCCAGCAGTGGGAAGATCAGTTCCCAAACGATCTCCCCACTAACTCCGAGGATGGGGGGGGAGGGGGCATCTGGGGGCTGGATTCGGGTGTCCCTTCCTACATACACTCTAAGGGTACATGCACCCTGCGGAATCGCGACAGATAACCCTTCGTGTATTCCGCAGTTGGCACCCGCCGGCGGAGTGATGCAGGCGCACGTCTCCATCCGTGTCATAGACTCCATTCTATGCACGGGCGGATTCCGCTCTCCATCCAACGTGTTCATTCTTTGGATGGACGATGGAATCCGCCCGTGCATAGAATGGAGTCTATGACACGGGTGGAGACACGCGCCTCCATCAGTCCGCCAGTGGGTGCCAGCTGCGGAATGCACAAAGGGTTATCCTTTGCCATTCCGCAGTGTGCACGTACCCGAAATCTGTAAGTGTACCCTGAGGTACTGTCACAGAGTGTGTAGAATTTCACACCATACCGTCATCTCTTATTGGGACGGTACTGGCGGAAAAGACGTGTCTGGGGGGCAGCGTACGCTACACTACCCCCAGATACGTCACTGGATGATGAGGATGATGAGGATGAATGGAGGAAAGAAGGATCCCCCCATTCATCCTCACTGGCTGATTCAGTGTCGGAGGTAATAATAAAGTATCCCTCTGACGCCGAAAACACCCTGGGGGCCATTTGTATACGGGAATTGGTATATGGGGTATGTAGTGGTGTAGTGTCAAACTTTATTCAATGTAGTGTGGTGTAATGTAGTGTTTTTTACGTGTTTTTTTACAGTAAGTATAAAAAAAAAACCTACGCCAACAAAGGAGTTGCTGATAAATGCCGCACTTATGTGCGGCACTTATCAGCAGACTGTGGCTGTAGAATATAGAAAAAAAACACCCTACGCCAAAAAGGAGGAGTTGCTGATTAGCAGCGCACTTTCGTGCGATGCTGATCAACACTCAGCGGCGATAGGGTGCGGAAAATAGAAAAAAAAAAATTGAAAAAAAAAAAAAATTCTACATTCTGAACATCCCTGTAGCTGCTGATAAGTGTATTACACATATCAGCCGCTAGAGGGCAGCAGAGCGCAAAATACGGAAAGAGCCGACGCTGGAGCCGAAAATAGCCGAGAGAAGCCGAACGTGACGTCACGGAAGAAGCCGAAGACCCGAACGAAGACGAGGATGCCGCGAACCCGGAAGACGCCGATCAGGAGCCCGGGACAGGTGAGTAATGTACAAATACCTGCTCTGGACCCCTCGGCTACCTAGCTGAGGGGTCCAGGGCAGGTATTTACTATTTTGTGGGACTCTGATCGCCGTGCCACCGGCCCGATCGCCGGTGGCACGGCGATCACCATTACTTTTTACAGTAATGGCGGTCGGTGCCGTCCTCGGACAGCACCGACCGCCATTTTTTTCCGGGTTATCGGGTCGCCGATGACCCGGAAAGGTTCCGATCGCCGCTATTGGCTGATCTGAATTGATCAGCCTATAGCGGCGATCGTAAGCACGGGGGGTGTTAACCACCCCCCGTGCCGTGAAGCTAAGATGGCCTGCTATGATTTATAGCAGGCCATCTTCCCCGACCGCTGTGTGTGAACACGCAGCGATCGGGGAAACATCGGGCGTAAATTTACGCCCTGATGCGACAAGTACCAGGGCGCGAGGGCGTAAGTTTACTCCCGATGTCGTTAAGGGGTTAATAGTTTGGGTGATTACGCACGCGGCGATACCAAATATATTTATATGTTTGTTTGTTTATTTTTATTTATAAAATGGAAAAAGGGGGGCTGATTTTGACTTTTATTAGGGTAGGGGATTTTTTAAGAATAAAAACACTTTTTTTATATTTACTAACAGTAATAAAAAGCCTTCTGGGGGACTTCTATATACACAGCACTGATATCCCATTGAGATCAATGCTGTGTATATAATAGAGCACTGATCCATCAGATCAGTGCTCTATTATACTGGTCTGCTGTAGGGATGGTCCGAACCCTCCGAGGTTCGGGTTCGTATGAACCCAAACGCTCGGCATCAGATTACCGCTGTTTGCCCGCTCTGTGGAGCGGGTGGATACAGCGGGAGGACCGCCTGGAAAACTGGGATACAGCCTATGGCGATGGCTGTATCCCAGTTTTCCAGGCGGTCCTCCCGCTGGATCCGCCCGCTGCACGGAGCGGGCAGACGACGGGAATCATTACCGAGAGTTCGGGTTCGTACGAACCCAAACCGAACTCGATTCGGACCATCCCTAGTCTGCTGCAGACCTGATACACTGGTTGCTGAGTCAGGATCAGCGTCATCCGGGAGATCCAGCCATCTGGACACCAGGGATAAGGCTGCAAAGGACATTTCAATGCAGCTGTCATGTTTGACAGCTGCATTTAATTGTCCCAATTAGGGGGTGCAGCAATCCGCCGCACCCACTAATAGCCGTGGTCCCGGGCTGCAGTAAGCAGCCGGGATCAAGGCGGTTAAGAGTGGGGTCGCGGTGCGGCCCCTCTCCGAACCATCCCACCCCCCGCAAGACCTGCCAGTACATACTGTAAAGGGAAGGGGTTAAAATGCCAATAATATAGATTTTTATTTATTTTTTTTTTATTTTTTTTTATATCAGAGCCGCGGTATAACTACACAAATTGATGCCAACATGAATAACAGATTTCACACAACAGGATAACCTAATCTAATAGGATGCAGTTACTGTACATCATTGGTTTATTGACTACCTGACGTGTAACTTCCTGGCATATATATATATATATATATATATATATACAACAAGACGGAGTGCACTCACAGGAAAAGTGCTCGGAGTGCCAGCAGCGGAGACTGGATCTACGTCTCCTCTTCAAATAGTAACAAGGAATTGCAGCACTTCCAAAATAGTGAAAAAACTGGTGGTTCATTAGTGAAGCGAATAACAAAAAATCAGCAACGTTTCTGTCTCATCACGAGACCTTTCTCAAGCGATGAGACAGAAACGTTGCTGATTTTTTGTTACTCGCTTCACTAATAAACCACCAGTTTTTTCACTATTTTGGAAGTGCTGCAATTCCTTGTTGCTATATATATATATATATATATATATATATATATATATATATATATATAGACCAACAAAACACAACAATCACTGAACTCAGGGAGAACAGTGAAAAATTCCAATGGAGTACTCATTTACGGGTCTCCATTGATTGTCCCATACACAATTTGAATATGCAAAAAAGGGGTCCGTGGAGCCTCAGTTACGAGTCTCAAAACACGGGAATAGACAGATATTCCTTTCTCCAGAGAAGGAAGCCCATTGCCAAGGGGTGCCTCCTAGTGGGAAAAGCACCAAACCACCCTGATACGTAGTCCCTCAGGTCCTCACTCTGTTGCTAGCTTTGGGACCTAAATAGGGAAACACCAGGGTGGCCCCTGTGAGTCAAAGTCTAACTCTGTGGCGAGTATAACGACATAAGACAAGGGTTACCAAGGCTTGGCTAAAGGATATCTGTCCATTCTCGTGTTTTGAGACTCGTAACTGAGGCTCCACAGACCCCTTTTTTGCATATATATATATATATATATATATATATATATATACAGTGGTGCCTTGGATTACAAGAATAATTCGTTCCGGGACCATGCTTGCAATCCAAATCCACTCTTAAACCAAAGCAAATTTTCCCATAAGAAATCATTGATATGCAGACAATTGGTTCCACCCCCCCAAAATAATGATTTTTTTTTTTTATTGTGAATAACAGGTAAGACAAATGAAACAAACATTTATAAGCAGCTGAATATGTGATATTATAAGTTACTGTACAATATAGCAATCAGCATGTGGTGTATAATGTGTAGTAACTGAATAAACCTGAAAATACAGCAGCAGTTAGTAGATACAGGATGGAGCTGCAGATCCCCATAATGCAGTAGTGTAGTACAACAGGCTAGAATAGAGAAGCAGGGCTGCTGTCAGAGGTCTGTGTGGTCACATGAAAGCAATGAGGAAGGGGCGTGTATTCAGCCTGGACCAATCAGGACTGACAGAGACTGCAGGGAGCATGAAGCAATGAGTAGGGCAGATGTGGGCACATACATGCAGCACTCTCTGTCCGGGGAGAGAAGGGTTACAGCTAGGAAGAGACCTCCACAGTCCTGTCACCTGATATAAAGGCCCTATTCAACCAACAGATCTGACGACAGATTATCTGCCAAAGATTTGAAGCCAAACCCAGGAACAGACTATAATCAGAGATCAGGTCATAAAGGAAAGACTGGATTTCTTCTCTTTTCAAATCCACTCCTGGGTTTGGCTTTAAATTTTTGGCAAATAATCTGTCGTCAGATCTGTTGGTGGAATAGGGCCTTAAAGGGGTAGTGCGGCGGTAAAGAATTATTCACAGACTAACACACATTACAAAGTTATACAACTTTGGGCTGCGTTCACACTACGTATATTTCAGTAAGTATATGTATATTTCAGTCAGTATTGCAACCAAAACCAGGAGTGGATTAAAAACACAGAAAGGATCTGTTCACACAATGTTGAAATTGAGTGGATGGCCGCCATTTAATGGCAAATATTTGCTGTTATTTTAGAACAACGGCTGTTATATTGAAATAATGGCCGTTATTTACTGTTATATGGTGGCCATCCACTCAATTACAACATTGTGTAAACAGATCCTTTCTGTGTTTTTAATCCACTCCTGGTTTTGGTTGCAATATGAGGACCACAATACTGACTGAAATATACGTAGTGTGAACGCAGCCTTGTAATGTATGTTATGTCTGTGAATGGCCCCCTTCCCCGTATCCCACCACCCCCACCCGTGTACCCGGAAGTGTGGTGCGCTATACTCACCTGTCACATGCCGACACCAGTCTCCGATCTTCAGCGAGTGACGTCTTCTTCGGGCGGGCGGCGAACAGCTCCGACTGTCCCGAATGCCGGCCGCCCTCTGCAGCGTCATGCGATGCTCAGCCGCGATTGGCTGAGCATAACTGTGCTCAGCCAATCACGGCTTAGGAAGCTGATGACGCGGCCGTGTCATCAGCCGCTCAGCTGCGATTGGCTGAGCGTAACTGTGCATAGCCAATCGAGGCTGAGCACAGTTGTGACGCGGCGGAGGGGGCCGTCCGTCCGAAGATGACGTTTGGCACAAGATGGCGGACTGCCCTCGACACGGATCAGGTAATGTATAATGCACCAACACTTCCGGGTACACGGGTGGGGGTGGTGGGACACTGGGAACGGGGCGATTCACAGACATAACATACATTACAAAGTTGTATAACTTTGTAATGTGTGTTATTCTGTGAATAATTTCTGAGAGCCGCACTACCCCTTTAAGCCCCAGCCTGAAGTGGATCTGCTATGATTTGGTAGGTGAGGGAGACTTCCTGGGTCAGGGTACAGTGCTGTAGACCCCGCTATGCAGACCATGCCCCTCCCCCACTCACACTTCCAGCCAGTACAGGAAGCTTTTAAACCAAAACAATGTTCTTAAGCCATGTCACAATTTTGAAAAACTGTGAGCTCTTAAACCAAGTTACTCTTAAACCAAGGTACCACTGTGTGTGTGTGTGTGTGTGTGTGTATATATATATATATATATATATATATATATATATATATACATATATATTACTGATGGTGTACACCTGAGTCTATGAGTCTATTCATGTTAATTGCCAGATGGTTAAAGAAAAAGAAAATACCTAATGATTAAGTTGAAATTCTAAACTTATCTATTAATAGAAAAAAAATAAATGGTCACTAAGGGATTTGTTAGAATCGGCTGTAAATAAACTACTAATACATAACAGCCTTAACGAGCCAATGTCTTCAACATGTAATGAAGTAAAATCCCCCAGTGTATACCTTAAAAAGGTATATATATTAATCGGAGTCGCTGTACCTACGTTTAACATGCTTAGGAAAAACAATAGTTGATGATACATATAATTTGTATCAGATGATTTGTAGGAGTTTTTGTTACCACAACCTTAGGTATAAATAGTAAAAAGAATTTCAATTTGGCTTCATTTCAGAGACATGGTTCAGGCAAATAAAACCGTGGTTGAGGAGTTCGTCTTCATGGCCTTTACTGATTCGCACCAGATTCAGATTTTCATTTTTTCATTTTTTCTGCTGACCTACATCACTTGTATTATAGGAAATCTTGCAATAATCGTTGTTGTGAAGCTAGAACCTTCACTTCATAACCCAATGTATTTTTTCATCAGTGTGTTCTCTGTTTTGGAAATTATGTTTGCCTCGGTTACAGTTCCTAAACTTTTGGCCATTTTAATTGCGCATAACAACACAATATCCTTCGTAGGTTGTTTCACACAAATGTGTTTCTTCGGCTCTTTAGGTGTTACTGAATGCCATCTACTTATGATGATGGCGTTTGATCGACATGTGGCTATTAATAATCCCTTACGTTACCCAACTATCATGACCCAAAAAGTTTGTATTGGGCTTGCTATTTTTCCATGGGTTTTTGGATTTTCCAGTGTTATAATACAGGTCGTCCTTACAGCACAGCTGGAATACTGCGGTCCTAATAGTGTTGACCACTATTTTTGTGACTTTGCCCCAATACAAAGTTTGGCTTGTTCTGACCCTTCAATTAGCATTATGTCCACAAGCTACGCGGCCATTGTGGATATTATTATACCTTTTCTCATAATCATAGGATTTTATGT
This sequence comes from Dendropsophus ebraccatus, assembly GCF_027789765.1. Taxonomy (NCBI): domain Eukaryota; kingdom Metazoa; phylum Chordata; class Amphibia; order Anura; family Hylidae; genus Dendropsophus; species Dendropsophus ebraccatus. The sequence continues at coordinate 22,819,786 of NC_091466.1, read as the reverse complement.
TTGTATCATAATAACTGTTAGCAAGATCAAGAGTAACGATGGAAAAAAGAAAGCCTTCTCCACTTGTAGCTCTCATCTCATTGTAGCCAGTCTTTTTTATGGTACAGCTATGATTGTATATGCTAAATCTAAAGCAAGCTTTTATGATAAGTATCTTACATTTATATATACAGCTTTCACACCAACAATTAATCCCGTCATTTATACCTTTAGGAACAGGGATGTGAAGGAGGCTTTTTCGAACTTAGTAAACCGAGTTGTTTTGTAAAATTTTGATAACCTTTTTTATTATATATTTGTTTTTTTAATTATAACAGTTTTTCAAGAAACATGTAATTTGTTTTAAGTTTATTTTTGTTAATCCAGTTCATATATACAGTATTTGAAATAAATTTTAATAGAAAATAGATGCAGTAAAAAAAAACCTATAGGATACATTTTTTTTCCACCATTAAACAGGTTGTCAATTCATATTAGTGCAGGAAAAAAAAAACAGATGAACAGCACTCACCAATAACTTTTGTGGTTAATTTATTTATGCATCACACAACACCGGTAATATGCTATATTAGACAAAGAGCAACAGGGGTGCTCCACTAGGCTACGCCCATTTCACGCTGACACGCTTCCTCTGGCCAATGGAGGCCAATTAAACAGGTTGTCATGCTTTGAATTTATGCAGTTTCACTAAATTGCATTATCCTTAGCTCAGAATAGACTGTAAGAAAACAAGTGGGAACATGCCCAGGACCAGTGATGGTGAAGGCACCTCACTAACCTCCACACTGCTTGGCACTTAGCATATGCTAGCACAATTATAAAGTGCAAAGAAATTGGCCATGTTTCTTTGATCATAAATTACAATTAATTAACGTTTAATTAAATATTTATTTGCCAAAGTTTTGTACATAAGGCACTTCTGAAAGCACAAACACAATAGACAATAAAACAATGATGGGGAGAAATGGGGTAACCACTAATCTTGTGAAACTTTCCATAAACCAATGTACCTACTCCTTATTGGATATAAATAATATAAAAAAATTAATACTCACCTAACATGCTTCACCAAGGGTCCACCTTTGGGACCCCTCATGAATTAACTTCAAGATGAATTCATCTAGGCAGTGGCAGCCTGCTCCACCAATTATTAGCCTGTCGCTATCCTTTTTTAACAGTGATTGGCTGAGAAGGCAGTCACTGCTGAGATGAGCCTGTTCAGTGGAGTACCCAAAGACGTCACACTAGGACCCTCGGACAAGCATGTTAGGTGAGTATTGGTAGTTTATTATTTTCTCTGCAATCTCGGCAATATATTAAAAATATAAATGTGTGGGATACCCCTTTAAGGCCTGGTTCACACACTGTATACTTCAGGCAGTATTTGGTCCTCAAGTCAGGTCCTCATAGCAACCAAAACCAGGAGTGGATTGAAAACACAGAAAGGCTCTGTTCACACAATGTTGAAATTGAGTGGATGGCCGTCATATAACGGTAAATAACTGCCATTATTTCAATATAACAGCCGTTGTTTTAAAATAACAGCAAAAATTTGCCATTAAATGACGGCCATCCACTCAATTACAACATTATGTGAACATAGCCTTTCTGTGTTTTCAATCCACTCCTGGTTTTGGTTGCTATACAGCCTCACAAATACAGCCTCAAATATACATAGTGTGAACCCAGCCTATAGGTGTACTGTACTCTCAGAATTTTAAAGTACTGCAGAATATGTTGGTGCCAATAATATTATTATTATTATTATTGTTATTATTATTATGGTTTTATTGTTATTATTGTATTTGATCAATATTATTATAATTATAGACATACAGTACTGTGTAAAGGTTTTTTTTTTTTTGTAAGTGGTAAATATATGGCAAAATAGTAATGGAAATGGCATGGGAAAGTAATTTGTATTGAATAAATACAGAATGAATGAATGAAATAATTAATTAATTATTAATTCATATTAATTGATATATGAATAATTACATAAAAATGTGTGCTAAACCTATATAGGCATAAATAACAAAAAATTAAGTGCCAAACAAAGTGACCTTGTACTACATTACCCTCATATACACCCCATTGTATATTTAATGTGTATGTGTTTTTACGGTTATTACATTTGGAAAATAAAGATCAAAATAAATGAAATATTATTAAGATGTTATGCTATTATTTTTTAAGGGAAGGCATATGTAAGACTATAGATTTGCTGTTCGGTATAATTTATTATTATTATTTTTTTATTTTAATGTACTGTAAGTTATATTCTCTAAAATAAATTTAGCTTTTTGCTACCACCCAGCCCATGCCTTCCCTTCCTTAGCTCATCTGACAACAGCTAACCTGACCTAGTGAGGTAATTTATTAGTAGGGTGAGTTATTTCCTACCATGCCTCACTATACCAGCAAATACTTTTTCCTAGGTCTAAACTAGTGTCAATGTCTGGATTCTCAATGTGGCCCAAACTTCCAGGAATTAAATGTATCAATCAAATTTTTACTTATATAGCACCTGTCACACTGAAAAAACACAGAATTTTACTCTTTATCTTTCACAAGGGTAATATCAATTAACTCGGCTCACAATGTACTTACCTGGATAATTTTTACCCATTCCAAACATGTCTTGGAACTGAGATGATGCAGACAACTTGTTTAAATACTGAGAACTTGCAATGAGTTACTGGCTATATTTTTTTTTATTGACTTTAGCCCCAACCTTCAGTAAAGATTTCTACACCTCACTAAATTATTTTTTTTAATAAAATATTTAACCATGTCGCCCATGTCTTACCTTTTTATTTTTTGCAGGCATAACTTGAGTCCATTACGACCATATCCTGTTTTCATATGTTCAATCTTGCAGACTATTTTTATGTTGTCCTTTAATAGGTAAATCTTAATTACTCTGAGATTTGGAAAGTGTGAAATCTATCTAGCCTCTTAATCGGCCTCACTAAATAGAATAAAGTTGTAAATTTACAATTATCCTCATGGCTTTGTCAATGTGCAGAAAGTGTACCTGTGGGTTTTAAAAAACCTCTGGGATCTCTGCTCCTGCAACAACATGACTCGTCCGATGGATTGCCCATTCAGCCAATCAGTGACTGGGGCGGGACACTGCTGTAGTCCCTGAATGGATGAGCGGGAAATCCATCAGCCAAGTTGGCCATTTTTCCCTATTGGGCTTGGGGATCTCCAGCGACGTTACTACCCAGCTAATAGATTACCCGCTCAGCCAATCATTGACTGGACGGGACACTGCTGCAGTGACTGATTGGCTGAACAGACAATCCATCAGCAGGGTTGCTACAGGAACAAGCAAAGACAGCGCTCCATGGTGTAGAAGTATCAAAAGAAGAATACAAAGAGAGGTAAAGGTGGAATCCCTCACCTGGTGGAGTTGTGCAGATCGAGGCACAGCTCTCACTACAGCGTATGCGGGGCTATGGGACCGCAGCCCTCCTGTGAACCCTCAATAGGGAGAAAAAGCAACCACAACTCCAATCCACTTCAGCCAAAACACAGGAGAGTAGGTGCAGTAGGGACAGATATTATAAAATTTAATAAGCAAAACAATAAAATACATAAAAGCAAAAGGTGTTTCGTATGAACCTGATCTATCAGCTTCTGATTCCCGCTGTCTGCAGCCTCCGTGAACAGGGTGGATACAGCCTAAGGACCGTCTGGAAAACTGGCATACAGCCTATGCCAATGCCTGTATCCCAGTTTTCCAGGCGGTCCGTAAGGCTGTATCCACCCTGTTCACGGAGGCTTCAGACAGCGGGAATCAGAAGCTGATAGAACCCGAACTTCGGCATCTTCACTCATCTCTAGTAGGGACCCCCTATGATTTATAAAAAAAAATAAAAATAAAAAATAAAATACTCAGCCATACCCACCTGTTTTTTTATGTAGTTAGCCACTGTCCGTTCTTTTTAGCTACACAGGTGCACAATTAAAGTCACTTGTGTGCCAAAGAACTGGGGAAAACAGCAACTGCAAATATAAGACTGCATGTGGTGCAACATTTAAATCTAAGTATCCATTGCTTACAGTTAATGGGCCAGGAGCAGAACCTGGAGTGGGCCTCCGGCTAGTTCTGTGCTTTGTCTTTCCACTTAACTGCATCTATGCCAGGATTGGCTATTGCCAGGACATCTGGGGCATTGCTGTAAAGATTGTCACCCAATGCTTAGTGCTATCACTGCCCCTGCGTGAGGGGTATGCACATCATAGAGACATTAACACTGTATGGAGCAGACTCAGTAGCTAAGCCTACTCCAAGCACATCAGACAGGAACATTGCTAGGACCTAAAAAGATCAGGGTCATAAGTATGTTTTGTCCACCCCTCCCTAAAATATTTGGAATATTAGGGGTGAATGCACACCAAGTGGATTTGCTACATGAAACATGAACATTAAAGTAATAAAGTTCCACTAATGTAGCTATTTTTTTTTTTTTTTTTTAAATCAGAGCCGCGGTGTCACAACACAATTTGGTGCTTACATGAATAACAGATTTCACGCAGCATGATAATCTTATCTAATATCCCCTAAGTGACCAATCCTTTGAAAGCGCAATTGCATAGGATGCAGCTACTGTATATAATTGGTTTAATAACTATCTGACATGTGTAACTTATTCACCTAATGATATTGCTGTAAGGTAATTAAGCATATTGGTAAAGGCCATTAAGACAAAGTCCTAAACCACGGTTTTATTCCCCTGAGCCATATCTCTGAAAAGAATTCAAGTAAACAAATTGAAATTCTTTTTAATACTTATACATTAGGTTGTGGACACCAAAACTCCCACAAATCATCAGTATAAAGAGATGAACAAAGCAGGCGAAAATTTGTTTCCCAAGGTTCACAAATTTAGGGTCAAATTCCTTAATATTCGCAAATTGAATCTTAATGAATTTCAACAAAACAGCCAAACTATAGTAGCCACAGTACTGGGACCATTACAAAAGGACAAATTTGTTAAAGAGGTTGGCCACTTTATAGTAAAATAGGTCAGTACAAAGTATTAGTAAGTGTGCTCAATGTATACACTGACGGCAGCTCCCTGTTTACCTCATAGAGCTAAAATCAGACTCCCCTTCACCAGGGTGGGGTGCCCTGCTCTGTTTTGTTTCAGTCCATAAAATGGCCGACATAGAGGAGCATGTGACCATGCCCTGCCCCCTGTGTCCTCCACAGGCATATACAGGCTCAGTGGTGGACACTGGGGGGCGGGGCATGGTCACATGCTCCTCCATGTAAGCAATCTTATGGACCAAGACACCACAGAGCAGGGCGGTCCAGCCTGGAGGAGAGGAGTCTGATTTTAGCTCTGTGAGGTACACAGGGAGTTGCTGTCAGTATATACAGTGAGTACACTTACTAATACTGTACACTGAACTATTTTACTATAAGGTGGCCAACCCCTTTAAGGGATATTCTTGTAAAAGTGTCAAAAATGTCAAAATCACAATTTAAATTAAATCAGACAGTCATTCAATTTCCGCCATGGACAGCAGTGGACATTTTTAGAACAGTGGCTTAACATCAATTTTCTCCCAAGGCAGAAGTGGACATTGGTCGATCAGCGGCATAAAATCAATTTTCTCCCAGAAAAGCAGTGTACATTGGTGGACCAGTGGCGAAATATCAATTTTCTCACAGGAAAGCAGTGGATACTGGTAAATGTTGGGCGTAAAGTGACACTTTCTCCCAGGACAGCAGTGGACATCTGTGAACCAGCAGCATCCAATTAAGTTTTCTCCTAGGACCCTAGAATAACAATGGACGTTGGTAAATCAGCGGTGTATACTAACTTCTTCTCTATGGACATCATTGGACATCAGTGAAACAACTACGTAAAATTACACTTCCTCCAAGGACAGCAGCAGACAGCAGCAGCACTCTAACTCTCTTCAACCTACAGAGAAGTTTTTGTTTAAAACACTAGGGGGGAGATTTATCAAAGGGTGTAAAATTTAGACTTGTGCAAACTGCCCACAGCAACCAATATCAGAGCTCAGCTTTCCTTCAGCACTGCCTAAAGCTGAGCTGTGATTGGTTGCTGTGGGTAGTTTGCACCAGTCTAAATTTTACACCCTTTGATAAATCTCCCCCTAGGAGTTGAGTGCGAACACTGATTATGTAAGACGAACACTCAGTTCACTAATAAAACCAAACTTTGATAACAGAGCAGGAGTGGATTGTGGGCAATGATTATGTAAGATGCACACTCAGTTCACTAATGAAACCAAACTTGGATAATACAGCAGGAGTGAAGTGCAGGCACTGATTATGTAAGATGCACACTCAGTTTACTATTGAAACCAAAATTGGATAACACAATGAGTGGAGTGCGATCACTGATTATGTAAGGTGCACGCTAAGTTCGCTAATGATAGCAAACTTTTAGAATGCAGTAGGAGTGGAAGGCGACCATTCATTATGTAAGGCGCATGCTCAGTTCAGTAATGAAAACAAATTTTTAGAACACAGTAGGATTGGAGTTTATTCACTGATTATGTAAGGTGCATGCTCAATTCACTGATCCCAGTAAATTGGTAAAAGTCAATAGGAGTTTAAAGGAGTTTACAGTGCCCAGTGAGTGAATTATATGGACTGTGTATTAACTGTTCCCAGTGAATTACTATAGGCATCCAGTTATTGGGAGAACTGGATACTTGGTTAACAGCTTGACAGTCTCTCCCTGCTCTGCCGTAACTACCTGCTGCCATCCTGCTCTCTCCTCCACACACAGCCAACTGGCCAAATCTGTAAACTAATTACCTTATGTAGAGGGGAGAGGGAGGTGCTGATATCATAGAGGGGCCTGCAGCTACATGGGCAGACACACATGATTATTTTTAACCCCTTTCTCAAGCCTAGTGATGCTCCAGACAGCTAACAAGCACATTTTTAACAAATGGGTGGGAATTCGCTCTTTCTGCCCTACATATGTTTTTTTTTCTTTATTTAGAGATGTATATGTAAATAATACAGATAACGTGGATATGAATCTATTCATGTTGATTCCTAGATGTTTTAAAAAATATATAATAAAAGGGATTTGTTAGCAGCATCTGTAAATAATCTACTAACTAGTGTGGAGGGTTGAGATGCAAAATCGCATTTGTAAAACAGGAGTTTACACATAAATGTATTCGCATCTTGCCCTTCTGCGCCCGAAAATGTAACCTTGAGAGCTTTATAAATGTCCTCCTAAGTATAGTAAATAAACATATAGGATACATTTTTTATTCCACCGTTAAAAAAAGCTTTGTAGTGCTTTGAATTTATGCAGTTTCACTAAATTGCTTTATCTTCAGCTCTGAATATACTGTACCATAAGTAAACATGTTGGCACTTAGCATATGACAGCACAAGTGCAGAGAAATTGGCCACGTTATATTGATCATAAATTATGGAGATACTCACAATAACAGAGTTAGGCTTTTCTAAAAAGACATCTGTACTCCTAGATGTAGCCATTCTACAATAAATACAAAAATTACAATTAAAGTCTAATTAAGGGAGAAGTTCGGCCAAAAGTATTTTTTAATATGTTATTATTTATGGAAAGCTAGACAAATTCCTAATGTACATTAGTTATGGGAAATGCACATATACTGCTATTTCTTTTAATTTAGTAGATCAGGGAGTCTTCAAATTCTCTCATCAATGACGTCACGAATCAGGTGTAATTCCTATGGCGTGTCCAGCAGGGGGCGCAGTATATGAAAAAGTCTATGGACTGTATTGAAGTCTATGTAATGTAATGTAATGTAATGACTACCCTTTATTGATGGACTATGTTTATGGAATAATTTGGGGAGCAAGGACACTTGCTCCCCAAATGGAGGGCATCGAGCAGGTAGGGAGAGAGTTGCCGAAGCATATATAGCAATATAGTAAGTATATTTAATGGGAAAGTAATTTGTACTGAATAAATACTGAATTAATTAATTTAATAAATTTGTACATTAATTAATTGATATATTCCATTGAATAATTACATATAAAGTAAGTGCTCCAACTGCTTCTACTGCCTCTACTTCTCCCAGAAGATGCAGGGTGTATGTGTTTTTAGCATTATTACTAGTGATGAGAGAGCATGCTTGTCTGAGCTTGGTACTCGTTCGAGTGTTAGGGTACTCGATGGTACTCGTTACTCGGACAAGCATCTCACATTACTCGAGAAAAGGGCTTCATCCTTTTCCTGTAAGTTTGGGCACAATTTCTCAGCCAATTAACGTGCAGGAGACTCTTTGGTACATCCTACGATGACGTGTGACCCATACATGTCGATAGCAGCGATTGGTTGGCCAGATCAGATGACCCCGGCATATAAAAATTCGGGCCGGTGGTACTTGCCTCACATGCATGCTGGAAGAGAATAGGGACAGAGCTGCTGCTTGTAAGGGAGAGCGTTATGGAGGGAATTAGCATTCCTGTAGGCAGGGATAGTAGAGAAAGAACCCAACAGCCCTTGTAAGGGCCTAAAATCTTTATTTTTAGGGTGATTACTCCAGACTGCTGGCAGTGACTTGGAGTGCAGCTACCACGATTTTAGCAGCACACTGTGGTGATCGGCTGCTGGAAGAAAGGGGAGAGCAGGTGGTGCATACAGACCCCAAAGAAGTCCTCAGTACTATTATAATTTTTGTGGCTATTGCTGCTGCTGTTGTACATTGTATTGCTGTGATTTGTAGTACAGCTGCATAGAAACTCACTGCTCATTGTCCTGTGTAACAGGTGGCATACATCATATACCACCGCTTACACACAGACTATACGACAACCTCCAAAAACTAGTGTGACGAGTATATATTCTTATTTCTTCATTTCTTAGTGCAGCCATATCCATGCTGATAGCCCTGCATAAGAAGGTGGCATACACTATATAGCAACACTTACCCACAGATTCTATACGACAACCTCCAAAAACTAGTGTGACCAGTATATTTTCTTATTTCTTAGTGCAGCCATATCAAAGCTCACTGCTAATTGCCCCGTGTAAGAGGGTGGCATGCACTATATAGCAGCACTTAGCCATAGATTCTATACCAAAACCTCCAAAAACTAGTGTGACCAGTATATTTTCTTATTTCTTAGTGCACCCATATAAAAGCTCACTGCTTATTGCCCTGTGTAAGAGAGTGGCATACACTATATAGCACTTACCCACAGATTCTAAACAACTACCTCTAAAAACTAGTGTGACCAGTATATTTTTTTCATCTGCAGCCAGTCATCAGGGTTTCTTTATTTCTTAGTGCAGCCATATCCAACCTCACTGCTCATTGTCCTGTGTAAGAGGTGGCATACACCGTATAGCAGCACTTACACACAGACTCTATACTCTATACAACTACCTCCAAAAGTAGTCTGAGTAATATATTTTCTTGGCTAGCTGTGATCTGTAGTGCAGCTATCTCAGTCTTGACTGTGCAGTGTCCAGAAAATGGTGAACCCCAGGGGTAAGGGTTGAGGACGAGGGCGTGGGGTTTCAAACGATGCAGTGGGCAGAGGCCGTGGTTCAGGGCAGGGTGAAACAGCAGCACCTGTTGCGGAAGGAGCAGTAGCACACCACAGACATTAACTCCCTAGCTTCTTCTCGTAACTTACGAGGTCTCAGGGTACATCACTATTGAAACTGCAGCAGTGTGAACAGGTGATCACGTGGATAGTGGATAATGCGTCCAGTAACTTATCCACCACCCAGTCTTCCCCACAGTCCACCCATGCTAGCCAAGGGAGTGGAACCCTTGCTCCAGCAGCTCAGCCTCCTTTCCCACAGCCAGGCCCACCACCATCATTCTCCCAGGAACTCTTCCCTAAGTTTGAGCAACCGGAGAAGTTAATCTCTCCCGATGCCCAAATTATGCAGCACACGCAGTCAGTGGGTGATGAGAGTGGGGACTTGCAAGTGGGGTTTGAAGAGGTGTCTGATGATGACGATGAGACTCGGTTGTCAGATAGGGACGTTGTTGTCATGGATGTAACTCAAATTGGGGAGCAGAGTGAGGAATTGGAGGAAGAGCTGGTGGATGAGGATGAGGTGACTGACTGAAGCTGGGTGGATAAGCCTAATAAAGGCAGTGCTTCTGATGGGGAGGCAAGTTCAGCCACAGGACTGGTTTGAAGAGGAAGAGGGGTGGGGAGAGGGAGAAGCAGGGCCAGAGCAAGTAGATCAGCAACTGTTTCACTGAGTCAAACTCCAGTGGCCAGGCCTAGATGTTCACAAGTCTGGAGGTTCTTTAAAGAAAGTGTGGATGACCGACGGACCAACCACTACCAGCCTAACCACTACCAGCATGCACAGGCATATGAGTGCTAAACACCCTACTCGGTGGAAACAAGGCCGTTCAGTGACTGCAAGTCGCACACCTGCTCCTTCCCCTGTGTCACGTGCTGGCTCTGTCAGTCCCCCCGCCCAGGCCCCAGGCACGAGTGCCTCCCGCCCTACACGCACCCCTTCACCTCCACTATGCTCCACACCCTCCAGCAAGGTGTCCAAGCACAGCGCTCAACTGTCCCTACAACAGACCTTTGAACAGAAGCGCAAATACACTGCCACTCACCCACATGCACAAGCCCTAAATGTGCACATAGGCACATTTAGGGCTTTAAGCCTGGAAATGCTGCCCTATCGGCTGGTAGAGACAGAGGCTTTTAGGAACCTCATGGTGGTGTCTGTCCCTCGGTATTCTGTCCCCAGCCGCCACCACTTTTCATGGTTCACTGTGTTCTCACCGCCATGCTGTTACAAGCTAAATTTTTGGGTGGTTCATATGCTACCTCTGTTTTAATGGTTCCCTGTGTTCTCATCAGTCCACCACTCACATGACCGTCTTCTCAGATGGCCTGGGAAACACTGAACTTCCCGCTTTCTGACTTTTTGAGAAAATAAACACAGGAAATGCAGTGTTTTAATAATGAAGATAAATTGCCAACTTGCTTTATATCACATTTACTGTTGATTTAAACGACAGTGACACTTTAAAGATATTTCCTGCCATGATTTACCATTCCAGCTTTTTTTAAGGTCTAAAGTGGTCTCTTAGGAAGCCTTTACACAAAGAGATTTATCTGAGAAGAAATTTCAGTGATTCCTTTTAAACCTGTTTTCTTGTCCTTCTTTGGCTTCAAAAATCTGTCAGATAAATCTTTCAGTGTAAAAGCATTCTAAGGTCAGAGATTTCATCTGCCAGATTTAAGAACCATTGGGCCACTAAGGCCAAGAACCTAGTCAGGGCAACAACACACAAAGATGGACAATTTCATCTCCAGCATGGGTGGGAATTAGGTCCTCCTATAGTAAATTTAAAGAACAACAGCTGTGATTATTACAAAAATATACGTTACCTTGTCTATGGGATCCTGGCCGGAGCGTATACACATAGTGGTGGTAGTCAATGATTCCTACTCTGAATGGTCCCCGGTTATAAGTGGTGTACCCCAAGGGTCAGTACTGGGCCACTTTCTGTTTAACTTGTTTCTTAATGATGTTAAGAATGGACTTAACAGCAATGTTTCTATATTTGCAGATGACACCAAGCTTTGTAGTACAGTACAATCTATGGAGGATGTGCAGATGTTACAGGATGACTTAGACTCACTGAGTGTTTGGGCGTCCACTTGGCAAATGAGGTTCAATGTGGATAAATGTAAAGTTATGCACCTGGGTACTAATAACCCACATGCATCATATGTCCTGGGGGGAGTTACTCTGGGAGAGTCACTGATGGAGAAGGATCTGGGTGTACTTGTAGATAATAGACTACAGAACAGTACACAATGTCAGTCAGCTGCTTCTAAGGCCAGCAGGATATTGTCATGTATATAACAGGCATGGACTCACGGGACAGGGATATAATATTAGTGCTTTCCAGTTTTGGAATCCGATTCATAGAAAGTACGTCCTAGACCTGGAGAGGGTACAAAGACAGGCAACGAAACTAATAAGGGGAATGGAGCATCTTAGTTTTCAGGAGAGATTAAAAGAATTAAATTTGTTTAGTCTCCAGAATATATATCTATATAGCCCCTCCAAGAAATATAAGGAAATATTGAAGACTAGGATTTCAGAACATATTTCTCCTAAGGTATTGCCAGCCTGCCTTAGACCCTGCTGGAGCACAGCAACCCAGTTGGAGCGCAGCCACCACTACGCCCATCATGGCAAATGCAGGAGGAGAAGCTGCACACAGCGCACGAACAGCAGCCACTGCCATGAGAATGTACAATACATGGCAGTGTCCCTGCCTACTCCGGAGATCGTACAGCCTGCAGATCGGTGAGAGGTGCTGTAGGCAGCAATTTCTGCTGGCCCCAATAAACATAATGTTTGGTCCCTTGCTGCTACCCCCAGTAAGCATTGTCCACCCCCCGCAAGGTCACAGCTGCACAGAGGTTGTTAGGAGAGGAGGGGGCTGATCTTATAGGGTAGGTAACAGGGTCATAGCAGCACAGAGGATGCCAGGAAAGGAGGGTGCTGATCTTATAGGTGAGGTCACAGCAGCACAGAGGATGCCAGGAGAGGTAGGTGATGATCTTATACGGGAGGTCACAGCAGCACAGAGGATGTCAGAAGAGGAGGGTGCTAATCCTATAGGAGAGGTCCCAGCAGCACAGAGGATGTCAGTAGAGGAGGGTGCTGATCTTATAGGGGAAGTTGCAGGGTCCCAGCAGCACAGAGGATGTCAGGAGAGGAGGGTGCTGATCTATTGGGGAGTTCACAGCAGCACAGAGGATGTCAGCTGGCCCCCTCTTCCCCCCTTATAGATGGCCCTCTCTTATAGATGGTCCCCCTCTTCTCCCCTTATAGATGGCCCCCTCTTCTCCCCTTATAGATGGCCCCCTCTTATAGATGGTCCCCCTCTTCCCCCCTCATAGCTGGCCCCCTCATAGATGGTCCCCCTCTTCCATCTCCCCCCCCTCATAGATGGTCCCCCTCTTCCCTCTCCCCCTCCCTTATAGATGGCCTCCCTCTCCCTCCCCCCCCCCCCCCCCCCCCGTACACAGCAGATACACACAAAAAAAAAAAAAAACACAACTCACCTGCCATCCGTTCCCCCATCGAGCCTCTCGCCTCCTGGTCTAGCCCCCGGCTGATGTGCGGCTGCCGGGGGTGTCCCGTCCTATCCCCAGCAGTGCGCGCAGATGCGCATCTTAGGCAGTGGCGGATTATAATGTGGGCGGTGCGGCATGGGCCCCCCGGAGCCTCGGGCCCCGGGCGGCCACCCAAACTGCCCACATTAGAATCCGCCACTGGCGATAGCTACTACTGCACTGGCCTGACATACACCTTCTATGGTATCAGTTACACCTACACAGCTCAGAAGAAATATATATTTATGAATGAGCTGGCACCTATCTCATTCTACAGACCCCAATGGCCAGTATGAGGCTTGTTAATGATGACAGTCCTTCCATAATATATACAGCTGATAGTGACAGTGCATCACATAATATATACAGCCGATAGTGACAGTGAATCCCATAATATACTGTACACATCCCATAGTGACAGTACATCCCAAAGTGACAGTACCTCCCATAATATACTGTATACAGCCCATAGTGTATCCCATAACATACTGTATACAGCCCATATACAGCCTATAGTGACATTGCATCCCCTAATATATATACATTCCATAGTGACATTGCATCCCATAATATATACAGCTTAAAGTGACATTGCATTTCCCAATATATGCAACCTATATTGACAGTGCATCCCATTATATACTGTATAAATCACATGGTTTAGAGGACTACATATTCAATTACCAATACTGTTACCCCATACGCCCTAAGGCTATGTTCACACCCTGTAAGAGACCGGCCGGTCTCTGCATCCCATAATATACTGTATACATCACATGCTTACAATACATCTCTCAATATATACAACTCATAGTGAAAGTGCATTTGAAAATATAATGTATACAGACAGGGCCGCTTTAACCAGAGGGCACATGGTGCACCGGGCCCACTAATTAAAGGGGCCCACCCTGAACAGGGCCGGCCACCAGCCTGTCAGGGGGGGGGCAATGGGGGCGCTCTGCACTGTAGCTATGAGCGCTCGTAACAAGCGCTCAAAGAGTCAGGCAGCGGAAACTGACAGGGTGGACGCCATTGGCTCCCTCCTTGTCAGTCATCCCTGTGGCCGCAGGCAGTGCTTCGCCTGCTGTCACAAGAGGCCGCTCTCCCATTATGGTATCGGCGCTCGAGTGACGTCACTCAGCGCCGACACAGCGAGGGGGGAGAGCAGCCTCATGTGACTGTAGGCAAAGCCCTGCCTGCAGCCACAAGAGTGAGGTAAAGGGAAGAGGAGACGCACGGACCCAGGTGAGCATACGTGTTTTCTTTTTTTTATTTGCTATATGGGAGGGGGAGCACAAAGGGGGGCTATATAATGGGGGCAGCACACAGCGGGGGTCTATACTACTAGTGGTGCCACAGTGGGGGCACAAAGGGGGTATATATAACTGGGGGGGCGCACAGGGTGTATATATAACTGGGGGAGTGCACAGGGGAGATTTATACTACTGGGGGAGTGCAAGGGGGGTACATATAACTGGGGACACACACAGGGGGTATATATATCTGAGGGAGCGCACAGGGGGGTATATGTAACTAGGGGGTCACGGGGGGGTATATATAACTAGGGGGTGCACAGGGGGTATATATGACTGAGGGGTGCACAGAGGGGTATATATAACTGGGGCGTGCACAGGGGGAATATATTACTGAGGGGTGCACAGGGGGAATATATAACTGAGGGGTGCACAGGGGGAATATATAACTGAGGGGTGCACAGGGGGGTATATATAACTGGGGAGCGCACAGGGGGGCTATATACTGCTGGGGGGCCCACAGGGGATATATATACAACTGAGGGGGTGCATGGGGGGTATATATAACGGGGAGCGCACATGGGGGCTATATACTACTTGGGGGTGCACAGGGGATATATATACAGTATATATAACTGGGGGGGTGCACAGGGGGTATATATAACTGGGGGAGCGTACTGGGGGCGCACAGGGGATATATATACTACTGGGGGGTGCACAGGGGGACTATATACTACTGAGGGGCGCACAGGGGATATATATACTACTGGGGGGTGCACAGAAGGGTATATATAACTGGGGGAGCACAGAGGGGGCTATGAACTACTGGGGGGAAGCACACAGGGGTCTATATACTACTGTGGGCAGCACAAAGGGGTCTATATACTACTGGGGCAGCACAAGGGTCTATACTACATTGGGGCTGCACAGAGGTGCCTATATTATATAGGAACCTTACTACTATATTGGGGCACAGAGCATACTTAACTATTAAGTGGGAGCCCAGAGGGGTGTAACTACTGTATAGGGGTACAGGGGACCTAACTACTGTATGTGTTGGAGCCTAAAATGTTTCGCAGATTCCTGAGAGAAGATTCACAGCCGGGGGAAGACTTAAAGATAGCCCACACTGGATGGAGTTAAAGAAAAGGTGAAAGACTTTGATCAGAGAAGACGCCCCCTGTGAGTAAATGGATGTAACTGTTATAGGCTTGTAGTGATAGTGGTCATGGTGTGGCGGTATTATGTAATGGTATCATTATAAGGTTATAAGGTAACTACAGTATGTATTGGGGCTCTTAATACAGTGTGGGGGCATTTTCAGAGCAATATACTGTGTGTGGAGCACTGATTCTGATAATGCTGGGTTGGGGGGTGCCAAAAAGGGAAGGGGCCCACTCTTTAGGGCTGTGCACCGGGCCTACAAATGTATTAAAACGGCCCTGTATACAGAACATAGTGACAGTGCATCCCATAATATACTGTATATATCCCATAGTGACAGTGCATCCCATAATATACTGTATACATCCCATAGTGACAGCGCATCCCATAATATACTGTACAGCCCATAGTGACAGTGCATCCCATAAAATACTGTATACATCCCATAGTGACAGTGCATCCCATAATATACTGTATACATTCCATAGTGACAGTGCATCCCATAATATACTGTATACATCCCATAGTGACAGCGCATCCCATAATATACTGTACAGCCCATAGTGACAGTGCATCCCATAAAATACTGTATACATCCCATAGTGACAGTGCATCCCATAATATACTGTATACATTCCATAGTGACAGTGCATCCCATAATATACTGTATACATCCCATAGTGACAGTGCATCCCATAATATACTGTATACATTCCATAGTGACAGTGCATCCCGTAATATACTGTATACAGCCCATAGTGGCAGTGCATCCCATAATATACTGTATACAGCCCATAGTGACAGTGCATCCCATAATATAATGTATACATCCCATAGTGACAGTGCACCCCATAATATACTGTATACATCCCATAGTGACAGTGCATCCCATAATACACTGTATACATTCCATAGTGACAGTGCACCCCATAATATACTGTATACATCCCATAGTGACAGTGCATCCCATAATATACTGTATACATCCCATAGTGACAGTGCATCCCATAATATACTGTATATATCCCATAGTGACAGTGCATCCCATAATATACTGTATACAGCCCGTAGTGGCAGTGCATCCCATAATATACTGTATACATTCCATAGTGACAGTGCACCCCATAATATACTGTATACATCCCATAGTGACAGTGCATCCCATAATATACTGTATACATCCCATAGTGACAGTGCATCCCATAATATACTGTATACATCCCATAGTGACAGCGCATCCCATAATATACTGTATACAGCCCATAGTGGCAGTGCATCCCATAATATACTGTATACAGCCCATAGTGACAGTGCATCCCATAATATACTGTATACATCCCATAGTGACAGTGCATCCCATAATATACTGTATACATCCCATAGTGACAGTGCATCCCACAATATACTGTATACATCAAATAGTGACAGTACATCCCATAATATATACTACAATAATATATATACAATATGTACATTAAGTAAAAGCAAAAATACAGGAGAGAAGATCTGCAACACTGAGGACCAATCATGTCCAGGCTGATGATGTCACAATGACAGAGTAACTGCATCAGTGACATCATCGGCTTCCCAGCCCATAAATCCCCCTGCCGGACAGTAATCTGCCTTCTTGATCTGTGAGAGCAGAGATAGAGCGATCACCATGGAGATCCGCGGTCTGGCCTTCCTGCCTGTGGCCTGGAGTCTATGGAGTCTATGGGGCCTGTATATGCTGGTTATCCTGACTGTCATCTCAGGACACAACCAGCAGCCGTACATCAGGTAAGACGGCCAGAAGTACTATGTTATTCTATTATTATTACTGGGTTATCTCTGGGTTATTATTATTATTATTATTATTATTATTATTATTATTATTATTTCTATGATATATGTGGATTATTATTTATTATTATTATTACTATTTCTGTATTATTATTTCATTATTATTATTATTATTATTATTATTATTACTATTATTATTATTAGATAACTCCCAGCGTTTCCTCTCTTTCAGTGGCACGGGAATACAGTCCCCGGAGTCGGTGGTATACACCATTGTCTTCCTGGTCTTATCCATCCTAGGTAAGTGGCTGCGGCTTCCTATAGGGCGGTGACATTAGGAGGAGCTCAGCGCTCAGTGATGGCGGTAACTCTCCGATCACTATATACCGCTGACCGGCCGCCATACCTGGAGATTATATCCATCACTGGGTCCTGGAGCAGATATACACATGACCTGTGGAGATCTGGGGCTGGTAACACGTCTTCTCTATTTCAGGACCTGGCATTGCGTTCCTCCATTACAGGTTCATGTTACATCGGTGTGAACCAGCGGAGAAGGGCTTCATCATCTGCCAGAGACTCCTCCTTATCATCGGGTGGATCGTGGCCATTGGGACCTCTGTGAACGCTGTATATTCAGTGAGTATATACCGTATATATTGTAGTATACAGGACCTCAGACCAAGTGATATATAGAGGGGTCATTGCGGGGGGTCAGGAGGTTTTGTATTACACTCCACCTGAGGCTGCTGAGGTTGGGGATGCTGTATGACACTGACAGGTCTCTTTATGGTCTAGGTGAGAAGCAATCCTTTGGCCCACAGGATCGGCGCAGGAGTGGCCTTTGTCGGCACAGCAATTTACAATGTTTGCCAAGCTGGATTCCTGTACAGAAGATCGTACAGCAGCCGCCTGATGTGCCACATGAGACTGGCCGCAGCCTTGGGGACCATCGTGATACTGGTTCTGTGTAAGTAACATGTTGTGTGCTGGATACACTGTACAATAGGTCAGACGTGACAGTATAGGAGGCGATATAATACTACTATTCTGTTTCTTTCCAGTTGCTGTAGGAATGGTCTCCTTCTACACTGAGCTGTGTACCGGACGTTGTGCTGAGGTGAGTGCCTGTCACTAGTCACCATCTTGTGTAATCCTCATGTGTCCTGTATAAGAGTAATATAGAACCTCTTGGTGGACATGTCCCCCCATCTCCTCCCAGTCCTGAGCCCCTGGTGAGTACAGCCGCACACTAACCCCCCTATTCTGTCCTTCTATCTCCTGCAGATCTTCAATGTGCCCGTCCTGGTAAGTGAGTACCTGGGATTCTGCGGCCTGACATTACACCAGCTAACCAGCTACACAGACTTCCAGGTGAGGAGATGACGGGTGAAGGTCTCATTGGGCGACAGATATCGTCCTGTTCCTCGTATAGAAAGTTATAAGAGATCAGTGATGTCTGATCATTAATGTTCTTTCTTCTTGTTTTTCTTAGAGTTTATCTGTAACGGTCTCCAGTGACGGCATCACCATCTGCCTGAGGGAGAAGACCGAGGACCCTGAAAACCCTGCCTAACATCCAGGAGAACGAGGATGTGTATAGAGAGTCCCGGGCGATGTGCTGAGGTGAGTGCCTGTCACTAGTCACCATCTTGTGTAATCCACCTGTCCTGTATAAGAGTAATATAGAACCTCTTGGCGGACATGTCATCCCCATCTCCTTCCATACCTGAGCCCCTGGTGAGTACAGCCGCACACTAACCCCCCTATTCTGTCCTATCTCCTGCAGATCTTCTATTTGCCCGTCCTGGTAGCTGAATATATAGGACTCTGAGACAAATTTCCAGGTGAGTAGATGACGTGTGAAGGTCTCATGGACTCCAGATATAATCCCCTTCCTCATATATACATAGAGATCATTAATCTTCTTTCTTCTTCTTTTTCCTAGCGTCTGTCTCTAATGTTATCCTGAGAAGGCGTCTCCATCTGCCTGAGGGAAAAGACCCAGAACCCTAAAACCTCGGGGACTGGAGAAAGATACAACAACATGCGGACAACGCTGGATTATACCATCTCATCACACTACAGAATCTCCTACATGTCAGCTCTATGGCCGGAGAATGGAGACGGCTGAGAAATCCCCATGATACAATGGGACAGCGGCTCGATCTGGCTGGAAATTCCGTCACTTTTGCTCAGTGTGAACGGCCTGAAAAGCTGGAATCGTCCCACCCAGAGGATAAAGCTCAGTAAATTTGGCAGGGTGAATGGGGGCAAGGTTTTCTATATGACCGATGTACAAGTATTGATAAATCTCCCCCTATGGGTCCTTAATAAAGATATAAAATGATCGCTAGTGTTTTCTTCATTTGTATTAATAAAAATAGAAGATATATACAGCCACTAGTGACATTGCATCCCCCAATATATACAGCCACTAGTGACATTGCATCCCCCCCACCCCAATATATGTATATATAGTGGTACCTCAGTTCTGTTGGTTCCAGAAGGCAGTCTGAGAACTGAGCAGTGTCTTCCCATAGGAAATAATGTAAGTGTGTATAATTGGTTCCAGCCCCCACCAATAATTACAGACAGTATCCATATATTACATTGATAAATTCCCATTATAATCACTACAGAAGAGTACAGTTCAGAGCAGTACTATACTATACAGTACATTTTAAACAAGAAACATTTAAAAAAAAAACACACAATTATAAAACAGTAGTCACCAACTTCTCACTCATCCTTTACTGTGCCCCCCCTCCCAGTACTGTACAGGATGGGAGATGGTGGTGCACTGACTGTACTACTACTGTGCTGTATATGCACTCCAGCAATCTTATACAGTACAGGATGGGAGATGGTGGTGCACTGACTGTACTACTACTGTGCTGTATATGCACTCCAGCAATCTTATACAGTACAGGATGGGAGATAGTGGTGCACTGACTGTACTACTACTGTGCTGTATATGCACTCCAGCAGTCTTATACAGTACAGGATGGGAGATAGTGGTGCACTGACTGTACTACTACTGTGCTGTATATGCACTCCAGCAGTCTTATACAGTAAAGGATGGGAGATGGTGGTGCACTGACTGTACTACTACTGTGCTGTATATGCACTCCAGCAATCTTATACAGTACAGGATGGGAGATTGTGGTGCACTGACTGTACTACTACTGTGCTGTATATGCACTCCAGCAATATTATACACAGGGCCGGCCTTTGGGGTGTGCGAACTGTGCACTTGCACAGGGCGCTTCACTCCCGGCCAGCTAGGGGGCGCTCTGGCAGACAGAGAGCTGCACTGCACATCTATGGACGTTAGATGTGCTGCCTGTCTGCTGGAGCGCCCTTCCAGCTGGCCGCCCGCCCTCTTTCATGCCTGGTGGGCTTGCTGAGGGCCCCTGCTGGATTGAGGAGGCTCCAGCAGCTGCCAGACATAGGGAAGAGACCGGCTCCATCCCCCCTCCCCCTCCTGCACTCTCCGTGGATGCCCCCCCTCCCTCTCAGCAGCTCCCAGGCTGGACATACCACAGAAGATCCAGTGAAGAGCTGTGGCCCCCTCTTCTCTGTCCTGGTCCCCCTCCCCCTGCAGTGATGTCTGCCCCCTCCTTTATACAGCTCTGCAGTCGGTGCAGAAGGTGAGGGGGTAGGCCTGCAGGCTGCAAAGTCATGAGGAGAGGAAGATGGAGATAAGTGCAGGCCTGGAGCCTGAGGCCAGCATGAAAAGTAAGTGTCTGTGAATGTCTGTGTGATGGGCCTGTCTGTGTGTGTCTCTGTGTGTGTATACATAGCTCTGTCATGTGTCTGTGTGTGTGTGTACATAGCTCTGTCATGTGTGTATGTGTGTACATAGCTCTGGCGTGTCTGTGTGTGTGTACATAGCTCTGTCATGTTTGTCTGTGTGTGTACATAGCTCTGTCATGTTTGTCTGTGTGTGTACATAGCTCTGTCCTGTTTGTCTGTGTGTGTGTACATAGCTCTGTCATGTGTGTGTGTGTGTGTGTGTGTGTGTGTACATAGCTCTGTCATGTGTGTGTGTGTGTGTGTGTGTACATAGCTCCGGCGTGTCTGTGTGTGTGTATACATAGCTTTGTCATGTGTGTGTGTGTGTGTGTGTGTACATAGCTCTGGCGTGTGTGTGTGTGTGTGTGTACATAGCTCTGGCGTGTGTGTGTATACATAGCTCTGTCATGTGTGTGTGTGTACATAGCTCTGGCGTGTGTGTGTGTGTGTACATAGCTCTGTCATGTGTGTGTGTATACATAGCTCTGGCGTGTGTGTGTGTATACATGGCTCTGTCATGTGTGTGTGTGTGTGTACATAGCTCTGGTGTATGTGTGTGTGTATACATAGCTCTGTCATGTGTGTGTGTGTGTATACATAGCTCTGTCATGTGTGTGTGTCTGTGTGTGTACATAGCTCTGGCGTGTGTGTGTGTGTATATAGCTCTAGTGTGTGTGTGTGTGTGTGTGTACATAGCTCTGGCGTGTGTGTGTGTACATAGCTCTGTCGTGTGTGTGTACATAGCTCTGTCATGTGTGTGTGTCTGTGTGTGTACATAGCTCTGGCGTGTGTGTGTGTGTGTATACATAGCTCTGTCATGTGTGTGTGTGTACATAGAAGAAGACATTTAAAGAGAACCAATCAGCCCAACTGGGCTGATATGGTTCCCAGGAGCGCTGTATGAAGCCCCTGCAGCAGCCGCAGGACATACCGGCCGCAGTTGCTGCAGAATATTTATACTGGAGAAAAATGAGTTATATTCCCCAGGCGCACAACAGGCAGAAGCGGGAAGGTAGTCATCTGGGCGGAGGCAGGAGAGGCCAGTAACATACCTCTCTTCCTGTCAATCATCCCTCCGAGCGTGCTGACAGGCAGAGAGTGGTGACTAGACACAGACGGTGAGCCACCCAGATGACTACCCCCCTGCCTCTGCCTGTCACGCACCAAGAGAATAAAACGTGTTTTTCTCTGGTATAAAGCTTTTGCAGCAGCCGCGGCTGGTTTGTGCCGCGGCTGCTGCAGGAGGTTTATACAGCGCTCCTGGGAACCATATCAGCCCAATTGGGCTGATTGTTTTCCTTTAAGTTTCCTTTCCACTTTGCTGATAGACTGCAGATTTTCTGCACTCAAACCTGCAGAAAATCCTTAGTGTACCTGCCCTTGTATGAATAGACCCTTGGCGTGGAGGCTTATGTGTGTGTCTGCATGTGCTGTGTGTGTCTGTGTGTATTTGTGGGTAGCTGTGTGGGGGGCTGGGGTGGTAGTTTGGGGAGCTGGGGGTGGTAGTTGTTTGGGGGCTAAGTGTAGTAGTTGTGTGGGGGGCTGGGGGTGGTACTTGTGTGTATGGCTGGAGGGGTTGGTTGTTGTGTATATGGCTGGAGGGGGTAGATGTGTGAATGGCGGAGGGGTAGTTGCATTTATGGCTGGGGGGGGCAGAGTAGTTGTGTGTATGGCTGAGGGGTAAGGTAGTTGTGTGTCCGGCGTGGGTAGTTGTGTGCATGGCAGGGGGGCCGGGTGATGGGTGTTGTCTGGAGGGCAGGAAGCTTTATGTTACTTTAAAGGTGTCGGGGGGGGGGGGGGGGGGGGGCGCCGAAAGAAAGGTTTCGCACAGGGCGCCATTTACCCTAAGGCCGGCCCTGCTTATACAGTACAGGATGGGAGATGGTGGTGCACTGACTGTGCTACTACTGTGCTGTATATGCACTCCAGCAATCTTATACAGTACAGGATGGGAGATGGTGGTGAACTGACTGTACTACTACTGTGCTGTATATGCACTCCAGCAGTCTTATACAGTACAGGATGGGAGATGGTGGTGCACTGACTGTACTACTACTGTGCTGTATATGCACTCCAGCAGTCTTATATAGTACAGGATGGGAGATGGTGGTGAACTGACTGTACTACTACTGTACTGTATATGCACTCCAGCAGTCTTATACAGTACAGGATGGGAGATGGTGGTGAACTGACTGTACTGGAAGGCACCTGACTGGATATGGAGGGTGCATACTGACTGCACATGCACTCTCCTCTATTTCCTCCTAAAACCTGATCGTCAGCAGCTGCCAGGAAAGGGTTAACAGTTCCTGTGAGGCTGTAACTCCTCCCCACACCCCTCTCAGACACAGCTCCTGGGTGTTCCCTATGAGCTCTGTGGCCAATAGGCCGGATTCCCTCCTTGCTCTAACCCCTCCCTCTGCCTTTAGGAACCTGAACTTCCTCTTCCTGCCCTCAGTCTCCACAGGACTGACCTGCAGCCGGTTTGTGTGGAGAATCCATGGCCGCTTGTGCTGATGTGAAGCTGCTGGTAACACTATAGGTGTGACCAGGCAGAGGGTGAGGGCTGGTGAGGACACTTGCTGTCTGAGCTCAGGCCCCCTCTGGTAATCCCTCAGTAGTTCCCTGGTTGGAGTTTGGATGTCTGCTCCGTGTATCTGCCCCTCACAGCAGCTGGGCCCCATGCTCGCACTTAGTTTCCAGTGCACCTCATAGTAAGTAATTCCATGTTGCCCAGAGATGCACAGTGCCTGCTATTCTCTCCCTGTCCCATGTGCCCTCCTCCCCATCCCCCTCCCTCTTATTTGCCTCAGAGAAATTTTATGCCCACTTACAGCTGCTGCTCATGAGGCTGCACCTCACTTATTAGCAGTTCTAACCCCCTCATCACCATAAAGCCCCCCCCCATCACCATACAGCCTCCCCCCATCACCATAAAGCCCCCCCCATCACCATAAAGCCCCCCCCCATCACCATACAGCCTCCCCCCATCACCATACACCCCCCCCATCACCATACATCCTCCCCCCCCATCACCATACATCCTCCCCCCCCATCACCATACAGCCTCCCCCCATCACCATACAGCCTCCCCCCCCCATCACCATACAGCCTCCCCCCCCCATCACCATACAGCCTCCCCCCATCACCATACAGCCTCCCCCCCATCACCATACAGCCCCCCCCAATCACCATACAGCCCACTGGTGAGGTGGTAGTGCTCTCTAATGAGGGCTCATCCTCTATAGACTATACTGGTCCCCCTCAGTATCCTTAAGTGAATGGACCATATTGTGATGCTGTTACTGTCCCATATTTGCAGGCACAGGTCCAACTTTTTATGTTCCTCCCAGGGTTCGTGGCACTGTTGTTGCCGCGTTTCAGCCTGGTATCATTCTACGCTACTCCAAAGTTTTAGATGCCCTGAAAATGTTTGTGGGTAAATTGTCCTCCCCATCTGGTGCCATTTACTTTCAGAGCAGCTGTCCTTCCCTAAAAGATGGTGCCTCCCTCATTAGATGAGGAGGTAAAATAATAATTTTATTCCAGCCAATATATGGACACTTGGTCCTTGGTATCGGTGGATCAATATGTGATGGAAAGGGAATGACACCCACAGACAGAGTATGCCAAGTCAGCTACCTTGGATTGAGAAGACACCTGGCTCCAGACGTGCTTCACCCGGGTTGGGCTATGGGTCATAGGTCGCTATTCTGAGTCTGAGGACACTTCTATATGTAGGGAAATTAGATGCAGGTACAGTAGGATTTTAATCAGCGAATAGCTAGTTAGATCATGATAATAGATGACAATGATAGATGACAGTCTGCGGGTATCTCAGCTTAGGCCGGTGTATTAGCACAACTACCTGACTGTCACAATATAGCTCAGTAATGTACATGTCAGACTGTTAGGAGACACTTACATCTGCCTATTACAGTGTGAACAGCGCCATCTAGTGGTCATGATTTTAATTACACCTGTGCACATATATACTTTCTCTTTTATACAGACTAATAAGGTTAGTTTTACATGGAATCAAAGTGAGTTGCAATTAAATTAAGATTATTTCATTTAAGTATTTTCACATTTTATCAACAAAAAATGGAAACAAGCTGGCATCCAGTGCCATCACTAGTAGCATCGTCCCCATACACTTCACAGAAATCAAAGGCTGGTTGCTGCTTGCCTGTGGCCTGGGTGGTCTCAAATTGTTCTGTATAGTGCATAGGTGTTCTTTATAGATATTCTATATAATGTATAGGTTTTGAGAACTGGATATATATAAAAATATATTGGGACAGTATTTATGATGCATATAATCACACAGCATGACAGGACTCCCATAGACACTTTGATCTGGCTTTGGCTTATGCTTGCACACCAATCATCGCCTCTTTATCGGCCCCACCAGTGGCTCTGGTAACACATCTCTTTGGGTCCCGTGGCGGTGCGTCACCCAGGTCAAGTTTGCAGGTATGTTCAGATAAAAGCACAAGGGCTCCACCTGCAGAGGCCCGTACATCACCATGCGTTCTCCCAGACCTCCTATCCATCTAGATTATAAACCTCAGGTAACGAGCAGTAGGACGCCAGTGAGCGTAACAGCGATGGCTCCTTGATTCTACCAGCACCCCTATAAGTAAGCAGCTGGTATTTTGTGTTTTGGTTTTCAATTCAGTTTTATATAGAGTCTGCTGTCTGGTTGCTGCCTTGTCTGTACACCTCCTGCTGCGCTTAGTGTTCTATTATATTGAGCCCCACCACAACCACTCATTGCATTGTTCATATTCTTGCACTAGTTTGTATTCCAGCTCCTCCCTGGAGTGGATGGTTTTTATGAAGCCGCCTTTCCTTCTGCAGAATTGCGGAGGTTGCTGGATCTCCTTGATGGTTTGTTGGGTATGAGGAGGGAACCTTAAGCGGCTTTAGCCCCCTTCTGTCGGGTTATGCCTAAGGGATTTTTGCTTGCTACTTCTCTCTTACTACCGAGGATCCAAGTGGCCTGAACACTGTATACATCTCAGTAGGCCATTAAAGGCTGACCATGGGCTTTGAGGAACAGGCTTGAAACTTAACGTGGTAACATCTCTGCCACTATATTAGTAGGATGTTGAGTGTCTCTCCTTCCAAAAAGAGTATAATTATTTGATCATAAAACTAGATAATAATAAAAAAATAAATAAATAAATTCACCCCATAAATATTTGTCATAAAAGGCACCATTACACAGTACACTTGTTCCTGAAATGCAACAATAAATATTGGCACGGTCATTCAGGCCATTTTGGGCTGTCATGAAGGGGTTAATCATAAAACTAAGAATAAATAAACACACATCTTTCCCATCAGCCCAGTTGGTTTGTGGATGGACATTATGAGTGTGGTCTCATGCATTAATAGCTTGGCTTTCCTTCCTGTCTGTAGACATCTATCTTACCAGTCCTTCACTGCTTAGAATATTATATTTATTTCAGGGTTCATCATGTTCCTGGTATTGATGACATTTGTGCAGTGATATGTCTCAGTTTTGTTTGCAGGTTGTTTGTAAGCTTCTCTCTGGGTCTAGTATGATGGGCAGGCCATGCCCACCTAGTGGACCTCAATTGATGTCACTTGATTCCTCACCGGTCATCCTGGCCATGTGGCAGCATTACGGTAAGGTGTGGGAAAGTGGTTCTCTTTGATGGACTGTTGGGAAATTGCTGCTGATCCTGCCGCACTGCTGAAGTTTACAATTGATCATTCATTGCGCTTAAGGTAGTCTGGTTTCTTGGGATCTTGCTCAGAATTGTATTTATGCTTAATGTTGGATAGAGAAGATGTCACTTAGTCTTCCCTATATGCCAGGCTCTTAAGGGGTGAAGAAGGGAGCACATGCCCATGGAGTGCCATCGCCTTTCAATTATCTTGGCTACTTATTCAGCTTTGCCCTTCGGCTTGCAAGTCCTCATACGAGGCCAAGTTGTTTGAGCGGTTTTAGTAGGCTTTGATATTTGTGAGGTCCTTTTCTCTTAAATGGGGATATCATGAGAAAAAACCCGATCTGAGTCTGGGTCCATAAGTTAAGGAGTGATTCCGTGATTACAGGGTGTGAGCACCACTGCAGGCGGTCTCATGCTAGGCCTGTTCAGAGTGGCTTGTGGTCGACTTTCAGAAATCATGGTTCTAGGTCATAGATTCTTGGTTCACAAGGATTAACCCCCCACTTCTTCACTGTTTTAATCTTGCTCCATTTTTCAGTCTTTTGCAACCCTTGCACTCTCTCCCAGTGGCTTAGAGACACACTCCCTTACATTAGAGGTGGCTATGGAGCAGCAAGACCTTTCCTAGACTGAGTTCATTTGCAATAGGCGTTACCATTTGCTCTTGCTTTGCACACTACATGGGTTTTGAAGCTGCTGTTTTGGTTGTTTTAAATTTATCTTTTTTCTTCTCTAGGTTCACTCATTGGTTTGGATTGTGGAGAACTCTACACTGGGGGCTGCTCAATCTGCAGAGATCAGGCATTGCGACAATAATCTGCGGTGTGTAACATCTAGGACTCTTGGTATGGTATCCACTACCTCTCACTGAACACTCACGAGTCCTGTTTTGTTGGATGATGCTCTAGGGTGGAGCGTCACTGGTTAAAGGGCGATAACAGAGATTGATGGCGGTTGATGGAGTCCTCTGATATATATTGAGCTGATGTAATTCTCTTGCATCCAAGATGGCATTAAGCAGGCCCTTTTTTGTTGGGTGGTGGTCGGAGCCCCGTGTAGGGCTACAGGGTCTCCTCCGTGGCGGAAATTACCTGCTAAGCAGGCGTGTTGGGTTAGTAAGGCGGACTTGCACGGCAGGAGTCTGTCGTCCGGCATACCCCTTTACACCCCTCGGTCTACGTGCCCGGTTATTGGTTTGGTTTGAGAAATAATTAAAAGCTGTGGCCGATCACCACCCAGCAAAAGTTATATCGGTGTCTGTGTCTTTATTCCTGGCAGCTGTGCTTATTAATTATGGTTTTTGGTTGCTTTGGGTCTATGTGCAGTCTGGAAGGCACCTGACTGGATTTGGAGGGTGCATACTGACTGCACATGCACTCTCCTCTATTTCCTCCTAAAACCTGATCGTCAGCAGCTGCCAGGAAAGGGTTAACAGTTCCTGTGAGGCTGTAGCTCCTCCCACACCCCTCTCAGACACAGCTCCTGGGTGTTCCCTATGAGCTCTGTGGCCAATAGGCCGGATTCCCTCCTTGCTCTAACCCCTCCCTCTGCCTTTAGGAACCTGAACTTCCTCTTCCTGCCCTCAGTCTCCACAGGACTGACCT
This sequence comes from Dendropsophus ebraccatus, assembly GCF_027789765.1. NCBI lineage: Eukaryota > Metazoa > Chordata > Amphibia > Anura > Hylidae > Dendropsophus > Dendropsophus ebraccatus. The sequence continues at coordinate 22,791,345 of NC_091466.1, read as the reverse complement.
GCAGCCGGTTTGCCCACCCACCAACCCTTTTGATCTTGGTTTGTCATGGTGTTTTGTTTCTTTTTGTGCTTTCTTTTTGTAATTATACATAAGTCACAGCTGGCTGAAATTACCTGCTAAGCAGGCGTGTTGGGTTAGTAAGGCAGACTTGCACGGCAGGAGTCTGTCGTCCGGCATACCCCTTTACACCCCTCGGTCTAAGAGTTCGGCACTACGTGCCCGGTTATTGGTTTGGTTTGAGAAATAATTAAAAGCTGTGGCCGATCACCACCCAGCAAAAGTTATATCGGTGTCTGTGTCTTTATTCCTGGCAGCTATGCTTATTAATTATGGTTTTTGGTTGCTTTGGGTCTATGTGCAGTCTACTACTGTACTGTATATGCACTCCAGCAATCTTATACAGTACAGGATGGGAGATGGTGGTGCACTGACTACTACTACTGTACTGTATATGCACTCCAGCAGTCTTATACAGTACAGGATGGGAGATGGTGCACTGACTGTACTACTACTGTGCTGTATATGCATTCCAGCAATCTTATACATTACAGGATGGGATATGGTGGTGCACTGACTGTACTACTACTGTGCTGTATATGCACTCCAGCAATCTTATACAGTACAGGATGGGAGATGGTGGTGCACTGACTGTACTACTACTGTGCTGTATATGCACTCCAGCAATCTTATACAGTACAGGATGGGAGATGGTGGTGCACTGACTGTACTACTACTGTGCTGTATATGCACTCCAGCAATCTTATACAGTACAGGATGGGAGATGGTGGTGCACTGATTGTACTACTACTGTGCTGTATATGCACTCCAGCAGTCTTATACAGTACAGGATGGGAGATGGTGGTGCACTGACTGTACTACTACTGTACTGTATATGCACTCCAGCAGTCTTATACAGTACAGGATGGGAGATGGTGGTGCACTGACTGTACTACTACTGTACTTTATATGCACTCCAGCAGTCTTATACAGTACAGGATGGGAGATGGTGGTGCACTGACTGTACTACTACTGTACTGTATATGCACTCCAGCAGTCTTATACAGTACAGGATGGGAGATGGTGGTGAACTGACTGTACTACTACTGTACTGTATATGCACTCCAGCAATCTTATACAGTACAGGATGGGAGATGGTGGTGCACTGACTGTACTACTACTGTACTGTATATGCACTCCAGCAATCTTATACATTACAGGATGGGATATGGTGCTGCACTGACTGTACTACTACTGTGCTGTATATGCACTCCAGCAATCTTATACAGTACAGGATGGGAGATGGTGGTGCACTGATTGTACTACTACTGTGCTGTATATGCACTCCAGCAGTCTTATACAGTACAGGATGGGAGATGGTGGTGCACTGACTGTACTACTACTGTACTGTATATGCACTCCAGCAGTCTTATACAGTACAGGATGGGAGATGGTGGTGCACTGACTGTACTACTACTGTACTGTATATGCACTCCAGCAGTCTTATACAGTACAGGATGGGAGATGGTGGTGCACTGACTGTACTACTGCCAGGGCCGGACTAGGACTTAAAAGCAGCCCTGGCACATTAACCCCTCCAGCCCACATAGTATACTGTATGGGCCAGTTCACATTGAGGAAACACGGCGCAATTCCGCGGCGGAGCTCTCCTCACACTGTGCCCCCAGGACATAATACCACCACACACTGTGCCCCCAGGACATAATACCACCACACACTGTGCCCCCAGGACATAATACCACCACAAACTGTGCCCCCAGGACATAATACCACCACACACTGTGCCCCCAGGACATAATACCACCACACACTGTGCCCCCATGATGTTATACTACCACACACTGTGCCCCCAGGACATAATACCACCACACACTGTGCCCCCAGGACATAATACCACCACACACTGTGCCCCCAGGACATAATACCACCACAAACTGTGCCCCCATGATGTTATACTACCACACACTGTGCCCCCAGGACATAATACCACCACACACTGTGCCCCCAGGACATAATACCACCACACACTGTGCCCCCATGATGTTATACTACCACACACTGTGCCCCCAGGACATAATACCACCATACACTGTGCCCCCAGGACATAATACCACCACACACTGTGCCCCCATGATGTTATACTACCACACACTGTGCCCCCAGGACATAATACCACCACACACTGTGCCCCCAGGACATAATACCACCACCACACACTGTGCCCCTAGGACATAATACCACCACACACTGTGCCCCCATGATGTTATACTACCACACACTCTGCCCCCAGGACATAATACCACCACACACTGTGCCCCCAGGACATAATACCACCACACACTGTGCCCCCAGCACATAATACCACCACACTGTGCCCCCAGGACATACCACCACACACTGTGCCCCCAGGACATAATACCACCACACACTGTGCCCCCAGGACATAATACCACCACACACTGTGCCCCCAGGACATAATACCACCACACACTGTGCCCCCAGGACATAATACCACCACACACTGTGCCCCCAGGACATAATACCACCACACACTGTGCCCCCAGGACATAATACCACCACACACTGTGCCCCTAGGACATAATACCACCACACACTGTGCCCCCATGATGTTATACTACCACACACTGTGCCCCCAGGACATAATACCACCACACACTCTGACCCCAGGACATAATACCACCACGCACTCTACCCCCAGGACATAATACCACCACACACTGTGCCCCCAGGACATAATACCACCACACACTGTGCCCTCAGGACATAATACCACCACACACTGTGCCCCCAGGACATAATACCACCACACACTGTGCCCCCAGGACATAATACCACAACACACTGTGCCCCCAGCACATAATACCACCACACACTGTGCCCCCAGCACATAATACCACCACACACTGTGCCCCCAGGACATGATACAACCACACACTGTGCCCCCAGGACATGATACAACCACACACTGTGCCCCCAGGACATAATACTACGACCACACTGTGCCCCCAGGACATAATACCACCACACACTGTGCCCCCAGGACATAATACCACCACACACTGTGCCCCCAGGACATAATACCACCACACACTGTGCCCCCAGGCAGTAGTGGATTATAATAAGGGCGTTTTGGGCAGCAGCCCGGGGCCCTGAGCTCCTGGGGGGGCCCATGACCACTCAAAAAGACTTATACTTTCAGTGTTGTATTGTCTCCTGGCTACACTTCCGCCATGATTTGCAAAAAATCTTTTTATGGCAATTTTGCACAAATATGGACATCATTACATTATCTATTCTGTACTATGAACGCCAGGCTAGTGCTTCCATAGTTACAGTGGGGTGGGGGGCCCAGGCTTGGTGAACAGCCCGGGGCCTATGGTAAAGTTAATCCGCCCCTGCCCCCAGGACATAATACCACCACACACTGTGCCCCCAGGACATAATACCACCACACACTGTGCCCCCAGGACATAATAGTGCTACACCGGCCATTCTGTGATCTGGCCAAGTTACAGAATGGCCGGTGTCTTCCGCCATGTGAACATGGCCTAAAGGTGCTCAGCATCAGAATGACCTAAAAGGGGGAGGCCAAATAAACTCTGCAATCCCCTCTCCTCAGCTTCATTAAAGTCTTGTGAAAATAACATCCCTCCATTTATCATACAGTCACATCTCTCTCTCAATATACAGTCCCAGGTATACAACTCCCTCTGTTCAGCATACAGCCCCATGTAAATACTATCACTCACTTCATCATTCAGACCCAGATATATACTCTCTCCCTTCAGCATACAGTCCCATGTAAATACCTCCCTCCCCTCTCCTCAGCATACAGCCCCATGTAAATACCTCCCTCCCCTCTCTTCAGCATACAGCCCCATGTAAATACCTCCCTCTCCTCAGCATACTGTCCTATGTAAATACCTCCCTCCCCTCTGCATACAGCCACCTTCCCCCTCACCTTCCAGCACCCTGCCCCTGCTGTTACACTTGATGAGGGATAGAGGAGAGCTCATGTGGTCAGGAGGAGGATGCAGCCAGGTCAGTACAGGAGCACTACAGTAACAGAGCTTGTTGTGGGTGCAATGTGCTGCCTGCAGACTGGTCCCAGGAGCTCCTGCTCACACTGTGGTGCTGTTAGTATTCCTGTGTGTGCTGCACTGGACACTGGTAATGTAACACCAGCAGTGCTGCACAGTCTTCTGCCCTCTGCTCACTGTCAGATTGTCTCTCTGGTATAGGTGGGCGGCACTATACACGGCTCTGAGAGGAAAGGGGTCAAGTGACTTAACCCTTTGTTGCTGGGCCAAGTGTAGTGCTCCCTACATGTGCTGAGCACACTGCACCCAGCCATTGAACCCTTTCCTTGCTGGGCACAGTGCACTCAGCACAGCAGGTAGGGACTCTCTGGCTCCAAAGGGGTTAGGTAGAGATACACTGCATCCCAACTTAACCCCTTTCTAGTAACTTGCTTAGCTTGAGTAAGGTCTCCCCTCCTCCCTCATACCGGTTGGCCATGAGACGCTCCTCTTGTCTGGCTGGGCTTCCTTCTTCATCCTCTTCTGGTGGGCGGAATAAGGAGCTGTTCCCCTTCCTCATTGGAGGCTGCCTGCTCCTCTAGTGGGGCTGGAGACTGTCAGTGCGGAGTGCAGCCTCCAGTGACCACAGCCGACTATGTCACAGTGCAGGGGCCTCAGTCTGGTGGCGGGAAAGCTGATCAGCAGTGCTGCCTGCCTGTTTCCTGTCACGGGTCACTGATAATCAGTGTGTGGCAGCGGGCGGCCCCCTCAGTCCGGTGACGGCCTTCAGACCCTGATTATCAGCATTGTGGCAGAGGGCCATGGCACTGCCTGTTAGTTGGGGGCCCCCACGGACTGGCAATCAGGGCAGCCCACCGGGCATTTGCCAGATCTGCCAGATTGCCAGTCCGGGCCTGACTACTGCTGTACTGTATATGCACTCCAGCAGTCTTATACAGTATAGGATGAGAGATGGTGGTGCACTGTCTGTACTACTACTGTACTGTATGTGAAGCTTTATCAGCGCTAGACTCACCAAACTAGACTCGCAAAAACGTTCAGATACCGAGCAAAGTTTGAATTCTGAACGTTGCTTCCAGGTAAAATTTTGTTCGAATACCGCGGTATCACTGTACTTCAAGACTGGGTGCCTGAAAAGTGTTTAAGAACTGAGCAAGAGTTTGAGAACCAAAGAAAACTTTCCTTGAAAATACAGTTTGACTTCTGAACAGTTTGAGAACTGAGGTACCACTGTATATATATTGTAGACATGTTACTGGAAAAGTGTTTGAGGGGATGTACATCTCACCTAGGTTACTGCTTAGTGTGAGATGGTATGCTGAGTTGTTATTCATTGTTCCGGGCTTGGATTTACTGGAATGGCGGGTAGGTTGGTAGTGCGACCTGCCATTCCCTCCCCCCCATCCAGTTCAGGTTTTGGGATCAGGTAAGATGTCACCCTAATCAGCCTCAGAAGGTAAAAGCCCAGCAGAGTGTACAGGTTTGGCTCTCAGCCAGGAGTGAACAGCCTGCATGCTGTGTTTGCTGGGAGCAAAGAATACTGCCACTGCTGGGGCTTATTCATACCATGCGATACCGCTGATCGAAGTGTCAGATAGTTGACCTGTCGGTTAGTAAGTGCCCAGACGGGCAAGACCTTTTTGTTTTGTTCTTAAAAGCACAGTGTTGCTGTATTTCTGTTTGCTGGACTGTTTATGCTGCAAATAAACGCCAAGCTGTTATTTTACAAAGCCAAGTCTGCTGTGAACTGTGTCCAAACACACCATCCTCCGGGAAGATCCCTACAATTGGTGCTGCGGAGCGGGCAAAATGGTTGCTAGGGGCAACGGTGTGCATCAACTTGGCTACAGCTGCTTATGTCCTGGGTGAAGGCTGCTGCTTCACTCCAAAAACAGTCAAGCAACATGGAGGAGATGATGAAGCAGTTCATGCAAGCTCAGATAGCCGCTAACCTGCGCCATGAACAGGCAATGGCTCAACAATAGAAACTCATTGAGCACCTGATAGCAAAGCAAGAGGCGTCTGCAGGTGCTAATCCCCAGCCGGTGGCAGCGGCCGCTCCAGAGACTTTGTCTGTAAGAAGAGCTGTGCAGCGTGCGCTGCAAAAGATGACTGCTGATGACGATATTGAGGCCTACTTAACTGTCTTTGAGCGTGTGGCTGAGCGAGAAAAGCTACCCTCCACTGAGTGGGCAGAAGTGATTGCGCCCTATTTAACAGGCGAACCTCAAAAGGCCTATTATGACCTCAGTGAGCAAGAGGTCAAAGAATATCCTCGGGTAAGAGCAGAGATACTCGCCCGACTAGGAGTTATTGCTGCTGTCCGTGCCCGGAGGGTACGTAACTGGAGCTACAGTCTGGACAAATCAGCGAGGTCCCAGATGTACGACCTGATCCATTTGGCAAGAAAGTGGTTGGAGCCAGACACCTCTACTCCTGCCCAGATCCTAGAGAGGGTCGTGATGGATGGCTACCTCAGAGCACTTCCTGCTGATCTACAACGTTGGGTGGGACAAGGCGACCCTAAGAGTGCCGACGAACTTGTCAACCTTGTCGAGAGGTTCCAGGCGACTGAGGACTACCTCCGTGATGTTCCTGCAGCACCTTCACCTCCCTGGAGTGCCAGATCTGTGCCGTCAGCTGGTAAGAGACTTCCATCTATTGGGGGAGTGTGGAGGGGTGCTGATAGAGGGAAGAGCGCTCAGGGGGTTTCTCAAGGGCAAAACACTGGTGATGGTCCTGGGTGGCTAAGTGGCTCTAAAAAGGACTCCCTGCCAAGGAGACCAGGCCCTATCCAGTGCTGGAGATGCCATGAGACGGGACATATCTCTGCCCATTGCCCCCTTACCAGTGAGCCCATGGAGTGTGACGCTAGCCGGCGTCAGTCGCTATTTGCGGAACCGTCTTTTGTTGCAGTCACTGGACTAGAGGCTGAACCGCAAGTCTGCAACATTACTGTCAATGACTTCCCTGTTAAGCCGTTGCTGGACTCAGGAAGCCTTGTCACCCTGGTGCATGCCAGCCTGGTGACTGGGGACTTTGTGCCAGAAAGACATATGAGCATGGTATGCATACATGGTGATACAAAGGTTTACCCTATAATATTGGCTAATGTCGGGACTGAACTAGGCGCTGTACAGTATGAAGTGGGTGTGGTTAAAAACCTCATGCATAATGTGATATTGGGGCGTGATTTTCCATTGTTCTGGGCTCTATGGGGAAAAAGAAAATCCCCTGTAAGGAGTGAGGATACCCCTAAGTCTATTGCATTACCCACTGTAAATGATAACACTGTACAGGATGAAAATGATGCTTTTCCTTTGCAGGTCCTGGCTGGTGAGGAAGAGGCTCCTCCCACTGAGCAGAATGTTCCAGACTTACAGGTGTCTAGGGATAATTTTGGTACTGCACAGGTGCAGGACCCAACTCTCAAAAATGCGAGAGAGCAGGTTGCTGTTATGAATGGGGTACCTCAGGAACCAGATGCTGAAAAAAGATTTCCACATTTTTCTGTGACTAACAATCTCTTCTATAGAATCACTAAGATTAATGACGAGGTTGTGGAACAGTTTCTGGTTCCTAAGCTGTACCGGCGTCAGGTGCTGGACATGGCCCATAATCATGTTCTTGGGGGCCACTTGGGGACTGACAAAACACAGGAGAGAGTCCTCCATAGGTTTTATTGGCCTGCGGTTTATGATGACATTAAAAAGTACTGCGAGTCATGCCCCACATGTCAGCTTAGCGCCCCAGTGTCGCATTTCCGCAGTCCTTTGGTCTCGCTCCCCATCATAGAGGTACCTTTTGACCGCATTGCAATGGACTTAGTGGGGCCAATTGTAAAGTCGGCTAGGGGTCACCAGTACATCTTAGTTGTCTTAGACTATGCAACCTTCTATCCTGAGGCTGTACCCCTAAGAAACACTGCGTCTAAAACAATTGCGCGTTAATTGTTTTATATGTTTTCCAGGGTGGGGATCCCCAAAGAAATCTTGACTGATCAAGGTACCCCGTTTATGTCAAAGGTGATGAAGGATCTATGCAAACTGTTTAAAATCTCACACCTACGTACCTCTGTATATCATCCCCAGACAGACGGGTTAGTGGAGAGGTTTAATAAAACCCTGAAACATATGTTACAGAAAGTGGTGGAAAAAGATGGACGTGATTGGGATCACTTACTACCTTACCTGATGTTTGCTATTAGGGAAGTGCCCCAATCATCCACAGGGTTCTCTCCCTTCGAGTTGGTCTATGGTCGTCACCCGAAGGGGTTTGCTGGATATAGCAAAAGAGACATGGGAAAGTGAGTCCACCCCATACAAGAGTGTTATAGAACATGTAGCACAGATGCAGGACCGTATAGCCATGGTAATGCCCCTAGTAAGGGAACACCTCCAGAGGGCGCAAGAGGGCCAAAGCAGAATTTACAATCGTTCTGCAAGAATCAGGACATTCAGCCCAGGTGACCGGGTACTCATACTTGTTCCCACGGTAGAAAGTAAATTCTTAGCAAAGTGGCAAGGTCCCTATGAAATTGTAGAGAAGATCAGTGAGGTCAACTACAAGGTACACCAACCCGGTAGAAGGAAGCCTTTTCAAGTTTATCACATAAACTTGATCAAGCCATGGAAAGACAGGGAATCCTTGGTAGCGTTAATCATTTGTCACAACCAATCCCTCCGGTCAAGACTGGTGACACCCTATCAGTGTCACAGAAGCAGGAAGCTAAGGAGTTCTTGCAGAAAAACAGGGACAAGTTTTCTGACCTCCCAGGGCGTACGCATCTCATTAGTCATCATATTGAAACTGAGCCTAGAAGCAGAGTAAACCTTAAGCCCTATAGCATACCAGAAGCACGGAGGGAGGCGGTATCATCCAAGGTAAAACGTATGCTTGACCTAGGAGTCATTGAGGTGTCCCAGAGCGACTGGTCCAGCCCGATTGTCCTAATCCCAAAGCCCAATGGAACTTGGAGATTCTGTAATGACTTCAGAAAATTAAATGAGATCTCAAAGTTCGATGCTTACCCCATGCCCAGGGTAGATGAGTTAATAGAAAGGATGGGTAATGCCAGGTACATAACTACCCTCGATTTCACAAAGGGCTACTGGCAGATCCCCCTCACTCCTGAGGCTAAAGAGAAGACTGCATTCTCCACCCCTGATGGGCTCTTCCAATATGTAGTGATGCCATTTGGGTTACATGGAGCCCCTGCCACTTTTCAGAGGTTGATGGACTTGATTCTGCGACCACATTGTGATTACTCCGCTGCCTACCTCGATGATGTGGTCATTTTTAGCCCGAATTGGGAAAGTCACCTCTGTAAGGTACAGGCGGTGTTAGATGCCATAAGCGATGCGGGGTTAACCATCAATGCAGAAAAATGTGCATTAGCCTTAGAGGAAGCCAAATACCTGGGATACATTATTGGGAGGGGGTTAGTAAAACCACAACTAAATAAAATTGAGGCAATAAAGAATTGGCCTAAACCCCTCACAAAGAAACAGATCAGAGCTTTCCTGGGTATTACGGTCTATTACCGAACGTTTGTGCCGAATTTCGCCTCAATTGCAGCCCCACTAACTGACCTGACAGGGTGCGAAGTCCGCAATGGTGACATGGACTCCAGAGGCCGAGAAGGCTTTTCAAAGCCTTAAGTCTGCCCTGTGCCAACACCCTGTGCTAGTCACCCCTGACTTTAGGCAAGAGTTTCTAGTATAGACAGATGCCTCTAACACAGGGTTAGGTGCCGTCCTCTCACAGGTCGTGAATGGCGAGGAGCACCCGGTGATGTACTTGAGCAGAAAGCTATCCCAGGCCGAGAAAAACTACGCCATTGTTGAGCGAGAATGTCTAGCAGTGAAGTGGGCCCTAGAGTCCCTGAAGTATTACTTGCTAGGCAGAAAATTTAAGTTAGTGACAGACCATGCCCCCCTAACATGGATGAAGCTTAACAAGGAGAAAAATGCGAGGGTGACTAGATGGTTTCTGTCCCTACAAAACTTCAATTTTACGGTGGAACACAGGCCAGGAAAGTTACAGGCAAATGCTGACGCCCTATCAAGGGTACACTGTCTGTGGGGACAAAACGCTCAGCCCTTCTGTCTGAAAAAGAGGGGGGGGGGGTATGTAGACATGTTACTGGAAAAGGGGATGTACATCTCACCTAGGTTACTGCTTAGTGTGAGATGGTAAATCCAGGAGAGATCTGTTACTCAGCAGTATTATGCTGCTGAGTTGTTATTCATTGTTCCGGGCTTGGATTTACTGGAATGGCGGGTAGGTGCGACCTGCCATTCCCTCCCCCCGATCCAGTTCAGGTTTTGGGATCAGGTGAGATCTCACCCTAATCAGCCTCAGAAGGTAAAAGCCCAGCAGAGTGTACAGGTTTGGCTCTCAGCCAGGAGTGAACAGCCTGCATGCTGTGTTTGCTGGGAGCAAAGAATACTGCCACTGCTGGGGCTTATTCATACCATGCGATACCGCTGCTCGAAGTGTCAGATAGGTGACCTGTTGGTTAGTAAGTGCCCAGACGATGATCCCCCCCCCTATATTAAGAGCATAGTGACCATTTGAACTTAGAACATCGGTGACCAGCCACCCCCCAAAAAACCTCGCCCACAATGGGCCACTACCCTACAAACTACACCCACAATAAGCCACACCCCTCGCTGTTAAAGCCAAACTGTCCTTGGGAATTTTTTAAATGTTGGCAACTAGGGTGTTATATGTAATGTGCTCCCTAGTCATGGGCAAAATTACAACTATTATGATTTTGCCTTGTCTCTCCAGGTATGATGGGAATTGTAGTTTTGCAACAGCAGTTTTTCAGCATGGATTTTGATGTGTATTACGCCACAAAATTTATGCTGAAAATGGCAGCAATGCTCACCCACATCGCCTATGCTAGGCTCACAATTGTGTTGCATTGCTTTTCCGTTGCAGATTCCTCTCGGGCCTGGGAAATGGGGATGACTACAGTGAGGTCTATTCGTCTGATGTTCGTTTATTTAGCCAGATCTGATTGGACAAAAAATGACTGCTGGCCTTGTCCGGTCACATCTTGTTAAATAAAGCGATTCTGCATTGGAGCAAATGTGAATCCTGCCTCTTTCGGAGCATATTCTTTAGGACGGTGCGCCGGAAATGGAGGACCCTGATTTGCCTCATTGCATTAACCCCTTCATGACCTGGCCTAAAATGAGCTTACAGACCGAGCCAATTTTTATTTTTGCATTTTTTGTTTTTTCATCCTCGCCTTCTAAGAGCTATAACTCTTTTATTTTTCCAGACAAAAATACAGAAAGTGCAACAGCAACCCACAAGGGCAAGCTCTTACCATATACAGTATACTGCTCCCAGTGTACACAACAAAAACTTGCTCCGTCGATATTAAAAAAATGAGGATCATAGCAAACTATTTGATCAAACAGAGTGTATCATGTCACCACGTTAAGGCGTCCTCGAGACATGGTCCCTACTCTAGCATTTTCACACTAGCAATGGCCTCTCCTGGGCTGAAGAAGCCCACAACTGGGCAGATAGGAGCCAAATGATCTCTTTTTATAGCACCCTTGGGATATGGGTGGAGTGCAAGCCAACAGGAGGTAGCCACACACCCCACATTCAACAACAAAAAAGGAAACATTGGCAGCACATCTATGCCTCTGTTCACACTGTCTCTGAGGACACCTTACCGTGGTGACATGGTACACTCTGTTTGATCAAATAGTTTGCAAGATCCTCATTTTTCAATATTTAAAGAGCAGGTGTTTTTCGTGTGTACATCGGGGGGAGTATATATGGTAAGCCCTTGCACTTGTTGGTTGCTGTTGCACTTTCTGTATTTTTGTCTGTACTTTAGCCACAAGCAGCGTGTATCCTGCAGTGTGAACAGAGACATAGATGTGCTGCAATTTTTTCCATTTTTTTCTGTTGAATATGGGGGGCGTGGCTTCCTCCTGTTGGCCTGCACTCCACCCAGGTCTCAAGTGTGCTATAAAAAGAGATCATTTGTTTTCTATCTGCCCAGTTGTTGCCCTGTTCAGCCCAGGAGAGGCCATTGCTAGTGTGAAAATGCTAGAGTAGGCACCATGTTTCAGAGGACGCCTTAGCGTGGTGACATGGTACACTCTGTTTGATCAAATAGTTTGCTAAGATCCTCATTTTTCAATATCTACGGAGCAGGTTTTTGTCGTGTGTACACCGGGGGGAGTATATACGGTAAGCTTTTGCCCCTGTGGGTTGCTGTTGCCCTTTCTGTATTTACCCTAACGCCCATGACAGCACTCCTGGAGAGCACCTCCCACCGCAGGACAGGAAACCTGGGAACATAAAAGCTTGACACACCTCTCAGACCTCAGTTCAGGTTTCCTGTCCTAGCGGATGGGAGGTCTGGGAAGACGCTCCTGTTGGAGTGAAGAAAGAAAGCAAAGCACACCTGGTGGTCGCAGGTCCCCCGTCTGGTGTTCCGCACTGTGGGGCTCCCTGCAGGCACGAGACTCCGCTGATGGAGCAGCCTGGAAGCCTGATGGGAATCTCCCCGGACATCTGACCTGGCTCTGGCCGCGGGGAGCGTGGCTTTGTCGGGGTCCGCAACTCGCGGGGAGACGCCGGCTCCAGCGGTGAGTCGGCTTCCGGTTTCCCCGGGCGTCCATAGTGCGCACGTAATGACGTCAGACGCCGCGCATCACATCTGGCGGCAACGTCACTTCCGGCGGCGCCCGGGACCGCGTAATTTTAAAAAGCCCCAGATGCCAGAGGGCAGTGTCCGCAGCCTGTAGCGTCCAAAGGCACCGAGACTCCAACCAGCCGACACCTAATCCAAGGATCTCTACTGGTACACCTCCTGTAGCATGTCTGAACCCTCAGGAGGGGATAAAGGACGCCATGATCGTGGTGAAAGAGGGACTGATAAGAGAAGCTCCAAGCCTTCCACTCCGGTACCAGTGAAGACCATAGGGGGGTGAGATTTCCCTGATTGTTTGTTCTATGTTATTAATTGGGGGATTCTTGCTGTTTATGTTCTAGAGATCTCCACACCGCTCTAAATCCCATAGCAAGGAGCGGCATCGCCGCAGAGAATGTGGGGAGTGCAGAAGAGAGTTAAGGGAGGATTACCACAGATCAGTATGCCCTGCATGTGTGGATCACCTGGTAGCACAGGAATCGCAAGCCCTTGCAGAGAGCATTAAGAAAATTGTAAGGGATGAAATAAATACGTCCCTAACTCAGCTAAATCTAACCCCCCAGGCAGAGAACCCGGTCCTTCAGGCTCTCAGGATATTTCAGAGCCAGCACCTGTAGTCTCCTGGAGAGATGTAGAAGAAGGGGAAGTGGAGCAAGCAGCACACTCCGAGGAAGAGGAAGCAACTCCTAATAAGGCCTTATGCCCAGCTGAAGACACGGAACAGCTAATTAAAGCTATCCGAGCCTCCATTAATATGGAAGAGGTTAGGCAGCCCAAGACAGCGGAAGACGCTTTATGTGAAGGTCTGGTCCCAAAACAAATGCGTACCTTCTCCCTGCATTCCAGCATAAAGGCACTAATCAAGAGAGAATGGGAAAATCCCGATAAGAAATTCTTTGTCCCTCGTTTCTTTAAGAGGAAACACTCCTTTGAGGAAAATGACTCTAAGACATGGGATAAAGCCCCGGCATTAGATGCCCCTGTAGCTAAAATCTCTAAGAAAAATAGCCTACCCTTTGAGGACCTGGGATCCTTAGCAGATCCTATGGATCGCAAAGCGGATCATTTTAATCGTAAGACCTGGGAGGCTACTACTGGGGCTCTAAGAACGAACATAGCATCTACCTGCGTAGCTCGTTCCTTAAGTCTATGGTTAGGGGACCTGAAGACTCAACTAGTCAGTGAAAATGCCTCAGCCAAGATCCTAGAAGATTTGCCTGTCCTATCTAAAGCAGCTGACTTTCTGGCAGATGCATCTGTAGACTCTTTAAAATTAACGGCCAGAGCTGCGGCATTGTCCAACTCGGCCAGACGAGCCGTCTGGCTAAAATCCTGGAAAGGTGACATAGCTTCAAAGGGGAAACTCTGTGCCATCCCCTGTGACGGAGAACATCTCTTTGGCCCTTTTCTAGACTCCATCCTGGAAAAAGCGTCAGATAGAAAAAAGGCATTCCCAGCACAGCCTAAATTGCAAGAGACATCCCAGGGCAAAAGACCATACAAGAGGCCCTTTCGTCCTAGGCAGGACCCCGACAAAAGATTCAGGGTCTCTGGAAAAGGGAAAGGGTTTCTTTTCTCTTCCAGGGATAAACCAAAAGACTCCCAATGACGTTTGTCCGGTGGGGGGCCGCCTGTCCCTTTTTGCCCCAGCCTGGAGGGAAATTTCCTCCAGTCCGTGGGTCCTAAGTACCATTTCCTAGGGTCTTCTGTTGGAGTTCAACAGTCTCCCAGGGGACAGGTACCTTCCCACCAAACTAATGTCAGATGGGGAAAAACAGTCTGTTCTAGAGAAAGAAGTTCTTTCTCTAATAGAGAAGAAAGTGATAATCCCTGTTCCAGTTTCTCAGCAAGAGACTGGGTTCTATTCCCCTCTTTTTCTGGTCAAAAAACCAAACGGTTCATACCGTGTAATCATCAACTTGAAGGGACTCAACTTACATCTAAAATACAAAAAATTCCGCATGGAGACTCTCAAATCTGCCATTCATCTACTATTTCCTCAATGCCTGATGGCATCAATAGACCTAAAGGATGCATACTAGCATGTGCCTATTCATCCCTGACATCAGAAGTTCCTACGGTTCGCAGTAAACATCAAGGGCCGTTGGGCCCATTTTCAGTACAAGTGCCAAAAAGGGGAAAGGGGAAACATAGGTTAAAGAAGTGAGGTGCACACCTGTAATAGCACAATGAAAAATAGCTTTATTATAACCTGCTACAGAAAAGTTAAAAACATTAAAAACCAAAAAACGGCATCCTCCTGAAATGCAGGAGGTTGCTCACTGCCACACATGAATGCTCAATAAGCTTAGAAGGGACTACAGCGATATAAATAAATGTACAGATCAAAATACAAATGACAGCACGTGAGTGAATATAATCAATACCAGCTGGAAATAGAAGAGTCCCTGTGTGGCAGAGAAACAGTTACCCCACGCGTATCGCTGCTACCCGGCGGCTTCGTCAGGAGTGGGTATATAGTGTGAATGAGCCGGTATATATACCTGATCTAATGAATGTCCCATGACATGATTGTCAGTCCGCCCGGGAATCGGCGTGCGGAAGTGCGGACTGCGGCTGCGCAAGAGGCAGGCAAAAATCAACCAATCAGTTACCAAGACATGCTCATGTCATAAGTCACATGATGTCGACGTGCGTGCACTGTCATGTGACTGGCCGCAGTGACGCAAACAAGTAAGAAGAGCGTTAATGCGGCTGCGTGTATGATTCGCCACCTGTCTATGACAGAGCACAACAAACATCAATCACAACTAGTGTGCGTACCTGGGACGCACGCCATCTAGTGGCAGTCACATAATAATATTAGAAAAAACTGATCAGCTGCTATACAAACAACACTTTGTCACACTCACACCATATGTTCTTAGCATATGCTTATACACTCAGTTCTTACATTAGATCTCCTCTCACCACATTCACCTATCTCACTATTTTCCCCTTCCCCCCTTTCCCCTGTCTTCTCTCCTTTTCCCCTCTTTGCTGGTGTCATTTACATATAGGATATGTATTTGTTTTTCAACTTGCTTTTTGGATCTTTTTAGATATATGTCCTTTTTTCTGCTGCGGACTCGATGGTACAGTAGTTCCAAGAAAGTCGACTACAGTATAGCATCTAATCATGTCAAGAGCCTGTCCCCTTGCGAGTGAATTATAATTCTACACGGAGATGCCCCAATCAGTGATCTTCCTTTTACACAGAGATAATTTGTGCGAGATTGCGACCTTCATCTTTATATCTGTCTTTATACATGTTCCACACATGCATGTTCCATGCATTTTCCATGCATTTTCTTGGTCATATTGACTTTGACTTTTTCCACCACATTCGCATGGCAGGTGTCCATCTATGGGCCATTGTTTTAGGTCCGGGTTTCTGCCAGCGGATGGAGGGTTATGCTCATTTACCCCTTCTTTGTATCCTTATTGATTATATTTGCACCTTGGAAAAGCAATTTCAATTTGTTTTTGTATTTTTGGTACTGGTGACTTGCCATGGGCAACATCCTGGAGTTTCTGCCATGTTCAGATAGTTATTACTGTGGTTGTGCGGCGGGTATACTGGCAACCATCTATGCCGTCATATTAGTAACCCTTGGGTTTCTCATATGTTGTGAGCAGACGTGGCAATTTTTATATACCAATTTTTATATACATTATTCCTCCTTTGGCATGTTCATGTTCACTGTCCTGTCAGGTTTGCACTATCACTGTTTTTTATCTCATTTTTTACTATACATGTATGTTCACTATAACACTGCACCTTATTCACATTTGCACTTTATTATTGTGATATTTTATACTGCAATTAAGCTAGAGTATATTCAGGTCCATGGCATATTTTTACTGGTATTAGCAAGTATGGACTGATTTATAGATTTATTGTTGCATTGGGTGTTTTATTTGTATTTTTAATATTGGCTATACTCTTTCTCTTTCCGGTTATTAGCTGACTAGTGAGTTTGCTTTTTCTTTATTCATTATTCATCTTTTGTTTGTATAGCAGCTGATCAGTTTTTTCTAATATTATTATGTGACTGCCACTAGATGGCGTGCGTCCCAGGTACGCACACTAGTTGTGATTGATGGCACCAGGTCAATCTTTGTTGCGCTCTGTCATAGACGGGGGGCGAATCATACACGCAGCCGCATTAACGCTCTTCTTACTTGTTTGCGTCACTGCGGCCCGTCACATCATGTGACTTATGACATGAGCATGTCTTGGTAACTGATTGGTTGATTTTTGCCCACCTCTTGCGCAGCCGCAGTCCGCACTTCCGCACGCCGATTCCCGGGCGGACTGACAATCATGTCATGGGACATTCATTAGATCAGATATATATACCGGCTCATTCACACTATATACCCACTCCTGACGGAGCCGCCGGGTAGCAGCGATACGCGTGGGGTAACTGTTTCTCTGCCACACAGGGACTCTTCTATTTCCAGCTGGTATTGATTATATTCACTCACGTGCTGTCATTTGTATTTTGATCTGTACATTTATTTATATCGCTGTAGTCCCTTCTAAGCTTATTAAGCATTCATGTGTGGCAGTGAGCAACCTCCTGCATTTCAGGAGGATGCCGTTTTTTGGTTTTTAAGTTTTTAACTTTTCTGTAGCCGGTTATAATAAAGCTATTTTTCATTGTGCTATTACAGGTGTGCGCCTCACTTCTTTACCCTATGTTTCCCCTTTCCCCTTTTTGGCACGTACTACAGCTCCATAGGGTAGTAGGTTGCACCCCATTTGTTTGGATTATTATTTTTATAATCGTGGTGCCCACCTCTTTCTTTAGTTTCATTTTCAGTACAAAGCTCTTCCCTTTGGGGTATCTCAGGCCCCGAGGGTATTCACAAAAATAGTAGCAGAGATGGCAGCCTTCATAAAGACCAAGGAAATAGTACTCGTCCCATACTTGGACGACTTCCTCCTAATATCGGACTCAGAACAGTCTCTAATCCATCAACTGGACCAAGCAACCCAGATAATAAAATGGTTAGGATGGAACATCAATATAAAGAAATCCAACCTCGTTCCATCTCCTCACTGCATCTTCCTGGGGTATCTACTAGACTCCACAGTACAGATGACCTTCTTACCAGAGGTAAAGAAACAGGTAATACAGGAAAGAGCCCAGACGATATTTCTGACCTTCAGGCCATCATTAAGAGAGGCAATGTCTGTATTAGGGATGTTAACATCTTGTATCCCCGCAGTGAGGTGGGCTCAGAGCAGGACAAGAGACCTTCAGCAGAACATTCTGTCAGCCTGGAATGGTGCTCAGAATACGCTAGACCTTCCATTCCTCCTAACATCCAAGGCCAGATTGTCCCTACGGTGGTGGATGAATCCCGACTATCTCCAGGGATCCATTGGTACGCCTCAGGACGAACAGACGTCCTCAAATTTCAAAGAACTATCAGCAATCTTTCAAGCCCTAAAGGGCTTCAGAGCTCAGATCCAACACAGGCACGTACTCATATACTCAGACAACACGACGGCAGTAGCTTACGTGAACAGACAGGGGGGAACAAGGTCCCAGATACTTTTGCTTCTGTCCTCACAGATTTTTTCTTTCGCCGAAGAGAACTTGATGTCTTTGTCAGCAGTCCACCTAAGAGGCAAGGAGAACACGATGGCAGACTTTCTAAGCAGGGTTCAGCTGAAACAAGCAGAGTGGTCGCTAAGCGACGACATATTCCTTCTACTGAGGAAGAGATTCGGCAACCCTTCAATAGATCTGTTTGCAACAAGGAAAAACAGAAAGGTAAAAAGTTTCTGCTCTCTGGACCCTCGGGACAACCCGACAGCCATAGACGCCTTCTCCCTACACTGGAAGGAGGAAAGAGGATACGCCTTTCCACCGTTCTTTCTCATCCCAAGGGTGATCAAAAAGATTCAGGAAGACAAAGCAACCCTTCTGCTAGTGGCTCCATTTTGGCCAAGGAGACCATGGTTCACGTGTCTAAGAAACATGTCAGTAAGTCAGCCATGGGTGCTTCCAGAGATCAAAGATCTGCTAAGCCAGGGACCAGTAAGCCATCCAGGGGTCCCGAGTCTCCACTTGACAGCCTGGATGCTGAGCGGGTCATCCTAAGAAGAAGAGGGTTTACTGTGTCATCAATACCCTGTTGGCCAGTAGGAAGGACGTCACATCAAATATCTATGTCACGATTGGCAGGTGAAGACAAGACACTCGACAGTGGGCCCTAAATCTGACCCCACCCACTGTCACCTGCCTACTTGCCTCGGTCGACCCTAGGCGGTCGCGGACAACCACGAAGACAATCCCTATGCTGTATACGTGCAGAACATAAAACGCAGACAGACAGACAAACACAATGCGGAGAGTAAACTAGCCGAGTCAGAAACCAAACGAGCAACGCAGTACAAAATCAGAACCGAGCGGAGAGTCAGAGGACAGGCAAAAAGGTCAGAATCCAGGCAATACAAATGGGAAAGGAAAGGGCAGGATACAAGGGACTGGGGAGCTGGGATCAGAAACAACTAATAGCCAGCGATTAGAGGCTGGCACTGATAACACTTTATACTGGATCAGGAGCCCGGACCAAAGGCTGATTGGTCCGGTCTCCTGAATCCAGACACATAGCAGCTGATGCGCTGCAGGCTGAGTGGCAGAGAGATCCGTCACTCAGCCTGAGCTCAACAGCACTCAGCTGCTCGGCCGGGCGACGTACACTAACGCGAGACCCGCGGCTCCCCTGGTTACTAGGGACGCCGTCGGGTCTCCGTGACGTCACCCGGCCCGGCCGAGGAGGGCGGCGCTGCGCTCCAGCCGGAGCAGACGACGCTGGAGCGCGGTCAGGTAAGTTCCTGACAATCTATTTCCGCGTCTGGCAGGCATTCTTAAAATTCTCTAAAGGTAAACAGGACCCATTAAATAAACCTAACATCCCACTGGTACTTAGTTTTCTTCAGGCGGGGCTGGATATGAACTTGAGTCCTAGCACCTTAAAAGTTCAGATTTCAGCATTAAGCTCTTTCCTAAACTACAAACTAGCAGAGAACTTGTTGGTAAAAAGGTTTATAACAGCAGCCACATGTCTCAATCCTCCTAAAAAAGTGATGGTGCCGCAGTGGGACTTGAACTTGGTCTTGAATGCCTTTAACAGCAGATCCCTTTGAACCAATAGATGACTTATCCATTAAAATGCTTACTATCAAAATGACTTTCCTTCTAGCCTTTAAAACTGCAGAGAGAGAGAAGAAAAAAAAAAGCAAAAAAACAAAAACAAAACAAACCACAACAATCACTTTCCTTTTAGGACATTGTGAGGCTCATCGCAGTGAGCTAATATCAGGCATAAAATGAGAAGTTGGGGAGGAGAAGCTCAATGCAAAACATATTCACAAGGAAGTGTGAAATGTGTAACCAAACAAACAGTGAAAAGGAACAAGGGGAGGGGAGGCGTGCCCGTGAGTCTCCAGTGCTCTGAGGTACTGCTCTGCTTGGGAGAAGGAGATTACAGCGGGGGGGTCACCAGCTAATTCACGGTTGAGGTACCAAGTCGTTTGACGGAAGGTCCGTTTTATTTGTTCTTGGATTCTATTGGGTAGTGTCGCTATGAAGCTTTCCCAGACTAGGAAGTTTTCCACCCTGTGCTCTTTCAGTATTGCTGCTTCCACCCAGTCCATTCGGAATATAAACAATAATTTGTCGAGGAATAGTTTAAGGGACGGTGGCTGTGGCGAGATCCATACCTGCAGGATCGCCTTGCGAGCCGCTGCAGATAATAGATGTAAAAGTTTTCTCAGTCCCCACCCGCATTTAAATTGTTTAGGGTCTATCCACCCAAAGACTCCCCAATGGGCGTTGTATGGTACAAAGTTCACTAGGTGCGTTTTAGCGAAGTTGTCCACCGTCTTCCAGAATCCCTGGATGATCGGCCACTGCCATAAGCAGTGTGTGAGGTCCGCCTCCGGTGCTCCACACTTAAAACATGAGGATGTGTGGAATACTCCCATTTTATAGCCCCTTGTCGGTGAAATATATGAGCGGTGAAATATGCGTAGGGTCATCTCCATGTATCTTGCCGCTGGTAGCATTTTAATGGAGTATTCCAGCATGGTGAGGAGGTCGGGTATCGTCAGGGCTGGGAAATGGTGAAGCCATTGAGACAACCCTGTGTTTTGGGTTGTGTAGTCCAATGATGAGTGGAGGCAGCGATATGTGTGAGACGTTTGTTATTTAGTCGCTGTGGGTCTCTTCATTATTGTGTGGAATGTAATGTCCCATTCCTCTGGCGATAGGTGTTTTAGGTATTTGCGGAGGAAACTTGCGGCTTGGAGATACGCAAATTGGGGGAAGGTAACTTCTGGATACTTATCCTGTAGGTCTTGCAGTGTTAAGGGTGCTTTTTTGGCAATGTCAGTTAAGTGATATATGGTGGTGAGTCCTCGTTGGTGCCAGGTTTTGAACAGAGGGTGGGGGTGTCCATTTTGGAAGTTAGGGTTGCCTATCAGCGTGATAAACAGCGAGCAAGTCGGGTGTAAATGGAGTGATGTCCTCATTTTGTACCAGGACCTCCAGGTGGAGGTTAACAGTGGGTTGTCTCTGATCTCGGAGGGCAAGTTTGAGTAAGTGGTGTGTAGCAGATTGGGTAGGGAGTACGGGAGTGCCATGTGACTGTCCACCGATAGGTCTGTGTGGACCGCTGTGTTCTGGATCCAGTCCCGGATGATACGAAATTGGGAGGCTAGGTTCAGTTTTTGTATATGTGGGAAATTTAAGCCACCATGTAGTCTCGTTTGTTGCAAAATATTGTAGGCAATTTTTGACTTTTTAGAGCCCCATATGAAGGATCTGTATAGAAAGTTTATCCTCTTGTCATCCTTAGGTCTGAGATGTATTGGCAAGGATTGGAAAATGTACAACAGCTTGGGTATTTCCACCATTTTTAGTAAATTGGCTCTGCCCATGAATGTAAGGGGAAACTTCTTCCAGACTGCAAGTGAGGTTTCTAGATTTTTGACATAAGTGTGTATGTTCTGAGAGTATAGCTTGGCTGGAGATTTGGTTATAGTTATTCCCAGGTAAGGGATAGTAGTGGAATTCCAGCGGATGGGTATGTTGGCTGTCCACTATGGACGGCTCGGGCCCTTTAGCAAGAGAGCTTCACATTTGTCCATGTTTAGGGTATAACCCATCAAACTCCCTGTTTCCTGAAGGTCTGTCAGTGCTGCGGGTAGGAATTGTCTTGGGTCCCTCATGGCTAGTAGTATGTCATCTGCAAATGCAATGACATTTATGGCTTGTTGACCTACGTGGACTCCTGGGTAAAGGGTTGAGGATTCAATATGCCTAAGCAAAGGGTCTATTGTGATGTTAAAGAGGAGGGGAGAGAGTGGGCAGCCCTGTCATGCTCCCCGAAAGAGATCAATCTGGGGAGTGTTTTTCCCATTGACAGTCAGAGTAGTGGCAGCTTGGTCATTAAGTGTCTGTATAAGGGATAAAAATATCTGTCCAAAGTTGCGTCTGATAAGTGTGGCATATAGGAAGGCCCACAAAACTTTGTCAAAGGCCTTCTCGGCATCTAAACTTAGAAGCATGGTTGGGGGTTGGTTTTTGTCTAGGGCTTGGACTGTGACTGCAATAGCTTTCCTGATGTTCTTAGTGGAGTGTCTGTTGGCCAGGAACCCTTGTTGGGATGGGGAGAGAATAGAGGGTAGAATGAGTTGAAGTCTGGTGGCTAGGAGTTTTGTGAGGATTTTGTAGTCTTGGTTTAGTAGTGCTATAGGACGGTAGGATTGGGGCAACGTCAGGTCTTTGTGCGGTTTGGGCAGTAGGATAGTCCTCGAGTCTGTGAAGTCTGTCACTGTCACGTTTTGTTTATAGATGAGGTTGTAGAGGCGGTTAAGGTGGAGGACTATTTCTGGGGACAACATCTTGTAGTATTCACCCGAGAGTCTGTCTGGGCCAGGTGTCTTATTATTATTATTATTATTATTATTATTATTATTATTATTATTATATTATTATTATTGGGCAGCATCTTAATGACGTCCCTCACCTCTGGCTCAGATATGTCCTCCTCTAGCAGGGCCTTTTGTTCAGATGTCAGACTAGGAAGCATCAGAGAGTCCAGAAAGGAATGAATTTTGTGAGAGTCAGATGGGGGGGCTGCGTATAGGTCCTCATAATAGTTGTATAATAATGACTCTATCTGTGGTTCGTCATAGACTAGTTGCCCCGTAGTCGGGTCTTTCAGGGAGAGAATAGTGGGGCGTGCCCTCGGTGGGCTGGTCAGTTTAGCTAATAGAGAGCCTGTTTTGCTGCCCCACCTATAATATTTGTTCTGGATAGAGGATGTATGCCAGTGCGCTTGGGTTTGAAGGAATGTGTCGAGAAGGGAATGAGCGTCCGTCAGATTTTGTTTGGTCTCTGGGGAGGGGTCTGTGGTGTAAGCCAGCTGTGCATCCCGTAGGGAATTCTGAAGTGATTGGAATTGACTAGCTTGATGTTTTTTCTGATGTTTTATGTAGCTGATGATATGACCTCTGATGACTGGTTTGGACGCCATCCACAACAGCGGTATGTCATCCGTGTGTATTATGTTATCGTCCACGTAGTTGGCCCAGTGCATTTGTAAATATGATTGGAAGTGCGGGGACGACGCTAGGTAGTTCGGAAACTTCCATATTTTGGATTTTTGAGAGAGGGGGGCCAGCTCCAGCGTGAGACTCATTGGGCTATGGTCAGAAATTGTGATTGTGGAGGCTCGTGTTGTTAGAAAAAGTGAGGATGTGATGAGAATGTAGTTGATCCGGGAGAATGTGTCATGGACCCTGGAATGTTAAGTATATTCTCGTTCTAGAGGATGATTTAATCTCCACGGATCGCAAAGGTCCAGTTGGGAAAGGATCGTCAGGAGGGGTGGCGGGAGGGACTTGTGTGAAGCGGTGCGATGTGATCTGTCCAGGTCTGACTGTAGGGATTGGTTGAAGTCACCTGTCATTATAAGGGTGTGGAGGGGTCTGGCTAGTAGGTACTGCAAGAGTGCCGAGTAAAAGTCTTGATTGGGTGTCGTGGGGGCGTAAATGTTGAGTAACGTATAAGAGCGTCCTGCTATGCTTACGTCCAAGCAGAGATACCTGCCTCCGGGGCAGGGGTGATTCTAGCCTCTCTGCTGCCCGAGGCGAACTATAGAATGACGCCCCCCCCCCCCCCCCGTCAATCCGCCCACATTATAATCCACTACTGCCCCCCCCCCCCCACTGCTGTCCCCAATAAACATAATGTTTGGTCCCTTGCTGCACAGAGGATGTCAGGAGAGGAGGAGGCTGACTTTATAGGAGAGGTCCCAGCAGCACAGAGGATGTCACGAGAGGAGGGGGCTAATCCTATAGGAGAGGTCCCAGCAGCACAGAGGATGTCAGGAGATGAGGGTGCTAATCCTATAGGAGAGGTCCCAGCAGCACAGAGGATGTCAGGAGAGGAGGGTGCTAATCCTATAGGAGAAGTCCCAGCAGCACAGAGGATGTCAGGAGAGGAGGGTGCTGATCTTTTAGGAGATGGTCCCCCTCTTCCCCCCCTTATAGATGGTCCCCTCTCCCTTATAGATGGTCCCCCTCTCCCCCCCCTTATAGATGGTCCCCCTCTCCCCCCTCCCTTATAGATGGTCCCCCTCTCCCCCCTCCCTTATAGATGGTCCCCCTCTTTCCCCTCCCTTATAGATGGTCCCCCTCTTCCCCCCTTATAGATGGTCCCCCTCTTCCCCCCCCCTTATAGTTGGTCCCCCTCTTCCCTCTCTCCCCCCCTTATAGATGGTCCCCCTCTCCCCCCCCCTTATAGATGGTCCCCCTCTTCCCCCCCCTTATAGATGGTCCCCCTCTTCCCTCTCTCCCCCTCCCTTATAGATGGTCCCCTCTCCCTTATAGATGGTCCCCCTCCCCCCCTTATACATGGTCCCCCTCTCCCCCCTCCCTTATAGATGCCCCCTTATAGATGGTCCCCCTCTTTCCCCCTCCCTTATAGATGGTCCCCCTCTCCCCCTTATACATGGTCCCCCTCTTCCCCCCCTTTATAGACGGTCCCCCTCTCGCCCCTCCCTTATAGATGGTCCCCCCCTTATAGATGGTCCCCCTCTTTCCCCCCTCCCTTATAGATGGCCCCCCCTTATAGATGGTCCCCCTCTTTCCCCCCTCCCTTATAGATGGCCCCCCCTTATAGATGGTCCCCCTCTTTCCCCCCTCCCTTATAGATGGCCCCCCCTATAGATGGTCCCCCTCTTCCCTCTCCCCCTCCCTTATAGATGGTCCCCCCCCCCTTATAGATCGTCCCCCTCTTTCCCCCCTCCCTTATAGATGGTCCCCCTCTCCCCCCCCCCCCCCCCCCCCCCCCCTGCACAGCAGATAAAACAAAAACAAAAAACAGCACACAACTCACCTGCCCTCCGTTCCCCCGTCGAGCCTCTCTGGTCTGGTCCCGGCTGATGTGCGGCTGCCCGGGGTGTCCCGTCCTGTCCCCGGCAGCGCGCGCATCACAGAGCTCCCCGTGCGCCTGTGCCTGTGACTTCCGCAGCACGGGGAGCTCTCTGATGCGCGCGCTGCCGGGGACAGGACGGGACACCCCGGGCAGCCGCACATCAGCCGGGGGACTAAGGCTGCATTCCCACGTTCCGTGATCCTGACGGATCACGGACGTGGAATGCATGTACTGGAGCCCCCCCGCCACCGGGAAGTATCTGTAATGAGATGCTGTGAGCGGGGGAGACTGTATTCATAAGCGCCGCGCTGTAGTATCAGCACCGCGCGGCTGATTTAGTACAGCGCGGCGCTTATGAATACAGTCTCCCCCGCTCACAGCATCTCATTACAGATACTGCCCGGGGGCGGGGGGGCTCCAGTACATGGTACAGTCAGGGCTGTTTTAATACATTGGTGGGCCCAGTGCACAGCCCTCAAGAGTGGGCCCCCCCTTACCTTTCTGCACATTGTATAATGTAGTGAATTTGCCCCCACACTGTATCAAGAGCCCCAATACATACAGTAGTTACCTTATAACACTATTTCCACCATTCAGTGATTACATATTACATAAAAACTGCACTAAACAAAACAGAAAGATATCACCATTGATACCATTACATAATACCGCCACACCATGACCCCTATCAGTACAAGCCTATAACAGAGTGAAGTTACATCCAGTGACTCACAGGAGGCGTCTTCTCCGATCAGAGTCTGTCACCTTTTCTTTTTCTCTCCATCCAGCGTGGGCCACCTTGAAGTCTTCTCCTGGCTGTGAATCTTCTCTCCAGAATCTGCCAGACAAATATTTTAGGCTCCAACACATACAGTAGTTAGGTCCCTTGTACCCCTATACAGTAGTTACACCCCTCTGTACTCCTACATAGTTACACCCCTCTGTGCCTCCATAGTTTTAAGGTGTCCCTATAGTATATAGACCCTCATGTGCTCCTCCAGTTATATACAGCCCTCCTGTGCGCTCCCCCATTAGTATATAACCCCCCTGTGCACTCTCCCCAGTAGTATATAGCCCCCTGTGCTCACCCACAATAGTATATAGCCCCCCTGTGCTCTCCCCCAATAGTATATAGCCCCCTATGCTCTCCCACAATAGTATATAGCCCCCCTGTGCTCTCCCACAATAGTATATAGCCCCCCTGTGCTCTCCCACAATAGTATATAGCCCCCTGTGCTCTCCCCCAATAGTATATAGCCCCCCTGTGCTCTCCCACAATAGTATATAGCCCCCCTGTGCTCTCCCCCAATAGTATATAGCCCCCCTGTGCTCCCCCTCAATAGTATATAGCCCCCCTGTGCTCCCCCTCAATAGTATATAGCCCCCCTGTGCTCTCCATAATATATAGCCCCCTGTGCTCTCCCCCATAGTATATAGACCCCTGTGCTCCCCAATAGTATATAGCTCCCCTGTGCTCCCCAATAGTATATAGCCCCTGTGCTCCCCAATAGTATATAGCTAACCTGTGCTCCCCAATAGTATATAACCCCCTGTGCTCCCCCATAGTATATAGCCCCCTGTGCTCCCCAGTAGTATATAGCCCCCTGTGCTCCCCATAGTATATAGCTCCCCTGTGCTCCCCCATAGTATATAGCTCCCCTGTGCTCCCCCATAGTATATAGCCCCCTGTGCTCCCCCAAAGTATATAGCTCCCCTGTGCTCCCCCATAGTATATAGCTCCCCTGTGCTCCCCAATAGTATATAGCCCCCTGTGCTTCCCAATAGTATATAGCTCCCCTGTGCTCCCCAATAGTATATAGCTCCCCTGTGCTCCCCCATAGTGTATAGCCCCCTGTGCTCCCCCATAGTATATAGCTCCCCTGTGCTCCCCCATAGTATATAGCCCCCTGTGCTCCCCCATAGTATATAGCCCCCTGTGCTCCCCAATAGTATATAGCCCCCGTTCTCCCCCATAGTGTATAGCCCCCTGTGCTCCCCCATAGTATATAGCTCCCCTGTGCTCCCCCATAGTATATAGCCCCCTGTGCTCCCCCATAGTATATAGCCCCCGTTCTCCCCCATAGTATATAGCCCCCTGTGCTCCCCAATAGTATATAGCCCCCGTTCTCCCCCATAGTATATAGCCCCCGTTCTCCCCCATAGTATATAGCCCCCTGTGCTCCCCAATAGTATATAGCCCCCGTTCTCCCCCATAGTATATAGCCCCCCTGTGCTCCCCAATAGTATATAGCCCCCGTTCTCCCCCATAGTATATAGCCCCCCTGTGCTCCCCAATAGTATATAGCCCCCGTTCTCCCCCATAGTATATAGCCCCCTGTTCTCCCCCATAGTATATAGACCCCTGTGCTCCCCAGTAGTATATAGACCCCTGTCCTCCCCCATAGTATATAGCTCCCCAGTATTATATAGCTCCCCTGTGCTCCCCAGTAGTATATAGCTCCCCTGTGCTCCCCCATAGTATATAGCTCCCCTGTGCTCCCCAGTAGTATATAGCCCCCTGTGCTCCCCCATAGTATATAGCCCCCTGTGCCCCCCCATAGTATATAGCTCCCCTGTGCTCCCCCATAGTATATAGCCCCCTGTGCTCCCCCATAGTATATAGCCCCCTGTGCCCCCCCATAGTATATAGCCCCCTGTGCTCCCCAATAGTATAAAGCTCCCCTGTGCTCCCCAGTAGTATATAGCCCCCTGTGCTCCCCCATAGTATATAGCCCCCTGTGCCCCCCCATAGTATATAGCTCCCCTGTGCTCCCCCATAGTATATAGCCCCCTGTGCCCCCCCATAGTATATAGCCCCCTGTGCTCCCCAATAGTATATAGCTCCCCCTCCCATATAACATTGAAAAAAACAAACACTGTTACTCACCTGGGTCCACGCGTTCCTCTTCTCTTCCCTCCTGTGGCCGCACTTCCTGCGGTCACAAGAGGCTGCACTCCCCTCACCCTCGCGCCGACGCTCCAGTGACGTCGGGCGCTAGAGGGAGAGCGCGGCCTCTTGTGACCGCAGGAAGTGCGGCCACAAGAGTGAGTGACTGACAGGGAGGGAGCCAATGGCTCTCTCTCTGTCAGTGTCGCTGCTGCTGCAGCGCTGAAGCGCCGCAGCAGCAGCGGACGGGGGCAGCGGCGGACGGGGGGGCCCTGCAGGGGGCGCCATGGAGGGGTAAGTAGATTACCCATCCATGGCGCTCCCCCCTGACAGGCTGGTGGCCGGAGCCCTGTGCGACCGCACTGGTCGCACATAGCAACGGCCGGCCTGCTCGGGGGGGCCCCTTTAACCAGTGGGCCCGGTGCACGTGCACCATGTGCCCTCTGGTTAAAGCGGCCCTGTGTACAGTCAGTGGCGGATTATAATGTGGGCGGCCGCCCGAACCGCTCATATTATAATCTGCCACTGAATGCCGCCCCCATGAAGATAGCTGGTGGCGCCGCCTGAGGCAGACGATTCAGGTCGCCTCATCATTGCGGCGCCCCTGCTCCGGGGTCCTCGTAACTAGAGTCTATTGTGTAGGGTACAGATTTACTAAATATAATCGCTACTCTTCTACACTTTGAAGTGTAAGATGCCGATACGCATCTGTCCAGCCAAGGGGCCGTCAGGGTGGGGTGGTCGTCATGCTTCCAGTGAGTCTCTTGTAGGAAAGCGACATCAGCTTTCAGTCGTTTCAAATGGGTGAGGACTTTGGAGCGCTTTATGAGGGTGTTGAGACCTGCAACATTCCAGGATATGAACTTGAATTCTGTGGGTGTGGTGTATGTGAGAGCGGTGTGTATCATTGAGGTACTCATCCTACTCCGCTGGTGTGGCGAATTCGGAGCCAGATGAGCGTAGGAGGTGGCGATCCGTTTCTATCCCATGGAGTAGACGGCATCGTCCGGCTTGAGGAGCACGTTACAGCGGGAGACCCACGGGCATGGGGGGGGGGGGAGGGCTACTGAGAAAGGGAAGATAAAACAACATTAGAACAGAAACAGGGCCATGAGGCCACCAAAACATATTGCAAATGAACAGGTGTAACCACAAAAAGAACATCATTCGGGATAACCCCGGAATCTGAGTAATAACTTGCGTTTAACATTAGGCGGTCAAGGTGTACATTTTCAGTCCTCTAGTCGGATGTTGAAGTGTCGGCCTGCCTGGGCAGGATCGTCAAAGGTCATGGTGCGATCGTTCACGGTCACTCGGAGTTTGGCTGGGTATTGGAGCTGAAATTTGTGATTGTGTTCCAAAAGATATTTGCAGATGGGGGAAAAAGCTCTTCGCCTTTGCGTCACTGATGCTGAGTAGTCTTGAAAGATCAAGATGTTATGGTCTCGGACTCTCAGGCAGTTGCGTCTTTTGAAGGCCCGGAGTATGTCTTCCTTCATAGGGAAATGAAAGAACCGTGCAATTACTTGCCTGGAGCGGTTCTGTTGGTCTCTGCGTTCCGGTCCAATTCGGTGTATTCTCTCCGTTAGGAGAGTGGGTAAGTCCAGGTCCAGTTCTAGGGCCGCTGGGATTTTGACAGTGATGAGTTGTTTAAGGTCTTCTCCCTTTATTGCCTCTGGTATTCCTACAAATCTGAGGTTGTTGCGACGACTTCTGTTTTCTAAGTCATCTAACTTGGATTGTAAAGACTGCATTGTTTCTGCCTGGGCGTTAGAGCTACCCTGGAGCGAGTCCAACGAGGATTCAGCATCCACAATTCTTGTTTCCATGTCATTTATTTTTTGCGCATTGTTATTAATTTGGGCCAACGCTGCGTTTATGGAGGTGTGTAGCAAGTCCAGTCTCTTGTCCAATAGTGGCATTAAGAGTCGCGTGACCTCCTGGGCCACTGAAGCGGCTTGGATGGAATCCTGTGGACCATGACACGTCCGTTGGTTGGGAGGCGGTGTGGAGGGTTTGGACTCAGAGAGACGTTCGTCCCCAGAAGCGCAAGATGCTATTCTTGTGGCGGCGGCAGCGAGGGACTTGGTTTGAGTTTTATCTTTGTTCTTTTTTGGATTTGTTTTGGAAGAGGAGGAGGGTTGGTCCGGTTGTTTAGTACTGCGTAGAGATTTGTTCATTGCTCCCTGGGAGGACGTAAGAAATTTGTCCATGACCAATACGACCCAGGCACCAGAAAGATGTTTTGACCTGTGAGGTATGAGTTATTCCGGGGAGATCACCTCAGTGGTGTTACATCAGGCTTGTGTCATGCTGGTTGGGGTAGATGTTGTGCTAGATGCCACACTGTCGTGTCCAAGAATCCGTATGTTGTATATTGCAATAGCTTGTACAGAAGAAGGGTATCCAGCACTGTGTGTTTGAAATAGTAGGACACACACTGCCACCTAGTGGTGCAATCAGGAAGTGTCAGTCTGTTGGGAGAACTGTTGCGAATATCTCTGGGTCAGCAGTGTGGTCCAGATATGCAGCGGTCCAGATATGCAAGTAAATTTTGCTGCAGGGCAATAGATCTGATAATGGCAATGGGAGTCAGAGCAGTAGTGATCAAGGCGATCAGTATGGATGAATAGGCATGCAAAATATGTGTCACAGTCTGCAATGATTGGTCTGGTGCTGCCACTTGATGGTCTTATAGAGGAATGGCCTTTTGTCCAGAGGCAGTAAGATGGTGACACTTTACAGATGGAATGTGTAGGCAGTGACAGGTGGCAGGACCGCTGGAAGGCGTCAGTGGCTATGGCGGTGTAGCGGCACCCGGCGGCCGGAGCTCTCTACAGTACCTCCCTCCATCCTGTGCTCCGGGTGAGGAGTGCGGCTCCGTAGCGCGGTGCACGCGCTATCGCGGCGGTCTGGCCCAGGAGAGCTTGCAGTGCATGTGGGGGACAGGCAAGATGGCGCGTCTCCTCGGCCGCGTTCCTGAGCGGGTCCCGCCGGCGTGACCCCAATCGGGTCAGACTTGGTGGCTGTGCTCGTCCCGGTCTGCTCGTCACCTAGGGGTGCTGGGGTGCCAGGTTTTGTGGCGCAATTCGCCCTGGGGAGCCGTTATAATGGGCAAGCAGCCAGAGCTCCTGTAAAATGCGGCCACCCAGGGTGTCCCGCCCACCGGAAGTCTCGACTTTCCTTCTAGCTATTACTACTGCACGGAGAGTAAGCGAAATTCAAGCCTTGTCTGCCCATCCCCCCCTATACTCAAGTAATCATGAAGACCCTGCCAAACTTTTTGCCTAAAGTGGTATCAGAGTTCCATAAGAACCAGGACATCATCTTACCATCTTTTTGTAACAATCCAAAGAATCAGAAAGAGGCCACCTTTCACACACTTGATGTCAGGAGGTGTTTGTTGAAATATCTAGATAAAACTAGAGAGTTCAGGTCAGCTGAAAATCTATTGCTTCAGTTCTCAGGTCCCAATAGAGGTAAAGCAGCTACTAGGGCCACGGTCAGCAGATGGATTAAACAGACAATAGCCCTAGCTTACTCTAGTAAAGGTAGTGATCCCCCTACTTTCTTTACAGCACATTCCACTAGGTCTCTGGCGACATCTTGGGCAGAGAGGGCAGAAGCCACACTAGATCAGATCTGCAGAGCAGCCACCTGGAGATCGGCTCACACCTTCTTTAAACATTACAGAGTTCAGTTAAGACCAGTATCCGATCTCGCCTTTGGCCGCAAAGTATTGTCAGCCGTGGTCCCCCCCCTAAAAAAGTTCTCCTATTCTAGTCCTCCAGGGGTGCTGTCATGGGCGTTAAGTTAAAAGCAGGATTACTTACGGGTAATCTTGTTTTCGGGAGCCCATGACAGCACCCCACATTAATACCCTACCCTATTTCTAAAGTTATTCGCTTTATATTGTGATAGCCAGAAGTTAATTTAAGTTATTTGTTTGTTTGTTGGTTATATATACCTCCGCTGGAGTACTTATGTTTGAACTGAGGTCTGAGAGGTGTGTCAAGCTTTTATGTTCCCAGGTTTCCTGTCCTGCCGTGGGAGGTGCTCTCCAGGGGTGCTGTCATGGACTCCCGAAAACAAGATTACCCGTAAGTTATCCTGCTTTTTTGTCTGTACTTTAGCCACAAGCAGCGTGCAACAGTGTGAACAGAGTCATAGATGTGCTGCCAATTTTTCCTTTTTTTCCCTTTATTTTTACATCTACAGGCCCATGTGAGGGCTTGTTTATTTCAGAAACAGGTGTACTTTGTAATGATCTCTTTCAATCTACCATAAAATTATTGATGGAACCCCCAAAATATCATTTATGGGTTGAAATTGGGGGACAAATGCAATTCCGCAAATTATGGGGGGTTTCCGTGTTTATTTAATGCCTTTTACGGTTAAACTGACATGATAACCTTATTCTATAGGTAAGTCTGAATACAGCGATATGCATGGTTATTTAGCTTTTCTAATGTTTTACTGTTTTGATTGAAAGTAAAACTTATATAAAAGGTATATTTAAAATGGCAGTATTATGATTTCTATAACGCTTTTAATTTTTAACCTACAGGGCTGTATAGGTAGGCATTTTTTGCGCCATGATCTCTTGTTTTTATTAGTATCACATTTGTGTAGATCAGACCTTATATTTTTTTTACGCAGTTCACTGTAAGGGAATAATATAGTTTTATGTTAATAGATCAGATGATTACGCACGTTACAACATATAATATATTTATTTATTTCATTATTTTTATGTATTTTTTAATAAAATGGGAAGGGAGGGGTGATTTCATTTCATTTTAGTCCTCTTGCGTTAAGGCCCAGGCACTGAGGGCATAAATGTACGCCTACGGTCATAAAGGGGTTAAACTAATTAGTATCAAAAAGTGTCAAAATATGTGTCAGTTTCTAGAAGTGTTCCCATCTCCGAAAATTATCCCTAATCCAAAGGACAGAATATAACTATTTGGTCAGTGGGTGTCCAACCACTGGGACTCTGATCTCTAGAACAGAGGTCAGTTGCCCCTCCGAGAGAATGAAGCAGCAGTGTGAATGTGGTGTGCCCCCGATGTGTTGTGTCGGAGGAGTGGCCGGTCACTTGCTAGGTGGTGAAGTGTGACGCCACTCCGGTGGCCTTAAAGTGTCACTGTTGTTTAATTTTTTTTTGCGGAAATCAATAGTTCAGATGATTTTAAGAAACTTTGTAATTTGGTTTTTGATCTGAAAAATGCATTTTTATAATGAAAAAGAAGTATGAAGCTCTCCCCCTGTCTTCATGATTGTCTATGGAGAGGGAAGGGGTTGAGGGAGATGAGGAACCAAAATAGGACAACAAAGAGTTAATTTAAAAGTGACATCACCAGGCTATCTCCTCTGATGTCAGCACTGACCTCTCTGACCTGAATGCTGGCTTCACACAGCTCCCACTGTGTAATCCTTTGTTCTCTGCTCTCTGCTGCTGATTAATCTCCCTCCTCCCCTCTTCATAGAACAGACAGGGCCCGACTGTGTAAAAGAGTTGAGATTTCTTGATAATGAGCAGTGGATGAGAGAGAGGAAGGGAGGGGGGACCTGGGAAAAGTCTTTTTGAATGCAGATAATGACATATTTGCCTAATAAACCAATTATAAAGTTTCTTAAAATCACCTGTACTATAGATTTCTGGAAAAAATAAATAAATAATGAAACGACAGTGACACTTTAAGATGTTATGTTGTGACGCAAATGCTGGTTGGGCACACAGGTGTGATGACACGCCTGCTTTTAGTTAAGAAGGCTGGTTGTACCTTTTTCCCCTGTGGTCAGAGTCCTGCCGGGTTGCTATGGGGTCCCTTGGGGTGTTATCACGGTTGGCTGGAGTGGTGTAGTGACCCTCCCAGACCATCGGCACTGCCACCCACAGAAAAGGGATGTCCCAATCATAAATAATCTCTGGTTTACTGTAAAAGTACTTGTGTGCAGCAGAAAACACAACTTTCTCCTGACTGAACACAGTTCTCTAGAGAAAACACTTGATAGTACACTTGATAATACAGACTGTGGGACACTTGACAATATGGGATCCAGTTCTGCGATAGCAGTACAGTGAGAAGTACAGTCGTGCTGACTGAGTTGCTGTAGAAAGATACAAAGACTCAGAGGAGCAGAAAGGAGGATGTTGTTAGAGTCTCAACCCAAGTAGTACTGTGCTCTGCCGGGATGTTAGAGGATGAGGTAAAAAAAATACTTAGAAGAAGAAGAGAATACCTTGCGCCTGGATTTTAACCTTTGTGTCTTTGCACCACTTAATGCACACCAGTGTTGGGTGACCCGTCCTATAAGGGTGACACAAGGCCCCAGAGGGGGACCACTGTAGAGAGCTTTCTAGCTTGCGTCCTTCTTCTACAATGTCCAACACAAAAGACCTATACCCTTCCCCTATCCATGTAACATTCTTTATCAGCGTATCTAAAGTGTGCTGTGAGTGGGTGAAGAGTGCATTAGAAGAAGTAAAGTAAGACATGAGAGGATAGAAGAAGAAAAGACTCCTATAGGTTCGTTTTACAAGGGGTGTAACCAACAGCAACACCTGTCGTAGGACACTACATGAACTCTTAGGTTCCACTCCTTTCACAGTCTATAGGACTTGAGGACATAACCATGTTCAGCTGTGTTTGTTATTCCAGTTACCGGAGCTGTGGCTGAGCTCTGTTCTCATGATCAATGAAAGTCCCACCAATCAGATACTGATCACCTATTCTGTGTATTCTGTGTATACTGATCACCTGTTTCATCTGTCTTACTGGTGTCTATCTTGCCTAATCATCAAGGGGGAGAGCTCACTGTTACACCGCTGGTCACACAGGACTAAAGCTTTTCAGCATCATCACCAACTTCTTTTTGCTAATCTTACTAGAACAAACCCAAACATGACAATGAGCAATCATTCTTTTTATCTTTAAAGATGTTATCTGGCGTTAGACAATTGTAATATACTGCTGTTGTTATATCAAAAATAAACAAGAACCTATACTTACCTTACCAGTCTTCCCCGGTGTCCTCCTATGGGTCTCCAGTGTCCCTCACTGATAGAAGTCACCTCCACTTCCAAGACAAATTCTGGAGTGACAGCTTGGTCAGCCAATCACTGTCCGCAGTGCTGTTACTGTAGAGACCTGTTGGAGGACACAAGCGAAGTGTGGTAAGTATAGGTTCTTTTTTGTTTTCAATACATTCAAAATTGTCTAACGCTGAACAACCCATTTAATAGAGCTGATGAGGTGGCGGATGGTCTCCTGAGGGATCTTCTCCCAGACCTGGACTAAGTCATCCGCCAATTCCTGGATAGTCTGTGGTGCAACGTGACGTTGGTGGATGGAGCAAGACATGATGTCCCAGATGTGCTCAATCGGATTCAGGTCTGGGGAACGGGCAGGCCAGTCCATAGCGTCAATATCTTCATCTTGCAGGACCTGCTGCCACACTCCAGCCACATTAGGTCTAGAATTGTCTTGCATTATGAGGACCCAAGGGCCAACAGCATCAGCATATGGTCGCACAAGGGGTCTCGGTACCTAATAGCAGTCAGGCTACCTCTGGCGAGCACATGGAGGGCTATACGGCCCTCCAAAGAAATGTCACCACACACAATTACTGACCCACTGCCAAACCGGTCATGCTGAAGGATGTTGCAGGCACTAGATGGCTCTCTTCATGGCGTCTCCACGTCTGTCACATGTGCTCAGTGTGAACCTGGTTTCATCTGTGAAGAGCACAGGGCAGCAGTGGAGAATTTGCCAATTCTGGTGCAAATGCCAAGCATCCTGCATATGGTGTTGGGCTGTGAGAACACCCATTCCCAACAGCATGGAAAATTGATTGTCAAGCAGTGTTGCTTCCTAAGTGGACAGTTTATATCACAGAAGTTTGATTTATTTGTGTAGAGCAGTGTAGATAGATAGATAGATAGATAATACAGAGAGTGTGCATCTCAGTCTATTCTTGTTCGTGTTTATTAATAAACAGAGGTGGAAAAAAATGGTCAGCGAGGGACTTAGTTAGGGACTTAGGGATTTAGGAGTGCTTGGTAATAATTTACCAATACATAACAGCTTTAATGAGATAATGTTTTCAACATCTAATGAAGTATACATTCCCTATGCGTTCCTGACAAAGGTATATATTGCTCTGAGTAGCCGCATCTCATATAACCTCTCTAAAGGCAAATACAAAAGATCTTGCATTGTTTTTAACCATACTACAGCTGTATAATTGTATAGAATTGTATAAGCTGACAAATAAGTAAATTATTAGATAGATAGATAGATGGATGATTGTCATACCGGGTACAATTTTATTGTGCTACACATTTTAAAAATTCAGAAGATTTGTAAGGGTTTGGACTTTTTAGATGAAGAATTTTTGTGACCATAATCTAATTTATAAATATTAAACAGAATTAAAATTTATTAACTTGCATTTTCTTTAGAGAAATGGCACAGGGAAATAAAACCGTGGTTGAGGAATTCATCTTATTGGCCTTTGCTGATTTGCACCAAGGTCAGATTTTATTTTTTCCATTTTTCCTGCTGACCTACATCACATGTATTATGGGAAATCTTGCAATAATCAGTGTCGTGAATCTAGAACCTTCCCTCCATAAACCAATGTATTTTTTCATCAGCGTGTTCTCTACGTCGGAAATGATTTTCGCCTCGGTTACAGTTCCAAAATGTTTGGCCATTTTAATTGCAAATAACAACACGATATCCTTCGTAGGTTGTTTTACACAAATGTGTTTCTTGGGCTCTTTGGGCGTCACTGGATGTTATCTACTTATGATGATGGCGTTTGATCGACATGTGGCTATTAATAATCCCTTACGTTACCCAACTATCATGACTTGTAAAGTTTGTATTGGGCTAGCTATTTTTCCATGGGCTTTTGGATTTTGCAGTGTTATAATTCAGGTCATCCTTACAGCACGGCTAGAGTACTGCGGTCCTAATACTATTGACCACTATTTTTGTGAATTTGCCCCAATACAAAATTTGGCTTGTTCTGACCCTTCCATTAGCACTAAGGCAACAAGCTACGCAGCCATTGTGGATATTATTGTACCTTTCTTCGCACTCATTGGATTCTATATCTGTATCATAATAACTGTTAGCAAGATCAAGAGTAAAGATGGTAAAAAGAAAGCCTTCTCCACCTGTACATCTCATCTCATTGTAGCCAGTTTCTACTATGGTGCAGCCTTGATTGTGTATGCAAAATCTAAAACCAGCTATTATGATAAGTATCTTACTTTTATATATACAGCTTTCACGCCAACACTTAATCCTTTCATTTATACCTTTAGAAACAGGGATGTGAAGAAAGTTTTCTCGAAATTAGTAAACCAAGCTGTTTTGTAAACCTTTGTATAATGTTTTATTATATTAGTTGTTACAAGAAATATTTAATGCTTTTTTAGCTTGTTTCTGTTTACCTAGTTGATATACTGTATACAGCATTTGAAGTGATTATTTTGATAGAAAGTATGTGTTGTAAATCAACATAGGACAGACTTTTTGATCTCACCGTTATATAGAATGTAATGCTTTGAGTTTATGCAGCTTCACTCAAATTGTATTATCCTTACGTCTGAATATAAGTAAACGCGGGAACATGCGAGCCACCAGTGATGGCCGTTGTACCTCACTAAGCTCTGCACTGCTTGGCACGTAGCACTTGCTAACACAGACGTCCAGTGCTGAGACTCTGCTGCTGGAGATGCCAAGAAAAAAGGAGAAATCAATTTAACAGAGCCAGACTTTTCTAAAAGATAGCTGTACTCTTACTAAAAATACAAGAATTACAGAACAATCAATTAACGTTTAATTCAATGTTTGTTCATTTGTTTATTCGACTAAATTTTAGGGGGGGGGGGAGAAAGAGAGGGGAAAAAAAAAAAAACACCATAGACAACATAAAAAATAAAGCAATGATTAGGGGAATATGAGCAACCACTAACAGTGTACAATTTAAGGTAACAAAATGTACAGACCCCTAAATGCAATAAAAGATATGAATAAGGGTATCAGAATAAGGGACAGAGATATCTAGATCTTGTAAGCTCTTGTGAGCAGGGCCCTAACTCCTCAAATTTGATTTTGTTAAAGGGGGATAATGTTGGGTGAGTATGGATAGTTTTTTATTTTCTCTGTAACCCCAGAAATAGATTTAATAAACTTAAATGTTCAGAGTACTAAAGATATATTTCTATAGCCTAAGAATTTTAAAGTGCAAGGCACTTCACTAAGCTTGGCCGTCGCTTGTTCAGAGTTCAAAGTCAGCTGACAATCCAGCAGCTGAGCTTAGTGAAACGCTTCCATAATAATAATTATTATTATTATAGACATACAATACTGTGCAAAAATTTTAGGTAGGTTTGGAAAATATGCCACAAAGTAAAAAGGTTTTAAAAACTGATTTATTAATTTTTTTTTAAATCAATTAACAAAATGCAAAGTGAACGAACAGAAGAGAAATCTAAACAGTGTGTCCGTCTTTTACGTTGATACCAGTATCAGTTCTTTAACCCCTTAAGGACAGAGCCTGAAATGGCCTTAATGACAGAGACAAATTTTATGAATATGACCAGTGTCACTTTATTCATTAATAACTTCGGGATGCTTTTACCTATCCGGCTGATTCTGAGATTGTTTTCTCATGACATATTGTACTTTACATTTCTGGTAAATTGGAGTCGATACTCATAACGAATCTTTATGAAAAAAAACCCCAAATAATGTGAAAAAATGTGCAAAAAAATGCATTTTTCCAACTTTGAAACTTTTTTGCTTATACAGAAAGTGGTTATACCACATAAATTATATATTAAATAGCATTAGCAACATGTCTTATTTATGTTGGCAGCATTTATTAAACGATCTTTCATTTTTTTTAGACAATAGGAAGCTTAAAACATTAGCAGCAAATTTCCAAATTTTCCAGTAAAATTTCAAAATCAGATATTTTTAGGGACCTGTTCAGGTTAAAAGTGTATTTGAGGGGCCTGTATGTTAGCCCCACAAAGCACCCCATTTCAGAAACTGCACCCCCCACACTGCAAAAGCATATCCAGAAAGTGTTTTAACCCTTTAGGGGAGTCACAGAAATAAAAACAGAAATAAAAATAAAAAAGTGTGTAAGAAATTTGAAAATTTTAATTTTCTGTGCAGAGATTTTATTGTAATCCAATATTTTTCATAATTATAAACCTATTACCAGAGAAATGCACCCCAATAATTATTGCCCCGTTTCTGCAGTTTAT
Organism: Dendropsophus ebraccatus; assembly: GCF_027789765.1. Classification (NCBI taxonomy): domain Eukaryota; kingdom Metazoa; phylum Chordata; class Amphibia; order Anura; family Hylidae; genus Dendropsophus; species Dendropsophus ebraccatus. The sequence goes on along the minus strand of NC_091466.1, from coordinate 22,751,924 downwards.
AAAAATACCCCATATGTGGCCCTATTGCGCTATTTGAGGCAACCACAAGCCTCAGATATAATGGAGCGCCTAATGAATTTCAATGCCTCCGTTATATTTGGTCATTTTTGACTGTACCACTTAAGGGTTGGCAGAGGCTCTGGGGTGCCAAAACCTAAAAAAACACCCCTAAAAGGGACACCATTTAGAAAACTACACCCCTCAAGGAATGTAACAAGGGGTGCGGTGAGCATTTGGACCCCACAGGTGCTTCACAGATTTTCCGAACAATATGGCGTGAAAAAATAATTATTTTTTTTTTACACTAAAACGTTGTTCTAGCCTTCAATTTTTCATTTTCACAAAGGGATAAGAGGAAAAGAAAGACACAAAATGTGTAGCGCAGTTTCTCTCGAGTACGGAAATACCCCACATGTGGCGATAAAGCGCCAAGGGGGCGCAGGACGGGCCTCCAAAAGGGAAGGAGCGCCAATTGGCTTTTGGAAGCTGAATTTCACTGGAAAGGATTTCAAGGGCCATGTCGCATTTATAGAGCCCTCGTGCTGCCAAGACAATGGAAACCCCCCACAAGTGACCCCATTCTGGAAACTACACCCATCAAGGAATCTAACAAGGGGTGCAGTGAGCATATGGACCCCACTGGTGACGGGCACTTACGTAGAACATGTGCCGAGAAAATAAAAAATACAATTTTTTTCATTTTCACGTCCCAAATGTGGCCGTCACCAGGGGGCCATATTCCCGCTGCCCCCCTTGTTAGATTCCTTATTGGGTATAGTTTCCAGAATGGGGTCACTTGTGGGGGGTTTCTACTGTCCTGGCCGCACAGAGGCTTTGTAATTGCATCATGGCATCCTCTAATGGGAATGGCGGCCATACCTACTTAGCTGGGGAAAAGGGACAATTCTAATTTATTTGGGGGTATTAGGCCAATTATTGGTTTATAAGGTTGAAAATGACAGGTGTCCATCAAATTCAACCTGTGTTGACCCAGAGGAAGGCAAAAAACCCTTGTGAGGCAGACGACAGTAGCCTCATCACAGGGGAAAAATTCCTTCCCGACTCCATATTGGCGATCAGAATAATCCCTGGATCAACGTGACCTCTGAAATAGGAATAAGGGACAGAATTTAGATAATGTAGAACTCCGATGACGTGTGGTGCGCCTTGAAGCGATCCAGTATGCAGAGGCCGGGGTGATCAGGACAGGTGTCACACTGGAAGATGGTGTCCTTCCTGATCCCCCTGTTACGCCACACTCTGCACTTCTTCTGGGGTCTCCCTTTCTCCAGTGTGGGGGACGTCACCTGGAAAATGTTGTCCTTGTGCGATACGGGGTCCTTCATATCCAGAAACGCTGGGGCCGCTCCATAGCTGCTAAATATAAGGGCGCTATTACTGCTTCTGATATGTTTGGATCGTGCCGCAAGCTACAGGGCAGCGAGGGACTGGAAGAGGGGGTGCTGGTATAAAAGTTATCCCCGTACGGGTGGTAACCTTTATCCAGCAGTGGGAAGATCAGTTCCCGGACGATCTTCCCACTTGTTCCGAGGATGGGGGGGGAGGGGGCATCTGGGGGCTGGATTCGGGTGTCCCTTCCTACATACACTCTAAGGGTACGTGCACACTGCGGAATCGCGACAGATAACCCTTCGTGCATTCCGCAGTTGGCACCCGCCGGCAGAGTGATGAAGGCACACGTCTCCATACGTGTCATAGACTCCATTCTATGCACGGGCGGATTCCGCTCTCCGTCCGACGTATTCATTCTTTGGATGGACGATGGAATCCGCCTGTGCATAGAATGGAGTCTATGACACGGGTAGAGACATGCGCCCGCATTAGTCCGCCGGTGGGTGCCAGCTGCGAAATGCACAAAGGGTTATCCTTCGCCATTCCGCAGTGTGCACGCACCCTAAATCTGTAAGAGTACCCAGAGGTACGCTCACAGAGTTTGGAGAATTTCATGCCATACCGTCATCTCTTATTGGGACGGTACTGGCGGAAAAGACGTGTCTGGGGGGCAGCGTACACTGCGCTACCCCCAGACACGTAACCGGATGATGAGGAGGATGAGGATGAATGGAGGAAAGAAGGATCCCCCATTCATCCTCACTGGCTGTTTCGGTGTCGGAGGCAATAATAACGTATCCCTCTGACGCCGAAAACACCCTGGGGGCCATCTTTATACGGGGACTAGTATATGGGGTATGTAGTGGTGTAGTGTCAAACTTTATTCAATGTAGTGTGGTGTAATGTAGTGTTTTTTACGTGTTTTTTTTTTTACAGTAAGTATAAAAAAACCTACGCCAACAAAGGCGTTGCTGATAAATGCCGCACTTATGTGCGGCACTTATCAGCAGACCGTGGCAGTAGGATATAGAAAAAAACACCCTACGCCAAAAAGGAGGAGTTGCTGATTAGCAGCGCACTTTCGTGCAATGCTGATCAACACTCAGCGGCGATAGGGTGCGGAAAATAGAAAGAAAAAAAAATTGGGAAAAAAAAAAACTTTTTCTACATTCTGAATATCCCTGTAGCTGCTGATAAGTGTATTACACATATCAGCCGCTAGGGGGCAGCAGAGCGCAAAATCCGGAAAAAGAAGAGGCTGGAGCCGAAGATAGCCGAAAAAAGACGACGGGGACCGCCGGAAAGAGCCGAAGACCGAAGGAGAAGATGGAGGACGCCGCAAACCCGGAAGACGCCGATCAGGACCCCGGGACAGGTGAGTAGTGTACAAATACCTGCTCTGGACCCCTCAGCTACCTAGCTGAGGGGTCCAGAGCAGGTATTTACTATTTTGGGGGACTCTGATCGCCGTGCCACCGGCCCGATCGCCGTGAACGGCCGGCCGTTCACGGCGATCGGGCCGGTGGCACCGTGACCACCATTACTTTTTACAGCCATTTTTTTCCGGGTCATCGGGTCACCGATGACCCGGAAAGGTTCCGATCGCCGATATTGGCTGATCTGAATTGATCAGCCAATAGCGGCGATCGTAAGCACGGGGGGTGTTAACCACCCCCCGTGCCGAGAAGCTAAGATGGCCTGCTATGATTTATAGCAGGCCATCTTCCCTGATCGCTGTGTGCGAACACGCAGCGATCGGGGAAACATCGGGCGTAAATTTACGCCCTGATGCGCTAAGTACCAGGGCGCGAGAGCGTACATTTACGCCCGATGTCGTTAAGGGGTTAAGGTAAACTTGTGTGGTGTCCCACTAAGGGTGTTACTGTTACATACACCCTTCACAAAAGTCTGTACTTTTTGTGGTCTTATGATGATGAAAGTAGTATTAATTGTATTATCTCCAATTTACTGATTACAGGTAACAGTAATCTGACACACAGCTCCAACAACCTAAATTAACATCTATATTGGGTTGTGCAAACAATATAATATAGGCAGCGCTTTTTAAGTACAAAAAAAACCTTTTTTCAGTATTAAGAGTTGGCCACTAGATGTCGCTGTTTTGTATGGAAGCTGCACAGCTGAAGGATCGCAAAGGGTTATTGTGTTATGTGTTACCAAAATCTGTAGACCAGTAGGATTTCTGCTTTCTTCTTTTCTATCAGCGCTCAACTCTGTTCTTCTATTGCACTCTTTTCACCCAATCACAGCGCACCCTACATGCTGTAGAAGAAGTGAGTCACACAGGAGACAGGAATATTAGTCAGTTTTAGGCAGTACCCCGCATGGATAGGACGCAAGACAGTACACTGTTACCAACCTTCTCACAAGTACCTACACCAAGCACTATGCAGTGTTAAACCTCTCAGGAGAGGACTAGCCAAAAGATAATATCAACCTGACCCGCGGACAAGGAGAAGTCACAGAGCAGGACAGTATCCACTATAGAGCCACAGAGCCAGGAACTGGTCCGGACAGAGCAAAGTTGCAGTAGCCTAGGAACTCTGTCTCGCAGCGCAAGTGTCAGCAGGGATCCTTCAGCATTCCGCTCAACCCAGGTAATGAGGTCTGGGGCCTGTGTCACCCATTAGTATGGTTCGGCCAACGCTAGTGGGCGTAAGGCGGTGTGAAGACTGAAGTCAAAGGTCAATACACAGGCACAGGTGTTCTTCTTATTCTTTTTATTCTTCTAAGTATTCTACCTCATCCTACATCATCCCAGCAGAGCACATTACTACATGGGTTAAGACTTTCACGGCATCCTCCTTTCTGCTACTCTACCTCAACACAACTCTACCGTCAGGACTATCTCCTACACTGCACTTATCCTACAGATCTGGTCGTCTTATGTTCAATTCTTTATTGGAAATTTGTCAGGTGTATATCAGAGACTGCCTGTATTACCTGTTGCACATTTACAAGTAGTAATTTAACTCAATGTTACTCCAAGAGTCTGTGGTCATTCATCACCACCTACACAGCAGGCACACCTCAACCTTGGGACACTTCCCCTTTCTGTTGGTGGCGGGTCCTACTATCCGGGAGGGTCATTTAACTGCTCTGGCCACTTGTGACTACATCACCTGTGACTACATCATCTGTAACAGTATCCCAAGGGCCCCATTAGCAACCTGAAAGGACACTGACCACAGAGGAAAAGGGTACAACCAACCTTACACGCTAAAAGCAGGCGTGCCATCACACCTGTGTGCCGACCAGGCACTGGTGTTACATGACAACCCATTAAGGTCCGTCTGTATCTTGGCCATCCACCACAGGAGTGGTGTCACATTACAACACCTAGCAAGTGACCGGCCGTCCCTCCAATATAACACCTCCAGGGGGCACACCACACTTGGTTTTGAAGAATCTCTGTAAAAAGCTTCCTCCAACAAGGCACTTGGCTTTTTGCAACCACCCAGCCCATAGCTAAAGGACAAATGGCAACACTTACTGTAGGTCAGAACTGCTATCAGATTTAAGAACTAAGCCATTAAGGCCAAGAATATAGCCAGAATAACTAGACACAAAGATGGACGTCTTCATAAGTATAGATGCAGATAAGGTCCTCCTATCATCAATGAAAATTTTAAGAGCATGCCCAGCAGAGGCAATCTAAGAATATAGGAATTTCTGAGTCAATCATTGACAACTCCTTCACGACAAATCTAATGAATAATTATCTTCATAAACCCCTGGCAAAAAGAGCGAAATCAGTTTTATTTAGAAGAATAATTTCATTTCGCAGCATGAAGAACGCCATGTATGAATTCTCATTGTGGCCCATACTTCCAGGAATTTAAGGTACCATTCAAGTAAAATTCTTGATTTTCCAGCGTGAAAGACTGAATTTTACTTATCTTTCACAAGGTAAAAGAATAGAGAAGAAATCAGGCGATACCTTTTGGAGGCTAACTGAGTATATTTGATTGTAAGCTTTCAAGAGTATAACGTGATGTTATACAAAACTGAAAAAAAATCACAGACTTATATACACACTAGACAGAGCTCATCAACGGTAATGAGAAATGAGCAACGCAAATCCAGCGAAGCAGGGAATCGTGCTGTTAATCTGCTTCACTTTGCAAAGAAAATTCTGCATGGACAGGGCACCCTCGATTAGGGCCGGGACAAAGAGTAGGCAGGGGTAGGCGATGGCCTAGGGCGCAAAACGACAGGGGGCGCAGGCTGGATAGTTAAGTAATTAATTTACTTACCCATCCATCCTGCCTGCTCGCCTGCATGCCTGGCCGCCCGCTCGCCCGCCCTGCACTGTAACTATGAGTGCGCGTAACGAGCGCTCATAGTTACATACAGCAGCAGTGACAGAAAGGGAGCCATTGGCTCCCTCCCTGTCAGTCACTCTTGTGGCCGCATGCCGACCCGGGGTCAGCGCTCCAGTGAAGTAACTCAAGCACTGACACCGCAAGGGGAGCGTGGCCTCTTGTGACCGCAGGCAAAACACTATCTGCGGCCACACAGGGGTCTATATATAACTGGGGGAGCACACAGGGATCTATATACTTCTGGGGGAGCACACAGGGCTATATACTACTGGTGGAGTGCACAGAGCGGCTATATACCACTGGGGGAGCACACAAAGGTCTATATACTACTGGGCGCAGCACACAGGGGATCTATACATAATTGGGGGAGCACACAGGGATCTATATACTTATGGGGACGCACACAGGGATCAATATACTAATGGTGAAGCACATAGGGGGTCTATATATAACTGGGGGAGCACATAGGGATCTATATACTTCTAGGGGAGCACACAGGGGGTCTATATATAACTGGAGGAGCACACAGGGATCTATATACTTCTGGGGGCGCACACAGGGGGTCTATATATAACTGGGGGAGCACACAGGTATCTATATACTTCTTGGGGAGCACACAGGGGATCTATATACTACTGGTGGAAGCACACAGGGATTTATATACTACTGGGGGAGCACACAGGGGATCTATATACTTCTGGGAGAGCACACAGGGGGTCTATATACTACTGGGAGAGCACACAGGGGGTCTGTATACTACTGGGGGCAGCACACAGGAATCTATATACTACTGGGGCAGCACACAGGGGTTTTATATACTACTTGTGGGAGCACAAAGGGGGTCTATCTATTACTGGGGGCAGCACACAGGAGTCTATAAACTACTGGGGCAGCACACAGGGGGGCTATATACTACTGGGGGCAGCACACAGGGGGTGTATATATTTCTGGGGGAGCACACAGTGGGTCTATATACTACTGGGGGCAGCACATGGGGGTCTATATACTGCTTGGGTCATTACACAGGGGGTGTATATACTACTGGGAGAGCACACAGGGGGTCTATGTACTACTGGGGGGCAGAACACGGGTCTATATAACTTGGGGCAGCACACAGGGGGTAAATATACTACTGGGAGCAGCACACAGCAGTCCATACTATATTAGAGCTGCACAGAGGGGCCTTACTACTATACTGGGGCACAGTGACACCTTAAAAGTATGGAGGCACAGAGTGATGTAACTACTGTATAGAAGTACAGGGGACCTAACCACTGTATGTGCTTGAGCCTAAAATGTTTCTCTGGCAGATTCTGGAGAGAAGATTCACAGCTGGGGAAAGCCTTCAAGGTGGCCTACCCTGGATGAGGAGAAAAAGAAAAAGTGACAGACTTTGATCAGAGAAGATGCCACCTGTTAGTTACTGGATGTAACTGCACTCTGTTAGAGGGTCTGTCGTGATAGTGGTCATGGTGCGGTGTTATTACGTAATGGTATCATTTCTGATATCTTTCTGTTTTGTTGTTCAGAGCAGTTTTGAGGCAATATGTAATCACTGTATGGTGGTAGGAGTGTTATAAGAGAACTACCATCAGTATTGGGGCTCGTAATACAGTGTTGGGGCACTTTCAGGGCATTATACTGTGTGGGGAGCACCGATTCTGATAACACTGGTATCAAAGAGGGGAGCTCCATTTGCCTTCTCTGCCTAGGGCACCAAAACTCCTTGTCCCGGACCTAGCCTCGATGGTGGATGCAAATGTTTTGTTACAATACTGTCACTTGGCGTGAGCAAAAGGTTGTCTATAAATCCCTGCAGCAGTTCAGTCGTATGCACGTCTCCCTGTGATGCCAGCATGCACTTGGCGGGCAGTCAGCTGTGTGTGCAGAGGATAGAGGAATTGAAACAGGCCTTTAGTGCAAGGCAGCAAGAGAGAGAGAAAGAAAGAGAGAGAGATATAGAAAGAGGAGAATCCATTGTGGGTGAAGTTAGTTAGTGTGTGGGAGAAGTGAATTTAGAGTGTAGCGAACCCAGTCTGTGGGTGCTGTGGGTGGTTACCCTATTGGTATCTCAGTGTGTGTGTGCTGTGAAGTCAGTGTTAAGTAAATCAAGTACAGTATGTAGGTGCAGTTAACATAATTGGTATCCCAGTGTGTGGGTGCTGTAAAGTCAGAGTACATTGAAACCAGTCTGTGGGTGCTGTGGGTTAAGTTAACACATTGGCATCCCAGTGTGTGGGTGCTGTGAAACCAGTGTCCAGTGAAACTAGTCTGTGGGTGCTATGGTTGAAGTCAACCCATTGGTATCCTAGTGTGTGGGTGCTATGAAGCCAGCGTCCAGTGAGTCCAGTCTGTGGATGCAGTTATTCTAATTGGTATCTCAGTGTGTGAGTTTTTGAAGCCAGTGTCCAGTGAAACCAGTCTGTGGGTGCAGTTGGTGAAGTGAACCCAGTGCTCCTGCTCAATAGAGTACTTTGTGCTGTATGATAGAAACACACTTGACAAAAATTTCACAAAACACATTCAAGTTTCCATCAACCCCCTTTCCAACCCCTGTATAATAAAGCTTATAATCCCTTCCATTCCTAGTGACACCTCCCACTAGGTTACATCTGTGACCTGTTCCATCTAGTGAGGCACCAGTGGGTGCACTATCCCCCATGTAAAAAAAAAATATATTAACACTAATATGCCCAAGTCTGCAAAAATCTGGTCACCCAAAAAATCCCAATGCGACGCATGGCATTCTTTTCATGCCGTTGCATTGACAATCTGGTCCCAAGGAGATTAAATTAACCCCCTGCTGGGCCAGACTGGGTTTCGTTGGGAGGGGCAGGGGAGTGTTAACTTACCCTCCGGGCTTCTCTGCTTCAGCCAATCAACGGCTGAAGTGGGACCCTGCTATAGCCGCTGATTGGTTGAGTAGAGACTTGTGCAATCTCAGCTCAGCCAATCAACAGCTCCACCAATGTCCAGCACACTTCAAGTTCAGTGTTTCAGGCTCTGGTAAAAAAAGGAGACTTTAGAAGGGAATAATCCCCCCCCCCCTCCCCCAGTAGTTTTGAGCGTGTGCATTGTGAGATCAGTCTGGTCCCCTAAAGGTTAATGTGTGGATTCAATGCATCCTCACTTAACCCCCTGGGGGCCACATTGTTCAGTACTCTGTACTCTGACCCAGGACGTCTTTCTCACCTTCCAAATCATAGCAGATCCACTTCAGGCTGGGGCTTACATCAGGGGACAGGACGGTGGAGGTAATCTCTCCATAACTGTAACCCCTCTCTCCCCGGACAGAGAGTGCTGCATGTATGTGCCCACATCTGTCCTGCTCATTCCTTCATGCTCCCTGCAGTTTCTGTCCGCCCTTGTGTTTCCCATCCTCTCTATTACTGTACAGTAACTTATAATATCACATATTCTGCTGTTTCTGAATGTTTGTTTCATCTGTTTTACAGTTTTTTAGAATAATAAATCATATATATATATTTATTAGAAGTCATTTAGCTAATAACATTGCTTAGACTAGATACATTTTTATTCACTTTTCAGTTGAGAGCAGCACTAGATCTTACCTTACATTCATAGGCAGTGTTCACACAACAGGACTTTATGTAATGCTCATATACCAAATGTAATCGCTAAGTGCAGAAGGTTTCACATTATTCAATCTAAATGTGTATTACACTTCCTTGTGCAGCAATATTCTGTTCTAGTCTTCTCTTAGTTTGGATTTCTTTACCACTTCCACTACATAGCAGGTGAGTCCTTCCATTTTGCTTTTGTGTCTCTCTGCAAAGTGTAAAGCCGATGGGGCATGGGACATAGGACTAGGGGATGTTGGCATATACACTAAATACACGACCCCTGTTGTTGACATGGCCTTCGGAGTGGCGGGAGCCCGGGCTTGTTCAGAATCTTGTGCTTCACGAACTGTTCCCTATTGTGGTGGCTTCATCCATATGGGGGAACAGGTCCAGGAACTGACGGCTTCAGTTCCACTGCGACAACTTGGGAGTACTGTAGTTCAGGCGATTACCCATTTGGCCGCTTCTTCTGCCACCAGTGGTGCAGTTGCTGCAGCAGATGGTTTTGCTGTGTTTGCCGAACATTTGTGTTTCAGCTGTGCATGTCCCCAGTGTGAGTAATGAGATTGCTGATTCTACTGTTCGTTCGGAGTGGGACCATTTCCGTCAATTGGCACCTAGGGCGAAGAAAGTGGTGGAACTCTGGCGGCTGTCATTAGAGCGGCTAATGGTTTGATTGGGTCTTTCCTGGCGGCTGGAACTTGGTTGACTTATTTGCAGGCTTGGGAGCAGGGAGGCATTGTTGGGAGGGGGGTTGGACAGTCCTGATAATTATTAAGCAGGAGGTGGTTCCTGGTTTGCAGGATGTTCCTAAAGCATTTTTGGTGCAGAAGATGTTGATTGTTTGCCGTAGAGGCTGCTGTTCTTCGGATAGCAGATGCCTTGTGTCGTTGATTTGCTGTTAGATCTGAGTGGTAGCTTAGGTGTTGTATGTTCTTCTGGTTTTGAGGCTTGTCTGTGGCATCTTTCTTTTTCTCTGGCATTTTTTGCAGCTATGCAGGTCAGCGAGTTAGTGTGTCCATCTACTTCGGTGGCCGGGGGACTGCAATCTGAGGGTGTGGTGTTGTTTGCTAACCGTATGAAGTTCAGGTTGTGGCGGTCAAAGACGAAGTTGTTGGGTTATGTTGTTTGCGGTTCTCAGGTCAGCTTGGGGCGGCATAAAGATTGCTCCTTCTTAGCCCACTATCAGTTTATATTTGTCTTTGGGAAGTGTCTTTAGGAGTGCGGGATAGCAGAGAAATTGTACGGGAAGTATTTGGCAGTTGAGTTTCTGGAAGGAGGTGACTACAGTCCGCCGGCTTGGTATGCAGGGCACCAAGAAGGAGGCAATTAAATTTAGGTTCATACAGCATTTGTTTCACCCCAGGGGGCCAACAGAGAATGAAGGCATAGACCCTGAGATTTGTTTGGTGGATTACACATCGTGTAATGCAGCAGTCGGGTGGTTGCAGTTGTTTTGTAAGGTGGGCTTGCTAGCCAGGACCGCTATCGCAGCTGCATTGAGGCCACTGCTGGTGCATCCTGATAGCGGCTGTAGGGATGTTTTGGGAGGGCGGGTTTTGTGTGGAGCGGGAAACATTTTGTAAGGCGCTGTTGCGCAAATCGTTCAACAAGGTGGGTAGTGTATATAGTAACACGCCCCTGTTCTATATCCCATGCCCCAGTGGCTTTACACTTTGCAGAGAGAAATGAAAGCAACATGGAAGGACTCACTCGCAAAGTAGTGGAAGAATCACTTGTTGCATAAGGAAGTGTAATGGACATTTGGATGGAACACTGTAAAACCTTCTGGATTTAGCGATTACAATTTGTATATAGTTACATAGTTACATAGTTAATACGGTTGAAAAAAGACACATGTCCATCAAGTTCAACCAAGGAGGGGATGGATACAGGGAAGGGGGAGGGATGATAGGTTCTATACATATGCATTTATATTATTTTGGTCTAAAAACTTGTCTAGCCCTGTTTTGAAGCCCTCTACTGTTTTTGCTGTGACCAGATCCTGTGGTAGACTGTTCCACAGATTCACAGTTCTCATGATAAAGAAGACTTGTTGCCTCCGGAGGTTGAACCTTTTTTTCTCCAGGCGGAGGCAGTGCCCTCTTGTCCTTTGAGGGGGTTTTACCTGGAACATCTTTTCCCCATATCTCTTGTAGGGGCCATTTATATATTTAAATAAGTTAATCATATCTCCCCTTAAACGTCTCTTCTCCAGACTAAACAAATGTAATTCTTTTAATCTCTCCTCATAACTAAGATGCTCCATTCCCCTTATTAGTTTAGTTGCCCGTCTTTGTACCCTCTCCAGCTCTAGAACATCCTTTTTATGAATCGGGTTCCAAAACTGGACGGCATACTCCAGATGAGGCCGCACCAAGGCTTTATACAGCGTTAATATTATATCCCTGTCCTGAGAGTCCAGGCCTGTTATATACATGACAATATCCTGCTGGCCTTAGAAGCAGCTGACTGACATTGTGTGCTGTTCTGTAGTCTATTATCTACAAGTACACCCAGATCCTTCTCCATCAGTGACTCTCCCAGAGTAACTCCTCCCAGGACATATGATGCATGTGGGTTATTAGTACCCAGGTGCATAACTTTACATTTATCCACATTGAACCTCATTTGCCAAGTGGACGCCCAAACACTCAGTGTGTCTAAGTCATCCTGTAACATCTGCACATCCTCCATAGACTGTACTGTACTACAAAGCTTGGTGTCATCTGCAAAGATAGAAACATTGCTGTTAATTTCATTCTCAATATCATTAATGAACAAGTTAAACAGAAGAGGGCCCAGTACTGACCCTTGGGGTACACCACTTATTACCGGGCACCATTGGGAGTAGGAATCATTGACCACCACTCTCTGGGTACGATTATTAAGCCAGTTTTCAATCCAGTTACACATTAAATTTTCCAAACCGAACTGTGTCAAACGCTTTTGCAAAATCCAGGTACACGATATCCACAGCCGCGCCGCCATCCAGGCTTCTACTTACCTCTTCATAGAAACATATTAGGTTGGTTTGACAGCTTCTGTCCTTAGTAAAACCATGCAGGTTATCACTTATAATACTATTAGCCACTACATATTCCTGGATGTAGTCCCTTATAAGCCCCTCAAATAGTTTCCCCACAATGGACGTAAGCTTACAGGTCTATAGTTACCTGGGGAAGTTCGAGAGCCCTTTTTGAAGATCGGAATTACATTTGCCTTACGCCAGTCCCTCGGCACAATACCAGTAAGCAAAGAATCACGGAATATTTCATACAAGGGTAGAAAAATTACAGAACTGAGTTCCCTAAGAACTCTGGGGTGCAATCCATCAGGCCCTGGAGCTTTGGTTACATTGAGTTTGTTTAATTTATCTTGGACCATATCTATAGTAAACCAGTTTAGTACATTACATGTGTTAGCAGCACTGGCCCCACCCACCTCAGTACTGGCCCCACCCACCACAGCTCCATCCTCTTTTGTATATACAGAACTGAAGAAGCCATTAAGTAACTCAGCTTTCTCCTGATCCCCAGTTATTAATTCCCCTTCACCATTATTTAGGGGTCCTACATGCTCTGACCTTGGTTTTTTTGCATTAATATATTTGAATAATTTTTTAGGGTTTCTGTTGCTTTCTATAGCTACCTGCCTTTCATTGTGAATTTTTGCTGCTTTTATTACATTTTTACAGGTTTTGTTGACTTGTTTGTAATGTTTAAATGCTACAGCTGACCCCTCTGATTTGTATTTTTTGAATGCCCCTTTTTTCTCATTTATAGCCCTTCTAACCTCAGTTGTAAGCCATGTGGGATTGGATTTTAACCGTTTATATTTGTTACCCATAGGAATACATTTGGCAGTACAGTTATTTAATGTGGATTTGAAGATTTCCCATTTATTAGCTGCATCAGTATGTGACAGCAGCCGCTCCCAGTCTATGCCCTGAAGTTCTGCCCTTAACCCAGGAAAATTGGCCCTTTTAAAATTAAGAGTTTTTGCCCTCCCAACATGTTTTTCCTTTCTACACTTTAAGCTAAAAGTCACTATATTGTGGTCACTATTACCCAGGTGTTCATGGACAGTGACATCCCCAACCAGCTCAGCGTTGTTAGAAATAACCAGATCCAACAAGGCATCACTTCTAGTTGGCTCCTCCACAAACTGGCCCAGAAAATTATCCTGCAGGAGGTTAAGAAATTCCCTCCCCTTTGTGGTTTTAGCTGAACCGTGACCCCAATTTATATCTGGGTAGTTGAGGTCCCCCATTATCACTACTGTCCCCTCCCGGGCAGCCCGCTCTATTTGTCTATTCAACTGGCCATCTACCTCCTCAGTAATGTTGGGGGGTCTATAGATTACACCAAGAATAATTTTTTCACTCTTTACCTCCTTCTGTAGTTCTACCCATAATGCTTCCACATCATCACAGTCATCTCCCACTATTGCATCTTTTACACTCACTTTAATATCATTTCTGACATACAGACATACTCCTCCTCCCCTTCTGCCCACCCGGTCCCTTCTGAACAACGTAAATCCCTGAATATTGACAGCCCAGTCATGTGAGGAGTCCAGCCATGTCTCAGTCACACCAACCACATCAATGGACTCCTCCAGAACCAAGGCCTCTAGCTCCCCCATCTTGCTGGCTAGACTTCTGGCATTAGTAACCATACACTTTATATTACCATCGAGTTTAACCGCTTCATTATAAGAAATGGGATTTATTACTGTGCTGTGGCTACAATCATCCTCACCGTTCATCCGCAACATATGGATCTCCCTATGCACTGCTCTTATCCTCCCCCCACAGGACCCTTCTCCTCCCTCCTCATTGTTCTGTCCCCTCTCTAACATATCTGCCACTACATTACATACTACATTGTCCTCCCTCCGCATCCCTAGTTTAAAAACCCCTCCACCCCTTCTAGGATTCTCTCCCCCAGCACAGCGGACCCCCTTCCATTAAGGTGCAAATTATCTGCGGAAAACAGATTGTACCCCAATGAAAAGTCAGCCCAGTGCTCTAAAAACCCAAACCCTTCTCCTCTACACCATGACTTGAGCCATGCATTTAACTCCCTAAGCTCCCGCTGTCTTTCCTGTTATGCGCATGGCACAGGCAGTATTCCAGAGAATACAACCTTGGAGGTCCTTCCCTTCAACTTAGCACCTAGTTCTCTAAAATTATTTTTAATAGACCTCCACCTACCTTGTATCCTGTCATTGGTTCCCACATGGACCACGACAGCTGGGTCATCCCCAGCCCCCCTAAGTAATTTATCCACCCTTTCCACCACATGCCGAACCCTGGCACCAGGGAGACAGCAAACCATTCGGTTGAGGCGGTCTTGGCGACAAATTATTCTATCCGTCTTCCTGATTATAGAATCCCCTACAACCACTAGCTGTCTAGGCCTACCTACAATACCATCCCGCCCACTACTAGTTGGACTGTTCCCCCGGCTGTTAGGGAGAACAGGTTCCACTAGAGCTGCCATTTCTGACACGGATGCCCTTGCATCATCACCTAACTTGGCAATTTTGCTTGGGCATATAGTAGGAGAAGTGGCCTTCCTTTTCTTGGATCCCTTACTGGTCCCTCTAACTACATTAACCCAGCTACTTACTTGGGCCTCCTGATCTATATCACCACCCTCCATCTCTAACCCACTAACTTCCTGCTCAGTGAGCCGAAGTTCCCTCTCAAGGTGGCCAAGTTCCCTCAGTGTTGCAATATGCTTCTCCAGATCTCTAACTCGAGCTTCTAGATGGGCAACATGCTCGCATCTGTCACAGCGGTACTCACCCTGGAACTTCTGCTCCAGTTGTGCGTACATGCGGCAGACTGCGCACTGAATGAATCCTTCCATCTCGCTAGCCATCATCCTCAGTGCAACAAAAACAGTGAAAAAGAAAGAGATTCAGCACTTACCAGAACTTGTAACTCCTTCTTTCAACTCCTTTTTTAAACTCCACTTATTTTCAACCACTTGTCAGCAAGCACAGTGAGCAAGCACCAAGCAAGCATGGATCTGCAGTTCCATCCAGTATCTACAACCTGCTGCTGTGTTTCAGGTTTATGCACTTATTATACATTTTACTCCACATGCTGATTGCTATACTGCACAGTAACCTATAATATCACATATTCAGCTGTTTATAAATGTTTGTTTCATTTGTCTTACATGTTATTCAAAATATAAAATCATTATTTTGGGGGGGTGGAACCAATTGTCTGCATATCAGTGATTTCTTATGGGAAAATTTGCTTTGGTTTAAGAGTGGATTTGGATTACAAGTAAAGTCCCAGAACGAATTATGCTCGTAATCCAAGGCACCACTGTATTTTGTTTGTGTCAAAAAAATGTTAGATAGCCTTATTGTTTTATTCATGCATATTGCACATTTGCACAAAAATAGTCTTTATAAAACTGTAAACTATAACTAGTAACATCAAACTGTATGTAAATATATATATAAGTCTAGTTTTTTTCTACATAAAATGTGAAATAAGGTTCAAGGTGCTAAATTTACTATTTGCATTTGTCACAAGTATAATTTACATGTCTTTTGCACAAGTACTTTGCAGTAGGCAACATATCACATTTGATTTGTGATTACTTGATGTTGGAAAGAAGGCGCATCATTTCTGTTTTAGGCTATGTTCACACTACGTATATTTCCGTTCGTAGTGCGAACCGCGAATATACGTACGTAGTTTTGAGGTTGATGCGTTCGCTTGAAAGTATACGATATACGGCCGCACAGTTCACACTACAGGTACGTATGAACTTACTATCGCATTGTAAACGCAGCCGGGAAAAATGAACAAGACCATTGTTTGAGGTCAGAAATGTTCGAACTCACGGCGGTCCCGTACGAAGTACTTATTTCAGTCAAATTGAACTAGATTTTTCGATCCAAAAGGTTCTGTGAGTTTTATTGGGCTGGGTGAAGATTTCCAAGTACTGTACATAACTGTACTACGGGCGTATGTACGTATCCGGCCGCATGTCTATTTTTCCCACGCCCGTAGTTTCAGCCACACATGTACGGCGGCGTAAGTACTGCATACGTATTCTTACGCAGTGTGAACATAGCCTTAGGCTGGCTGCACTGCTGGTGGAGGCCGTGGGTATCGTCAAAGTGCTAGCGGAAGCCCTTTGTTCACTTTCTTCAGCATGCTGTTGGATCCTGTGGACAATGGCTCCAGCTCCATCACCTCTGGGTGTTACTTTTCTTTGTTCAATATATGGGCTAACCAGTGATTTTCCCAATTCCTCTAAAAAAAATTCCCATTCTTCTTTTATACAGTTTATTTTTGTTCCAATTTGGATCTATTTCACGCCATAACACAAATGCATTGTACACCGACACATCAAGAATATTGTAAAAAACAACCATTGGCCACCGATGAGTTTACAAGTGTAAGTGCCTATGACTTGATCTAGAGTATCAACTGCCCCTTTAGTGACATTGTAATGTAACATCATGTCTGGCTTTCTGTTGCCTGATACTGATTGACCAAAATGAGATTATAACTCCTTTTCTTTTTTCAAAAAATGGCTGGAGATTAGTATAAAAGGCTATCCGTCATTTTTGACCGAACAGTACAAGAGTACAAAAAAAAGGCGGGGAGCAAAAAGTAAACAAAAAATAAATAAATAAAAACTGTTATTAGTAAGAACCCCTCAAATGAGGTAAAGTCAATGAACCACAAGTTTCAGAACTGCATAATGAATATTTTAAAAAATATCAAATTTGAAATTCGGTAATTTTTGACCAAACAGAACAGCAGGGTTACATTTATTTATTTTTTTGTCAAAGTTAAACACCATCCAAGTTATGCTTGTTTATGCTTCTTTTAGACAGACAATTAACAAGTCTATTAACAATAAGACCACTAGATGTCGCCATTGCACCATCAGCTTTGTTACTAACAGTATCCAACACTAGCCTCTCCCAAGCACTGTGTAAGTAACCCAAGCACTATGCAAACCAACATTCATCTTGTTCATAGCTCGTCATATTAGAGGCAGCCAGCAATTTAAAGAAAGCTGTAACAACAGCCATCATCCTCTCAAAAAAAAAAAAAAAAAAAGCATATGCACAAAAAATGATAGCACATCACAAAAATCTTTATTATAACACTGACATAGATACAAAGTACCACATAAATAAGTGAATGTACAGGAGTAGTAAAATGAGGGAGACAACACCCCAAATACTGCTCTACATTAAAAACACTAAAATGTCACCATAAGTCCTGCTGGCGTTCCAGCCGGGACTAATCTACCACTCTGACTCTGGACCGTATGTACAATAACAAAAATCCAACATCTCTACCTAGACAGAGACCCAGTAAAACAAAATATAACCACAAATAATGGAGCATAGGGGAAAAAAAAGGAAAATTGGAAAAGATCACCATATACAGTCCAACAGAATGAGAGTCAGATGGGATAAGAAATCATCCCACGCGTTCCGACGTCTAGCGGCTTCCTCAGGGATTCTTTAGGTGTCAATGGGTGTCATCTACTTATGGTGATGGCGTTTGATCGACATGTGGCTATTAATAACCCTTTACGTTACCCAACTATTATGACTCAAAAAGTTTGTATTGGGCTAGCTATTTTTCCATGGGTTTTTGGATTTTCCAGTGTTATAATACAGATCATCCTTACAGCACAACTAGAGTACTGTGGTCCTAATACTATCGACCACTATTTTTGTGATTTTGCCCCAATACAAAATTTAGTATGTTCTGACGCTTCAATTAGCATTTTGTCAACGAGCTACACAGCCATTGTGGATATTATTCTACCTTTCCTCACAATCATAGGATTCTATGTCCGTATCATAATAACTGTTACCAAGATCAAAAGTAAGGATGGGAAACGGAAAGCCTTCTCCACCTGCACCTCTCATCTCTTTGTAGCCAGTCTATATTATGGTACAGCTATGATTGTTTATGGCAAATCTAAAGCCAGTTATTATGATAAGTACCTTACTTTAATATATACAGCTTTTACTCCGACACTTAATCCTTTCATTTACACTTTTAGGAATCGGGAGGTGAAGAAGGTTTTTTCAAATTTAATAAAGCGAGCCATTTTGTAATATTATAATAAACCTTTTATAATTTCTTTCTGATAACAAATTTTTAAGAAACATGTAAAGTTTTTAAGTTTGGTCATGTGACTGAAACATCGGCAAAAAAAGCACTTGTTGCTTCTCGTGTCATCCTAGTCTGTAAGCTCTCGCGAGCAGGTCTCTAACTCTGATTGTATCTTCATTTATTTTCATATATTAATTGTATAATGAAATATATGTATAACCTGTATTGTACATATATATTAAAATAAAATGTAAAAAAAGCGCAGAGGAATCTGTTGGCGTTATACAAATAAATATTATTATTATTATTATTATTATTATTATTATTTGTCTCACCATTGGAAGCAACATATCAAAAATTATGTTTCAGTGGAGTACCACGTTAGGCAAACCAGTGTTCCTATGGAACTCAGCCCCACACACCAGCTGCAGTCACTGGCTCAAAATTCTACATTTTACTCCAGGCCATCATGGTGTAGACCAGTGCTTCTCAAACTGTAAGGCGGGCCTCACCAGTGAGGCACCCCCTAGTTGTTGGTGAGGCCCAGCTGAGGAGCCAGTTTTTACAAAAGCAACTATGGTCTGCACAGTCCTTTTGCTGTTTTAAAAAAATCTCCATTTTAGCAACATTATTAGAATATTTTGTACTTGCTTTATTAGCATATAGAGCTTGGGAGATGGGTGAAAGGTAGTCCTAGCATTATTTTCAGCTTTTGAATGGACTTTCACCACATATGTGAGGCCCTGGCACCATCTTGGTCAGTCTAGCGAGGCCCAGGCAATAGAAAAATAGAAAAAGTTTGAGAAGTACTGGTGTAGACAACTCGCCTGAATGCCTGTAGACTTGTAAGTTACTGGCTATATTTTCTATCGTCTTTAGCCCCAACTACCAGTAAAGGTTTTTACTGTTAACTAAATTATTTTTTGAATAAATTTTTTAATGTCTTCCATGTCCTAACTTTTCTTTCTTTAGATTGATTTTTGTCTCAAAAAAAAAAAAAATGTCTTAATCCACTTCACAAAAAGATCAAAAGTGTTAAATTACAATTTTCCTCGCTGCTTTGTCAATGTGCTAAAAAGGCTCCTAGTTGTCTAGGAAAGCACAGCACAGTGCAACACTAAAGGCTGTTCCTCTCCGTAGAGAGAAGTGAACTTTTCATAAGTTTACTGTTTGTTTTACTGTTTGTTGCCAAGTGCTAACTAAAAGTCTTTCTAGGAAGTAGGAAGGGGAGTGACAAGTCCATACGATTCCACAATGGGAGCTGCATTGGTACAGTATGTAGTTTGTTTTTTTTATCATAAAAAGGGTTTATCATATAAACACATCAAAGAAATTGATCTACTTAAAAGCCACTCTGTACCAATTGTATCGTCATAGCTGCTTTTAATCCTAAATTTGTCCTGGGGTCTGGTGGGTCTGCTCAAGTGATACAGTTATTGCCATAAAAAATGTCAAATTGGCTTGGCCAAGAATACACATGCCCTAGGCCTGCGACACCTCTCTGCTTCTCCTCCCCGCCCACCTCATCATTAGGAATGCCCTTGGAAGGATTTGTTCTATTCATCACTGTGCACAGGTGCTTTATCAATCCAGCATGTGTGCAGTGTTTAGACAAGGGATGAATAGGAGAAATCCTGACTAGGGACATTCCTGATGAGGAGGGCAAGGAGGAGGATTAGAGAGGCGTCACAGGCCTAGGGCACAGACAATCTAGGCCATGCCAATTTGACACAGGGCTGCAAGTTTGAAAGTAGTTTTTTTAGCACAATAACTGCATCACCTGCCGAAAGGACCCCAGGACAGATCTTGGATAAAAAGCAGTCATATGAAGGTACTAGCGGTTTTAGGGGCAGATTGTGAGTTCAGAGTTGCTTTGAGCCGAAAAGGACTCACGATTTGCAGTATTTACTTATACGTTCCAAAAGTTATAATTTTTAAATAGATCATTATTTCCTATGCAACATTTCACTGAAGATCTGGCAGTATAAGTCAGGGCCGACCCTTATGGTATGTAACCTGTATAGCTGCACAGGAAGTATCACTTCTGGTCTTCATGTTTGCACCTTTGATTATACAGTTAGGGAAGTATGTCTGCCTCTGTTCCCACCATTCCACCTTTTTTGTAACCTCCTTAGCGTGATCAACAAAAACAGCGAATAGCACAATTGCCATTTGTGCATCCGCACCCCCCCCACACACACACACAGCATGATAAGTCTCCTCTTAGTGACCAAACCTTTTAAAAGGCAACTGTATAGGATTCAGCTACTGTATAGTTTACCGACTCAATAACATGTGCTACCTTACAGCAATGTTATCAATATATCATTGTTTCATAGTGTACCATAATGGGGAGATGACGCTTACTGACCTACATATATTCTTTATTTTTTCATTTAAAGATTGATATATTAATAATACAGAGATTGTATATTTCATGTTCATTGTTTTTCTACCACTTATTCCCAGGTGTTTAAATAAAAAAATTACAATTTCCAACAATTAGGGAAAAATTCTCTATAATCAACATTTGCAGAAAATAAATGGTCGCAAAGAGATTTGTTAGGAATGTTTGGATATAATCTACATAAGCATAACTGTGATGAAGTATATATCTCCTGTGTATACCTGACAAAGGAATATATTGCACTAAGCAGGGACCTACATTTATTATTCCAAAGGCAAAGACGAACGAAAACTGTATTTTTCTTTAACCAAACCCGTATGGAAGGTTTAGAAAATGGTGTAAAGACTTGTGTAAGCAAATAAATAAATTTGCGCCATTTTATTTTCATACATGAAGTATGAATAGTTAAAAACATTAAAATCTGTATACTAACTTGGCTTCTTTTTTGAGAAATGGAACATGGAAATAAAACCGTGGTTGAGGAGTTTGTCTTCATGGCCTTTGCTGATTTGCACCAGATGAAGATTTTAATTTTCCTAATTTTTCTGCTGACCTACATCACATGTGTTCTGGGAAATCTTGCAATAATCATTATAGTGAAACTAGAACCTTCTCTCCATAAACCAATGTATTTTTTCATCAGCGTGTTCTCTGCTTCGGAAATTATATTTGTCTCGGTCATAGTACCAAAATGTATGGCCATTTTACTTGGACACGACAACACGATATCCTTCATAGGTTGTTTTACACAAATGTGTTTTGCGGACTCTTTAGGTGTCAATGGGTGTCATCTCCTTATGATGATGGCGTTTGATCGATATGTGGCTATTAATCACCCCTTACGTTACCCAACTATCATGACTGAAAACGTTTGCATAGGGCTAGCTATTTTTCCATGGGTTTTTGCATTTTCCAGTATTATAATACAGGTCATCCTTATAGCACGGCTGGAATACTGTGGTCATAATATTATTGACCACTATTTTTGTGACTTGACTCCACTACAAAGCTTGGCTTGTTCTGATGCTTCTATTAGCACTAAGGCTACAAGCTTAGCAGCCATTGTGGATGTTATTCTACCTTTCCTCACAATCATAGGATTCTATATACGTATCATAATAACTGTTACCAAGATCAAGAGTAAGGATGGGAAACAGAAAGCCTTCTCCACCTGCACATCTCATCTCATTGTAGCTGGTCTATATTATGGTGCAGCCATGATTGTGTATGGCAAATCTAATGCCAGCTATTATGATAAGTATCTCACTTTAATATATACAGCTTTTACGCCAACACTTAATCCTTTCATTTATACCTTTAGGAACAGGGAGGTGAAGAAGATTTTTTCAAATTTAGTAAAGCGAACTGTTTTGTAACATTATAGTAAAAAAATTGTATTATTTCTTTCTGATAACAGAATCTTAAGAAGCATGTAAGGTTGTTAAGTTTGGTCATGTGCACCTCCCCCTGATACCTCACATTTCATCCTGATGCAACATACTGTACCTCCCTCAGATGCCTCACATCTTATGCTGATACCTCATACCTCACCCTTATATCTCACACCTCACCCTGATATCTCTAACCTCACCGTAATATCCCACACCTAACCATGTTGCCTCACATCTCACCCGATGCCTCACTCCTCACCCCAAAGCTTCACACAGCTCATACCTCACCCTGTTACTTCACCATAATACCTTTACATCTCACCCTAGTACCTCACACACCTCACCCTGATGCCTTACCCCTCACTCTGATGCCTCAATCTCCATATATATCACTCCTCGCCTTGATGCCTCATGTAGTGTCCCACTGTTAGAAATGTGACTTTGCGCTCCTCAGTCCGTGCCGGGCGGCCGAGGAAGCGCTGAATTTCTGTCTGTGTTTGCACTGAATGAACTGTGTTTTACTTTCCAGCCACACCTACCTTGCCTGTCAGACTTCTGGCAGTGCAGGGGTTACTGCACTGCTAGATCTGTTCAGCTGAGCTTGGTGCTGGGATCAGGGCTGGTCCAATCAGCTGCTGGACCTAGTCTCTGATCCAGGATAAAAAGCAGTCAGATCCCTCAGTTCCCTGCTGGCTATTAGTTATTACTAGTCCCAGCTCCCCTGCTCCTTTTTCAGCGTGCCCTGTCCTAATCCCCTTGCTATTGCTCTACCCGTATTCTGACCTCTTGCCTGACATTTGACTATCCGCTCTCCTTCTGATTTTGTACTGCGTTGTCTGTTTGGTTTTGACCCTGCTAGTTGACTATCCTCTATTGTGTTTTGTTTGTCTGTCTACGTTTTGTGTATTCACCTACGCAGTGTAGGGACCGACTCCGTGGTTGTCCACGACCGTTTAGGGTCGACTGAGGCAAGTAGGCAGGTGACAGTGGGTGGGTTCAGATCTAGGGCCCACTGTCTTTTGTCTTGTCTATGCCTGCCTGTCATGACAGAATAGCCAGCCTCTAAAAAAAAAAAAAAAAAAAAAAAAAAAAAAAAATTTTTTTCTTTTGCGGATCATCATGGATCCTGTGAAAGCTCTGGTTGAGCAAATGCAAGGTCTGAACAGGCTAGTTCAGAATCTTGCAGAACAGGTGCAGGAGCAGGAGTCCACACCACGGCAAGTGACCATGACCGCGGCAATGCCTCTGGAACCTCCGATTCTGCTCCCCGAAAAATTTAAAGGGGACAGGAAGGCCTTCAGGATCTTCAAGGAAGGTTGCAAATTATTTTTTCGTTTACGTCCCCGCTCCTCAGGAGATGAAACCCAAAGAGTCGGCATTGTCATGTCTCTCTTGCAGGGTCCTCCTCAGGAGTGGGCTTTTTCGTTACCCCCTGATTCTATGGAATTATCTTCAGTGGACCAATTTTTTGATGCCCTGGGGTTACTATATGATGACCCAGACAGAACCGCTGTGGCAGAGCGACAGCTGACTTCTCTGCGACAGGGTAAGAGACCTGTAGAGGAGTACTGTGCAGAATTCCGTCAGTGGTGTGTTCCTTCAGGGTGGAACGATCCAGCATTGAGGTGTCAATTTAGGATGGGGTTGTCTGACCAACTTAAGGACCTATTAGTGGTGTACCCTACCCCTGACACGTTAGAAGGGACTATGACATTGGCAATAAGGGTTGACAGGAGACTCAGAGACAGACGTGGGGAAAAGAGCGCCTCTGATGCTTCTAAATCTCTTTCTTTCCCTAACTCTACTCCTAAGTCTAATCCTTCTGTTCCTCTGTTGTCACAAGAAGACCCCATGCAACTAGGTGCTGCTGACACCCAGACCCGACGAGCTCTTCGGCTACAGCACAATCTCTGCCTGTACTGTGGCAAGTCTGGTCACTGGGTGAAAGAATGTCCATCCAAGCCTGGTCAACCGGCGAAAAGACTCCAGCGTCTGAGTGACTGTCGAGAGAGTCACTCAGGCGCACAGGTACCTCTAGAAAATAAGAACAAATTGATGTTGCCCATCTCGTTGTTTTTAGGTAATAAGTGTATTTCTGGGTATGCTCATGTGGATTCTGGAGCTTCTGCCAATTTTATTAGTTCTGCATTTTGGTCATGCTTGGGAATTTGCCCTCTTCTGCTTAAATGTCCATTAACTATTACTGGTGCTGATTTTACCCCTTTGGCCCGGGGTAAAATCCAGTACATCACTCCGCATCTTGAGGTGCAAATTGGATCAGTTCACAAAGAAAATCTTGATTTTCTGGTTATGGATAACTTATCCTCTGACATTATTTTGGGTTTGCCCTGGTTGGACCAGCATAATCCTGTGTTTGACTGGTCTAACAGGGAATTGATTAAATGGGGGCCGAATTGTGCTTCTCATTGTATTGCGCTGAATGTCACAGATTGTTCTCCTGTGGAGGGAGCAATTCCTGAGTTTTTATCTGACTTTTC
The DNA here is from genome assembly GCF_027789765.1 of Dendropsophus ebraccatus. Classification (NCBI taxonomy): domain Eukaryota; kingdom Metazoa; phylum Chordata; class Amphibia; order Anura; family Hylidae; genus Dendropsophus; species Dendropsophus ebraccatus. The sequence continues at coordinate 22,727,218 of NC_091466.1, read as the reverse complement.
TGATGTCTTTGATGAGAAGGCTGTGGAGGTGCTACCGCCACACCGACCTTATGATTGTGCGATTGACTTGATGCCAGGGTCCAAGTATCCTAAGGGAAGAATCTTCAATCTGTCTAGACCTGAGAGGGAGGCCATGCGAGAATACATTCAGGACAGCCTTCGCAAAGGTCACATTCGTCCCTCTTGCTCTCCCTTAGGGGCTGGGTTCTTTTTTGTGGGGAAAAAAGATGGTGGTCTTAGACCGTGCATTGATTATCGTGAACTAAACAAGATTACCATTAAGAACCAACATCCCCTTCCCCTAATTCCGGATCTATTCAATCAGATTGTGGGCGCCCAGTGGTTCTCTAAGATTGACCTACGTGGGGCCTACAATCTGATAAGAATAAGGGAGGGGGACGAGTGGAAAACTGCCTTTAATACGCCTGAAGGGCATTTTGAATATCTGGTTATGCCATTTGGGTTAAGCAACGCACCGGCAGTTTTTCAACATTTTGTTAATGATGTTTTCCGTAAATATCTTGGTCAATTTTTAGTAGTTTATCTGGATGACATTTTAATCTTCTCTCCTGATTGGGCCTCACACATAGGTCATGTTCGTAAGGTTATGGAATTGCTCAGATTGAACCATCTGTACGCTAAACTGTCCAAATGCCAGTTCGGGATCCAAAAGGTCTCTTTTCTGGGTTACATTATCACCCCTAACTCCTTCTGTATGGACCCACTGAAGGTGGCTGCTATTGAGAAATGGGAACGACCTACTAGTCTAAAGGCCCTGCAACGATTTTTAGGATTTGCCAATTATTATAGAAAATTTATTAAAGGCTTCTCAGTCATTGCCAAACCACTGACTGACTTAACCAGAAAAGGAGCTGATCTTGTGAACTGGAGTCCCGAAGCTGTACAGGCATTTGGACAGTTGAAAAAATGTTTTTCTGAGGCCCCAGTGCTTATTCAGCCGGATTTAGATCAGCCATTCATCATCGAGGTAGATGCTTCAGAAGTGGGGGTTGGAGCGGTCCTCTCACAAGGTTCCGAGACCCTCACTAATCTTAGACCTGTAGCCTATTTTTCAAGGAAGTTCTCTAAAACTGAGTGTAATTATGACATTGGTAACAGGGAGTTGTTGGCCATTAAATGGGCCTTTGATGAGTGGAGACACTTCCTTGAAGGGGCTAAACATAAGATCAGGGTTTTAACTGATCATAAAAATCTCTTATACCTTGATAAAGCTAAGCGCCTTACTCCTCGACAGGCAAGGTGGGCGTTATTTTTTACCAGGTTCCATTTTGAAATTACCTTCCGTCCGGGTTCTAAGAATGTCCGAGCGGATGCTCTGTCTCGCAGCTTTGAGGCCAGCAATGCCCCCAGGGAAGAACCTGAGACTATTTTAGCACCAGGTGTGGTCGTTGCCACCCTCCAACCTGACCTTGCCGCCCAGGTGGTAGATTCACAATCCCTAGCCCCTAGGAACATCCCGGAGGGAAAACTCTTTGTACCCCCCAACCTTCGACTCAGAGTTCTTGAAGAGACCCACTGTTCAGTTTTAGCAGGTCACCCGGGCATTGCTGGCACAAAGTATCTGCTCTCACGGTATTATTGGTGGCCGTCTTGGGCCAGAGATACTAAACTGTTTGTTGAGGCCTGTGAGGTCTGTGCCAGGTCCAAGGTTCCTCGTAGATTACCTGAAGGTCTTCTACATCCTCTCCCTTTGCCTGAGAGACCCTGGACCCACATTTCAATGGATTTTATCACTGACTTGCCATCTTCAAAAGGGAAGACTGTTATCTGGGTCGTAACTGATAGATTTTCTAAAATGTGCCATCTGATTCCCCTTAAGAAACTCCCTAATGCACGTACGTTAGCATCTCTGTTCATCAATCACATTTTACGACTTCATGGGGTTCCAGAGAACGTTGTGTCTGATAGAGGGGTGCAGTTTGTCTCTAAGTTCTGGAGGGAGTTCTGTGGTCGATTGGGGACTTCATTGGCATTTTCATCTGCCTTCCATCCTCAGACTAATGGGCAGACTGAAAGAGTCAACCAATCATTAGAACAATTTCTAAGATGCTTTGTTTCTAGTGCCCAGGACAAATGGAAGGAGTATTTGTCCTTGGCAGAATTCGCCCTCAATAATAGAGAAAATCATTCTACCAAAATGTCGCCGTTTTTCTGCAATTATGGTTTTAATCCGAGGTTTTCATCTGCGCATGCTGCTGAATCTGTTAACCCGTCAGCTGAAAAAACCTATAGAAGACTGTGCACAGTCTGGGCCCAAGCTCTTGAGAACTTGGTTAAAGCCCAGGAATTATCGAAAAAACAAGCTAACAAAAGACGCATATCTGGCCCAGAATACCTAGTGGGTGACAAGGTGTGGCTTTCCACCAAAAACTTGAAACTTAGGGTTCCGTCTGGAAAACTGGCACCCAAATACATTGGGCCTTATGTCATCACTGAGATAATTAACCCTGTTTCTTTCAGGTTGCAATTGCCAAGAGTCATGAAAATTCATAATGTGTTCCATAAGTCTCTATTGAAAAGGTATATCACTCCTGTGTTGCCGTCTATTCCTCCAGATCCCCTGGTCATTCAAGGGGAGCTTGAGTTTGAAATTGAGAAAATTCTGGACTCTCGCCGGGTGCAGAACTCCGTTCAATACCTCATTCATTGGAAGGGGTTCGGCCCGGAAGAACGGACTTGGGTGGCAAGCCGAGATGTCCACGCTCCCCGTCTCATTAGACAATTTCATAATTGTAACCCCTCTAAGCCTCGTCCTTTGAGTGAGGGTCCTGAGGCCCCTCATAAGAGGGGGGGTACTGTTAGAAATGTGACTTTGCGCTCCTCAGTCCGTGCCGGGCGGCCGAGGAAGCGCTGAATTTCTGTCTGTGTTTGCACTGAATGAACTGTGTTTTACTTTCCAGCCACACCTACCTTGCCTGTCAGACTTCTGGCAGTGCAGGGGTTACTGCACTGCTAGATCTGTTCAGCTGAGCTTGGTGCTGGGATCAGGGCTGGTCCAATCAGCTGCTGGACCTAGTCTCTGATCCAGGATAAAAAGCAGTCAGATCCCTCAGTTCCCTGCTGGCTATTAGTTATTACTAGTCCCAGCTCCCCTGCTCCTTTTTCAGCGTGCCCTGTCCTAATCCCCTTGCTATTGCTCTACCCGTATTCTGACCTCTTGCCTGACATTTGACTATCCGCTCTCCTTCTGATTTTGTACTGCGTTGTCTGTTTGGTTTTGACCCTGCTAGTTGACTATCCTCTATTGTGTTTTGTTTGTCTGTCTACGTTTTGTGTATTCACCTACGCAGTGTAGGGACCGACTCCGTGGTTGTCCACGACCGTTTAGGGTCGACTGAGGCAAGTAGGCAGGTGACAGTGGGTGGGTTCAGATCTAGGGCCCACTGTCTTTTGTCTTGTCTATGCCTGCCTGTCATGACACCCACTACTTGTTTTCTTCTTTTCTTACACCTAGGTAAAAGCGTTTCAATCCAGTGTCACAAGATGGGACAGTAGGCTGCTGTACCTTACTCCAACAGCTAGATGTCACACTTCTTTACAGCACAGCTGCAGTTAACACTAGGTTTAACTTCACACACTTTTCCCTCTTTAGTAACTACTTCTCCTTAGTTAGTTAGTTAGTTAGTTAGTTAGTGCCTGACTACAGGCCAGGCAGGAAGTGTATGTAGTTTGTTACACCAGCTAGTTACCCAACCTCTATAGGTCACAAGACCAGGCCTGCAGGGAGACCAGAGACAAGGGTCTCAACTTTTGCCTACACCGTGGATGTACTTGAAACACAGAACAGTCAGCCACCTAGGGAAAAGGAAAGGATTAGGGATGAGCGGACCGAACTGTAACGTACCAGATTTGTTCCGAACTTTGCAAAAAGTTTGCAACGAATCTGGTTAAAATAACAATAACAAATAAAATCACAGAATAGACCAGGATACAAGGGATTATTACTCATATCCTGGTTTTCTGTGAATATCAAGATGTGTAACGTCACTCCTGTTAGGGTGAGACCTTAAATTAGTATCCTCAGATATACATGGGTGCTGCCTAATCAAAAATGTAATGTGACAGTTGTCTGTGAGTATCAACCAAGACACATGAAATCCACTTCAGTGTTCAAGCTGATCTACTTTATTAAGTGAAAATCTCTCAGTTTAGATCTTAACAAAAAAGCTTCAAAAACTAAAATAGGAAAACCCAGTTTAGCCGCAACAAAAAAAGTAAAAAAATATATATAGTTAAAAAAAAAAGTATCATCACTGTCCAAGCAAAAAAAAAAAAAATAGTACCATCAGCTGTCCCATCTCTGCACAGTTGTGTAGAAAAATGTTGGCGACTCATTGGGTTTTTGTGTCCAAGACCGTGCACCCGAGTGCTGATGTCTGGTCCTTTAATTATGGGCAAGGGCAGTACATGTCTGTTACTGCCCATTGGGTCAACATCCTCCCAGAAGACCATGAGGAAGTTGGCCAATTTTTGCCACTCTCACCTTCCCGGTGCTTTAGGGGGCCAGTTCTGCAAAAGTTCTGCCTTCACCACCTTGCAACCATCCGCCGCTTTGACTGCAGTCCAACCTGCCCCGCTGTCTTACCAACGATGTCAGGCCTGGTGCTCTCATGCTGTCCTCTATTTGGTGAGCCTGGGTGAATGGAGCCACAGTGGGCAGGAGCTCCTCCGGACCATCAGGGAGAAGATATATGAATGGCTGACCCCACGTCAATTAACGGTGGAAAGTGTTGTAGCCGACAATGGGAGGACCATTGTCACTGTAGTGTAGCAGGGAGGGCTGAGTCATACACCTTGTATGGCACATGTGATAAACCTCATAGTGCACAGGTTTTTTCGAACATTTCCTGCCAATTGTTGATCCCTTTTTAGGACGCGACTCTGTTTGTGAGCAGGCATGACTATGGGATCAACGACATCATACCTCTCGTCCTCTCTGGAAAGTGCGTTGAACAACATCATGAGCGAGGATTCCCAGGCAACCACTCCAAGGCAGAACACCCTCCTCCTCCTCCTCCTCCTCCAATAGTCTCTTCTCAACCATACTGGCCTGGGTGCAATCAAGTGCTGCTGCCTCCTCCTCCTCCGTCAATTGTCTGTTCTCAACCATACTAGGTCCAATACAGTACTATTACTGTTGCTGGTTCTACTGTCAAATGTCTGTTTTCCACCCTACTGGGTCCAAGGAACTTTGTGTCCTATGTCCTGTGTAATCACTTACAACTTGGCTACTTTTTTTTCACTATTTTTGCACTTTTATTTTTTTAACTTTTTTCATTGTAATAGCAACTGCAACTAAACGAAACTATACCCTATCAGACTCCCACTATTGTAGCTGCAATTATTCAGCTGTTATAGCAAGGTTCGTTTTAGGTTTGGTTCGTACGAATCTGAATTCCACGAAAGTTCACCAGATCTAACTGAACTGAACTTTTCAAAAGTTCGCACATCCCTAGAAAGTATTATCAAGACTGGACCTGCAGTAGAGCACAGTGCCAACAAGCCGCTCTCTTCTGACTGATGCTCACCTTTGTAAGAAGTATTCTACAAGTCAGCTCCACCCAGTGCAGAGACCTGGGACTCCTATTACCCTATAAGGATGGAATTCCGACACCGAGGGGCAGAAGGCAGTCAAATAGAATAACTGAGAGTCATCTATATGTGAGTATGAGGATCACTATAGAACACTACAGAGACACTATACCACATCCTGGCAAAAAACTCTCTAAATTCTTCTATCAACTCTCCTATTTGCCTGTTCCTTTTGCCACTGCTGATTTTTTACTTGAGTATTGTTTGTTACTATTTTTGCACTAAGATGCCTTTTCTAAGTAAAGTTTGGTCATTGCTGAAAGTGGGACTCATCTCTGCTGCCGCCGCACCTTTGCCTACATTCCGCACCTCACCTTAGTCCTAACCAAGGTTAGGTTGCCGTGTGTCTGGGGGTGGGTTTTACCACTGCCGGCCAGCATAACAAGTAGCCTCCAAAACACCAGAACCCACCAGCAGGCCCAATATTAGTTCCAACAACTTGGGCCCTGGCACTCATACACCTCACCCTGATGTCTCACACACTTCACCCTGCTGCCTCATCCTAATACCTCATGGCACACACTCATGCCTCTACCTCTACCTACCTCTACCTCACCCTGATACCTTTCACCTCACCCCAATACCTAATACCTTACTCTGATACCTCACACCTTACCATGCTGTCTCACACCTTACCCTGATGCCTCACACCTTACCCGATGCCTTACACACTTCACCCTGATGCCTAATACTTCACTCTAATGCCTCACAACTTACCTTTCATCCTTTTACCTGATATCTCACCCTTATGCCTTATACCTCACCAGAATGCCTTATACCTCACCCTGACACTTCACATTTCACACTAATAGCTCACACATCACCCTGATGCCTTATACCTCACCCTGATGTTTCACACCTCACTCCAATGTTGCACATGTCACCCTGAGTTCTTTCACACTTCATCCTAATACCTCACTTCTCACCCTGATACCTCTCTCCTCACTCCGATACCTCATTGTTACCTCACACCTCACCCTCTTACCACACCCTGATGTCTCACACCTCACCCTGATGCCTCACACTTTACCCTGATACCTCACTATGGTGCCTCACACACATCACCCCAATGCCTTACACCTCATCCTGATGTATCACCCTGATACCTATCATCTCACCCTGATGCCTCACACCTAACCGTTAAGCCTCAACCCTCACCCCAATACTTCACACCTCATTACAATGGTTCACACATTTTACCCAATACTCTGAATCATCACATACATCACTAGATACCCTCACACTTAAGCCTGATGCCTTACACCTCACCATGATGCTGAGGACTACGTCAATGTTCAGCAGATTTTAATGTTAAAGGGATTGGCCACTTTATAGTAAAATTGCTCAGTGTACAGTATTAGTAAGTGTACTCACTGTATATACTGACAGCAGCTCCCTGTGTACCTCATAGAGCTAATATCAGACTCCCCTCCTCCAGGCTTGGCTGCCTTGCTCTGTGGTGTTTTAGTCCATACGATGGCTGACATGTTGGCATTGGCATTCTGTTTAGCCAGCCACTGACTGCAAAGGTGTCCTTAGTCAATGATTGGCTGAGCAGGTGTAACAGGCCAGAGTATACGCCCAATCCAGACTAGACCCAGGGTTAAAATGGCCTAGGCCAAGTTATACCCCCATGACATCAGTAGCATTGAGTGATATACACAAGAATTACTTAATTTTTCAACATTTTATAGGGGATTCAGCTTTGTCTGCTGAGTTAAGTGAGAAGCTGATTGATGTAAATCTTAAAGGGGTTATCCAGCGCTACAAAAACATGGCCACTTTCTTGCAGAGACCACTCTTGTCTCCAGCTTGGGCGGGGTTTTTCTGCTCAGTTCCATTGAAGTGAATGGAACTTATTTTCAAACCACACCTGAACTGGAAACAAGAGTCGTGTTGTCTCTGAAAGAAAGTGGCCATGCTTTTGTAGCACTGGATAACCCCTTTAACCCCTTCCCCCAATATGACGTCCAGGGACGTCATGAAAAGCAGTGTCAGAACGCATCATGACGTCCCTAGACGTCATGGTTTCCCTGCCTCCCCCCTCTGTGCCTAGGTGATATCTGGCAGGGGGAGGAGGCTGTCTCACACTGCCGATTGGGTGCCTGGGAGGAAGCTGCGGCACATGCTGCTGCGCTCCCCCCAGGCTGCCCTTCATCTTCCAACTATCTTTCTTAGGAAAAGAGAGTTTTGAAGATAAAGAAACATACATTTTTCAAATTTTTGCGCAAATGTTGTGTTTTTTACAAAAAACTACTGAGTGTATCAACCAAAGTATACCACAAACATAAAGAGAAATATGTCACGAAAAAAAAATCTCAGAATAACCACGATAGTTAAAAGCATCGCAGAGTTATCATTACATAAAGAGAGACAGGTCAGATTTGAAAAATAGGCCCTGGTCATTTAGGCCAAAACAGGCTGAAGAGGCAAGGGGTTAAAGGTCTACACATAGTGGACAATTATCATTGTGTTTACCTTTTTTTTATTTTTTGCTAATAAAATTTTGTGCACTTTGTGCACTTAGATTTATCATTTGCAAATGTATTTGTTTTTGCGCAAAATCGTACCCTATTGTTGTTTTTTAGCTAAGCAGTTTTAGACTGGGTTCACACTGCAGTCCGTTGAAGAAAAAAATCAAAACGATGTATTTGTGTGCCTCCGTCTTGATCTACTTTTCTATTGACTTCCATAATAAAAAAAAATGGATCAAAACACATCTTTTTTTTTGTAGTACACAAAAAGCGTTATCAAATACTTTTTGTGTATGCTAAAAAAGATGTGCTTTGATCCATTTTATAATAATTTTTTTTTTGTTTGGAAAAAGGATGAAACAATGGACTGCAAAAAAGCAGCCTTAGGCATAAATTGTGCAATAAATTGTGCAAGATGTATCAAGGCACTTGTGTTTAATGATGATTTTTGTGCCACAATTGTAAAATTTTGCATAGCCCATAAAAACCTGATCCTGCTCAAAAAAAATTGTGCAGATGATGCACTGATGGGACAGCACCATCTACTGTCAGATCAATGTAAGCACTGTACTGTATTTCCCAACAAGAAGGAGCAGCTGTGTATCTTAGTATGATTAAAAAAAAAACAACAACAAAGATCTGCACACTTCTCAACAAATTATGGATAAAGTGAGAAAACCAGTGACATCATGAACAGGAGGGATATATTCTGGCCACTTAGGAAGCAACACTGATTGACAATCAATTTCACATGCAATCAGCAAGTCACACTCAATAAAGAAGTGGTTCTGCAGGAGGGGACCACAGATTACTTCTCAGTACCTATGTATTCTGGCTGATGTTTGGGTCACTTTTGAATGTTGGTGGTGCTTTCACACTCATGGTAGCATGAGACAGACTCTACGACCCACACAAGTGGCTCAGGTAATGCAGCTCATCCAGGATGGTACATCAATGTGAGCTGTGGCAAGAAGGTTTGCTGTGTCTATCAGCCTAGTGTGCAGAAGCTGGGGGCGCTACCAAGACAGGCCAGTACACCAGGAGACGTGGAGGAGGTCGAAGGAGGGCAACAACCCAGCAGCAGGACCGCTACCTCTGCCTTTGTGCAAGGAAGAACATGAGGAGCACTGCTAAATGTCCTCCAGCAGGCCACAAATGTGATTGTGTCTTCACTAACGGTTAGAAAACGACTCCATGAGGATAGTAAGAGGGCCAGACGTCCACAGATGGACGTGCAGATGGATTGGCAAATTCGCCACTGGTGCCCTGTGCTCTTCACAGATGAAAGCAGGTTCACACTGAGCACATGTGACAGACATGAAAGAGTCTGGAGACACCATGCAGAGAAATCTTCTGACTGCAGCATTCTTCAGCATGACCGGTTTGGCAGTGGGTCAGTAATGGTGTGGGGTGGCATTTCTTTGAAGGGCCGCACTGCCCTTCATGTGCTCTCCAGAGGTAGCCTGATTGCCTTTGGGTTCTGAGATGAGATCCTCAGACCCCTTGTGGGACCATATGCTGGTGTGGTTGGTCCTGGGTTCCTCCTAATGCAGGACAATGCTAAACCTCATGTGGCTGGAATGTGCCAGCAGTTTCTGCAAGATGAAGGCATTGAAGCTGTGGACTGGCCCGCCTGTTCCCTAGACCTAAATCAGATTGAGTACATCTGGGACATAATGTCTCGCTCCATCCTCCATCCATCCACGACTGTCCAAGAGTTAGCGGATGCTTTAGTCCAGGTCTGGGAGGAGATTCAGGAGACCATCCACCACCTCATCAGGAGCATTCCCAGGCATTGTAGGGAGGTCATACAGGAACGTGAAGGCCAATCACAATACTGAGCTTCATTTTGACTTGACATTACACCAAAGTTGGATCTGTGTGTAGTGTGTTTTTCGACTTTAATTTTGTATGTGACTCCAAATCCAGGCCTTCATTGGTTAATAAATGTGATTTCCATTTATGATTTTGTTATGTGATTTTATTGTCAGCACATTCTACTTTATACAGAACTAAGTATTCAAAGAGAAAATTTCATTCATTCATTCCAATCTAGGATGTGTTATTTGAGTGTTCCCTTTATTTTGAGCAGTGTAGTATGGCCTAGGCTATTTTACACCCCTGGGTAAGAAAATATATCCCCTGGAGTATACTGTGGCCTGGGCCAGGAGTGAGAAAACCAGTGAAGTAATAACATTATGGCCTGGAAACCTATAATTTGGCCTATGCTGTTTTACACCCCCAGGTATATAGTTTATCCCTCAGGGTATACTGTGGCCTGGTTCGATATTGGATGGATATATTCTGGCCTAAATTGGTATAGTTTGGCCTAGGCTATTTTGAACCCCGTGGTATAGTTTGGCCTAGGCTATTTTATCCAGTAGGGTATAGTTTGGCCTAGGCTACTTTACACGCTGGGGCATAGTTTGGCCTAGGCTATTTTATACCTGGGTTATACTCTGGCCTAGGCCAAACTATACCCGGGTATAATCTGGGTGGGGATTAATCTGGCCTGCTACAGCAGACACTGCTGACATTAAAAGTCTGTCTAGGAAGTAGGTAGAAGAGTGAGAATTGGAAGACCATAAGATGCCATAGTGGGCCGGTGTGGGACCTAGGTAGGTGAAAAAAAAAATAGATAGATAGATAGATAGTGGTGCCTTGGTTTACGAGCATAATTCGTTCCAAGACGTACTTGTAATCCAAATCCACTCTTAAACCAAAGCAAATTTTCCCATAAGAAATCATAGAAATGCAGAAATTTTATTCCACATCCTAAAACTAATGATTTATTATTCTGAATAACATGTAGAACAGATGAAACAAACATTCAGAAACAGCAGAATATGTGATAGTATAAGTTACTGTACAGTAATGGAGAGGATGGGAAACACAAGGGCTGACAGAGACTGCAGGGAGCATGAAGGAATGAGCAGGACAGACGTGGGCACATACATGCAGCACTCTGTCCGGGGAGAGAAGGGTTACAGCTATGAAGAGATTATCCCCACAGTCCTGTCCCCTGATGCGAGCCCCAGCCTGAAGTGGATCTGCTATGATTTGGAAGTGAGGGAGGCTTCCTGGGTCAGAGTACAGTGCTGTAGACCCCAACGCAGACCATGCCCCTCCCCTGCTCCCCCTCCTACCCAGTACAGGGAGCTCTTAAACCAAGTTTAAAGAAATTGATCTACTTTAAGCCCTAAATAACTAGTAATTTCTCTGCTGTATTCATTTCCACATTCCCAAAGTCATAACTTTTCTTTAGATCATCTCTTTTCTAGGCAACATTCTTCTGGAGATCAGGCAGTATTAAGGCCCTATTCCACCAACAGATCTGACGACAGATTATCTGCCAAAGATTGGAAGCCAAACCCAGGAACAGACTATAATCAGAGAACAGGTCATAAAGGAAAGACTGGATTTCTCCTCTTTTCAAATCCACTCCTGGGATTGGCTTCAAATCTTAGGCAGATAATCTGTCGTCAGATCTGTTGGTGGAATAGGGCCTTTAGTCAGGGCTGACCCTTATGGAATGTAACCTGTATAGCTGCACAGGAAGTGACACTTCTGAAGAGGACATCACTGGTCTTCATGTTTGCACCTCTGATCATACAGTTAGGGTGGTATTACACTGGCCGAGCAGGGCCCGATAATACCTGTAAACGAGCAGCGATCTGCTAGATCGTTGCTCGTTTACTGGACCTATTACACGGGCCGATAATTGTTTGACAAGAGCTGCAAGGACATCGTTACCGATGTCCTTGCAGCCCTTGCTAAACTGGCATACATTACCCATCCACGTTCCAGGGCTGCTCCTGCGTCCGCTTCTCCCGGGGGTCCCGCGCGCTCTCTAGCGTCACAGCAGCCTGTCAGCTGGTAGGCCGCTCAGCCAATCACAGGCCGGGACCGCCGCGGCCTGTGATTGGCTGAGAGGCCTATCAGCTGACAGGCCTCTGTGTCACTAGAGCGCGCGCAGGACGCAGGGAGAAGCGGACGGCAGGAGCAGCCCTGGAACGTGGATGGGTAATGTATATCGTTAGTCGCCGGCCACGCACCGCTATTACACGCAGCGGTGCGCGGTCGGCGCCCGACGAAAATAGGTTCTAACCTATATCAACGATCAGCCGATGATCGTTGTCATCGGCTGATCGTTGCATTTATTACACGGAGCGATAATCGGCCGAATCGGGCCAATTCGGCCGATTATCGTTCCGTGTAATACCACCCTTAGGGATGTATTTTTGTATTTGTTCCCACCGTTCTCTATATTCAACAGTCGCAGAAAATAATTGGTCACAAAGAGATTTGTTAGGAATGTTTGTATATATTCTACATAGGCATAACTGTGATGAAGTATATATCTCCTGTGTATACCTGACAAAGGAATATATAGCAATAAGCAGCGACCTAAATTTATTATTCCAAAGGCAAAGGCGAAAGAATACTGTATTTTTTTTAACCAAACCTGTATGGCTGGTTTATAAAAGGGTGTAAAGACTTGTATAAGTAGATAAATAAATTGTGCACCATTGTATTGTCTGACATTAACTATAAATAAAGCATTAGAATCTGTATACTAACTTGGCTTCTTTTCAGAGAAATGACACATGGAAATAAAACCGTGGTTGAGGAGTTTGTCTTCATGGCTTTTGCTGATTTGCACCAGATGAAGATTTACATTTTCCCAGTTTTCCTGCTGACCTACATCATATGTGTTCTGGGAAATCTTGCAATAATCATTATAGTGCAACTAGAACCTTCTCTCCATAAACCAATGTATTTTTTCATCAGCGTGTTTTCTACTTCGGAAATTATGTTTGTCTCGGTCACACTTCCAAAATGTATGGCCATTTTAATTTCACATGACAACACGATATCCTTCATAGGTTGTTTTACACAAATGTGTTTTGCGGACTCTTTAGGTGTCAATGGGTGTCATCTTCTTATGGTGATGGCGTTTGATCGATATGTGGCTATTAATCACCCCTTACGTTACCCAACTATCATGACTCAAAAAGTTTGTATTGGGCTTGCTATCTTTCCATGGGTTTTTGGATTTTCCAGTGTTATAATACAGGTTATCCTTACAGCATGGCTAGAGTACTGCGGTCCTAATACTATTGATCACTATTTTTGTGACTTTGCCCAAATACAAAATTTAGCGTGTTCTGATGCTTCAATTAGCATTAAGGCGACAAGCTTAGCAGTCGTTGTGGATGTTATTCTACCATATCTCACAATCATAGGATTCTATATACGTATCATAATAACTGTTATGAAGATCAAGAGTAAGGATGGGAAACAGAAAGCCTTCTCCACCTGCACATCTCATCTCATCGTAACTATTTTAGCTTTTGGTGGACCAATGATTGTGTATGGCAAATCTAATGCCAGCTATTATGATAAGTATCTCACTTTTATAAATACAGCTTTTACGCCGACACTTAATCCTTTCATTTATACCTTAAGGAACAGGGAGGTGAAGAAGTTTTTCTTGAATTTAGTAAACTGAGTCACTTTTTGTAACATTATAGTGAACCTTTTTATAATTTATTTACGATAACAGATTTTTAAGAAACGTAATATTTTCAAGTTTGGTCATGTGCATCTATTTGATATATACAGTATTTGAAAATATTATTTTGATAGAAAACAAATCTTAGGTTCACACAGATTTTTTTTTCCTTTCCTATAATGTAAGTAATCGGAAAACTGTCAAGATCAAGAGTAAAGATGGAAAACAGAAAGCCTTCTCCACCTGTACATCTCTCCTCATTGTAGCCAGTCTTTATTATGGTGGCCCAATGTTTGTGTATGTCAAATCCAATGCCAGTTATTATGATAAGTACCTTACGTTTATATATACAGCTTTAACACCAACACTTAATTTATACACTTCATTAATACCTTGCCATGATCTCTAGTTTTTATTAACATCATACTGGTGTAACAGAAAATTTTTGATCTCTTTTTAGAATTTTTTATATAATTTTTTTTATATAATTTTATATAATTTAAAAAAAATCAGCAATCTTGTTTTTTTATCTTTTCGTTTACGTGGTTTACCGTGTGGAACAATAATGTTATATTTTAATAGATCGGATAATTCTGCACGCTACCATATATAATATGTTTATTTATTTTTTAAAACATTTTTAATTTTATAATGGGCAAAGGGGTATCTTTACCTTTTATTGGGGGTTATAAGATTTTTTTAAATACTTTTAAAACTTTTTTATTACACTTTTTTTTACACTTACTTTCACTTTATAACATGCAGTCAATAGATTGCATATACTAATCTATGCTATGCCATAGCATGGATCAGTGTTATCGGCGATCTATGCATAGAGCCTGCCTGAGAGCAGACTCTATGCATGGATGGCCGACCCGACAGGATGGAGGTAAGTGGGTTACCCTCCGCCTGTCGGCACAAGCGATCGGGCCACTCAGTGACAGGAGCTTGTCTTGTCACGGGATACCTTAAATGGAGCAGTTGCTATAGGTTACAGCGTTTCAGGGGTTAATGACAAGCAGCTGCGGGATCATTATTCTCGCCTCCCGATACACTAATGTGTGCAGGACTGCTCTCACTGCAGCGGTCCCACACACATCTACAGCACCTTCAGTCAGGAACGTATATATACGGATTGCTGACATGAAGGGGTTAAAGAAGGTTTATTAAATCAAGCTGTTTTGTAACATTATAAACTTTTTTAAAAATAATTTTTATAAACCTTTTTGTATATTTTTTTTTTTCGATAACAGATTATCAAGAAATATTTACTGTTTTAAAGTTTAGTCATGTGTATAAAATTGATATTTACAGTATTTGAAATTATTGTTTTGCTAGAAAATAAGACTAGGTTCCTATAATGTAAGTCATTGTAAAACTGATCCTGAAGTATGACACACAGCAGCATCTGTTTTTTTTTTTTGCCATGGCCTAGGGTGCTTAGGTGGTATACAACAGGTTGGCACTGGTGTTTTCTCTTGGGCACTTGTCACAGTGGCCAGGAGTGGCATTACCCATCCCCTGACACACTGGCACTGGGCTTTGTAAAGGGTAGTTTGGTGTCCTACCATGGGTGTTGCTATTGGTTACACCCTTCGCAAAAGCCTGTACTTATTGGGGGAGATTTATCAAATATGGTGTAAAGTGAAACTGGCTCAGTTGCCCCTAGCAACCAATCAAATTCCACCTTTCATTTTCCAAAGAGTCTGTGAGGAATGAGAGAAGTTTCACTTTACACCATGTTTGATAAATCTCCCCCATTGTATGTGGTGATGTAGTATTGATAAAGTTTCGCCACAATATGTCGCTATTGTAAGTGTATGTACTTAGTTGCTGCATGGCTGAAGTGTGGAAAGGGTTGTTCGTTTTGTTATTGTTCGTTTATATGTCACATGGATCTTTGAACCAAAGAGAGTATCTTCTTCACCCATTCACAGCACACAGGGACTGTAGATAGGAAATCACATGGGTAGAAGGTGTAGGTCAGTCTTAGTCAGGTTCCTGTACAGCGAGGAAGCAAGACAAGATGCAGCTAACAGTTTCTCTTCAGGTAACTGTACACAACACTATGCAGTGTTAAGTTCTTCACGGGGGAGGACAAGTCAGAGATTATCTCAACTCACACCATGCACTAGAAGAGTCACAGTGCAGCACAGTCTCCCCAACAGTAGAAAGCTAGGAACTAATCTGGATAGAGCAAAGTTGCTAGAAGCCTAGGAACTCTATCTCGCAGTGCTGTTGTCAGCAGGGAACCCTCAGCATTCCACTCGTCCCAGGTAACAAGGTCTAGGGCTTGTTTCACCCTCTAGGACGGGTCCCCCGACACTGGTAGGACAAAAGGCAGTTCATTCCGACAAGAGTCGATGCACGGGTGCAAGTATTCTGTCTCAAGTATTCTTCTATTGCTGTATAATAGTGAGTAGGCTCTCAAAAAGTGGGTATAATGGTTATAATGAGGGAATAGGTTCTATGAAATGAGTAGTATATTATATATTATATGGTTTTAGTGTGCAACAGAAGATTTGAACAATCAACAATAAAATTCATAAGATAGAAGCATCCTATTAAAAAACATAGTAGACCATCTATAGTCCAAAAAAATATACATATATTCATATAGTATTAAAACCTTGAATTCATATGTAGCCAGCGATCGCCGTCCATGCAGGGCCCTTTACACTGGCGGCTAGAGATCGTATATATATGTATCGATCCAATGTGTAAATATTCCAAACATGTAAAGCTTATGTTTCCTTGTTAATATCTATTCATAGTTTGACATGGTATTTGTACTAGTGATGATCAAACAGTAAAATCTTTGAGTTCGAGTTGAACTCAAACAGTAGTGAAGTTCAGTGAGAAGTTAAAGGGGTTGTCCGGCGATAAAAAATTATTCACAGAATAACACACATTACAAAGTTATACAACTTTGTAATGTATGTTATGTCTGTGAATGGCCCCCTTCCCCGTGTCCCACCACCCCCACCCGTGTAACCGGAAGTGTGGCCACGTCATCAGCGGCTCAGCCGCGATTGGCTGAGCACAGTTATGCTCAGCCAATCGCGGCTGAGCTTCGGATGACGCTGCAGAGGACGGCCGGCACTCGGGAAGATCCGCCGGCCTCCCGAAGAAGACGTCACTGCTGAGGATCGGAGACCGTGGACGACACGAGATGCGGTGAGTATAATGCACCACACTTCCGGGTCTAGCGTGGGTGGGGGAAAACACGGGGAAGGGGGCCATTCACAGACATAACATACATTACAAAGTTGTATAACTTTGTAATGTGTGTTATTCTGTGAATAATTTTTTATCGCCCGACAACCCCTTTAATCTCTGACTCGAACTCAAACCCCATTAAAGTCAATGGGAGATGTTCAGGTTAATTTTGACACCTATATGTATTAGGAGAAACTGTAATTATCATCCAGTAGAGTAAACTGGAAGCATGGAACAACTTATAGCCTGAAATCTGGCTTTAAATGGGAACCTGTCAGTCGGGATGACGTGGTGGAGCCTGCCCGACACCCCGGAGGAGCCCGGCATAGGTAACCATCCTTTGGAGTCACGCTGCTGGATCCGATCCCTGGGTGGAGAAATCACGGCCCGAAGCGGAGCGCGCGCCTTATGCAAAGCAGGTGAGTCCGATGTCCATAGAAAATGACTGCTCCAGTCATTTTCTATGGTTGCAGTGCAGGGAGGAACAGGATAACGGCATCTGTGAAAGAACTGGGGCACAGGGAAGTATAGATTCTTTTTTTTTTATGTGTGTGTGTGTATGTGTGTCCAGGATTTTTATTTGAGGCCAGAGTGTAATCTGCTTTGGATTGGACTGTGCCTGGTATAGACATTATAGACATTATACTAATACTGACCCAACCCTGTATACTAATATTACCAATAATACTAGTATATAAGGGACAAATAATACCGCCAGACCCTGTACCACATACTACAATCACATAGTAACTACATTCTAAATGGTTACTTAATAATACCGTCACTCCACAAGCATTACTACTATACTGGTACTACACTCCAGGGGTCAATATTCCCCCATACAGTGACCAAATAGAAGTAGAAACCAGCTGTATACAAGCTCTGTATACCATATAAGTACAGTGCAGACACATCCAGTGACTCACAGGTGACTCACAGGTTTCCTTTTCTTTCCCATTATGAAGACTTCTTCCAACCACAAATCATCACAGCAGTATCTGCCAGACAAACACCTTAAGCACCTTACTTTTACAGCATCTTTAACCATCTCTATACAAACTTTCTATCATAGTCACCCTAAACAGTAACAGAGACCTCTGTTAAGACCAATCTGTAGTCATTTCCCTTGTCTGTGCTTCTGTCTATAGTTAGGTCCCTTCTTAATGCCTGTATCTGTAGTTAGGATCTATCATTGTGTCCTCATCTGTAGCAAGACCACTTTTTTGTGCCCTGATCTGTAATGAGACCCCCTTTGTGCCCCATCTGTAGTTGTGCCCCCTCTCTTTGCCCCACCCACCCACCTTGTGCTAAGTCTCCGGTACCCAGCAGCTGCGGTGGCCCCTGGATCATCAGCGGCACGTCCAGAAAATGACATCAGTCACCAAAAGGGATGTCAGGGAAGCAGACGTGCCTGTGCGGCACATCTGCTAGGAATTTAAAAGTCAGTAGTCCATAAGTGTTCTTGGGGAGAGGGGGGCATAGCGTGGCTCATCAGCTTCCCTGAACACGCTATGTCTGCAGAAGAGCAGTAAAACCGCAAACCCATAAGAGTGTGTGTGGGGGGTGTCTTTCTTCAGGGTAGGCGACTGCCACTGGGGCCCCCCCATGAGTCATAGGCCCCCGGGCAGCCGCCTACCCTGCCCAATGGGAAAGACGACCCTGACTGTACCACTGTCCTCTAATGTACTGTGCCACTGTCGTCTGTAATGTACTGTACCACTGTCCTCTGTAATGTACTGTACCACTGTCCTCTAATGTACTTTACCACTGTTCTCTAATGTATTGTACCACTGTCCTCTCTAATGTACTGTACCACTGTCCCCTTTAATGTACTGTACCACTGTCCTCTCTAATGCACTTCACCACTTTCCGCTAATGTACTGTACCACTGTCCTCTAATGTACTGTACCACTGACCCCCCTAATGTACTGTACCACTGTTCTCTAATGTACTGTACCACTGTCCTCTCTAATGTACTGTACCACTGTCCCCTCTAATGTACTGTATTTTTGGTGATGGACAGAGGACGTTTTGGAGCTGATAGGAAAGCAGCTGTAATCACTAAACAAATGCACGTACACGAATCAGATGTACGTTTAATTATTGTATAACAGATGTCAAGCATTTAGTATTTTTGGTGACGGACAGAGGACGTTTTTGAGCTCATAGGAATGCAGCTGTAATCACTGAACAAATACACGTACACAACTCAAATGTACGTTTAATTACTGTATAACAGATGTCAAGTATTTTGTATTTTTGGTGACGGACAGAGGACGTTTTTGAGCCATAGGCACTGACCCACGGGTGACTAGTCCGTGCTGGGGGGGTGAGCTATCAGCATAGACAGCCTAAAAGAGGCCGGAATCTCACAGCTGCAGCCCCGCAATGCCCGATCTTCTCTCCGAGGCCGCGGGGCTGCAGCTGTAAGCTTTCGGCCTCTGTCAGGCTGTCTATGCCGGACCCCAGCGCTGCATTGGGGGGGAGGGGGACCATCCTGCCCATCCTGCTCATTCTGCATCTGCTCCCCCGGCCGCTCCATCTCCCCCAGCCTCTCCCCCCTGCATCCTCAGCTGCTCTCCTGCCCCCCCCCCCACTGCTCCCCCTGCCCCCCAACCTCTCCCACTGCCCCCGGCCTCTCCCCTGCCCCCCAGCCTCTCCCCCTGCCCCCCAGCCTCTCTCCTGCCCCCAGCCTCTCCCCCTGCCCCTAGCCTCTCCCCCTGACCCCCAGCGTCTCCCCTGCCCCCCAGCCTCTCCTCCTGACCCCAACCTCTCCCCCTGACCCCCAGCGTCTCCCTCTGACCCCTAGCCTCTCCCCCTAAACTCCAGCTTCTCCCCTGACCCCTACTGCTCCCCCTGCCCCTGTCACCCAATCTGCCCCCATATTCTCCCCTGCCACCCTAGCTGCACCTCCCTGCTGCTCCCCTGTCCTCCAGTTGCTCCCCCTGCCTCCCCAGCTGCTCCATGTCACCCCCAGCTACTCCTCCTGCCCCAGTCACCCCCAGCTGCCCAACTGCAGACAAGTTGTGGTCGGAGAAGTCTTCATGATGGCTGCACCAGATGGAGAAGAAAGCAAAAAGTGAGCGACGGCAATTGGAGAAGACATCACCTGTGAGTCATTAGTAACTAATGATAAAGAGGGTGGGGAGGCGGGACGGAGGGGTGATGCAAAGTTAGGGCACAGATACTCCCGTTTGGCAGGGGCTGCAAGCTTAAAAGTTGTTTTTTAGGACAATAACTGCATCACCTGCCAAACGGACCCCAGGACAGAACTTGGATGAAAAGCAGCTATCAGAAGGTACAAGTGGTTTGGGGGGGGGGGGGGTCATATTGTGGGTACAGAGTCGCTTTAAGGACATTACATCAAGGTCGGATCAGCATGTAGTGTGTTTTTCCATTTTAATTTTGTGTGTGACTCCAAATCCAATTGGTTAAGACATTTAATTTCCATTAATGATGTTTGTGTGATTTAGTTGTCAGCACATTCACCTTTGTACAGAACAAAGTATTCAATGATAATATTTCATTAATTCAGATCCAGGATGTGTTATTTGAGTGCTTCCTTTATTTTGAGCAGTGTAGTATGGCATAGGCTATTATACACTCCTGGGGTATATGAAAATATATCCCCTGGGGTATACTGTGGCCTGGGCAAGAGGTGAGAAAACCAGTGAAGTAATAACATTATGGCCCAGAAAGATATAGTTTTACACCCCCAGGTATAGAGTTTACCCCCAGGGTATACTGTGGCGAGGTTTGACATTAGATGAATATATTCTGGCCTGAATTGGTATAGTTTGGTCTAGGCTATTTTACACGCCGGGGCATAGTTTGGCCCAGGCTATTTGGTACCCTGGGGGTGGGGACAAATTTGGCCTGCTACAGCAGACATTGCTGCCTTTAAAAGTCTATCTAGGAAGTAGGTAGAAGAGTGACAAGTGGAAGACCATAAGATGCCATAGTGGGACTGTGTGGCACCTGGGTATGTATGATTTTATGATTTTACACATATATATATATATATATACGGTTTATAAGATTTAAAACTTTTAAAGGAATTGATCTGGTATAAGCCCTAAAGGACTAATAATTTCTCTTCTCTTTGGTGATGGGCAGCCCATAGCATACAGCAGTGGTCTGCTGCCACCGCTCCTATTCCACAGAGCGTCAGGAGGATGTCGTTGCTGTATGAGTCGTTTGTTTTTCAACATGTTGAAAAACAAATGACTGCAAGGATCAGCCAACATGAACGATGTCGGCTGATCGTTGCCTTCTGTTCCACGGGACAATTATCGGTCATAACGGCTCTATACCATAATGCTGCGTTTACACAGAG
The DNA here is from genome assembly GCF_027789765.1 of Dendropsophus ebraccatus. Taxonomy (NCBI): domain Eukaryota; kingdom Metazoa; phylum Chordata; class Amphibia; order Anura; family Hylidae; genus Dendropsophus; species Dendropsophus ebraccatus. Next base: position 22,706,061 of record NC_091466.1, on the reverse strand, counting down.
CGATTGTGTGAATGTTCGCGATAATGATCGATTTGAGCGATAATCGGCTCGTGTAAACACAGCGAATGTTCAAGCAACGAGCGAGAAATCGTTCATTGTGATCTTTCAACATGTACTCAAATCGTCGTTGGTTGTTCGCAAAAAATTTGCAGATCGCTTTGTGTAAACTTTTGATAGATTTACCCTTTGTGTGAGATAGGCTTAAGCGATCTTAAAATCGCATTAACAATTTTTCCAAACGATCAGATAGAGCAGTGCTTCTCAATTCCAGTCCTCGGGCCTCACCAACAGGTCATGGTTTGAGGAATTACTTAGTATTTCACAGGTGATATAATTGTACTGAGTGCATCAGGTATTAGCACAGGTGTCCTTTGTATGGGATAGCCTCAAAACATGACCTGTTGGTGAGACCTGAGGACTGGAATTGAGAAGCACTGAGATAGATTATCTGCCAAAAATTTAAAGCCAAAGCCAGGAATGGATTTGAAAATAGGAGAAATCTCAGGCTTTCCTTTATGACCTGAGCTCTGTTTATAATCTGTTTTTGGCTTTGTCTTCTAATCTTTGGCAGATAATGTGTCAGATAATCTTTCTGTGTAAATGGACCCTAACTCACAGTAAAGCAAACCAGAAATGGCAAGGTAAAATGGCTGACAAGCAAACATGTGACTTTTTTTAGGGGTTATTTTTTTTTTAACCTACTCAACTTTATTAACCAGTATTGTGCAGTCAGTAAAGAAAAAAACTGATTTATGGAAATATAGATTCAATACAAATACCCAATTCGTAATTTTTAGTGGATTGTACGGGTCGTATCTTGGGACTAGAAAAAATTACTGAACTTGTGAATAAGGCCTTAGTCTGACTGTCTAAGGGCTGACCCTTATGTATGTAACCTGTATGACTGCACAGGAAGTATCACTGCTGAAGAAGACATCACTGGTCTTTATGTTTTCACCTCTGATCATACAGTTAGAGATGTATGTTTGTATCTGTTCCCACCATTCCGCCCTTCTTCCAACCTTCTTAGCATGACGGACAAAGACGGCAAATAGCACAATTGCCACCTGTGCCCTCCATACAGCATGATAAATCTCTGAAAAGGCAACTGTAAAGGATTCAGCTACTGTATAGTTTACCACCAACTCTATGACATGTGTTAGCTTACAGTAATGTTATCAATACATAATTATCATAGTGCACTATAATGGGGGGGCGACTCTTTCTGGCCTACATATATCCTTTTCTTTTCTTTTCTTTTTTTTATAGATTGATATATTAATAATACAGAGATTGTACATTTCATGTTCATTATTTTTCTGCCACTTATTCCCAGGTGCTTAAAAATGAAAATTACAATATCCAATGATTAGGGAACAGTTCTCTATTAAATTACAGTAAATGGTCGCAAAGAGATTTGTTAGGAATGTTTGTATATAATTTACATAAAAAGAACAGTTTTAATGAAAAAATGTCTTCAACAGGTGATGAAGCATATATCCCCTGTGTACACCTGACAAAAGAATATATTGCACTTAGCAGCTGTACCTAAGTTTATTATTCCGAAGGCAAAGACGAAAGAATATTGCATTGTCTTTAACCAAACCTGTAAGGATGGTTTTCAAGATACAGTGGTACCTCGGTTCTCAAACTGCTCGGAACTCAAACAGTATTTTCAAGGAAAGTTTGCTTTGGTTCCCAGACTCTTGCTCGGTTCTCAAACACTTTTCGGGCACCCAGTCTTGAAGTACAGTAATACCGCGTTATTGAAATAAAAAATTATTTTAGAATTATAACTTTTCTCGGAATCTGAACATTTTTGCGAGCGTGGATGGTGGGTTGTACCTGGTGAGTTTAGCACTGGTGAGGCTTCACATACAGTACAGCACTTTACTATACAGTAAAAAAAATAAATTATGAGGAGTTAGTGAGTTATTGCTGGTTTTGTTAAATGTTCCTTGTTTAAAATGTACTGTCCAGTATAGTGCTGCTCTGTAATGTACTGTACAGTATATAGTGCTGTTCTGTAATGTACTGTAGTGATTATACTGGGCACTTTTCAATGTAATATATGGGTACTGTAGGTAATTATTGGCGGGTGCTGGAACCAATTAAACACATTTACATTATTTCCTATGGGAAGACACTGCTTGGTTCTCAAACTGCCTTCCGGAACCAATTAAGTTTGAGAACCGAGGTACCACTGTACATAAAAGGGTTTAAAAAGGTTTATAAGTAGATCAATAAATTGTGCTCCATTTTATTGTGCTACCTGAAGTATAAATAAAGCATTAGAATCTGTATACTAACTTGATTTCTTTTCATAGAAATGGTATATGGAAATAAAACCGTGGTTGAGGAGTTTGTCTTCATGGCTTTTGCTGATTTGCACCAGATGAAGATTTTATTTTTCCCAGTTTTCCTGCTGACCTACATCATATGTGTTCTGGGAAATCTTGCAATAATCATTATAGTGAAACTAGAACCTTCTCTCCATAAACCAATGTATTTTTTCATCAGCGTGTTTTCTGCTTCGGAAATTATGTTTGTCTCGGTCACACTTCCAAAATGTATGGCCATTTTAATTTCAGATGACAACACGATATCCTTCATAGGTTGTTTTACACAAATGTGTTTCGCGGACTCTTTAGGCATCAATGGGTGTCATCTACTTATGGTGATGGCGTTTGATCGATATGTGGCTATTATTCACCCCTTACGTTACCCAACTATCATAACTCAAAAAGTTTGTATTGGGCTAGCTATCTTTCCATGGGTTTTTGGATTTTCCAGTGTTATAATACAGGTTATCCTTACAGCACGTCTGGAATACTGTGGTCCTAATTCTATTGATCACTATTTTTGTGACTTTGCCCCCGTACAAAATTTAGTATGTTCTGACGCTTCAATTAGCACTAAGGCGACAAGCTTCGCAGTCATTGTGGATGTTATTCTACCTTTCCTCACAGTCGTAGGATTCTACATCTGTATCATTATAACTGTTAAGAAGATCAAGAGTAAAAATGGAAAACAGAAAGCCTTCTCCACCTGTACATCTCATCTCATTGTAGCCAGTCTATATTTTGGTGGACCAATGATTGTGTATGGCAAATCTAATGCCAGCTATTATGATAAGTATCTTACTTTTATATATACAGCTTTTACACCGACACTTAATCCTTTCATTTATACCTTTAGGAACAGGGAGGTGAAGAAGGTTTTCTTGAATTTAGTAAAGCGAGCCGGTTTGTAACATTATGGTGAACCTTTTTATAATTTATTTACGATAACAGATTTTTAAAAAATGTAATATTTTTACATTTTAAGTCATGTGTATCTACTTGATTTATACATAATTTGAATTGATTATTTTGAGAATAAGACTAGGTTCACTCTTTTTTTGTTATAATGAAAGTCATTGGAAAACTGATCCTGCAGTATGACACACAGCAACATCTGTTTTTTTTTTTTTTTTTTTTTTTTGCCATGGCTCAGGATGTTTAGGTGGTATACAGCAGGTGGGCTGTGGTGTTTTCTCTGCATGACTTGGGCACTTGTCATGGGGGCCAGGAGTGGTGTTACCCACCCCAGGACGCACTGGCACTTGGCTCTGTAAAGGGTAGCACAATGTGTGGGTGCAGGTGCGGTGGAAAAATAAGTACAGAGTCCATCACTTAAAGGGGTTATCCAGCGTCACAAAAACACTGCCACTTTTCCCCCTCTCTCGTCTCCAGTTCAGGTGTGGTTTGCAATTAAGCTCCATTTACTTCAGTGGAACTGAGTTTAAAACCCCACCCAATCTGGAGACAATAGTAGGGGGAAAAGTGGCCATGGATAACTCCTTTAAACAAGGAATTACTTTTACTAGTAAACTTCAGTGCAATAAAAGTTAATAAGACTGACAGCTTGCTAGGTGCAGGTACAAGTGGAGGTTGTGCTTGGTGGTAGTGACTGATACTAATAAATAATAAATAATAATAATAAAAAAAAATTGTAGCTTGGCTTGAGATAGCTTCAGGGGCTGTCTTGGGGACCTTGCCTAATTAGTTCAGCAGTCTGCCAGGATAGAGTGTAGAGTGCGACTGTAGAAATCCTTGTACTCACAGTTAGAAGAGAAGAACTGAATAGAAGACAGCTTTTTGCCAAACCAGCCAGGAGACTGTTGGGTTTCGTAGAACGAGTCCCAGGCTTGAACTACTAGATGAAGCTAACCTCTCGAGATTACCCATGAAGGTCGAGCGGTGGCAGTGGGATACTTTGGCTTAGGCCCTTAGCCCCACTGAGGATCAATCCCTTGACTTAGTAGATTGTCTTGACTTTTAAGAAGAACCCTAAGCATAACTTAGATTAAGCCAGGAGCTGGGTCATGGTATGTGGTTCCGGATGTAGAAGAATTATGCCTCTATGTTAGATGAAATACTGGTAGAATTTAAAAAATTCAACAGGGGGCTATCAGAGGTGAAAAATCAAATTGGAGGGCTGGCTTGTTATACATCTCTAATCCGGGAGGATTTAAATAAAATCAAGGAATGAGTTATGGGAATAGAGAAGGTGGTTTTAGGGCTTGAGGACAAATGAAAGAATTTATAAGTGGAGATTAGCAAGTACTAAAATGCTCGAATGCTCGTTACTTGCTCGAGCCACCAAGTTGACAGTGTGGATTGGGCATGGCACGTATGGGAGGTGGAGGAGGTGTTGGTGTTGAAGATTAAAACACTGTTACTTTAATATACAGCATAATTTTTTGTGGTTTGATTTCCAGCAAAAAAGTGAAGCACAGTATACAGCAGCGTATTCTTACTTACCACCCCTAGACTGTCACACTATTACACTGGCTAGACTCTATAACACTGGTACTATATTGTATGACAATGTATTCTTTTTGTTTTTTTCTAGTACTTAAAATTACTTTTATATAGTTGTGGATAACTGACTATTACTACCATCATACTGTACCAGTATACTATTTCATATAATACTGGTATATTGTATTGAATAAGATTTTCTGTGTTGGTCACACTGACAGACTACTAGTCCTTAAAGTGACTCTGTACTCACAATCTAATTCTCCAAAACCACTTGTACCTTCGGATAGCTGATTTTAATCCAATGGGGTCCATTCGGCAGGTGATGCAGTTATATTCCTAAAAAAATACTTTTAGGCTGGGTTCACACTACGTATATTTCAGGCAGTATTTGGTCCTCATGTCAGGTCCTCATAGCAACCAAAACCAGGAGTGGGTTGAAAACACAGAAAGGATCTGTTCACATAATGTTGAAATTGAGTGGATGTCAGTCATTTAATGGCAAATATTTGCTGTTATCTTAAAACAATGGCTGTTATATTGAAATAATAGCAGTTATTTACCGTTATATGGCGGCCATCCACTCAATTATAACATTATGTGGACATAGCCTTTCTGTGCTCTCAATCCACTCCTGGTTTTGGTTGCTATGAGGACCTGACATGAGGACCAAATACTCCCTAAAATATACTGTGTGTGAACCCAGCCTTAAACTTGAAGCCCGTGCCAAACGGGAGTATCTGTGCCCTAACTTTGCACAACCTCTGTCCCTCCTCCCCACCCTCTTCATCATTAGGAATGCTCCAGGCAGATTGCCTCCTATTCCCCACCTGTGTCAGCCCAGAACATGGCCTGGATCGTTAAGCACCTGTGCAATGTTCAGCATGGACGAAATGTTCCAATGGCATTCCTAATGATGAAGAGGGTGGGGAGGAGGGACGGAGGGGTGGTGCAAAGTTAGGGCACAGATACTCCCGTTTGGCACGGGCTTCAAGTTTAAAAGTATTTTTTTAGGACAATAACTGCATTACCTGCCGAACAGACCACAGGACAGATCTTGGATTAAAAGCAGCTATCCGGGGTACAAGTGGTTTGGGGGATCAGATTGTGGATACAGAGTCGCTTTAAAGGACTGTTGGGTATGTTTGTAAGCTAATCACATACCTAACTAAATAATCAAAGCCCTACACCTGCTCTTTCTCTGCTCCAGCAGCTCTCCCTGTCAGCTAACAGACCGCAACTGAGTTGAGCATCTGGAGACCTGGGTCTATATACACCCAGGTCACCAGATGCAGCCAGTATGTAATGGTGCAGCTCTTGTTGCTTGATAGCTGCTTCTTCAAGAACTCCTGGCCTCAGCTGAGAGCAGGCAGTGGGAATACTGGGGCCCCGGATATTGTTAGATGTATCTTTCAATGTTTTTTTTTTTTTTTTTTTTCTGATAGAGTCTGTAATTCAAATCATGAACAAACACTTTCTGTGTCCTCATTGACCCCTTCATCAGTGGCTGAGTTAAAATTATTTTACAGGGCCCCTTTCCCTTATGGGTTCAATTTATTTTAAAGGATCCCTTTCCTATATCAAGAGGGGAAGGTCTCTGAATTAGGCAGTTGCCAAACTGTGGTATGGATGTAGATCCTGGAAATCTCATCAGTCCTTTCACGATTCTATAAACCGATAGATATACAAAACATGTTTCCCTGTGCAGTATATTAAATATAATAACGTAATGATGATCTCAGAAAGTAACAGTCAGATGATTCCGCAAAGGGGGAGCAGATGAATTAGAAGCCTGTGGTTTGTACAAATGTCACCAAGTCTGTTATGTGTAGAAAATGTAGTAATAAATAAATGAAGAAATAAATAAAAAAATAAAAAATAAAAATAAAAAAATCGCAACCACATACCTTCTGTAAAACCTTTTGATTCTTCAATGTACTGCTTGGCGCCCGCACATTGTATCATATATATCAGTGTTTTTCAACCTTTTCAAGCCAAGTACCCCATGTGATGAAATGCTCTAGTCAAGTAACCCAAGGATGTGATTAGTTATAAACATTGGCAGTTGATTTCCAGATCAGATCCCCCTATAACAATGTGAGTGATCATTACATCTCAGTACCAATTATCAAGTAATATCAAATATTAATACTCTCTGTAGCCAGATAAAGTGCCACCTATAGCCTGAAAGTGCCCCCTGTAGCCAGATATAGTGTTCCTTGTAGCCATTAATAATGCCTCCTTCCACAGTAATATTGTACATCATGTAGAAAGCTACAATGTTGCCTATAGCCAGATATGCCCCCTTTAGACAGAAATACCCCATGCAGCTAGGTATGCCTCCTGTAGTCAGATACAATGCCCTCTGTCGCCAGGTACATCATCTGTAGTTAGATACACAAAACACAGAAAAATGCAACAGCTCGCCGCAATGGCAAGATGCAGACCCACCATAGACATGAAAATAGTTAAAAGCAGCCCCCCAACTCCCCCCAAAAAATCCCACAAAAATAATAAGGCTCATTATTTTTGTGGTAATTTTTCAATGATGATGGTTTTTCCATTATGCTGCTTAGTACAGTTTGAGGGTAGGTTCACACGCTACTGAACGTCCTGGTGCCACTAGGGGAGTTCAGGAGGGGGGGGGGTGGCAGCTGCATGTAAAATGCATATTTTCCCATGGCTGGTTGTCTAGTGGTGGGGATCGACATGATCGCGGAGGAGCGATCCCCGCATCTGTACCTGGCCGGGGTCTGGACCGCAATGGCTGTGATCCCGGCTCAGCATTCTATTGCTCTCGACTGCAGCAGTCGAGAGTAATAGAACGCTTATCTCATTGATCTATACAGTATATCTATACTGCATAGATCTCAATAAGAGATCAGAGCAGTGATACTTGAAGTCCTCCTGGGGAACTTCTAGTATGTGTGTAAAAAAATATATATTTTTTTAATTAAAAAATCCCCTTCCCTAATAAAAGTTTGAATCACCCCCTTTTCCCATTTTATAAATAAAAATAAATAAACATGTTTGCTATTGCCGTGTGTGTAATCACCCAAACTATTATTTATTTCATTCCTCGCACGGTAAACGGCGTAAGCGTAAAGAAATTCCAAAGTGCAAAATTGCACATTTTTGGTCACATCAAATCCTGAAAAATTCTAATAAAAAGTGAACAAAAATTCCCATGTGCGCAATCAATGTGGGTCTCTAGGTAAAAATATGCAACTGCTATGGCCTTTTAAACACAAGGAGGAAAAAAATGAAAGTACAAAAATTGAAATTGGCTCAGTCCTTAAAGGGATTATCCAGTGCTACAAAAACATGGTCACTTTCCCCCTACTGTTGTCTCCAGATTGGGTGGGGTTTTGAAACTCAGTTCCATTGAAGTAAATGGAGCTTAATTGTAAACTGCACCTGAACTGGAGACAACAGTAGGGGGAAAAGTGGCCATGTTTTTGTAGTGCTGGATAACCCCTTTAAGGGGTTAATTGAGGCACAATTGATTTCTGCTCCCTTCTGTTTGTACCTGTGAATTAGGAGGCAGAGCTTAATGATCCATCTCAAGCTTGAGCTCCAGTGTAAGGTTATTCTATAGAGCGAGGCTGGAGACGGGTGTCATCAAGGGGTTAAGGTATAAAATAATGTACTACCCTCTCTCCCTATGCCCCTGCGCCCACCGCTGGTCACCTTGTATCCCCCTGCCCCCACCCCAGACTAGTCACCCTGTATCCCCCCACCCCAGACTGGTCACCCTATATCCCCCTTACCCCACCCTAGACTGGTCACCCTGTATTCCCCTGCCCCCATACTAGACTGGTCACCCTGTCGCACCCAGTTTTGTAAATTTGTACATGTCAGCCTGGGAAGAATATACCATTACCCCCAAAGTGACTGCAGGTCTGGCCCTAATGCAGAGATATATCAACAATATAAAACTAATTTTAAAGGGACATCAGCAAGGTCATTTTATCACTGATTTGGAGGTTAATGATTTTAACTTACATTTTACTCCCCAAGAATCTGCAGAGTTTTTAGATCGTATAGTAACAATAGGTCTCTCATGTAGCACTTTCATTAAACCAATGGCTAGAAATAGCTTCATCCTGTTTGCAAGCTGTCATTTACCACGCTGAATGCGAAATGATCTGACTTTATGATTATCATTCATCATTATGTTGTTATATTTAATACACTACATGGGGAAACATGTTTTGTATTCCTTTTGATAAATAAAATTTTGAATGGACTGATGAGACTTCCGGAATCCACGTCCATACCAGTTTGGCGACTCCCCTCTTGATATAAGAAAAGGATTCACAAGGGTCTCTGTGATATCATTTTAACCTAGCCACTGAAGAAGGGGTCAATGAAGACCTGAAAACGCGTTTGACCATAATATGAATTACATACTCTATGAGACCACGGGGGTTGTGTGTTACCAGTCCCACCACGAGGGCGCACCGTCGTCCTCGCAGCATCCCTGTGACAGCGACCAAGGCCTGGGACCCGTTGCACCTAGAGGCAGGAGTGCGTTCTGACAGATTGAACTGATTGGAACCATCTCCATCTGGATGAGTCTCTTTTCCACGTCACTTGCTTCCCCTTAGAGTCATGAACAATTAGGGGAAGTATACGCATTACACAGTATCTGTTTTCTATTGCATACCCAGGTCGGCTGAGACCTGTAGTGCCAAAAAACCTTGTTATCTATAAGACTGGACCAAAGGTCCACATTAGAGATCTGGACCAGTGTAGGTCAGCTCAGACCTTTAGTGCTACAGAACTTTGATATCTTCAAGGATTTATTTCTTCTTTCTTTCTTTGGCTATTACAAATAGTTTAGCTACACCACATTTTTGTGGATAAAATTCTCTAGTTATTAATCAATAGATAATAGAAAATGAATGGTCACAAAGGAATCTGTTAGATGCATTTGTATATAATTTACATAATTAACTAATAGCTTTAATGAAAAAAAATTCTTCAACATATAATGAAGTACTTATTCCCTGTGTATACCGGACAAAGGAATATATAGCACTGAGCAGCTGTACCTAAATGTATTATTCCAAAGGCAAGGACTAAAGAGTGTATTGTTTCAACCAAATCAAACCTGTATGGATGTTTTTTGAGAAACGTTTTTTTTTAAGAAAACAATATAAAGACTTGTATAGGTAGATAAATAAATTGTGCGCCATTTTATGGTCCTACATGAAGTATACATAGTTAAAAAGAATACAATTTGTATACTAACTTGGCTTCTTTTTAGGGAAATGACACATGGAAATAAAACCGTGATTGAGGAGTTTGTCTTCATGGCCTTTGCTGATTTGCACCAGAATAAGATATTCTTTTTCCCAGTTTTCCTGCTGACCTACATCACATGTGTTCTGGGAAATCTTGCAGTAATTATTGTTTCGAAACTAGAACCTTCACTCCATAAACCAATGTATTTTTTCATCAGCGTGTTTTCTTCTTCAGAAATTATATTTGTCTCGGTCACACTTCCAAAATGTATGGCCATTTTACTTGGACACGACAACAAGATATCCTTCATAGGTTGTTTTACACAAATGTGTTTCGCGGACTCTTTGGGTGTCATTGGGTGTCATCTACTTATGATGATGGCTTTTGACCGACATGTGGCTATTAATCACCCCTTACGTTACCCAACTATTATAACTCAAAAAGTTTGTATTGGGCTAGCTATTTTTCCATGGGTTTTTGGATTTTCCAGTGTTATAATACAGGTCATCCTTATAGCACGGCTGGAATACTGTGGTCATAATACTATTGACCACTACTTTTGTGACTCCACTACAAAGTTTGGCTTGTTCTGATACTTCTGTTAGCACTAAGGCTACAAGCTTAGCAGTCATTGTGGACGTTATTGTACCTTTCCTCATAATCATAGGATTCTATGTCTGTATCATAGTGACTGTTAGCAAGATCAAGAGTAAGGGTGGGAAAAAGAAAGCCTTCTCCACCTGCATGTCTCATCTCATTGTAGCCAGTCTATATTTTGGTGGACCAATGATTGTTTATGGCAAATCTAATGCCAGTTATTATGATAAGTATCTTACTTTTATATATACAGCTTTTACACCGACACTTAATCCTTTCATTTATACCTTTAGGAACAGGGAGGTGAAGAAGGTTTTTTCAAATTCATTTAAGCAAGCTGTTTCGTAATATTATAGAATTTTTTTTTTAAATTATGTTTATAAACCTTTTTATAATATCAAGAAATGTGTAACCTTTTAAAGTTTGGTTATGTGAACCTAGAAACCTAGTGAAACCTAGAAACCTTAGTGTAGTAAATAAAAGTATAGGACATCATTTTGGCACTTAGCACTTGCTAGCACACACATGCACTACTGAGAAACTTCTCCTGGGTCTTCCCCTCTTTAATTTTGGAGATATCGTGGAAAGATTAAGGCAGCAAAAAGATTCTTTTTAACCTAATATCAGGTAAGGTCTAGGGTCAAGTGCAGGCCATAAATGCTCCCACTCATCCCTCCCTTTTTGGCTTGCCTATCCCGATGGAGTTGTGGAATCCTCTGAGGCAGACCTTTTTCCACACTGCGGGTGGACCACTTCCTAGCATCTGCCGAAGAAGTCCACCGGAGCTTCCCAATGTCTGCAGGCGGGCCATGAGAGAAGTGACGGACCTCGGAGCTCGAGCCCTTGTTTTGCTTCCCCATGGCCAACTACTAATGAGGCTGAGAAAGTGGCATCTGGTGGCAATGTTCAGCGACTTCAAAATAAATTACGCCAAGCCCTTCAGTGGAAAGCATGGGTGAGAGTGAATGCTAACTAGAGATGAACAATGCTGAATTGGCAGCAAATTTAACAAAAAATTGATCAGCTGTTGAAGAAATATTTTGCTGAATTTATCAGCAATATTTACAAAAACAAACAAACCTTTTTCACCTGTCTGTGCTCACCCGGTGTCCTCTTCTGTGTCATCAGCTGCACGCCCAGCCAGAGCGTTTCAGCACCACAGCCAGTGATTGGTTGAATAGGCTCTTGAGACACAAGAGTGACAGCCTGTTCAGCCAATCACCGGGCGCAGTGCTGTCCATTTTCAGTAAGTCAGTGATTGTCTGAACGGAGAGTGACAACCCACTCAGCAAATCAATGATGGAGAAAGACCAACACTGCAGCCAGTATTTGGCTGGGTGAGCTGTCACTCTCTGTTTGGCCAATCAGTGACTAACTGAGAACGGACATAACAATTGCCAGTCATTGGCTGGCCGTGCATTTAACAGAAGGGGAAGAGCAAATAGGTATGTGTAAATTTGTTCACTAATTTCACATGATTCACTAAATGATTTGCTCATCTTTCTTGCTGACCCATGCTTCGAGTTAGGGAGTCCTCATATTGTTTCGGCCAGCATTTTAACAAAGAGATGCCCGCAGGTGCCTAGAAGCCACACTGCTTCAGGATAAGTGTATTGAACAACAACTGAAGACATGTTGACATGTTTTGATAATAAACTTTCACCATGCCAATCTAAAAAATATACCCCTGAAGCGTGGGAACCTATGTGCTTACATTATGTCTTGTCCACCAATTCTCCCCCCCCCCCCCCTATAAGGGAAATAGAGGCATATGAAATAACATGGTTGCATGAAGCAACAATGGACGTTTACAGCAGGGGTATGAGGCCACACAGGCTCCCCCAAGGTATTGTGTACAGCCTGCTGATTACTGGTATCTCTATATCCCCTTGGCTTTCACAGATGTGCCACAGCAATAGAACTAAGGGTGTACCTGGTTCACCCGATGGACAAGACAAGGTATGATCTAAAAGGTGTTTACTATTAATCCATTGCCTTACAGACAGTCATTAACTACTCTTGCATTTTATATGTGACTATCTACAGTGTGTGACTGAATTAACACTTGGATGTAGAAGGGAGGTATAACTGCTGGGCCTGGACACAGAACAGCCTTTGAAAAATTACTTTGGATGGTCAAAAAACATAAGCCTTTCTGCATAGGAGCAGAAGTGCACTTAATGAAGTATCATACTCTATGGGGGAGATTTATCAAAGGGTGTAAAATTTAGACTGGTGCAAACTGCCCACAGCAACCAATCACATCTCAGCTTTCCTTTCAGCACTGCCTAAAGCTGAGCTAATAAAATAATATAAAGCTGAGCTGTGACTGGTTGCTGTGGGTAGTTTGCCCCAGTCTAAATTGTACACCCTTTGATAAATCCCCCCCTATGCCTATACATCTGAAGCCTAATGTAATCTACATGTTATCAGGCTAGATTTATGTGACATCTGTGTTTGCTTAGCAGGGACCCTAAAATGTTAAAGAGGAATCCAGCGCTACAAAAACATGGCCATGTTTCCCCCTCTCTTGTCTCCAGTTCAGGTGCGGTTTGCAATTAAAGGGGTTATCCAGCGCTCCAAAAACATGGCCACTTTCCCCCTACTGTTGTCTCCAGTTTGGGTGGAGTTTTGAAACTCGGTTCCATCAAAGTAAATATGGCTTAATTGCAAACCGCACCTGAACTGGAGACAACGATAGGGGGAAAAGTGGCCATGTTTTTGTAGCGCTAGATAACCCCTTTAAGCTTCATTTACTTCAATGGAACTAAGTTTGAAACCCCACCTAATCTGGAGACAAGAGAGGGGGAAAAGTGGCCATGTTTTTGTGGCACTGGATAACCCCTTTAATGTACCTCTTCTAACCAGAAAATTTACACAAGGCAGAAGAATTATCTCTCCTGGTTGGAACAGTTTTTAGAGGGCCTCGGGGGTTTATCAAATACAGAATAGATAGAAACTTCTAAGTAGTTTAAAGTGTGGCTCCTGAGGAGCTCTGTTCAACATGTAGACATGTGGGATGGGAATTAACATAGGGAAAAGAGGGGAACACTCCACAAATCTGTAATCTGTAATTTGCGGTAAAAATGTATGGCTCAAGCAGGTCCTTAAATATTTGTTGTTAAATTTCTGTATGTGTTAATATAATTGACAGAGCCGAGGATGTCTGTTAGGAAGAACTGGATTAGGCTATGTTCACACTGCGTACGAATCCGTACGCATTTCTTACGGCGCAGTACATGTGTGGCTGAAACTACGGGCATGCAAATATTCGATGTGCGGCCGGATGCGTACGCATTGCGAACGTACGCCCGTAGTCTACTTACGCTTCCTGAGCCCCCTACGAAGCGATCTGACAGCGGTCTTTTACTTGGAAATCTTCGCCTAGCATCGGACACCCCACAGAACCTTTTGGATCTGCATAGAAGAGTGGAAAAATGAAGAAATCATCACTACGTACGGATCCGCGCGATAGGCTACGGGCGTAAGTTACAGCCTTCCGGCCAGAAACGATGGTCTGGTTCATTTCTTACGGTGCCGTATACGATCCGGGCGTACATTCGTATGAAGTGTGAACTGTGCAGCCGGGATCGTATACTTTGCATTGTATGCTAACTACGTAAGTTTCCGGCTGCATATTCACGGAACGCGCTACGGCCGGAAGCTTACGTAGTGTGAACCTAGCCTTAAACTGTATATACTGTATTGTATTTGACAAATATTTTTTGACCTCCTGACCCAGTTCACCATTTTGAGCTTTGCAATTCAGGAACTTGGATGGCGGAGTGGGATTGGCACACGCTGAGGGTGCTCTGCTATTAGTGCATAAGGGAGACGCATGGTACACCCTATGGTAATTAACAAATACATTAAGTCCTGGTTTAAGGCCCCTCTACAGGAAGCTGAAATACAAGGCGAGACAGTAGTCTAGTAATTTACATATTATATCACCTCCACCAACAATTGTGGACTCACAGACTGTACAAAGATATTTCAATGGCAAATAAAGCATAACATTTTGGAAGTTTTACTTCTTTCTCTAGTAAGGGCGCTCTTCAGAATGCCACCAAAAAGTAATCTAAGGAATTCCTGGGAAACCTGAAAGTATGTAAAATCCCCAGGACTTGGTTCTTCAGTTAAGGAGCTAGCAGCCTAGTCGTGCAGTATGCAGTTCTGGCTGTAGAAGGATTAGGTCCTGGGGAAGTGGAGAAGAAGAGTCCTTCAGTGCTAAATACTAGCAGAGGTTCAAAAATACAATGGGCTATTGGAGTTTGAAATTCAATGTGGAGGAATGGCTTGTGATATATATCTAATCTGGGACGATTAATATAGTCAGGAAACAAGTAGTGGGGATTGAGAAGGGGGTTTCAGGGCTTGAGGGACAAATTAAAGAAGTTATAAGTGGAGATGAGAGAGTACTAAAATGCTCGTTACTCAAGTATTTTTCAATGTGCTCCATTTGAGTAACAAACCACATTAAAGTCAACAGAAGAGTTGAACATTTTTTCAGGGACCTCCTATTTTGCAGAGGGGAGGGTGTCTGGTGCACCTTAAAACCAACGAAAGTGATGGAAACACCCTGGAAATAGAATGGGGAGCATGTATGGAATCATTAAATATTCTTCTCAGTTACCTGAATTATGAAATATACAGTCTTTCTAAGAGGCCCCGGAATTTGAATGAGCACACAGCTGAACCATCAAGTTGAAAACATGGCCCAGGCATTGCATGTGTGGAAGGTGAAGGAAGGTGAAAGACCAACCACCCAAGTGACAGTGTTACCTGTGGAGGGTGAAATATCAGTAACAAAGTCCATGGCCATGTGCTCCCAAGGGTGACCTGGGAAGGGCTAAAGCTGGCGATGACTGGCTGGTTTGAAATGGGAGGCCTTGTTTTCAGCACAGGTTGTACAAGTGGCCACGTAGTCCTTGACTCAGCCACCAGTAATGTTAAGAAAACAACTACCCTGTGTTTTGGATAGCAGGATGATCAGCGATCAAGGAAGCATGACCACATTTCAGTACTCTCCTGCGAAGTGCAGGACACACATAGGTCTTACTAGGAGGGATACTATGCTGAATAGAGGCAGCTACAGGAACCAGGCGCTCAGGTGGAATGTTGCGACGAGGAGCATTCTCATGCCCCAGGACTTCAGAAGCTCGGAAGAGAGCATCAGCTTTTAAGTTTTTCTTCAGCAGATGGAAGTGAATGATGAAATTGAACCTGGAGAAGAAGAGCGACCACCTGGTTTGTCTGAGATTGAGACGTTGTGCTGTCTAAAGGTAGAGGAGAGTCTTTTGATTGGATGCTTTGCTCCAGGAGATGGCACCACTCTTCCTGGGGCAACTTAATCACCAGAAGCTCCTGATTTCCTATGGTATAATTTTCTGGAGAAAAGGCCTTCGAGAAGAAACTGCATGTTTTAGTCTTCCCTGATGAATCCCTCTTGGTGAGAATGGCTCTGGCACCTACAGAAGAGGCATCCACCTCCAGAGAGAAAGGCCTGGCGGGGTCTGGACTAGACAGAACAGGAGTTGAAGCAAAGGCGGACTTCAACCTTGCGAAAGCTTGCTCTGCTTCGACTGGCCACTGCTTGGGGTTGGTGGTATTCTTGGTCAGGGCCAAAAATGGTGCTACCCAGATGGAAAAGCGGGGAATAAATTAACGATAATAGTTGGCGGACCCCAAGAACAGATGTATAGCTTGTTGTCCAACAGGGCGTGACCACTGAAGAACTGATAGTTTACCTGCAGACCACGGTCAAAGACAATGTATCCAAGAAAGGAAAGGCTGGACTGATGGAACACACACTTATCTAACTTGGCATAGAGGTGATTGGCTCTTAGGTGTCACAGCACTTGAACCCAAAGACTTGTGAATTAGTAAAGTATTTTAGTTGGTCTGTAACCCATATCTTTACTTCAATTTGTTTGGATGCTGAACTTTCAGTATATTAGAACTACAGACTATCCTATGTACTGTCTTGTGAGTAGGTTTTATGTTTTATGTTAATTTTTCCATTTCCTTTCCCCCCCCATAATTATAGCACAAAATCACAATATCACAGTTACGGACAAAAAACAACAGCCACAAAAAAAGGAAATTATTATCTCCCCCTCCCCCTCCCCCCAAAAAAACACCCAAAAAGAAAGGATTAACTCTTCACTTGGCAATGATGCATAGAATCTCTAACCAAGAGACAATTCAATTACAAAACATTCAGTTTGTCTGTGATTAGTCTGCCATTATACAAAATATCTAAAACATAATATGACACACCAGAGACTGTTTCGAAGACCCCCCCCCCATCTCCTCACATATCTCTTGCCAAGGTTACCTCCAACCCCTAAAATCGGGAGAGACCATTTAATGGGAGCAATCCTGTCCCTCATGACTTATGATGTAAAGGCGATGAGAGCATGCTGAATTTTTGCTGCATGACCCTTTTGTTATAGGGTGGAACCACTACAGCCAGGCTGCAGCTTACATCTCCTCTCCTGATAGACATCACATGAATGTTTGGCCATGACAAGTTCACATGTATGGGGATGTCAGAAGAGACGTTCGGATTACAGTTAATGAAATCGTATTGTCAACTTTAAATTTCAAATTGCCCTATTGGTTTGTTTCAAATTGACCCAAGATAAATACTTTAAATGGGTTATCCAGGTTTACAAAAACATAGCTGCTTTCTTCCAGAAACACCACCTATCTTGTCCTTATGTTCGTTTTACAATTTAAATCAAGTGAAATAAATGGATGGACGCTGTTAAACAATGTGTGAACATAGCCAATAGAGGGGCAGGGGACTTCTCCCACAGGGGGCACGCCGGCCCACTTCCAGTGCTTTAGTCCTGGGAATAGAATGACGCTGTATGCAGGAACCAGGCTGTGGTTCAAAAAAAGGACAGCAGCACAGACTTCCACGCATTGTCACCATTCTATCCATATGCAAAACTTAAAGCAAATGTACTGATGGTACTTTCCCTTTAATGTTCAAAATCTTTACTAATTTATTAAAAAGTAAAAACATTGACATAAGTATGCAGACCCATGAATTAACACATAGTTGAAGCCCCTTCAACAAGGATTTCAGCCCCAAGTCTTCTTGGCTAGGATGCCACAATGTCTGCACATCTGGATTTATGGATTTTCTGCCATTTTTCTCTACAGATTCTCCCAATCTCACAGGTTAGATGGAGGCCATTGATGAACAGTCATTTCTAGGTGTCATCAGAGATGTTCCATCAGGATCAAGGAGCTCTGTTTAGGCCACTCAAGGATATTCACCGAGTTGTCAGGAAGCTGCTCCCGTGTTGTATTGACTGTTGTCTTGATATAAAGTGAACCTTAACCCAAAACATTCTGGAAGGAATATCTTTGTGCTTTGCTTTATTCAGTTGTCCCTCAAGCCTGAAAAGTCTTCCTGTCCCAGTCACTTAAAAGCACCCCCCACAGAATGATTCTGCTGGGACAGCAACAGAATATGCAACCACCTTTCTAACCACCTTGGCACGATGACAACATTTTTGAGCAAACATTTTATAACTTTTTACCGTCTGTCAAACCCATGCAGCATAAAAAATCTCCACTTTTAACATGGGAACTGTACAAGTTGAAGCTAATATTCAATTTAGTGACACTTTGACAAGTGTTACTTAAAGTGTACCTGTCGTTATAACTTTTAAAATCTAAATCAACAATAGATGTGGTATAAAGCAAGATTGCAATTTACAGTCATTTTTTTTTTTTTTAGTTATCATGGAAAAAAACGTCTCTTCCTGTTTTCTGACTCTTTTTTTTTTTTTTCCTCAAAGAGTAAGAAAACAGGAAGCCCAGTCTTTCCCAGGTCATCTGAGCTCTGACAGAGAGATGGCAGTCATGTGATTGATGGACCCATTGAGAAGTGACTCTCTGTACTGGCTAAAAAAGTGGAAAGGGCGCCATAGGGTGATAACGTAAACAACAGATTGTAGGTCGAACAAGCTGATAATAAAACTGCTCACCTGATGGTGTTGTGCTAAGAACACAACACCTGTATGCATCAGTGAAGAGAGAGGTAGTAGCAGTAGCAGCCAGGCTCCAAGGGTAGATGCCGAGATCCCAAGCCAGGAGATCAGGGAATGGAGAATGGTAGATGAAGTGTCGGATCCTCGGGGTAGGCGGGGACCACAGGAGCCAGAATGACGGCGCTTCACGGCTTCAGGTTTGATGAAGTAAAACAATGAATTTTAATGGTCTCATAAACAACGCGTTTCGAGGCATAAATTGCCCCTTTGTCAAGTAGGAGTCAATTACTTGACAAAGGGGCAATTTATGCCTCGAAACGCGTTGTTTATGAGACCATTAAAATTCATAGTTTTACTTCATCAAACCTGAAGCCGTGAAGCGCCGTCATTCTGGCTCCTGTGGTCCCCGCCTACCCCGAGGATCCGACACTTCATCTACCTCTCTGTACTGGCTGGAATTCCTGTGTTTAGTCTGGTTTTTTTTTTCAACCAGTGCAAGTCAGAAAATCTGCCTTCAGGAGACTGGACTTCTGGTTAAAGGGGTTGTCCGGCGATAAAAATTATTCACAGAATAACACACATTACAAAGTTATACAACTTTGTAATGTATGTTATGTCTGTGAATGGCCCCCTTCCCCGTGTCCCACCACCCCCACCCGTGTACCCGGAAGTGTGGTGCGCTATACATTACCTGTCACGTGCCGACCACGGTCTCCGATCCTCAGCAGTGACGTCTTCTTCGGGAGCCCAGCGGATCTTCCCGAGTGCCAGCCGCCCTCTGCAGCGTCATCCGAAGCTCAGCCGCGATTGGCTGAGCATAACTGTGCTCAGCCAATCGCGGCTGAGCTGCTGATGACGTGGCCGCGTCATCAGCTGCTCAGCCGCGATTGGCTGAGCACAGTTATGCTCAGCCAATCGCGGCTGAGCTTCGGATGACGCTGCAGAGAGTGGCCGGCACTCGGGAAGATCCGCCGGCCTCCCGAAGAAGACGTCACTGCTGACGATCGGAGACCGTGGACGACACGAGATGCGGTGAGTATAATGCACCACACTTCCGGGTCTAGCGTGGGTGGGGGGAAACACGGGGAAGGGGGCCATTCACAGACATAACATACATTACAAAGTTGTATAACTTTGTAATGTGTGTTATTCTGTGAATAATTTTTTATCGCCGGACAACCCCTTTAAGTTCAGCTTTGTGTTACAACATGATAACAAAAAAAAAAAATAATGAATGTATATTGTAAGCTTGCTTTATATCACATCTACTGTTGAATTAGATTTCGAAAGTTATAACGACAAGTACATTTTAAGCATCTTACAGCAATGTTATTCATGTATAATTATATTATAGTACACCATAACTGGGAGATGACTCTTACTGGCCTACATATAATGATGTATTTTTAAAGATGGATATATTAATAATACAGAGTGTGCATTACATTCTATTCATGTTCATTGATATCTATTTTGTGCTTATTCCTAAATGTTTTAAAAATGTACAATATCCAATGATTATGGCAAACTTCTCCGCTTGTTAATTAATAGAAGAAGAAAATAAATGGGCTCTAAGGGATTTGTCAGAAGTGTCTTCGTAAACAATCTACCAAAACATCTTTAGCTCTATTGAGACAATGTCTTTAAAGTGTAACGAAATATACCTCCCCTGTGTATACCGTACATAGGGTTATATTAACCTGAGTAATTGCACCTCCTTTTACCATTCTTAAGGAAAAGAAGATGATTTTATTGTTTTTAACCAAGCTTGTATGGATTGTTTTTAAGATACACTAAGAGGTGCCATTTTATTATGCTATATAGCTGGAAAATGAAGACGACTTGCTGGGGGTTGAACTTTTTAGATGAAGATTTTTTTTTACTACAACTTACAGTATGAATTGTAAGAAGAATTACAATTTGCATGCTGACTTGGCTTCTTTTGGAGAGATGGCCCTGGGAAATAACACCAAGGTCGAGGAATTCATCTTAATGGCCTTTGCTGATTTACACCGAATTCAAATTTTAATTTTCCCACTTTTTCTGCTGACCTACATTACATGTATTATGGGAAATCTTGCAATTATCATTGTTGTGAATCTAGAACCTTCGCTTCATAACCCAATGTATTTTTTCATCAGCGTGTTTTCTACTTTGGAAATTATGTTTGCCTCGGTCACAGTTCCCAAACTTTTGGCCATTTTATTTGCACAGGACAACACGATATCCTTCATAGGTTGTTTCACACAAATGTGTTTCTTCGGCTCTTTGGGCGTAACTGAATGTCATCTACTTATGATGATGGCGTTTGATCGACATGTGGCTATTAATAACCCCTTACGCTACCCAACTATCATGACTCAAAAAGTTTGTATTGGGCTTGCTGTTTTTCCATGGGTTTTTGGATTTTCCAGTGTTATAATACAGGTTATCCTTACAGCATTGCTCGAGTACTGCGGTCCTAATACTATTGACCACTATTTTTGTGATTTGGCCCCAATACAAAATTTGGCTTGTTCTGACGCTTCCATTAGTATTATGACAGCAAGCTATGCTGCCATTGTGGATATTATTCTACCATTCCTCATAATCATAGGATTCTATGTCCGTATAATAATAACTGTTACCAAGATCAAGAGTAAAGATGGGAAACAGAAAGCCTTCTCCACCTGCACATCTCATCTCATTGTAGCCAGTCTATATTATGGTGCCTCCATGATAGTCTATGCTAAATCTAAAGACAGTTATTATGATAAGTATCTCACTTTTATCTATACAACTTTCACACCAACAATCAATCCTTTCATTTATACCTTTAGGAACAGGGATGTAAAGAAATTTTTCTCGAATTTAGTAAACCGAGCTGTTTTGTAACTTTGTAGTAAACCTTTGCATAGTTTTTTTTTTTTTTTTTTTTTTTATTGCATAGCCATGTTTGTCTAGTTGATATTTACAGTATTTGAAATTATTATTTTGATAGAAAGTAAGTCTAGTAAATTAATATATAGGATAGAATTTTTGATTCCACCATTATATCAAATTTAATGCTTTGAGTTTATGCAGCTTCACTAAACTTACATAATTTTTTTTTAGCTCTGAATAAAAAATTTAACGTACCAAGGTTTATTAACACCAGAATGCATGTATAGAATCTTGAATAAAAGTATCACAATGTGTCCAAAATACATTGACATACTCATTGATAAAGCGCTTGTGAACAGGGCACTAACTCCTTATGTTTGATTATTTAAAAATATTCCAGACATAAAGATATCTATATTTTTTTTTACATTGCTGGGGTAGCAAAGAAAACAAAACAAACAACAACAACAACACAAACTCATGCTTGACATACTCAACATCTTCCCCTCTAAGGTCCTCCTGCAGCATCTTCAGGTCCTTCGCTGAATTTTCTGGCCGCTACTTTCAAGACAGACCCGTCTTAAGGCTGCACCATTTTCAGACATTAATCCAGTCAGGAAGGTGGCATGGCCTCCTCCCGCAAATTAATTATTATAATTTTGACCGGAATAAGCTATAATTTCTGTGCTGCCTTAGATTTGATTGTTGAAAATATTGTACGTTGAGACCAAAATTCTATAGAAAACTGGTAATTGGTTCTAAATCCTCTAAAATGTCCTCCCAAAATAATAAAAAAATAACATTTAAAGGAAAATAAGCAGGTAACTAATGTGGATAAATCAAGTCCTTATATACAACAGTCAGAAAGAGCGACTGGAGACTGTAAATTACTTTCTATGCAGAAGACGGGAGCATTTTCAGAGTCCTGTACAGATCATACAGGGTCCCAGAAAAATAACATGGGTCTCCCTCACCTGGTGCCCAAAGGCGCAGCTCATCCTGGCACAGGTAAAAAGCAGTACCTGACATGTAGTATCACACTATATTCACTACAAGACAGCCAACCAGTGCATGCACTTCAATAATACTGGGGTTTTACCAGTAGAATGGACAGTTTCATTGGTTGGTGATCAAGTTATTAAAGTTTGCCGCAAATCCTGACTGTCTGTAGCATTGTATGTTGAGTCTGGTCTCAAGTTACAATGGTCCAGAAAGGACCTTTGTATGTTGAAAATATTGTGTCTTAAAGGGGTAGTGTGGCGCTAAAAAATTATTCACAGAATAACACAAATTATAAAGTTATACAACTTTGTAATGTATGTTATGTCTGTGAATCGCCCCCTTCCCGTGTCCCCCCCCCCCCCCGCACGTGTACCTTGAAGTGTGATGTGCATTATACATTACCTGGCCACGTCATCAGCTTCTCAGCCGCGATTGGCTGAGCATAACTGTGCTCAGCCAATCGCGGCTGAGCACAGTTGTGATGCGACGGAGGGGGGACCGCGGCAGGGATTTGGCCGTGCGTCCGAAGATGACGTTTGGCACAAAATTCTGGCTGCAAAGAGAAAAACGCCTTCTCTTTCTTCTCTGTGCTTCTTTTAGCATAGATCACTGTTCAAAGCATCAAGACGAGCCAGTACAGGACTGCATCAAAAACAGGATCAGCCATTTCTGTAGCGAAAATAATTTGCCCAAAACCATGACTTTATGAGTATAAGAATCCAACACAACTATCTCACAGCAAAAGGAATAAAAAAAATCCAAAGGAAAATGGTTGTCAAGCGATTATGTGACCTTTTGATGCTTCGGATAAGCTAGATACATCATTTCGACCATTCTCACTTTCATTTTTTTCAATCACCTTCACACTTTTTATGGATCTCCCAAAAATATGAATGATACAGACACATGATCAGTTTTTGCAGATCTCAGGTGCATAAATGGGTCACATATGGTCAGCAAAAAAATGAACGTGTAAATGAAACCTAACCCTACTGTACCATGCTCACCCTTCAGTACATGACCCAGATTCTTGACACTGAAGTTGTGCTATCTAGTTGGCTCCTAATCCTGCTCCTACCAGAACATCTTCAGCTACATTACTGCTACATCAATAATTTGTGGGTGCTGGGCTGTATCGCCTACAGCAGACCAGCACCATGTATCTGATTTCTGTTCCTAATTGTTAAACCCATCCTGGACTATGCTGTGTCTCCTTCTATTACCACCAAGCTTTGATGTGTTGCACCAGCTGCCCCTCTGCCTGTGTCCCCTGTGTCTGCCCCTAGGTCTTTCTGGTCACCTTGGCTAGCTAATAATTTTACTGGTGTGGTCCTGGGGGATCTGCAGACGGTTGATGTAGTGCCAGCTAACTAGGTGTTGCAGTGCCTAATGGTGCGTTTACGCAGAAAGATTTATGTGACAGATTTTGGAAGCCAAAGCCAGGAATGAATTTGAAAAGAGGATAGATCCCAGTCTTTACTTTCTGACCTGATCCTTATTTATAGTCTGTTTCTGGTTTTGCCTTCAAAGATCTGTCAGATAAATCTGTCTGTGTAAATGCACTATTAGGCTATGTTCACACTACGTAAGTTTCCGGACGTAGCACGTTCCGTGAATAAGCGGCCAGAGATTTACGTAGTTTGCGTACAATGGAAAGTATACAATCTACGGCTGCTTAGTTCACACTACGTAAGAACTTACGCCAGGATCGCACGCGGCGCCGTAAAAAAGAACCAGACCATTGTTTGAGGATGAAAATGCTGTAACTTACGCCTGTAGCGTTACATGCGGTCCCGTACGTAGTGGTGATTTCTTCATTTTTGCACTTTTCTTTGCCGATCCAAAAGGTTCTGTGGGGTGTCCGGGGCTAGCCGAAGATTTCCAAGTGAAAGACAGCTGTCAGATCGCTACATAGGGCGCTCGGGAAGCGTAAGTAGACTACAGGCATAAGTTTGCGGACCGTACGTAGCCGGCCGCAACTTAGGTAAATCCCTTAGGAAAATATGCGGCTGGACATATACGTAGTTCGAACATAGCCTAAGGCATTTGTCTTGGGCCAAAGTTTTACACTATAACTTCCCCAGGGTCCACAAACACGTTTACCAAATTAATTTATTCCTGTCTTGCAGTGTATTGACATAAAGCACATAGTTTTTGGAGATAACAGTAACTTTTACTGAACAGTTCAATACATCACAGTTTTTGTTCACTGCTGTCAAGGCCCTGCGCAGTTTTTTTGGAACTCATAGTCTGAACTCCTCCACTACTAAACTAGAGTGCTCTCACTGACCTGCACATGGCTCTCTACACCTCTACTTATGAACTTCACCTATTGGTGGAGAGTGGCTTAAGATAACTCAAACTGTGTTTGGCTCAGGGGAAAATGGAAAGTTTGAAAGGGCCCTGATAAGCTTATAATGCAGAGGTCTTATCACACAGGCCCTCTAATAGTGGGTCAGGGGTATCATTAACAAACAATAATCCAAACAAACTAGACCTGAGGGTAAACTACCCCCTCAGAGAGACTCACCCCTAAATATAACTTTTTTAAATTAAAGTGGCAGAATAACAAAGAGTCAAATTTAAAAATACGAACTCTCTTGTATCCAAAGCATACAGATAGGTGAGATTGACTCTCTGCAATGTATTGAGACTGACTCTCAGTTAAAATAGCGCTGTGGCTGCAGAAAATAATTGACATGTCTGTTTTTTAGGGCTGCTGTTCATCGAAACAAGTCTGGGCACTAGAGATGAGCGAACCTCGAGCATGCTGATTAGCGGTGGCTGATAAACTTGGATAAAGCCCTAAGGCTATGTAGAAAACATGGATATAGTCATTGGCTGTATCCACATTTTCCAGACAACCTTAGAGCTTTATCCAAGTTCAGCAGCCCCCGTTAATCAAATGCCGAACGTTCGGGTTCGGATCGACTCAAATCCGATCCCGGTTCGCTCATCTCTACTGGGCACACAATGTAAAGTACAGCTCCTGGCCGTACTTTACACTGTGGTCAATGGTTAATTGAACTGTGGGCACAGCCAAAGGTGTCTGCAATCCAAATAGTAAAAAGCTAATGTTCCTGCACATAGGAACATGCTACATGCTGACCAGCCCCTGCGCTTTAATACAACGCCCATAAGGTTACAATCCATAGAAAATAGCAGATCCCATTGATTTCTATGAGAGAATCTGTAAAAAAAAAAAAAATCTGGGTCCACACTAGGACATTTTTCTTTTCAGGATGGGTTTGCGTCCTTGTAATCTGCTGATCGTGTGAATAGCCCAATAGACATCAATGTGCACAAACTCAAGTACAGAAATATGGATTTGTAGATAACGGGACATGTGAATTAGGCCTTAAAGGGTATGTACCAGCAGGTACATCGCTTTAAGATCTTTACATCAATAGACTGGTGCTGGTTTATTCCCGGTCACCTGTCCCGCCTAATGCACTAGAGGCAGGCCCGCTCACCACCAGTGTGATGTTCTGCCCTCCCCTCTATTTATTCTTTTTTTTTTTAAACCATGTTTTATTGGCACAAGTTTTCATAATACTGTACACTATGAACAGTGCTACGATACATACAGAAAGTCCATAGTCCAGTGCTACAAACTAAACTGTCCATGGTGCAAAATGCAGTTGGGGGCAATGTTCACACTGCGTATATGTCCGGCCGCATATTTCCGCGGCCGGACATATACGCATTAAACTCCGGCCGGGGATTTACGCTACTTGCGGCCGGCTACGTATGGATTGCGAAGTTACGCCCGCTGTCTACTTACGCTTCCCGAGCACCCTACATAGCGATCTGACAGCGGTCTTTTACTTGGAAAGCTGCGCTGAGCCCCAGACACCCCACAGAACCTTTTGGATCGGTACAAAAAGCTGCAAAAAAGAAGAAATCACCACTACGTATGGGACCGCATGTTACGCTACGGGCATAAGTTACGGCATTTTCGTCCTCAAACAACGGTCTGGCTCATTTCTTACGGCGGCGCGTACGATCCTCGCGTAAGTTCGTACGTAGTGTGAACTGTGCGGCCGTAGATCGTATATTTCCATTGTACGCAAACTACGTAAGTCTCCGGCCGCTTATTAACGGAACGCGCTACGTCTGGAAACTTACGTAGTGTGAACATGGCCCTTTTTGCTTTTTTAAATTTACTCTAAATTAGAGTCTCTAATGGAATTGACTGGCGCTGTGCGTGGGAACTGAGCCGAGGTTCGAAAAAAGCACTGCGGTATTGACATCCCAAAGGTGGCACCAGTCTATTTATGTAAAGATCTTAAAGCGATGTGCTTCAATATTTAATTATAATATAGTACACCATAGTAAGGAAATGACTCTTACTGACCTGCATACATTTCTTTATTCTATTTGTTTAATTTTCATACAGATTTAGAAATTGATAATACTGAGAGTGTGCATTTGATTCTATTCTTGTTGATTCCCAGATTTTTTTTATTGTTTTAAGTACCATATGTAATTATGGCAATGTTTCCTGCTAATCTGTAGATAGAAGTGGAAAATAAATGGTCACTAAGGGATTTGTTAGGAAGGTTTGTAAAAAATCTACCAAAACATTTTTAATGAGTCTTTAGCATTTCATGAAGTGTATTTCCCCAGGGTAGACCTTTCAAATGCATAAATTGCACGATTGTAACAGTATATTGTAGGTTAAAACAATAAAAGTTTGCTTTTCTTCAACCAAGCCAAACCTGTATAGACTGTTTTTGAGAGGTATAAAGACTTAGATAAGAATAGAGACTATAGATAGATAGATAGATAGATAGATAGATAGATAGATAGATAGATAGATAGAAAAATGTAGATATGAAAAAAATATAGAATAATTGTAATGGTCTGGACTGTTTAAATTAAGAATATACTGTATACTAACTTGGATTCTTTTTAGACATGGCTCAGGGAAATAAAACCGTGGTTGAGGAATTCATCTTATTGACCTTTGCTGATTTGCACCAAGTTCAGATTTTAATTTTCCCATGTTTCCTGCTGACCTACATCACATGCATTATAGGAAATTTGGCAATAATCATTGTTGTGAAACTAGAACCTTCCCTTCAAAAACCAATGTATTTTTTCATCAGTGTGTTTTCTGCTTCGGAAATTATGTTTGTTTCGGTTACAGTTCCTAAACTTTTGGCCATTTTAATTGCACATGACAACACGATATCCTTCATAGGTTGTTTCACCCAAATGTGTTTCTTTGGCTCTTTGGGTGTCAATGGGTGTCATCTAGTTATGGTGATGGCGTTTGATCGACATGTGGCTATTAATAATCCCTTACGTTACCCAACTATCATGACTCAAAAAGTTTGTTTTGGGCTAGCTACTTTTCCATGGGTTTTTGCATTTTCCAGTGTTATAATACAGACCATCCTTACAGCACAGCTGGAATACTGTGGTCCTAATACTATTGACCACTATTTTTGTGATTTTGCCCCAATACAAAATTTGGCTTGTTCTGACGCTTCCATTAGCATTATGTCCACGAGCTACGCGGCCATTGTGGATATTATTCTACCTTTCCTCATAGTCATAGGAGTCTATGTTCGCATTATAATGACTATTACCAAGATCAAGAGTAAAGATGGTAAAAAGAAAGCCTTCTCTACTTGCACTACTCATCTCATTGTAGCCAGTTTATTTTATGGTGGACCCATGATTGTGTATGCCAAATCTAATGGCAGCTATTATGATAAGTATCTTACTTTTATATATACAACTTTCACTCCAACAATTAATCCTTTCATTTACACCTTTAGGAACAGGGATGTCAAGGAGGTTTTTTCGAATTTAGTAAAACGAGCTGTTTTGTAAAAATATGGTAAACTTCTGTATAATTTATTTGATTTATCTAGGTAATACAGTCTATAAATGTCCCTCTATGTGTCTATGTCTATATATTTATGGTCCATTGTGATACCATTATTCAGATCTTATTTAAGAAATGTAAAAATTGTTTAATGAAAAGCACAAAAGTACAAAGCAGTGGAGAGCCTAATAAGGTGCAACCACCATGACTTGTGCTTTGTATGTTCCCACATGTTTACTTATATTTAGAGCTAAGGTAATGTAAGTTTAGTGACATTGCATAAACTCCAAAACTGCAAAAATTTCAAATACTGTGTACACAGTTGTGCTCAAAACCTTATATACCACAGGAGAATTTTTGCTTTCTTGTCCTTTTTTCAGAGAATATGAAGGATGACACAAAAACTTTTCTTTCCCCCACTCATGGTTAGTGGTTGGGTGAAGCCATTTATTGCCAAACTACTGTGTGTTTTATCTCTGTCTTTCTCTCTCTCTTTTTTTAATATATCTTTTTATTAAAGATTTTTTCACATAATTTTTATGCTCTTTTTAAATCATAATAACAACCAAAAACATCCAAATAATCCCAATAAAAAGATTACATACCCCAGTTCTTAATACCGTGTACTGCCCCTCAAAGACCGCTTAAAGTCTTTTGTGGTAGTTGTGGATAAAGCTTTTTATTTTCTCAGTGAAACTGCCCATTCTTCTTGGCAAAAGCCTCAAGTTCCTGTAAATTCCTGGGCTGTCTTGCACAAACTGCGCGCTTGAGATCTCCCCAGAGTGGCTAAATGATATTGAGGTCAGAATAATAAAAAGGCCACTCCAGAACCTTTACTTTGTTTTGATATCCAAGGATTTGATAATGCCAGTCAGCAGTGTCCAACCTGTGAGTAACAAATAGAAAATCAGGGGCCCTGTAAAAATCCAGCAAAAATGGCAGCCACAACTGTCAGAAAAAATAGTTCAGGATGCAAAGAAAAAAACACAAATAACATCAGTTGAAATATAGGCTACATGGTTGAGTCACCAGAAGAAAGCCATTACAGCACAAATGTTACAAAGTATCTTGCCTACAATACAGCAAACAGCACAGAGGCAAGGCTCAAAACATCTAAAACTAGGTTATTTGGGGTGATGAAACCAAAATTGAACTTTTTGGCCACAATCAAAAACGTTGGAGAGGTGTTAACAATCCTTATCATGAAAGGAACACCGTTCCTACTGTATAGCACAGAGGTAGATTGCTGATGTTTTTGGGATGTTTGATCTACAAAGGCATAGGAAACTTGATCAAAGTTGAAGAAAAAATTTATATGTCCTGTGCTCCGGGCTACCGCTCCTCTTCTCTCTCGCTGTGTTTTGACAGCGGATGCCGGAGCACATGTGCTGAGGTCTGGGGGCGCTGTCTCTTCAGCCCGACAGAGCACCTTACCTCTTCGGGCTCCTGTTCCCTGCTGTTCCGGCCAGCAGGCATGTCCCCGCCTCCTAGGGTGCGAGTGTGCCAACTGTCGCAGATCTAAAGAGACAGTGCGTCATTAGTTAGTTAGTTGCACCAATCACCTCCACCATAAATTAGACACCTGTGCTGACCTTCCCTGTTGGTGCCTCTGCATGCTTCCCTTAGCGTGTGGTTCCAGCTCTCCATAGTCCTGCCCACGTTCCTGCTGCCTGAGGTTCCAGCCGTGTTCCTGCTGCCTGGGGTTCCAGCCGTGTGTCTTGCTGTGTTCCTGCTGTCTGCCTACATATCTCCAGCTGCACCTCTCCTGCCACAGTTAGCAAGCCTAGCAAGGGGTAGCAACCGAGGTGGTTGCCTGCCGCAACAAGTCTAGCCAACCTTGTGGCAGGCAGTGGTGAAGACCAGCGTCCCTTTACATTACAGGGATGCAGCACATTATAAGCAAATACTGGAGGAAAATTTGCACTCATCAGACTGGAAGCTGCGCATGGGACATACTCGAACATGGCAACGATCCAAAACACAAGGTCTAGTCGACCTGTCATTGGCTACAGCTGAGCAAAGTAAAGGTTCTGGAGTGGCCATCTGAGTCTCCTGACCTCAATGTCATTGAGCCACTCTGGTGAGATCTTGAGCACACAGTTCAGGCAAGACAGCCAAGAAATTTACAGGATTGGAAGCTTTTTGCCAAGAGGAATGGGCTGCTTTACCATCTGAGAAAATAAAGAGCCTTATACACAACTACCACAAAAGACTTTAAGTGGTCATTGATAGTGGTTATTGTTAGGGGTCAATACACAGTATTAAGAACTGGAGTGTGTAAACTTTTGATCAGGGACATATAGATTAGGTTGTCATTAAGATTCATTATTAGGTTGTCATTATGATTAGGTTGTCATCAGGGCCGGCGTCAGCACCAGACATACTAGGGCAAGTGCCGGGGCCCACAGCGCCCACAGCGCCCCTAGGGGACCAGCAGGGGAAGCACTCATCTGCTGAGTAATATATAGAATGAATGGAGGAAGATTTCACAGGTCTGCAGGGAGCCCTTGTAGTTATCCAAACGCTCCTGTGTGTTACTACACCCGTGTTACTACACCCGTGTTAATACACCCTTGCCCTGCCACAGCCTGTAACTGATCCTGCTCACCAGCTGGAGGCTCACACAGAGGCCAGTATGGGACCGTTGCATTACAGGACCATGGGGGAGGAAGGACCAGGGGAGCTGAATCCTTTACATCTACGGGCTGCTGCAGGTCAGTGTGTCCATGGAACCAAAGACACCTCAATTAGGGGAAAAAACACCAGCAGTGTTTTATACACTGAAGTCAACCAGGGCCGGCTCCAGGTCTTTGTGGGCCCTTGGGCAACACAGCCTTAGCCGGCCCTTTGTGGAGCAAATCATGTGGCGAGAGCACTGAAATCATCCGGCATCTGATCGACTCTCCCACCGAAGCCCTGGGAGGAGACAGTGGCCTTCTGTGGCAAAAGGCTGAATGCTCCTGTCTCCAGACACAAGACTGACTGGCATGGCACTATATGTACATCCAACAATACATACAGCACACGCTACAAGCACTATATGTTTACCCCCCAATACACACACTATACACCCTATAATACATACAGTATATATTGCATGCACTTTATACATAAACACATACAGTACACCAAATACACCATACACTGTATACACTACATACGACACACAGAACAGCACATAATACATACACTACATATAGCATATACTATACCATGGGTAGGGTACCTTGCCTCTCCAGCTGTTGCAAAACTACGACTCCCATCATGCCTGGATAGCCAAAGCTTTGGTTGTCCAGGCATGATGGGAGTTGTAGTTTTGCAACAGCTGGAGAGGCAAGGTACCCTACCCATGGTATAGTATATGCTATATGTAGTGTATGTATTATGTGCTGTTCTGTGTGTCGTATGTAGTGTATACAGTGTATGGTGTATTTGGTGTACTGTATGTGTTTATGTATAAAGTGCATGCAATATATACTGTATGTATTATAGGGTGTATAGTGTGTGTATTGGGGGGTAAACATATAGTGCTTGTAGCGTGTGCTGTATGTATTGTTGGATGTACATATAGTGCCATGCCAGTCAGTCTTGTGTCTGGAGACAGAAGCATTCAGCCTTTTGCCACAGAAGGCCAATGTCTCCTCCCAGGGCTTCGGTGGGAGAGTCGATCAGATGCCGGATGATTTCAGAGCTCTCGCCACATGATTTGCTCCACAAAGGGCCGGCTAAGGCTGTGTTGCCCAAGGGCCCACAAAGACCTGGAGCCGGCCCTGGTTGATCAGGGGCATAAATGTAGGTTGTCATTATGATTAAAAAAAAAAAAAAAAAACACAGTAGTTTGACAGCTTCACCCAACCACTAACCACTAAAAAGTTTTTGTGTTATTCATATCCTCTGCCGTGGTATGTAAAGCTTTGAGCACAACTGTATATACAGTATTTGAAACCATTATTAACATATAAAACTGAATTTTTGATTCCATTTCAGTTTATGCAGCTTTACTAAAATTGCCTTAACCTTAGCTCTGAATATACAGTAAGTAAACATGTGGGAGCATGCAAAGCACCAGTGATGGTGGTTGTACCTTACTAAGCTTCACACTGCTTGGTACTTTTCACTAAACAAGATTTACAGACACTTAAATGCATAAATAAGATCTGAATAATGGTATCACAATGGACCATAAATATATATATACATAGTCACATAGAGGGACATTTATGAAGATAGGCCTCCTCCCTGCCTTGCCACACCCCTGCCTCCACCCATCGGGCAAGCGGGGGATACAATTGGTGTACGCCAGGGAGAAAGGGCAAATATTTGCCTGTTCCCTGGTATACGCCAGTTGTGCAGCTATCATAAATATCCCTCATAGACTGTGAGCTCTTGTGAGCAGGGCCCTCAATCTCCATGTTTGTTGGTTAAAGAAGTATTCTGGGCATTTTTTTATTGGTGGGGTTGCAAAGAAATAGTAAACAACACATAATCACCTAAAACGCTTCCCCAGAGGTACTGTAATGTCTTCGGGGCCCTCAGAGCATACTCTGGTTGCTTCTTCCAAGATGTACCTGGCAGTTGTATCGGCAGTGACCGGCAGGTCCCTGGCCCCGTTGCTGTCCTGATTCAGTCAGTGATTGGGACAGAGTCCATTGACTCTCCATTGACTATTGAGAAAGGTCCATCTCAGATGTAGTGACCAAAGTGTTCAACTGGGGACCTGAAGACGTCACAGGGAACTCCCTAAGGAGTTCTTTAGGTCAGTATGATTATATAGATTAAATAAATAAATACTGAATGAATGAATAAATTAATGTATGACTGAATAAAAAATAAATGCCAAACCCAAAAAGGTCATATATGCTACCTCATTATCCAATTGCTTCTACTGTCATTACTACTCCTAGAAGAAGCACTAGGTACAAAGCGCTAATTGTATATGTGAAGTGGTTGCCTAGTGTTCCCTCACTATTTTGTGGTTAATGTGTATGTGTTTTTAGGGGTGCTTCTGTATCCAATATTTGGTAAATAAATATCATGGTGTTGCCCTTTGATGGGTTTCTTTTATTTCTTCTATTTCAATATAGGGGGCTTTGTTGTAATGTAAGTTTGCAGTCTCTAAAAGACACCAGCTTTTTGCTACTACCCAGTCCATGTCTTCCATTCCCCAACTCAGTTGACAACAGTTAACCTGACATGTCTGGAGGACAAAATGGAACACCTAAAGATATTCCCCAAGCTTTACTATTCCACAAAATCCTTTATTCAGGTCTAAACTGACCTCTGAGGTCAGAGTTTTTATCTTTCAAATGTAAAGGGGTACTCCGGATATGAAAGATTTTGTTTTAATGGTTTTGTTAAATAATTTTTCAATTAACGGATGTGCAATGTATTGTAAAGCAAATTTTATACATCAACAATGTCATACATAGTGACCATTTGGTCAAACAACAGTGTAACCAAAACATCAAACATCTAACATATGGTGTAAGTCAGTTCAGTGTATATTATAAAAAGTGATTGAACAATCAGACTTGTCCATCCAGTTTCCATCGAAGTATTCTAGTAATCAATAGGAGCGATAGTATGAAAGTTTTCCAGTATCGAGTCACCGCAGTTTTATAAATAATTATAATATTAACATGCTAATATCCTAAAATGTGAAGGGATGAATTAAATTCCAATAAATAAACGTTAGTAAAAGTTTTCTTAACATACCTATACCATCATTCCAGTGTATGGATAAACTGGGACAGATTATGGTACAGTGAGGCTGTGTTGCCACAATTCCTCCAACAGAGGCCACTTACATTGGGGTACATCTTGGCAAGACTATCCGGGGGGCAGTCTTTATAGACAATTTTTTTGTTGAAATTTTAAACAAAGTATACAAGGATTAAAGAACATCAATGTAGTCTGGGAAAGAAATACAATCAAGTGTACATATCATATAAAAGCGTGAAAACACTGAAACATAATTAATAGTGATGAGTGAGCATGCTTGTCCGAGCTTGGTACTCGTTCGAATATTAGGGTACTCGATGGTACTCGTTACTCGGAGAAAATGGCATCATCCTTTTCCTGTAAGTTTGGGCGCAATTTCTCAGCCAATAAACATGCAGGAGATTCTTTGGTACATCCTGCAATCACGTGGGACCCATACATGTCAATAGTAGCGATTGGTTGGCCAGATCAGATGACCCTGGTATATATAAATCTGGGCCGGAGGTGCTTAGCCCACATGCATGCTGGAAGTGAATAGGGACAGAGCTGCTGCTTGTCAGAGAGAGTGTTAGGGAGGGAATTAGAGTTCCTGTAGACAGGGATACTAAAGAAAGAACCCAAAAGCCCTTGTAAAGGCTTAAAATCTTTATTTTTTTGGAAAGCTCCAGATTGCTGGCGGGGACTTGCAGTGCAGCTACCACGATTTTAGCAGCAAACTGTGGTGATCGGCTGCTGGCAGAAATAGGACAGCAGGTGTTGCACACAGACCCCAAAGAAGTCCTCAGTACCATATATTTTTTGTGGCTGGTGCTGCTGCTGCTGCTGTACATTGTCTTGCTGTGAATTGTAGTACAGCTGCATATAACCTCATTGCTCATTGGCCTGTGTAACAGGTGGCATACACCATATACCACCATTTACACAGAGACTATACGACAACCTCCAAAAACTAGTGTGACCAGTATATCTTCTTATTTCTTCATTTCTTAGTGCAGCCACATCCAAGCTCAATGATAATTGTCCTGTGTAAGAGGTGGCATACACCGTATAGCACCACTTACACACAGACTATATACGTCAACCTCCCAAAACTAGTGTGACCAGTATCAAAGCTCACTGCTAATTGCCCTTTGTAAGAGGGTGGCATACAATATATAGCTGCACTTAGATAATGATAATTGTCCTGTGTAAGAGGTGGCATACACCGTATAGCACCACTTACACACAGACTATATACGTCAACCTCCCAAAACTAGTGTGACCAGTATCAAAGCTCACTGCTAATTGCCCTTTGTAAGAGGGTGGCATACAATATATAGCTGCACTTAGATTGTATACGAAAACCTCCAAAAACTAGTGTGACCAGTATATTTTCTTTTTTATTCATTTCTTAGAGCATCCTTATCCAAGCTCATTGCCAATTGTCCTGTGTAAGAGGTAGCATACACTGTATAGCGCCACTTACGAACAGACTATATATGTCTACCTCCAAAAACTAGTGTGACCAGTATCTTTTGTCATCTGCAGCCAGTCTACAGGGTTGCTTTATTTCTTAGTGCAGCCATATTCAACCTCACTGCTCATTGTCCTGTGTAAAAGGTTGGCATACACCATATAGCACCACTTACACACAGACTCTATGTGACTACCTCCAAAAGTAGTCTAATATATTTTCTTGGCTTGCTGTGATCTGTAGTTCAGCTATCTCAGTCTTGACTGTGCAGTGTCCATAAAATGGTGAACCCCAAGGGTAAGGGTCGAGGACGA
The DNA here is from genome assembly GCF_027789765.1 of Dendropsophus ebraccatus. Lineage (NCBI taxonomy): Eukaryota > Metazoa > Chordata > Amphibia > Anura > Hylidae > Dendropsophus > Dendropsophus ebraccatus. The sequence goes on along the minus strand of NC_091466.1, from coordinate 22,670,209 downwards.
GGGCGTGGGCTGGGGGATCCTAACCAAGCAGTGGGCAGAGGCTGTGGTTCAGGGCAGGGTGACACAGGAACACCTGTTGAGGGGGTAGCAGTGGCATATCGCAGACATTCACTCCCTAGCTTCTTCTCGCAACTTACAGGGTCTCACCACTGTTAAAACCGCAGCAGTGTGAACAGGTGATCACATGGATAGTGGATAATGTGCCCAGTAACTTATCCACCACCCAGTCTTCCACACAGTCCACGCACGCTAGCCAAGGGAGTGGAACCCTTGCTCCAGCAGCTCAGTCTTCTTCCCCACAGCCTGGCCCCCCAGGAGGGATTCAGATCTCTTTTCTGGCCAATTCCCTGAGTCTGAGCAACCAGAGTAGTCGATCTCTCTCGATGCCCAAACTATGCAGCTCACGTAGTCAGTGGGTGATGAGAGTCGGGAGTTGCAAGCGGGGCTTGAAGAGGTGTCTGCTGATGACTATGAGACCCGGTTGTTAGACAGTGACATTGTTGTCATGGATGTAACTCAAAGTGGGGAGCAGAGTGAGGAATTGGAGGAAGAGCTGGTGGATGAAGACGAGGTGACTGACCCGAGCTGGGTGGATAAGCAAAGTGAAGACAGTGCTTCTAAGGGGGAGGCAAGTTCACCCGCAGGACCGGTTGGAAGAGGGGTGGGCAGAGGGAGAAGCAGGGGCAGAGCAAGTAGATCAGCAACTGTTTCACAGAGTCAAACTCCCGTGGCCAGGCCTAGATGTTCACAAGTCTGGAGGTTCTTTAAAGAAACTGCGGATGACCTACGGACTGTAGTGTGCAACCTTTGCCACGCCAGGAACAGCAGGGGAGCCACCACTACCATCCTAACCACTACCAGCATGCACTGGAATAGAGTTCCCCACTCAGTGGAACCAAGGCAGTTCAGTTACTGCAAGACACACCCCTGCTCCTTCCCCTGTGTCCTGTGCTGGCTCTGTCAGTCCCCCCACCCAGGCCCCAGGCACAAGCGCCTCCCGCCCTACACCCATTCCTTCACCTCCACTATGCTCCACACCCTTCAGGAAGGTGTCCAAGCACATTGTTTAACTTTCCCTACAACAGACCTTGGAACGGAAGTGCAAATACACTGCCACTTACACACATGCACAAGACCTAAATGTGCACATAGGCAAACTGCTGAGCCTAGAGATGCTGCCCTATCGGATGGTTGAGAAAGAGGCTATTAGGAACCTTATGGCGGTGGCTGTCCCTCGGTACTCTGTTCCCAGCCGCCACTACTTTTCACGGTGTGCCGTCCCAGCCCTACACCAGCATGTGTCAGATAACAACATCCGTGCCCTGACCTAACCATGGACATGTGGTCAAGTGCTAGCGGGCAGGGACACTATATCTTCCTGATGGCACATTGAGTCAACTTGGTGGAGGCTGGGACAGAGTCTGACCCTGGTTCCGCTCATGTGCTGCCCACACCGGGGATTGCGGGGCCTACCTCGGTTGTGTTCTCTCATGATTTGTATACCTCTTTCTCCTCCTCTGTATTACCCTCCATGAGCACGTCGCCACCATTTGTTAAGGCTTGGCGCATTAGCACTGCGGTGGGTTAGCGCCAACAGGCTGTCTTGAAATTGCTGAGAGGCACACCGCCCAGGAACTGTTGCAGGGCATCACAGCGCAGACCGATCTTTAGCTCGCGCCGTGGAACCTCAAACCAGGCATGGTTGTGTGTGACAAAGGGCGGAACCTCGTGGCGGCTCTGCAACTCGGCAGCCTCACACATATGATTTTGGCTTACTTACCAAGGTGCTGCGCATCTGTGCAGCACCTTGGTGCTGCAAATCAACCTCAGATGCTGCCACAATTAGGGCAGTGCAAAGGCGCTTGCAACTGCCAGCTCACCCACTGCTGTGTGACGTGCCCATGCGGTGGAATTCCACCATCCAGATGGCAGCCTGGGTTTACCAGCAACACAGAGCCATTGTGGAATGCCAAATGTCAACCTCGGCAAGAAGCTGTAGTCAGGTCAGTCAGCTTCCTCAAATCTACAATTAGGAGTGGATGTGGATGTCTGCTATCTGTCAGGTACTGGGCCACAGACAGGAGTCAACAAAGATGGTCAGCGGCGATGCCGCCATCATTAACCTCACCATCCCGTTGCTGAGTCTGCTTCAAACCTCCCTGCTCATCCTGAAGTCTGAGACTTTGCCTTCGTCTCAGGAGATGGGAGAACAACATCCACCGCTAGATAGCCAGCCCACCCTCACGTCTGTTTCTCAGCACAAAGTGGAGGAGGAGGAAGAGGAGCAGACTGCTGCCGCGACTGAAGAGGGTACCCGTTCTCAATCCTTAGCTGTTGAGCGTGTATGGCCTGAAGAGGAGGAATTGGCGGCGGAGGAGGAGGAAATTGAGAGTCAGCCTATTAAGGAGAGGGATTTCTTGCCGTTTGGGACCCTGGCGCACATGGCTGACTTTATGTCAGGCTGTCTTTCCCGTGACCCTCGGGTTAAGTTTTTTTTTACAACACCGATTACTGGGTGTTCACCCTCCTGGACCCTTGGTACAAGCAGAACTTTTCCACTCTCATTTCTGCCGAGGAACGCAGTTTGAGAGTGCAGAAGCCAGAGGACAGGAAAGAGGAGGGGTGGAGCAGGCAGCTTGTCAAGGGGCAGGGGAACACTCTCCAAGGTCTTTGACAGTTTCATGGCACCCCAGCAAGACTATGTCACCCGTCCGCAGTCTAGACAGAGTAGGATGAGGCCTTCAGAAAGATGGTGAGGGAGTACCTTGCTGACCACACCAACGTCCTGCCCGATCACTCTGCTACATACAACAACTGGCGCTTTACACCTTGGAGGTGCTGGGCTGCCCTGCCGCTAGCATGTTGTCAGAGTGGATCTTCAGTGCAGCTGGTGGCATCATCACTGATAAGCACACTCGCCTGTCAACTGATAGCGCTGACAGGCTGAAGTTTATAAAAATGAACAAAGGCTTGATTTCACCTGAATTCAACTGTCCACCCAGGGAAAGCAGCTCAACATGAGGGTTCTTCATATAACCTCTCCTCCTCCTCTTCCTCCTCCTCATCTTCCTCCTCCTGTATCAATTCTCAACCAACAGCCAATTCTTGTTGTGCCATGCTGTGTCTGGTATAATTTTTGGGAGGCTCACCTGCTACCACTTCTACCTGGGTCACTTTGTCCTCACTGTCATGCTGTGTCTGGCATAATTTTTGGGAGTCTCACCTGCTACCGCTTCTACCTGGGCCAGTGGGAGTCAGTGTAAAATGGCTAACACTACCCCCCCCCCCCCCATTATTACCGCTGTACCCAATGCCATCAGGGTTCTGGAAAGAGAAAGGAAAGGAAAGAGTCCTGGAGCATCAAAATTAGCGCTCCTTGACTGGGTGGCAGCAGGCTTGTATTATGAGGCTGTAGAGGGCCAAAACAAATTGCCCTTCCTAGCCTGGTATTGCCTGGTATTACTAGGCTGCTGCTGTTTGGTTTTTAACCTGGCTGGTTATAAAAATGGGGGAGACCCTATGCAATTTTTTAAAAATAAATAATAATAATTAAAAAAAAAAAAACGCACAAAATTTGCCATTTCTGGACAAGGGAGGCTACAAAAAAAATGCTTGCAGAGCCAGAATCCTTAAAGGTAGTAGACTGTTAATGCTGCCCAGATAGAGCCAAGACCATAACTGGCAAAAACAAGCATGGAGAGCACCTAGGGAGGGCTCTCCAACTGGTTCTAGGTGCGAGAGTTTCCTGAGCACTGTGGGTGCTGAGGACAGTTCAGGAGAAAGTGGTCTGAGCTAGCACAGTAAAGAAACAGGTTCTGATCCTGATGGCGAGTTCTCTTCTCTGGTGACAACTGAACTTTCTCCACCTGCATAGGCTCCTGAGGCACTGGCGAAGACGAAGGAGTAGGCAGTCTCTGGAAAGCTGGTGCCAGCTGGAACGTGCCGCGAGGATGGATCAATTTGCATACTTGTCAGACCTCCTCCTTAATCTCAACGAACCAGACATTGCTTGGAGGGGCCTGATGTTTCAGGTTGTTTAGGGTGGTCTGAATGTCTCAGCTGGATAACATGTCCTTCACATTGCTCAAAAGGCCCTTGTTGAAGGCGGCATTTAGGGCAGCATTGTTCCAATCAAGTTCAGCTGCCAGCATGAAGAACTGAATGGCGTAGTCTCCCACAAAAAAGTTCCCCTGATGCAAGTTGAGGAGGGCCGTCTCAGCAGAGGATGCTTAGGCTGGCTCTTCGAAAAAGCACCAGAACTCAGGGACCGGAGTATAAGGGACTGCTGGTCTTCTCCCGTGCCCACTGCAAGGTGGTAAGGACTTGCTGCAGCAGGCGACCCCAAAGACGCTACCCTTGGCTTGTCTCCAGTTGCACCTTGTCGCCACCACTAGCGACAAGCAGGCAGGCTGGGACACAGCAGGACTCATGGGAGAATCGCAGGCAGAAGAAACAGAGCAAGACACATGGCTGGAACCACGGGCAGCAGGAACCATGGGCAGAACCCCCAGGTAAAGGAATGACCGGTAGGAATCACAGAGCTGGGACTACTCACTGTGGAAGCATGCAGAGTCTCCAAAAAGGAATTAAACATTTACAGGGAAGGTGACTGGTGCACTGTCCTTTGAAATCTGTGATAGCTGGTGCGCACATTCCCTAGGAGGCGGGATGCATACGCCGGAGAGGTAAGGGGACAGTAGGAGTGTGGAGAGTTGAGGCCCCCCAGGGGGCCTAAGAGGAAGTGTGGCAGGCATGGGCACTTTGGTACAGGCGACCGTATTCTCTCCCATGCATTTTCTCCCTACCATCCTGCAATGGAAAAAAAAATACAATGGAAAAAACTTAACCCCTTAATGACACAGGGCGTATATTTACGCCCTGTGGCCGCTTCGGGGAGTTCAGAGGGGGGTCGCGCGGCGACCCCGCTCTGAACCGCAGTGGTCCCGGGTGCCGCATGTAGCGTGGGACAGCGGCTATTAGCGGGCACAGTCCGATCGCCGATAAAGTAATCAGATATAGTTTGACAAGTTGACAGTTGCATCTGATTACTTATGCAGCCCGATCTGTGGTGGTCCAGTGGCAAAGATCGAGGAGGAGCGATCTCCCTTTCTACTGCCGGCTGGAGTCTGCGCCGTAATGGTGCTGATCCCGGTCAGCACTCGGTTGCTTCCGGCTGCAGCAGCCAAAAGCAATCGAGTGTCTATCTCATCGATCTATGCTGTATTACTTTTACTATCACTCAATGAGAGAACAGAGTGCATATATTAGAAGTCCCCTAGGGGGGCTTCTAGTATATGTGTAAAAGTAAAACATAAAAAGTGTTAATATCAGTAAAAAAAACTCCCGTAATAAAAGTTTGAATCACCCCCCTTTTCCTATGTTATAAATAAAATAAATAAATAAATAAACATAGCCGAAACGTGCGTCGGGGTGGGGGCCGCTGGTGGACGCTACACTTCATTTATATATTGGTAATATACCTCTATTGATCCCAGCACTTTATGCTTATTGTTATGCAGTCTGTAGGTGTGTGCATTTATGTCTATAATAGACAGCGTATAGCTAGCATTGTGATCACCTTCACACCCTATTTGGTCCACCTGCATTTTTTTCCCCCTGATTGTATGTTCATTGTCGTTGTGGTTTTTTAACATTCTTTCAGTCACAATCCATCGCTTTTTGCCTTTTGGTGTTTTCATGTATGTTTTTAATCAATAAAGCTTTTTCATTTTGTGATAATAAATTGTGAGGTTCAGTTTTCTTTCTCTCGGTTGGTTAGCATGTAACTAGAACCCTATATTTACAGTGCACACTCAATACCTAGTCCCCCGTCTACCGTATTAGACAATGATTGTCAGAGACTGAGGGAGTTTTTTGTCCAATTTAATCTTGGTATAAATAAAAAAACATATTTAGTATCGCCGCGTGCGTAATCGCCTAAACTATTAATTTATCACATTCCTGATCTCGCACGGTAAATGGCGTAAGCGCCAAAAAATCCCAAATTGCAAATTTGCACATTTTTTGGTCGCATTAAATCCAGAAAAATTGGAATAAAAAGCGATCAAAAAGTCACATATGCGCAAACAAGGTACCGATAGGAAGAACACATTATGGCGCAAAAAATTACACCTCATACAGCCCAATAGACCAAAGGATAAAAGTGTTATAAGCATGGAAATAGAGCGATTTTAAGAAACATATATTTGTTAACAATGGTTTGAATTTTTTACAAGCCATCACATATTATAAAAGTTATACATGTTACATATCGTTTTAATCGTAACGACTTCAGGAACATACATAACAAGTCAGTTTTACCCCAGGGCGAACGGCGCAAAAACACATACCCCCCAAATAAACAAAATGCTTTTTTTCTTTTTTCAATTTCACCCCACATTGAATTTTTTTTTTGTTTTGCAGTATACTTTATGAAAAAATTCAGTCTGTCATTGCAAAGTACAATTAGTGGCGCAAAAAATAAGGGCTCATGTGGGTCTGTAGGTGAGAAAATGCCAGGGTTATGGCCTTTTAAGTACAAGGAGGAAAAAAAACGGAAGTGCAAAAATGCAAGTTGGCTCTGTCCTTAAGGGGTTAAGACTGACGTTTCACATGTTGGTCTGAGGTAAATTCTTTGGAGTGTAGGTTTGTGCCACATTTCTTAAAATGGACACAACTCTTTATAACCCAGGCCCTTCTAATGATGCAGCCTCAGAAATCTACATCAGCTCGGTTCTAGTGTAGATTTTAACCCCTAAATGACCCTGGGAGTACAGGTACGTCCAGGGCTGCCTACGGGTGTTCAGAGCGGGGCCGTGTGGCTGTGCCCCCTAATTAAGTAAATGGATGCTTCCTATTACCTTAAGCAGCCCTTCCCTTGTGTCTAGTGGGGTGGATGTTGTCCCGGAGGAGCAATCCAAATGTCCGGCTTGGGCCGGGGTCTGCGCCATAATGGCGCTGATCCCGGCTCAGCACTTGATTACTTTCCGCTGCAGCAGCCGGAAGCAATCGAGTGCCTATCTCATTGATCTATGCTGTATAACTACACAGCATAGATCTCAATGAGAGATCAGTGCGCATATACTAGAAGTTCCCCAGGGTTGTGAATAACCCTAACCCCAGGTGGGAATAACCCTACCCCCAGTGGGGCTTCTAGTATAAGTGTTAAAAAAAAGTGTTGTTAATAAAAAAAAACCACTACCCTAATAAAATTTTGAATCAACCCATTTTTCCATGTTATAGATAAAAATAAATAAATAAATGAATAAACATGTTTTGCAACAACTTGAGGAACATATAAAACAAGTCATTTTTACCCCAGGGCAAACGGCGTTTAAAAAAAAATACCCTCAAATTAAAAGAAATGTGTTTTTTTTTTTTTTTTGTTTTTTTTAATTTCACCTTACATTGAATTTTTTTCTGCTTTTGCAGTATACAAAAAATTCAGCCTGTCATTGCAAAGTACAATTAGTGGCGCAAAAAATAAGGGCTCATGTGGGTTTTTTTGTGAAAAAATGCAACTGCTATGGCCTTTTAGGCACAAGGAGGAAAAAACAAAAACACAAAAATTGAAATTGGCCCCGTCCTCTAACGGTTAAGAACAATTTACCCCTTCTAGCAAATGTAAATTGTAGTACATTTAGTAAACAGGGCGGCAACAATCCCTTCATGTTAAACCCCACCCCTTATGTGCCATGCCTTACTTAAGGCCCTATTCCACGGGTCGTTTAGAGGAGCAATATCGTTCGTATTCGGCCGATAACGGCCGCTACGAACGATATTCGTCCCGTGGAATAGAGTGCAACAATCAGCCGACATCGTTCATGCCGGCTGATCGTTGCAGTCGCTTGTTTTTCAACATGTTGAAAAACAAGCGACTGATATAGCAGCGATCTGCTGCCGTCGCTCCGTTGAATAGGACCGTCGGCAGCAGATGCTGCTATATCCTATGAGCTGCCCGGACGATCAGCGATCCCCCGGGCAGCCCCCCCAGCAGCTCCCCGCCGCCCCTCCCGCACTCACCCGCTCGCTGACGCCGCGTTGAATAGCGGCGGCAGCGAGCGGGGAACGAGGAGCAAACGAGCGCTAATAGCGCTTGTTTGCTCCTACAAACGATTTGTGGAATAGGGGCATTACTTGGCAAGTAAGGGGGAGGATAAGTAAAAAGTTTGAAACCAAAGAGTAGTGTATGTCACATGCAAGGCCCACCAATTCAGTAGAAAAATAATTGATAATCCTTTATTATTTTACAATGAAAAGATAAACAAGCAAATCCCTAACCCAATTTAAAAAAAATTCAAAACATTCCCACACAACAGGGACCATTGCAATACACGTGGTCCCTGAAGTCTGCAAACACTCAAATGAGTCTAGTTTGAATACCCCACTGTAAAACCATTCACATATAAGCCAACCTAAAGCAAATTATTTATCTCCAAACAGAAGTGTAGCTGATAGAGTCTTGATGATGTCTTGCTGAAATATTAAAGGGAAACAGTCAGCACGACTGTGCTGATATGGTTCCCAGTGGCTCAGTATAAATCTACTGTGCAGCTCGCGGAGCATACCAGCCACGGCTGCTGCAGTAACTTTACAAAGGGGAAAAAAATGTTTTCTTAACTGTGGGTTACCTTTGAACCATTTGAAATAAAGTATCACAAGTTTTTATAACGTGCTTGATCCATCTTCTCTTATTGATTCTTCTTTGACTTCACCTGACTGGATGCTGATCTGTGCACATTATAGGAGGTAAAGGTAAGTTGGTGTTCTTGTATATTCATTGACTCTATTTTGAGCCTTTCTTCTATGTAATTAATGTATATATGATTATGTTTTGATTTTTGGGGAAATCACGTCCCACCATATGGTTTCCCTGCCCCTGTTCTCCATTTACTGTACTTAAAATATATGGATATAGTTCTATTAGGCCAATGATAATTATTGGCTGGTCTGTCTACGACTGACATGAGGACCCTGGACCATCAACTCATGACCTGAGTCAGGGTGTCCTTTGTAAGCTATTCATAACTGATTGTATTTGCCTTTATTGCACTTTGGCAATTTTTATTTGTGCTTATGCTGTTTACCTGTATTTTTTTTGCGCTTACGCCTTGTACATGTAGGTCCTGGGTCGTCAAGGGGCTAAAATGTACTCATGTGAATATACAAAAATACACAGGCTGGGGTGACAGGGGGGGGAGAGGCTGGGGTGACAGGGGGGAGAGAGAGGCTGGGGTTACAGGGGGAGAGAGAGGCTGGGGTGACAGGGGGGGAGAGAGGCTGGGGTGATAGGGGGAGAGAGAGGCTGGGGTGATAGGGGGAGAGAGAGGCTGGGGTGACAGGGGGAGAGAGAGGCTGGGGTTACAGGGTGAGAGAGAGAGTCTGGGGTTACAGGGGGAGAGAGAGTCTGGGGTGACAGGGGGGGAGAGGCTGGGGTGACAGGGGGAGAGAGAGGCTGGGGTGACAGGGGGAGAGAGAGGCTGGGGTGACAGGGGGGGGAAAGAGAGAGGCTGGGGTTACAGGGGGAGAGAGAAGCTGTGGTGACAGGGGGGAGAGGCTGGGGTGACAGGCAGGGGCGTAACTAGAAATGGCTGGGCCCCATAGCAAACTTTTGATTGGGGCCCCACCCCCTCTCGATCGACCACTATGCCATCAACACACTTAGCTCTACACAGGTTCTGTACACCATATAAATTACAGTACAGTTACATCAGGTGACTTACAGGAGACGTCTTCTCTGATCGGAGTTCTTCCCTTTTCATTTTCTTTTCCATCTGCCCTGGGCCGTTATGAGAACCTTTCCGGGCCACGAATCCACAGAATCTGCCAGACAGACATATTAGGCTCCACACTCTGTCACCATCCTCATCTCTACCAACTGCACATCTGTATTGGCCCCTTTACACCCACATTTAGTGGGTAGGCTGACTCTATGTGATCCCATTTTAGTATATGGCCCTCCTCTCTGTTGCCCCCCTTATAGATAGCTTCCTTATGTTGCCCCCCCCGCTGTCCCCCTTATAGATGCCCCCCCCCATGTTGTCCCCTTATAGATGGTCCCCTATGTTGCCCCCCCTATAGATGGCCCCCTCTTCCCCTATATTTTCCCCTTATAGATGGCCCCCTTTCCCCCTTTATTGTCCCCTTATAGATGTTCCCCTCTCCCCCAATGTTGTACGTTTATATCCCCCTCTCCCCCTATGTTCTCCCCTTATAGATGGCCTGCTCTCCCCCTATGGTGTCCCCCTACCCCCCTTCCTTATAGATGGTCCCTCTCCCCCCCTCCCTTATAGATGCCCCCCTCTCCCCCCCTTCCTTATAGATGTCCCCCTCCCCCCTTCCTTATAGATGCCCCCTTCTCTCCCCCCCCTTCCTTATAGATGCCCCCTTCTCTTCTCCCCCTTCCATATAGATGCCCCCTTCCTTATAGATGCCCCCCTCTCTTCCCCCCTTCCTTATAGATGCCCCCTTCTCTCCCCCCCCTTCCTTATAGATGCCCCCTTCTCTTCTCCCCCCTTCCTTATAGATGCCCCCTCCTCTTCTCCCCCCCTTCCTTATAGATGCCCCCTTCTCTTCTCCCCCCTTCCTTATAGATGCCCCCTTCTCTTCCCCCCCTTCCTTATAGATGCCCCCTTCTCCCCCCCTTCTTTATAGATGCCCCCTCCTCTTCTCCCCCCCTTCCTTATAGATGCCCCCTTCCTTATAGATGCCCCCTTCTCTTCTCCCCCCTTCCTTATAGATGCCCCCTTCTCTTCCCCCCCTTCCTTATAGATGCCCCCTTCTCTTCCCCCCCCTTCCTTATAGATGCCCCCTTCTCTTCTCCCCCCCTTCCTTATAGATGCCCCCTTCTCCCTCCCCTTCCTTATAGATGCCCCCTTCTCCCCCCCTTCCTTATAGATGCCCCCTTCTCCCCCCCCCCTTCCTTATAGATGCCCCCTTCTCCCCCCCCTTCCTTATAGATGCCCCTTTTTCTTCTCCCCCCCTTCCTTATAGATGCCCCCTCTTCTCCCCCCCCTTTCCTTATAGATGCCCCCTTCTCTTCTCCCCCCCTTCCTTATAGATGCCCCCTTCTCTTCCCCCCCTTCCTTATAGATGCCCCCTTCTCTTCCCCCCTTCTTTATAGATGCCCCCTCCTCTTCTCCCCCCCCTTCCTTATAGATGCCCCCTTTATTTATAGATGCCCCCTTCCTTATAGATGCCCCCTTCTCTTCTCCCCCCTTCCTTATAGATGCCCCCTTCTCTTCCCCCCTCTTCCTTATAGATGCCCCCTTCTCTTCCCCCCCCTTCCTTATAGATGCCCCCTTCTCTTCTCCCCCCCCTTCCTTATAGATGCCCCCTTCTCCCCCCCTTCCTTATAGATGCCCCCTTCTCCCCCCCTTCCTTATAGATGCCCCCTTCTCCCCCCTTCCTTATAGATGCCCCCTCCCCCCTTCCTTATAGATGCCCCCTTCTCCCCCCCTTCCTTATAGATGCCCCCTTCTCTTCTCCCCCCCTTCCTTATAGATGCCCCCTTTTCTTCTTCCCCTTTCCTTATAGATGCTCCCTCCTCCCCCCCTTCCTTATAGATACCCCCTCCTCCCCCCCCCTTCCTTATAGATGCCCCCCCCCCCTTCCTTATAGATGCCCCCTTTTCTTCTCCCCCCTTCCTTATATATGCCCCCTTCTCTCTCCCCCCTTCCTTATAGATGCCCCCTCCTCTTCCCCCCCCTTCCTTATAGATGCCCCCTTCTCTCCTCCCTCCCCTTCCTTATAGATGCCCCCTTCTCTCCCCCCCCTTCCTTATAGATGCCCCCTTCTCTCCTCCCTCCCCTTCCTTTCAGATGCCCCCTTCCGAGGAAAGCAAGTTTAAAAAAAAGAAAAAAACTCACCTAACAACACGCTCCCCCGTCGAGCCTTTTTCCTGTCACCCCCTGTCTGATGCGCGGCTGCCGTCTGATGCCGCGTCCTATCCCCGGCAGCGCGCGTATCATAGAGTTCTGTGTGGGCCTGTGGCCGCGACTTCCGGCACACGTCTCACATCAGACGGCAGCCGCGCATCAGACAGGGGGTGACAGGAGCGCTGTGGACCGGTCCCGTGCTCCTCCTAGCCCAGTGACTCCTTTTCCCTATGGTTGGGGAAAGGAGTCTCCGGGTCGGGAGGAGCACGGGACCGGCCCCCGGCTACAGCACCCGGGAGGCATGCTCAGCCGCCGGGTGCTGCAGGATATGTAAGCTCCAGGGGCCCGCGTCACGGGCCCCTGATGCGGCGGGGCCCGGTAGCAGCCGCTACGGCTGCTACGGCGGTAGTTCCGCCAGTGGTGACAGGGGAAGAGAGAGGCTGTTGTGACAGGGGGGGGGGGGGGAGAGGCTGGGGTGACAGGGGGAGAGAGAGGCTGGGGTGACAGGGGGAGAGAGAGGCTGGGGTGACAGGGGGGAGAGAAGCTGGAGTTACAGGGGGAGAGAGAGGCTGGGGTGACAGGGGGAGAGAGAGGCTGGGGTGACAGGGGGGGAGAGAGGCTGGGGTGACAGGGGGAGAGAGAGGCTGGGGTGACAGGGGGAGAGAGAGGCTGGGGTGACAGGGGGAGAGAGGCTGGAGTTACAGGGGGAGAGAGAGGCTGGGGTGACAGGGGGAGAGAGAGGCTGGGGTGACAGGGGGGGAGAGAGGCTGGGGTTACAGGGGGACAGAGAGGCTGGGGTGACAGAGGGTGGAGAGGCTGGGGTGACAGGGGGAGAGAGAGGCTGGGGTGACAGGGGGAGAGAGGCTGGGGTGACAGGGGGGGAGAGAGGCTGGGGGGACACTGTGAGAGAGAGGCTGGGGTGACAGGGGGAGAGAGAGGCTGGGGTGACAGGGGGGGAGAGAGGCTGGGGGGACACTGTGAGAGAGAGGCTGGGGTGACAGGGGGAGAGAGAGGCTGGGGTGACAGGGGGAGAGAGAGGCTGGGGTGACAGGGGGAGAGAGAGGCTGGGGTGACAGGGGGGAGAGAGGCTGGAGTTACAGGGGGAGAGAGAGGCTGGGGTGACAGGGGGAGAGAGAGGCTGGGGTGACAGGGGGAGAGAGGCTGGGGTTACAGGGGGACAGAGAGGCTGGGGTGACAGGGGGCGGAGAGGCTGGGGTGACAGGGGGAGAGAGAGGCTGGGGTGACAGGGGGAGAGAGGCTGGGGTGACAGGGGGGAGAGAGGCTGGGGGACACTGTGAGAGAGAGGCTGGGGTGACAGGGGGAGAAAGAGGCTGGGGTGACAGGGGGAAAGAGAGGCTGGGGTGACAGGGGGGAGAGAGGCTGGGGTTACAGGGGGAGAGAGAGGCTGGGGTGACAGGGGGGAGAGGCTGGGGTGACAGGGGGTAGAAAGAAGCTGGGGTTACAGGGGGAGAGAGAGGCTGGGGTGACAGGGGGGAGGCTGGGGTGACAGGGGGAGAGAGAGGCTGGGGTGACAGGGGAGAGAGAGGCTGGGGTGACAGGGGGAGAGAGGCTGGGGTGACAGGGGGAGAGAGGCTGGGGTGACAGGGGGGAGAGAGGCTGGGGGGACACTGTGAGAGAGAGGCTGGGGTGACAGGGGGAGAGAGAGGCTGGGGTGACAGGGGGAGAGAGAGGCTGGGGTGACAGGGGGAGAGAGAGGCTGGGGTGACAGGGGGAGAGAGAGGCTGGGGTGACGGGGAGAGAGAGGCTGGGGCGACAGAGGGGGGAGAGGCTGGGGTGACAGGGGGAGAGAGAGGCTGGGGTGACAGGGGGGGAGAGAGGCTGGGGTTACAGGGGGACAGAGAGGCTGGGGTGACAGGGGGCGGAGAGGCTGGGGTGACAGGGGGAGAGAGAGGCTGGGGTGACAGGGGGAGAGAGAGGCTGGGGTGACGGGGGGGAGAAAGGCTGGGGTGATAGGGGGAGAGAGGCTGGGTGACAGGGGGAGAGAGAGGCTGGGGTGACAGGGGGGAGAGAGGCTGGGCTGGGGTGACTGGGAGAAGCTCATGTGGAGGGAGGCTGGGGTGACAGGGGAGAAGCTTACATGGGGCACGGGGAGGAGGAGCGATAGAGGCAGGCTGGTTCCCCGCAGTACAGTTACGGGGATGCAGTGAGCTTTCGGCACGGACAGGCTGTAATACACCGACCCGGAAGCTCATAGCTGCAGCCCCTTAGTTACCGGACTTCTCTCCTGCTCTGCAGCGTCGCGATGTCACATGGTCGCCGATCAGGAGAGAAGTCCGGGCACTGAGGGGCTGCAGCTGTGAGCTTCCGGGCCGGTGTATCACAGCCTGTCCGTGCCGAAAGCTCACCGCATCCTCGTAACTGTACTGGGGGGGACCGTCCTATCCAGCCCACCCCTGGATGGTCTGAGACTGCTGGAAGGTTAGTGGGAGCGGTCCACGGGCCAGTCCGACGCTGTGGGGGCGGGGGGAGGGAGCTTCACAGAGTTCTTCTGTCCACTCACTGTGTGGTCTCTCTCCTCCCCCTTTCTCATTCCTCTTGCTGGGCAGGGACTTCGAAAAAAATGGCGCGGCCACCCCGCCCCAGGTAATTCAGCTGTGTACTGCACATGTCTATGCACATGCGCAGTACACAGTGACGGAGCCTCCAGTTTGAGTGAACCAGACGGACTCTGTCGGTTCACTCTAATGTTATGGAGGTGCCGTATAGTGTCTGTGTGTGTGTCGTGAAATGACGTCACACACAGACACTATTAAAATGGCAGCCCCCTGTGGATACATTTATTTGATTAAAAGACACTCAAGCAATATGTAAAAAAAATAAATAAAAAAAATGCAACACACCTATTTTTTCTTATTACCTTTCATTAAAAAAATTTCAAAAATGTGACACTGTCCCTTTAAGTGCCAGACGCACATCTCACCAGTCCCGGTGCTCTTCTCTAGCTCTGTTCTGTGGCGCATGTTCTCTGTTCTGATGGGGAAGAGTGTCAGACTGGCAGCCTCTTTCTGATTGCGCTGGAGTTGCTTATCTGGCATAAGCAGTATGCCAATTGACTTAGAGTACGGATCTTCTCGATCCGTCAGGTCCTTGCTAAAAGAGGACCTTATGGAAATGTCCATAAAAAATAATTAAAAAGGTGATTATAGATGTCTCTGAAGCCATATGCATTTCGAGCTATAAACTTGTGAACCTCTTCCTCAGTGGCACAATTTCACAATTGTATACCCCAGACTTCTCACACCAGACATGCAACTCCAGCACAATCAGAAAGAGGCTGCCGGCCCGACACTCTTCCCCATCAGAACAGAAAGCATGCACCACGGAACGGAGCCAGAGAAAAACGCCGGGACTGGTGAGATATGCGGTTGGCACTGAAACTGGGCTATCTAACCCTAGGATGGAACGAGCAAAAGTTTTGGTTACAAACTGTAAACAAGATTTACTGTGTAACATTTCAATAGAAACACCGAAACTTTCCAGAGACTATTAGTATAGCGATCGTGCACAGTTTTCACACTGATGTTTTCTTGCATGGCCCTACATGATCTATTTGTAAACTGCTCTTTATCTTTATATGTGATTGATTTTGTTGTTTTTATTGTTCTTTTATTGTTGTTTTATGGAGATTGCTGTAATCTTTGGTTATTTAATTTTTAATGAGAACCTAAAGGGAAATACAGGGTATCCTTGAGGACTGACTCTTTTGCTTGATCGTATACATGATCTTGTTTGGCCCGTGAGAGTTGGACATGTCAGTTTAACTTTGGTTCCCTGTTCTCTCTGTGAGCTGCACCACTTTACTTTTGGAAAGATATATAATAGAGTCTATGTTACTGAGCATGTCTTCTACAAATGTGTTGCCTAGACTTCGGGGGTGACTGTTATGTGATGGTCTTCTGCAAACCATATATGTTGCCTAGACCAGGGGCGTAGCTAATGTCTCCTGGGCCCTGGTGCGAGAGGCCAACTTGGGCCCCCCCCCCCCTCCTTTCACGACCAAGTGATGCTATTGTTGTGTGTGTTTGTGTATATATATATATATATATATATATATATATATATATATATATATATATATATATACACACACAGTGGTGCCTTGGATTATGAGCATAATTCGTTCCAGGACCGTGCTTGTAATCCAAATCCACTCTTAAACCAAAGCAAATTTTCCTATAAGAAATCATGTAAATGCAGACAATTGGTTCCGCACCCCAAATATATTTATTATTCTGTACTGTACAGTAATGGAGAGGATGGGAAACACAAGGGCTGACAGAGACTGCAGGGAGCATGAAGGAATGAGCAGTACAGATGTGGGCACATACATGCAGCACTCTCTGTCCGGGGAGAGAGGGGTTACAGCTATGGAGAGATTACCCCCCCCCCCACAGTCCTGTCCCCTGATGTAAGCCCCAGCCTGAAGGGGATCTGCTATGATTTGGAAGGTGTTTAGAGTACAGTGCTGTAGACCCCGCTATGCAGGCCATGCCCCTTCTCCACTCGCGCTCCTACCCGATACAGGAAGTTCTTAAACCAAAGCAATGTTCTTAAACCAAGTCACAATTTTGAAAAACTGTGAGCTCTTAAACCAAAACGCTCTTAAACGAAGTTACTCTTAAACCAAGGTACCACTGTATGTATATATATATATATATATATATATATATATATATATACACACACACACACACCAAGACAGATATTACCTATTACCGCCATACTGTTACCGACCAAATCCTGTATACTGAGACCAATATTACCAGTAATACCAGTATATAGGAAGGAAACATTACCGCCACACCACAACCACTACCATCACCACCATATTGTTACTGACCAAATCCAGTATACTAAATCACCTCATCCAGTCATATAGAGGTGGCCCCAGCTCTACACAGGTTCTATACACCATATACATTACAGTGCAGATATATCAGGTGACTCACAGTGGGACGTCTTCTCTGATCGGAGTTCTTTCCTTTTCATCATCTTCTCCATCCGTCCTGGGCCGTTATGAGAACTTCTCCGAGCCACGAATCCACAGAATCTGCCAGACAGACATATTAGGCTCCACACTCTGACACCATCTCCATCTCTCTACACACTGCACATCTGTATTGTCCCCTTTACACCCTCATTTAGTGGGTAGCCCTGACTCTATGTGACCTCCTAATAATATATGCCCCCCTCTGTGTATTCCCTCTCCCCCTATGTTGCCCCCCTCCCTTATAGATGGCCCCCTCTACCCCCTCCCTTATAGATGGCCCCCTATACCCCCTCCCTTATAGATGGCCCCCTATACCCCCTCCCTTATAGATGGCCCCCTCTCTCCTCACCCTCCCTTATGGATGGTCCCCTCTCCCCCCACCCTCCCTTATAGATGGCCCCCTCTCCCCCCACCCTCCCTTATAGATGGTCCCCTTCCCCCCCCCTCCCTTATAGATGGTCCCCTTCCCCCCCCCCTCCCTTATAGATGGTCCCCTTCCCCCCCCCCTCCCTTATAGATGGTCCCCTTCCCCCCCCTCCCTTATAGATGGTCCCCTTCCCCCCCCTCCCTTATAGATGGTCCCCTTCCCCCCCTCCCTTATAGATGGTCCCCTTCCCCCCCTCCCTTATAGATGGTCCCCTTCCCCCCCTCCCTTATAGATGGTCCCCTTTCCCCCCCTTTATAGATGGTCCCCTTCCTCCCTCCCTTATAGATGGTCCCCTTTCCCCCCCTTTATAGATGGTCCCCTTCCTCCCTCCCTTATAGATGGTCCCCTTCCCCCCCCACCCTCATAGATGCCCCCCTCTTTCCCCCCACCCTCATAGATGGCCCCTCTTTCCCCCCACCCTCATAGATGGCCCCTCTTTCCCCCCACCCTCATAGATGGCCCCTCCTTCCCCCCACCCTCATAGATGGCCCCCTCCTTCCCCCCACCCTCATAGATGGCCCCCTCCTTCCCCCCACCCTCATAGATGGCCCCCCTCTTTCCCCCCACCCTCATAAATGGCCCCCTCTTCCCCCCACCCTCATAGATGCCCCCCTCCTTCTCCCCCACCCTCATAGATGCCCCCCTCCTTCCCCCCCACCCTCATAGATGGCCCCCTCTTTCCCCCCACCCTCATAGATGGCCCCCTCTTTCCCCCCACCCTCATAGATGGCCCCCTCTTTCCCCCCACCCTCATAGATGGCCCCCTCCTTTCCCCCCACCCTCATAGATGGCCCCCTCCTTTCCCCCCACCCTCATAGATGGCCCCCTCCTTTCCCCCCACCCTCATAGATGCCCCCCTCCTTTCCCCCCACCCGTACAGGCTGATAAAAAAAACAAAACTTAACTCACCTGACATCGCGCTCCCACGTTGATTCTCACTCCTTCTGGTCTGTCCCCGACTGCTGCGCGGCTGCCGGGGGTGTCGCGTCTTATCCCCGGCAGCGCGCGCATCCCAGAACTCCCTGCGCGCCGGAACCGGAAGTCAGGGCCCAAGGCGCGCAGGGAGTTCTGGGATGCGCGCGCTGCCGGGGGTAAGACGCGACACCCCCGGCAGCCGCGCAGCAGCCGGGGGAAGACGGAGCCCGACTCTTGTGACCGCAAGCAAAACAATGCTTGCGGTCACAAGAGTGATTGATCGGGGGGCCCCGCGGGCCCCCCTTGTGGCGGGCCCGGTCGCGGCGGCGACCCCCGCGACCACGGTGGCTACGCCACTGGCCTAGACCCTGGGGGTGATGCAACTGCTGGCACCCAGGGCCGTATTTATTGCTAGACACCAGTGGGCCCTTGCCTAGGGCAGCACCTTGCAGTGGGGCAGCACCAGGGAGCAGGGGAGAAAAAAAAACAACCTTTTTTTGTTTTTATTTTTTTAGTCTCCCACCTCCCATTCAGACTTGCCATTAAATCTGTTGTTTTTTTCATCTGGTGTCTTGGGGGGGGGGAGTATGGTGGTATTGGTCAGGTCTGGTATGGTGGTATTGCCCAGTCACAGTATTATGGTATTAGTGAGGTCTGGTATCACAGTATGGTGATATTGGTCAGCTCTGGTATGGTGGTGTTTACCAGTCCCAGTATGGTGGTATTAGTGAGGTCTGGTATGGCGGTGTTATCCAGTCACAGTATGGCGGTATTGGTCAGCTCTGGTATGGTGGTGTTATCCAGTCACAGTATGGTGGTATTGGTCAGCTCTGATATGGTGGTGTTATCCAGTCACAGTATAGTGGTATTGGTCAGGTCTTGTATGGCGGTGTTAAATGGGCCGAATGGACGCCAGGACAGATCTTGGATTAAAAGCAGGTATCCGAAGGTACAAGCGGTTTTGGGGGGGGGGGGGGGGGGGGTCAGATTGTGGGTACAGAGTCGCTTTAAAGCAAACAATATATAGTGCTTCAATTTATATGATTCAGTAATTTTGATCTTTGTATAGAGACACCACTGGCACTTTATAGTATTCTATTTATTCTTTATGGGTAGGATGCTGTTAGTATTAAAAATTGATCTGTTTCCTCACCTTTAGGATTGCCACCAGTAATAAATGTTTAGGTTTTATGGGTTTGTAAAGAAGGTACAGGCTTATTTTTGTCTGTAAACAGAAGCTTTTAGCGTTTTACTATCAGGGTGCTAATGGTTATGTAGACACTTATTTGCACACGATGCATGTTGGTTCTAGACTTGACCTATATATACATATACGCTAAGTATGGTTTGCAGCAGTGTGAACCTATGATGGATGTCATTCTTGTGCCCTGGTAATGGATTAGAATATTATACTCCTTCATTGATGAACCCATGATTTTTTTTTTATATTTTCTATATTGAATATGTGATATCTTTGTCTATGTATAAAAGCACTTGGATTCATCATTACCAGGTTGTAAGACAATGATGTGGATATTTGATCATTCTTTGGTTGACAGTTCCTTGTAACCGCTTGTTTACCATAGCCTGTGTTAAAAAATATACAGTTGCACTAACCTGGTTTACCATTCGTTTGAATTCAGGGGTGTGCCTCATTAGTTCTGGTTTTACATCTGGGAGATATATAGATATGTTTCTATTGAAATGATTGATTGACATCTATGTGTCCTAGTTTGGCATATGTTCTGAACACCGACCGCTTTTAGACTATGTTCACACTACGTATATGTCCGGCCGCATATTTTACGCGGCCGGACATATACGTGTGAAACTCCGTCCGGGGATTTGCGTAAGTTGCGGCCGGCTACGTACGGTCCGCAAACTTAAGCCCGTAGTCTACTTACGCTTCCCGAGCGCCGTACGTAGCGATCTGACAGCGGTCTTTTACTTGGATATCTTCGGCTAGCCCCGGACACCCCACAGAACCTTTTGGATCGGCAAATGAAAGTGCAAAAATGAAGAAATCACCACTCCGTACGGGACCGCATGTTACGCTACGGGTGTAAGTTACAGTATTTCCGTCCTGAAACAATGGTCTGGTTCATTTTTTACGGCGCCGCGTACAATCAGGGAGTAAGTTCTTACGTAGTGTGAACTGTGCAGCCGTAGATCGTATACTTTCCATTGTACGCAAACTACGTAAATCTCCGACCGCTTATTTACGGAATGCGTGAATACGGCCGGAAACTTACGTAGTGTGAACATAGCCCCAATTTGTATTCAATTCTCTTGTCCAGAGTCCAGAACTAGAAATGTGCTTATACAGGTGTGGGGAAGTTGCTCTTGTATACTATATCATGGCTACTTATTTTGTTTTAAAATATAAAAAATTAGAGATGAGTGAATTTTTTAAAAATCCAGTTTGCCAGTTTTTGGCATTTTGGGCAAAAAGTTCACAAAGTTGTGAACCGAAGCTAAACGATCCGTATTTTAACTTAAAACAGCATATTTTCATTTCAGTTTAGCAAAATTAAAAATAGTTAAAATGAGAAAAATATGTTTTATTATGTAAATATATATTAACCCCTTAACGACCCATGACATACCTCATATGTCATGGCGCCATTAGAGGAGTTCAGAGAAGGGCCACGATGGGACCACGCTTTGAACAGCCACTATCCATTCTGCTCTTTGCAGCCTGGGACCGTGGCTATTAGCTGATGTGGCTGATTGCTGCGTCCACTAATAATGACATTTAAATGCAGCTGTCAGACATGACAGCTGCATTTAAATGCCCTGCAGTGCCCCACCGTAGTAGAAGAGGGGGGAGGTCTTCTCCGCTTCAGAATGAGGCTGATTCTGGCTTAGCAATCTATAGACTTCTTATTACTGTGTATGTTAAAAAAAATTAAAAAATTTTATTAATAAAAAAATCCCCTCCCCCTAATAAAAGTTTGAATCACCCCCCTTTTCCCATTTAATAAAAATAAATAAATGAAAAAAGAAACATATTTACTATCGCCGCATGCGTAATCTCCTGAACTAAAAAATTGATCCATACTTGATCTCGCATGGTAAACGGCGTAAGTGCAAAAAAATCCAAAATGCAAAATAACGCATTTTTGGTCACATCAAAACAAAGTAAACACACACAAAAAAAAAACTAAAATAAATGTGGTTTTTTTTTCAATTTCAACATGTATATAATTTTTTTCTGGTTTGGAAGCAAAATTTATGTAAAAAGTAAGTCTTTTATTGCAAAGTACAATTATTGTCACAAAAAATAAGGGCTCATGTGGGTCTGTAGGTGCATAAATGAATAAACATAAGTGCTATGGCCTTTTAAACATGAGCAGGAAAAAAACAATTTAAAAAATGAAAATTGTCTCAGACCTTAAGGGGTTACAATAGTTAGCTTTAATGTAAGGCGATAGAGTCTAATGCAATGTAGCTGCCAGCTATCTTATTATACAGTATATTTACTTAATACAGCATATTTTCGTTCAACTTTTGCTATTTTAAATTTACAAAAGCAAAGCTGAAATAAAAATTTGCTGTTTTAAGTTAATACAGTATATAGTAAAAAAAAGCTGGCGGCTATATTGCATTATAGCTATCCTCTTTCATTAAACCACCAGCAATTTTACTTGAACAAAAATCATTAGGAGAGATCAGTATGGAGATCAGTGTATGCAATCTAATGATTGCATGTTTTACAGTGAATAAAAGCGATAAAAACAGTGTAATAAAAAAGGTTTTTAAGAGTTAAAAAAAAAAAAAAACGTTATAAAAGTAAAAATGTGTAAAAAAAGCAAAAAACAAAACAAAACTATATTATATATCGTAGCATGCGGAATTATCCAATCCGTTAAAATATAACATTATTATTTCCGCACGGTGAATGGCGTAAAAAAAAAAAAAAAAAAAAACAGGATTGCTGATTTTTTTAAATTATATATCAGAAAAAAATTTATAAAAGCGATCAAAATTTTTATTTTACACTAATATAATATTATTAAAAACTAGAGATGATGGCACAAAAAATGACACCCCAACCATTCCTGTAGGTGGAAAAATAAAAGCGTTATGGCTCTTAGAAGGCGGGGAGGAACATTGCATTAAATTGACTTGCACATCTGGGCACCAATGACCTTGGTCATGAAGGGGTTAATAATGATTGCAGTCACTGGTAGTGTATGTATATAATCACAACAATAGTAGGGTTACTGTGCACATTAGACGTTACTTCCACCTCTCACCAATCACATGGCGTTAAATTCAGCAATGTAGATTCTGTCCATATTGATTTCTACTTTGCTGGCATAAAGTATTCTACTGGCATACAGGAAGCACTTTGTATTTGAACTTGCTTTTACATTTTGTAGTCTTTGAAGCTGTTTAAGCTGTTATATATACACTGCCAGGTACTTCATAATTATGCACTTAAATATTAATCTATGTGTAGATATATTTTACTTCGCTTTTATGTGAATGGCTTTACGGTGGAGTATTCACACTAGATTTATTTGATTGTTTGCAAGCTTCAGGGACCACATGTATTGCAATGGTCCCTGGTGTGTGGGATTATTTTTAAAATATATGCTGTATCAATCCTTTAAAGAAGGAGCCCAAAATGGCCTTAAGGACTGGATCAAATTTCAGGAATATGACATGCGTCATTTTATCCATTAATAACTTCGGGGTGCTTTTACCTATCCTGCTGATTCTGAGAGTGTTTTCTCGTGACATGTTAAACTTTATATTTCTGCCAAAATTGAGTCAATACTTATAGCCTATCTTTATGAAAAACCTCAAAATAACGTGAAAAATTGCATTTTGAAAATGTTCTGCTTGTAGGGAAAATGGTTATGCCACATGGTTTAGATATTAAATAGCATTAGCAATATGTCTATTTTATGTTGGCAGCATTTATTAAACTTGCCTTCAATTTTTTAAGATAATAGAAAGATTGAAAGTTTTGCAGCATTTTCCAAATTTTCCCAAGAATTGCAAAATCAGATTTTGGACCAGGGACCAGTTCCCGTTTGACCAGTTCCCGTTTGAAGTGTATTTGAGGGGACTGTATGTTATGAAGCCCCAAAAAGAACCCCATTTCATAAACTGCACACCCCAAACTGTTTAACATCAATTCCAGAAAGTTTTTTTTTAACCTTTTAGGTGAGTAACAGAAATAAAAGCTAAGTTTGTGAGAAAGTAGAAAATGTCAATTTTCTTTGCAAAATTAATATTGTGATCCAATATATCTCATATTATAAAACCTATTCCCAGAGAAATGCACCCCTATTTTTATTGCTCCATTTCTGCAGTTTATAGAAATATATGATATGCGGCCTTATTGCGCTGTTTGACTCAATCACAAGCCTCAGATATAAAGGAGCGCCTAGTGAATTTTGAAGCCTCCATTACAATTGGCCAATTTTCAAAGTACCCCTTCAGGTTTGCAGAGGCTCTGGGGTGACAAAATTTAACAAACACCCTAGGCTGGATTCACACACAGTACATTTCAAGCAGTATTTGGTCCTCATGTCAGGTCCTCATAGCAACCAAAACCAGGAATGGATTGAAAACACAGAAAGACTATGTTCACATAATGTTGTAATTGAGTGGATGGCCGCCATTTAATGGCAAATATTTGCTGTTATCTTAAAACAACGGCTGTTGTATTGAAATAATGGAAGTTATTTACCGTTATATGGCGGCCATCCACTCAATTTCAACATTGTGTGAACAGATCCTTTCTGTGTTTTTGATCCACTCCTGGTTTTGGTTGCTATGAGGACCTGACATGAGGACCAAATACTGCCTGAAATATGCTGTGTGTGAACCCAGCCTTAAAAGGACACAATTTAGGAAACTACACTCCTCTAGGAATGTAACAAGAGGTATAGTGAGCATATGGACCCTACTGGTTACAGACACAATGCGCCATGAAAATGTAAAATGTTATTTTTTTTACACTAAAACTTGGTCTAGCCTTAAATTTTTCATGTTCACAAGAGGTTAAAAGAAAAAAAAAAAATAACAACATAAAACTTGTAGAGCAATTTCCCCCAAAACAATAATACCCCACATGGGGACATAATATACCATGCGGGTGCAGGACACGTCCCCAAAAGGAAGGAGCCCCATTTGGCTTTTGGAAGCTGGATTTGGCCAGAATGGAGGATGAAGACCATGTTGGGTTCGCAGAGCCCATGTGCCCACAAAAAAAATTGTAAACCCCCACAAGTGACCCTATTATGGAAACTACACCCCTTAAGGAATGTAACAAGGGGTATAGTGGACCCCACTGGTGACAGGCCCAATGTGCCATGAAAATGAAAAATTAATTTTTTTTACACTTAAACATGGTCTAGCCTTAATTTTTTTAAGTTCACAAGGGGTTAAAAGGAAAAAAACAAACAAAAAAACATAACACTTGTAGAGCAATTTCCCCAGAGGAAAAAAATACACCAGATGGGGACATCATTCACCAAGCGGGTGCAGGACACTCCTCCAAAAGGAAGGAACGCCATTTGGGTTTTGAAAGCTGGATTTGGCCAGAAAGAAGGATGGAGACCATGTTGGATTTAGAAATCCCCTGTGCTTCCAAAACAGTGGAAACCCCCCACAAGAGACCCCATTATGGAAACTACACCCCTCAAGGAATGTAACAAGGGGTATAGTGAGCATATGGATTCAACTGGTTACAGACACAAATGTGGAACAATGTGCCGTGAAAATGAAAAACTTAATTTAAAACGTTGGTGTAACTTTCAATTTCTCATATTCACAATGGGTTAAAAGAAAAAATAAACCACTAATCATGTAGATCAGTTTCCCCCGATTACAGGAGTACCCCAAATGTGGACACAAAGTTCAAAGCCGGTGCATGGAAAGCCTTCAAAGGGAAGATGCACAATTTGGATTTTGTAAGCTGGATTTGACCAGAATGGAAGATGAAGGCCATGTCGGGTTCGCAGAGCCCCCCTGCTGCCGAAACATTGTAAACTCCCCACAAGTGACCCCAACGAACTCAGGAATTTAGTGTATGAATTGATCAAGCCATACTGCCCAATGTACCATCGTGCAGGTATCTGATACACATGGGTCCCTACACTAAGTCCATACCGTGCCGGTCAGCGACTGCCAACCCCGCAGGCGTGCACAGTCAGGGAAGGGAGGCCATGGGACGGCCCTGCGACCCCCATGTCACAGGACCAGACCCAAAAACACCACACCAGAACCCGGTCGGCACCGCCGGCGGAGAAGGCCGCCCCCAAACAGCACAAGTCTGGATAAGGTATTGCACTCAACATAGCTGTTGCAGACAGAATGGGAAAAGACAGGAGGGATTAAAACTATGTGCACAGGTGTCTCCTGATAATTGCGGTCATGTGGGTTGCCAGGAGGAGTACAAAACACGGAAAAAGGAGAGAAACAAAATATGGTTCAGGGAAGAAAAAAAGCGCTGCACCTCACACCTATGGCTGATACTAGTGCCCCTAGGCTAAATAAAAAACACATCAGAATTTAGTGTATGAATTGATCAAGCCATACTGCCCCATGTACCATCGTGCAGGTATCTGATACACATGGGACCCTACACTAAGTCCATACCGTGCCGGTCAGCGACTGCCAACCCCGCAGGCGTGCACAGTCAGGGAACGGGGGCCATGTGTTTTTTATTTAGCCGAGAGGCACTAGTATCAGCCATAGGTGTGAGGTGCAGCGCTCTTTTTCTTCCCTGAACTGTATTTTGTTTCTCTCTTTTCTCCGTGTTTTGCACTCCTCCTTGCAACCCACATGACCGCAATTAGCAGGAGACACCTGGGTGCATATGGTTTTAAACCCTCCTGTCTTTTCCCATTCTGTTTGCAGCAGCTATGGTGAGCGCAATACCTCATCCAGACTTGTGCTGTTTGGGGGCGACCTTCTCCGCCGGTGGTGCCGGACGGGTTCTGGTGTGGTGTTTTCGGGTCTGGTCCTGTGACATGGGGGTCTCAGGGCCGTCCCATGGCCCCCGTTCCCTGACTGTGCACGCCTGCGGGGATGGTGGCCGCCGACCGGCACGGTTTGGACTTAGTGTAGGGACCCATGTGTATCAGATACCTGCTCGCGGTACATGGGGCAGTATAGCTTGATCAATTCATACACAAAATTCTGATGTGTTTTTTATTTAGCCGAGAGGCACTAGTATCAGCCATAGGTGTAAGGTGCAGCGCTCTTTTTCTTCCCTGAACCGTATTTTGTTTCTCTCTTTTCTCCGTGTTTTGCACTCCTCCTGGCAACCCACATGACCGCAATTAGCAGGAGACACCTGGATGCACATGGTTTTAAACCCTCCTGTCTTTTCCCATTCTGTTTGCAGCAGCTATGGTGAGCGCAATACCTCATCCAGACTTGTGCTGTTTGGGGGCGACCTTCTCCACCGGTGGCGCCGGCCGGGTTCTGGTGTGGTGTTTTTGGGTCTGGTCCTGTGACATGGGGGTCGCAGGGCCGTCCCATGGCCCGCGTTCCCTGACTGTGCACGCCTGCAGGGATGGTGGTCACCGACCAGCACGGTTTGGACTTAGTGTAGGGACCCATGTGTATCAGATACCTGCTCGCAGTACATGGGGCAGTATGGCTTGATCAATTCATACACAAAATTCTGATGTGTTTTTTATTTAGCCGAGAGGCACTAGTATCAGCCATAGGTGTGAGGTGCAGCGCTCTTTTTCTTCCCTGAACCGGGTCACTTGAGGTGGCTTGGTGAGGCCTAGTCCTGGGGTGGCGACTTGGGGGCTCATCATCACTGAATGATGATGACGATGAGAAAAAAAAAAGGAACAAGGGATCTTTCTCTTCTCCCTCACCGGTTGTCTCAGTATCAAAGATAATCCAGGCATATGCCTCCTCAGCCGAGAAAGACCCTTTGGGCCATTAATTTAGGGTGTGTGTAAGTGTTATGATTTACACAAGTGTTAGTGTGTGTGTTTTATGAACTGTTTTTACGTTTTGTGTGTGGAGTTTTTGACTTTTTTTTTTACTTGGGGGGCACACTGGGGGGGATACACACAGGGAAAAATAATTTTTGGCAGAAGAGGGGATAGGGTGACAGGAGAGGGGATAGGGTGACAGGAGAGGGTGGCAGAACAGAGGAGAGGGTAGCAGGAGAGGGGAGAGGGTGGCAGGACAGTAAGACTGTTAGAAGCCCTGGAGCACCATTAGGAGCACTGCCCCGCCACCATAACGTTAAGCGGCCCACCCCCAACTACCCAGCTTAATTGATATTCAGATCGGCACTATGGGGGCAGGGCAGTGCTCCTAACAGTGCCCCATTGCTCTTAACGTTCTTACCAGACCAAGGAGTAAGTTACTAACTGCATGGGAACAGCGTAGAGGATGAAGGTAGGATACATACCTTCATCATGTGTGTCTCCTGTGCAATTAGTAGCTATCAGCAGGTTAGATTTGTCTAACCTCCTGATTTTTCCCCTTTAATTCTATCCCAGTATGGGACATACTGACTAACAACTCTATCATATTTCTTTACAGGTTCTAAGTTCCTTGTTGTATCTTTACCATAAAGGTGAGATGTTTTAATTCTAGCATACTGTACTAAACTATAAACACTTCCAAACATACAGGAGAGCACTCCTTGAGTTCAAATCTGCCCTCATCTCTGCTAAACAGGACTACTTTTCTTCCCTCATGTCTTCCTTATCTCATAACCCTAGGCAACTGTTTAACACCTTCAACTCTCTTCTCCGCCCCCCACTGCCACCCCCCACATCTCTCATCTCTGCTGAGGACTTCGCCACATTCTTCAAGCAGAAAATCGATGACATCAGAGGAAGCTTCAACTCACAGTCCCCTCAGCCCCCCCTCATGCCTGTCTACTGCCCGTCCCCACTAACTCACCTCTCCACCATCACAGAAGAACATCTATCCAAACTACTCTACACATCGCACCTCACCACCTGCGCACTTGACCCTATTCCATCCCACCTTATCCCCAACCTCTCCTCAGCACTTGTCCCAGCACTTACCCATCTCTTCAATCTATCACTAACTTCTGGCATCTTCCCATCTCCATATAAACATGCAACCATCACACCCATCCTCAAAAAGCCATCCCTTGACCCTACCTCCTTATCCAGCTACCGCCCCATCTCGCTTCTCCCCTTTGCCTCAAAACTCCTGGAACAACATGTCTACCATGAAATTTCCTCACATTTTTCATCCAACTCGTTTTTTGACTCCCTGCAATCCGGTTTCCGCTCCCACCACTCCACAGAAACTGCCCTCACCAAAGTGGCTAATGACCTGCTGACTGCCAAAACCTCGCGCCACTACTCTGTGCTCCTTCTCCTTGACCTATCTTCTGCCTTCGACACAGTTGACCATTTTCTCCTCTTACAAATCCTCTCATCCCTTGGTGTCACTAGCCTAGCTCTCTCCTGGATCTCCTCTTACCTCTCCAACCGCACTTTTAGTGTCTCCCACTCCCACACCACCTCCTCTCCTCGTCCCCTTACTGTTGGTGTTCCCCAAGGCTCTGTACTCGGGCCTCTTCTCTTCTCCATCTACACCTCTGGCCTGGGACATATCATAGAATCCCATGGCTTCAGGTACCATCTTTATGCCGATGACACTCAGATCTACCTCTCTGGTCCGGATGTCACCTCTTTGCTATCCAGGATTCCAGAGTGTCTATCGGCCATATCCTCCTTCTTCTCCTCCCGCTTTCTAAAACTCAACATGGACAAAACAGAACTTATCATCTTTCCCCCATCTCGCTCCACCCCGCCTTCTAATCTGTCAATCACTATCAATGGCTGTACTCTGTCCCCTGTCCCCCAAGTCCGCTGCCTTGGCGTCACCTTTGACTCTGCCCTGTCCTTTAAACGACATATTCAGGCCCTGACCACCTCCTGCCGCCTTCACCTCAAAAACATTTCCAGAATCCGCTCTTTCCTCACCCCTGACTCCACCAAACTGCTGCTCCATGCTCTCATTATCTCCCGCTTGGACTACTGTAACATCCTCCTCTCTGGCCTTCCAGCTAACTCCCTTGATCCCCTCCAGTCTATCCTTAACTCTGCTGCCCGACTAATCCACCTTTCCCCTCGCTTTGCCTCAGCCTCTTCCCTCTGCCAATCCCTCCACTGGCTCCCCATTGCCCAACGTATTGACTTTAAATTGTTGACCATGACATACAAGGCAATCCACAACCTGTCCCCTCCGTACATCTCTGACCTGATATCCCGCTACCGTCCCTCACGCAACCTTCGATCCTCTAGTGACCTCCGTCTCCGCTCCCCCCTTGTTCGTACCTCGCACAACCGCCTCCAAGACTTTGCCCGAGCCTCCCCCATACTCTGGAACTCGCTACCCCGACACATCCGTCTCTCATCCACCATCAAGTCCTTCAAAAGTAACCTGAAAACCCATCTCTTCAAACTAGGCTACAACCTACAATAACTCTGCATCACACTTGAATGGCTGCACTTTACCTCCTGTTTCTCTCCCTATACCCCATATATTGTGAGCCCTCGTGGGCAGGGTCCTCTTCCCCCATGTACCAGTCTGTCTTTTGCCTTCATGTAATGTTTTCTGATCTTGTATTGTTCCTGCCTGTTGCCTATCTATTGTATAGCGCTCTGGAACTAAGGGCGCTTTATAAATAAATAATAATAATAATAATCAGTATTGCCATTTGTGAAAATGTCCAAATTATTTAGCTGTCATGTGAACTTCATGGGGACAAGAAAAGTCCATATACCTCCATATACTTTGGGAAGGGGAATTTCTGGATCTATTTCTCGATCTGGGTCAGATCAAAATGTCTGGAACATTAGAGGCAATACACACTAGGTGGATTTATTGCAGATTTTGAACTTGACTTCGGTTACTCTGGGGTGGTGACAGCAGACTGCTGGTGAAAGGTTAGGGGCCCTATTGCGGATCCTAAGGTAGTTGTGGGGACTTTTCAAAGAAGAGTACCTAAGCCTACCTGAATGATGAACGTTCGCCTAATATTGTCTTGTGGGCACAGAGTGACACTAGACCAGAAATGTAGGCACACTTTGTGAGAAAAGCTATCTGTTGGTGCGACCCCTTAGGAAACCTAGCTGGAGCAGCAGAGTTTTCGACAATCTGCGCCTACCTAGCCACTGACTTGAATATCTTGAAATCGAAGTTGTATCCGGGTTTGCACCCAAACTGCAACACACTCCAAGACAGGAGATGGGGCCAAGGCAGTGCCGCTGACAGACAGCAGGCAGGATGTGTAGCACTAGGTGAATCTTGCTGAGGAGTTTAAACAGCAGAGTGATCCCATGTGCAGCAGTAGGTTTAATCAGGAGGTCTAGTAGCAGTACTCTGGAATAAGAGGACCGCAAGAATATACAAACAGGAGAGTCTTTAAGCTTGAGGCAGACAGAAACTAGTTTCTAACTGATACTCAGGCAGGGAGGGGCACACATTTATATAGCCTCAGAGAGCAGGTAAGATGGCCACTGAAGCTGCAGTGGCCATCTTGCAAAGAGGCAGAAATGCCCACAATCACAGCAAACATAAAACCAGGACCGGATCCTAACAACATCCTGCCCTTGGTGTTGCTTCGTGTGGAACCTTCTGATGGTTGCGTGCTCTGAGACTGACTACTTACTAGTGATAAGCGAATATTGAAATATTCGAATATTCGATATTTGTTCGAATATTCAATCCCATTAAAGTCTATGGGAACAAGTATTTGTTTATTGCAAAGCATCTATTTGACCACTTGGAGGTCACCAAGTCCACAATAACACCTCAGGAAATGATGCCAACACCACTGGAATGCAAATGGGACAGCAGGGGAAGCATCTAACTCCCCAAAATCGCAGGTAATAAAGTCACAAGTCGATGTTATACAGGTGAATAACTTGGTTATTAAAGGGTGTATGAATATTTTATAGGTAAAGCTGGATGACTGTCTTATATAGCACTTGGTAAACAGAGTGCCTTATAGTAGCACAGCAGC
This sequence comes from Dendropsophus ebraccatus, assembly GCF_027789765.1. Taxonomy (NCBI): domain Eukaryota; kingdom Metazoa; phylum Chordata; class Amphibia; order Anura; family Hylidae; genus Dendropsophus; species Dendropsophus ebraccatus. Next base: position 22,638,968 of record NC_091466.1, on the reverse strand, counting down.
CTGCTTGTACCACCCTGTGTATTTATGTATGACACAGCAGCACGTAGCACTGGAGGAACACACATACTACAATTTCTTTTTAGATCTAGCACTCTAGCAGGTTTCAGCAGCACAAAGCACTTGGTAAGCAGAGTGCTTGCACTACCCTTTATATTTATGTATGACGTAGAAGCACGTAGCACTGGATAAACACACATATATATGTTATTGGGTCATGTGGCTATGCCATCCAATCATTGTTATTCTCGTTTCCTGCAATGCTACGTACACCAAGGCGCTGTGGCAGCCTCAATGCATGTTGATTGGCTAAAAAAAAAAGAGGGAAGAAGGGGGATTTGAACGCTCATCGAATATTTATTGAATATTCGGCGAACTATTCGATAATATTCGATACGATCGAATGCCTTACTATTTGATCGAATATCTATTCAATCGAACAGTATTCGCTCATCCCTACTACTTACTGCAGTGAAGCTGGAACTTTGATGGATCCTTTCCACAATACCAGCCTGGCTAGTATTCACCTGACCACTGGGAGCTGCAACCTTTGTCCAAGCCTGTTTGGATCGCCTCTACCATGACCCCATGTTCCACCCCTTGATTACTACCTCTCCCGCTGCCATTGGCCAAACCTAGACTTTGATGCTTTGACATCTTTGCAGAGGACAATATATCTTAAAAATAAATTAAAATTAACGTGACAATTATGTTGCTGAAAAGGTAGCTTGAATGGGAAATTGAATTTTGTTAAATAGTTTATTAGAAAGGAATTGGATGATGTTTGAAATGTTTGGATGGGGATTTTGAAAAAAAAAGAAAGAGTTTTACTCACCTGTTTGCGCTCCCCCAGTGTCCTCTTCCGTGTCTTCAGCTGAGCACTCAGACAATCACTGGCTGGGGTGTTCCCAGTCACTGCTTGCCTGAGCGTATGGCTAAGACCTGTCAGAGTGCGTACAAATAGATTTGTTACATTCGATTTGAGAATTTGGGGGTAAAAATTCATTAACCTTGCCAAACAAATTTTTAAATGATTCACTTATCTTTACTCCTGACTCCCACTCTGGTCAGCTGACTTGTCTGGTCAGCTTGTCTAGCCATTGCTTATACAGGGACTACTTGTTCGGTTAACAAAAAAAGAAATAACTTGAGAGCTTTGAAGGCCTAATGATTTCTATGATGTATTCACATTCTGAAACTTACAACTTTTTATTAGACCATCTGTTTTTCTGCCCCACATTCCTCTGGAGAGCTGGCAGTATTAGTCAGGACTAGGGATGGTCCGAACTTGCCGAGGTTCAGGTTCGTACGAACCTGAACTCTCGGCAATGATTCCCGCTGTCTTCCTGCTCCGTGCAGCGGGTGGATACAGCCGGAGGACCGCCTGGAAACCTGGGATACAGCCATAGCAATAAGCTGTATCCCAGTTTTCCAGGTGGTCCTCCGGCTGTATCCACCCTCTCCACGGAGCAGGGAGACAGCGGGAATCATTGCCGAGAGCTCAGGCTCGTACAAACCCGAACCTCGGTAGGTTCGGACCATCCCTAGTCAGGGCCCTTGTGGTATCCAACCTGTGTGGCTACACAGGAAGTATCACCTATCACCCCTGAAGAGGACATCAGTGGTTTTCATGTTTGTATCTTTGATCCCACAGTTAGGGGAGCATGTGTGCATCTGTAACCACTGTTCTACTTCTTTACAACTTCCCTGGCATAGTGGTAAAGGTGGCAAAAAGTAGCAAATTTTTGAGCAATAATGTGACTTTTTATGATCTGTGCCACCCACACAGCATGATAAATCTCTCCTTAGTGGCTAAACCATTGAAAATTCAAGTGCCTAGGGGGCAGCTACTGTATATCATTAGTCTAATGACTCCTTGACATGTGTTACTTAGGAACCTTAGAGCAATATTATTAATATATAATTATATTATAGTACACCACAATGGGAAGGTTATTTATTTTATTTACAGATTTATAAGTTTTATAATACAGAGAGTGTTAATTTATCCTCCGTCCAGTCCAAATCTTTCGGATGGTGAACGCAGGGCCTTGGTATGGCTTAAGTCTCAGAGAGAGATAGTGATAGGCCTGGCAGGCAAGGGTGGCAATATTGTCATTCTGTCCAAGGATTACTATTTACAGGAGGCACATCGACAGCTGTCAGATGAATCCACATATACCTGGTCGCCCTATTGTGGCAGGTATGGGATCCATTATGGAACCAATTTCTAAATATCTAGATTGGTTGCTCAGGCCTATCCTAAAAAATATTCCATCTTACGTTCGGGACACGGGAGATCTGCTGGAGACATTGGATCCTTTTTGCTGGCAGGAGGACCATCGCCTTGTGAGCATCGACGTTGAGAGCCTGTACACCCGGATCCTTCATGACCGGTGTGTACAGGCTGTCAGGTGGTGTCTCCAGGTGATAGGTGGATATGACACATTGTTTGTGCAGTATATCTGTGATCTTGTATACCTGGTCATGACATGTAATGCGTTTGAATTTAATGGTCAATGGTACCTCCAGAAGTCAGGGGTAGGGATGGGTAATCCGGTAGCCCCAACGCTAGCCAATATATTTTTGGCATATAAGGAAAGTGAAAAGGTATTTTCAGTAACCAACAGATTTTCTTGCTTTATACATCTATATTTAAGATACATAGATCATATTGTCATTGTGTGGTCGGGAGGGGAAGAAAGGTTCCTGGAGTTTGTGGGATACATGAATGATAATAATTTCAACATGTTTTATACATCTGTGTATGGGGGACTGGAGCTGGACTTCTTAGATGTACACCTGGACATTAGCAGCGGCACACTTACCACATCATGCTATAGAAAAAAGACGGCTGTCAATTCACTGCTTAATTACTCTAGCTACCATCCACACCACACTAAGAGAGCGTTACCGTACAGTCAATTTATCAGATTGAGACGCATAAATAACATTGAAATTTTATTCACTAAACAGGCAGAGGAATTGAGCCACCGACTGAGAAAAAGAGGATATCCCCAACAACTAATTAGCGAGAGCCTCCAGAGGGCGTCAAGTGTGAACAGACTCCAATTGCTCACAACAACAAAACAGCGTAATATACATGTAAATAAAAAACACAAGGCAGATAAAAAAAGAGTGGTATTCACATTTGATTATTCACCCCTGGAGAGAACCATTAAGAACGCTATTTACAAAAACTGTCACATTGTAGACCAGGACGAACACCTAAGAGGACACATTGCTGAGCGCCCCACAGTGACATTTAGACGCACCCAGAACATTAAAGATCTACTAGTCCATGGGAGACTTGACAAACAGAATCCACAAAAAGAAGGGTCATGGCTTACATCCAGGTCAGCCAAGGGTAATTTTAAGTGTGGCCATTGCCACTACTGTAGATCATTAAATAATGGTAGATACATTAAACTAGGTGGCCATGAACATGTGGTTAATGACTTTATGACATGCAAAAGCCAGTATGTGGTATATGCTTTGATTTGTAACTGTGGCAAATATTATATAGGGAAGACCATCCGCCCCATGTGGAGGAGATTCTCAGAGCATGTCAGATCAGTGCAGACAGGGAAAGGTAGCCCCCGCATGATCAGACATATTCAGCAGGAACATGATGGGGATTCCTCACAGTTACATTTTGCTGGGTTATGTATTGTCCCTCCCCCAAAAGGTGGGGGTGATAGAAAGCGGTTGCTCCTTCAAAAAGAAACTGAACTTATTATTAAATATGATGTGCTTGGCGCCCTGGGTCTTAATACTCGTAGTGATGTGAATATTGCATGAATCCCTATATCCGAATATGCTAGCCAGTGTAATTTGTACTTTATTTTAATTGATGTTTGTTTGTTTGTCACTCACATTGTTTGATAAAGTTGCACACATAAAAGGAAGTGACGTACCAGTCACATGAGGGTTCGTCAAAGCGGCACTAAGCCGCGAAACTGAGGTCACCCACCTTGTCTCCCCCGCTCCCCCTGCGCACAGCAATAAAAGCCGGATGGTCTGAATACACTGCTGGTGAGTGCCTCCTTTTATCCTTTATTCATTGTTCATACAGCATGTTTATTTCGGATTGAGCACCACCACATACCGGACCCAGCCTGAGATAGTGCCATCTAGTGGAGAGCCAGGCAGTGCCATCACTTTTTTCTTTCTTGTTGGATTGTATATCATTAGTCTAATGACTCCTTGACATGTGTTACTTAGGCACCTTAGAGCAATATTATTAATATATAATTATATTATAGTACACCACAATGGGGAGGTTATTTATTTTATTTACATATTTATACATTTTATAATGCAGAGAGTGTGCTGATCAGTCTATTCCTGTTGATTCCCAGATAATTAAAAATAAATTACAATATCTAAAGATTATGGCAATTTTCTCTGATTATAGAAAAAAGGTCACTAAGGGATTTATTAGGAGAGTTTGTAAACAATCTCTCAAAACATAACAGCTTTAATTAGACATCGACTTCAACTCTTAATTAAGTATATCTCCCCAGTGTATACCTTACAAAAGGATAAATTGCCAGATTGTAACAGTATATTGTAACTGTTCCTCCTTTTGAGCATTTCTAATGGCAAATCTGTACGGACGGTTTTTGATACACAAACAGAGGTAAAGAGACTTGTAGAATGAATTACAATTTTTTATACTAACTTGGCTTCTTTTCAGAGAAATGGCTCAGGGAAATACAACAGTGGTTAAGGAGTTCATCTTATTGGCCTTTGCCGATTTGGACCAGATTCAGATTGTAATTTTCCTGTTTTTCCTGCTGACCTACATCACTTGTATTCTGGGAAATTTTGCAATAATCATTGTTATTAAATTGGAACCTTCACTTCATAAGCCAATGTATCTTTTCATCAGCGCATTCGCTGTTTTGGAGATTATGTTTGTCTCGGTCACGGTTCCTAAACTTTTGGCCATTTTAATTGCGCATAACAACACGATATCCTTTATAAGTTGTTTCACACAAATGTGTATCTTCAGCTCTTTGGGCGTCACTGAATGTCATCTACTTATGATGATGGCGTTTGATCGACATGTGGCTATTAATAATCCCTTACGTTATCCAACCATCATGACTCATAGAGCTTGTATTGAGCTTGCTATTTTTCCATGGATTTTTGGATTTACTAGTGTAACAATACAGGTCATTCTTACAGCACGGCTGGAATACTGCGGCCCTAATATTATTGACCACTATTTTTGCGATTTTGCACAATTACAAAATTTGGCTTGTTCTGACACTTCCATTTGCACTATGGTATTAAGATTAGCAGTCATTGTGGATATTATTATACCTTTCTTCATTATTATAGGATTCTATGTCCGTATTATAATGACTGTTATTAAGATCAAGAGTAAAGATGGGAAACAGAAAGCCTTCTCCACCTGTACATCTCACCTCATTGTAACCAGTCTCTTTTATGGTACAGCTATGATTGTGTATGCAAAATCTAAAGATAGCTATTATGATAAGTATCTCACTTTTATGTTTACAGCTTTCACGCCGACAATTAATCCTTTCATTTATACCTTTAGGAACAGGGAGGTGAAGAAAATTTTTTTGAATTTACTAAACCGAGCTGCTTTGTGACATTATGATAAACCTTTGTATAATTTTTGTTATGATAACAAATATATTATGTTTCTTAAATGTAGGTATGTTTATCTAGTTCAGTCATGTCAAGCTCTGGCCCGCGGGCCAAATTTGGCCCACGGTGTCATTATTTTTGGCCCACAAGGCAATTTGAATTACATCTGGCCCTCCATCGCATTAGATTATAATATGGTTAGTCCGGACAGCCACTCGGACGTCTATATTTAATCTTGTAGGATACAGGCAGTTTTTAGCCTGTGGCCTAGCAGTATATAAGCAGTGTCCTGACGCCTGCAGCGCAGTGACCTCATCACACATGCCCTGCGCTGGGTGCCTCCTGTGGCCTCTGGTGCCACAGAAAAGAGTCCAAGCTAATGGGACAACCTGTCACCCCTGGACAGCCCCCCGAACCCACCCTACCCTTGGATACGGCACCCATATTTACATGAGAAGATAAGTCGGCGGCCGTATCTCCACAACAGGACAAGCATCAGAAGCGGGACTGTCAGGATGGGGTAAGTATGGGAAGGTGTATCCAGGGGTAGGGTGGGTTCTGGGGGTCCATCCACAGATGACAGGTTTACTTTAACAACTGTTCTAGAGGCTGGCTATATAAGAGTCAATTGGGGAGGGCTGGCTCATATAGTAGCCAGCCCTCCCCCATAGTCTCTTATATAGTAGCCAGTCCTCCCCATAGCCTCTTATATAGAAGCCAGCCCTCCCCAATAGTCTCTAAAACAGTAGCCAGTCCTCCCCATAGTCTCTTATATAGTAGCCAGTCCTCCCTATAGTCTCTTTTATAGTAGCCAGCCCTCCCCAATAGTCTCATATTGTAGCCAGCACTCCCACATAGTATATTGGGGAGGGCTGGCTACTATATAAGAGACTATTGGGGAGGGCTGGATACTATATAGGAGACTATGGAGGGAGGGCTGGCTACTATACGAGATTATTGGGAAGGGGGGCTGGCTACTATTTGAAACTACAGGGGAGGGCTGGCTACTATAAAAGAGACTATGGGGTTGGCTACTACACTTACATGGGTTGAGGTTTAATCATATCATATCAAGGTTGGCCCGCAACTTTGCCCTTTTTTTTTTTTTTTGGCCCACTATCTGATCTATTTCATATATGTATTGTAAAAGAAAATAATAATAATAATAAAATAAATTAAATATACAAGTGGTACCTTGGTTTAAGAGTAACTTGGTTTAAGAGATCACAGTGTTTCAAAATTGTGACTTGGTTTAAGAGCATTACGTTGGTTTAAGAGCTCCCTGTACTGGGTGGGAGCGTGAGTGGAGGAGGGGTATGGTCTGCATAGCGGGGTCTACAGCACTGTACTCTGACCCAGGAAGTCTCTCTCACCTTCCAAATCATAGCAGATCCACTTCAGGCTGGGGCTTACATCAGGGGACAGGAGTGTGGAAGTAATCTCCATAGCTGTAAGCCCTCTCTCCCTGGAAAGAGAGCGCTGCATGTATGTGCCCACATCTGTCCTGCTCATTCATTCATGCTCCCAGCAGTCTCTGTCAGTCCTGATTGGTCCATGCTGAACACACACCCCTTCCCCATTTCTGTCATGTGACCACACAGACCTCTGACAGCAGCCCTGCGCCTCTCTATTCTAGCCTGTTGTACTATGCTACTGCATTATGGGGATCTGCAGTTCCATCTACAAACTGCCGCTGTTTTTCAAGTTTATGCACTTACTATACATTATACACCACATGCTGATTGCTATATTGTACAGTAACTTATAATATCACATATTCAGCTGTTTCTCATTGTTGGTTTCATTTGTTTTACATGTTATTCATAATATAAAATCATTATGTTACAGACCAAATGTTTAGACAAAGAGTTTTCTGTATTTCCATGACTATAAAAAATTGTAGATTCACACTGCATCGAAACTATGAAATAACTAATGTAAAATTACTGTACTATAGATACAGTACTTAACAAGAAAGTGTGAAACTACTGCAAATCTGTCTTATATTCTAGGTTCTTCAAAGTAGCCACCTTTTTCTTTGATTACTGCTTTGCACACTCCTGGCATTCTCTTGATGAGCTTCAAGAAGAAGTCACCTAAAATGGTCTTCCAGCAGTCTTGAAGGAATTCCCAGAGATGCTCAGCACTTGGTGGCCCTTTTGCCTTCATTCTGCGGTCCAGCTCACCCCACACCATCACGATTGGGTTCAGGTCTGGTGACTATAGAGGCCAGGTCATCTGGTGTAGCACCCCATCACTCTCCTTCTCAGTCAAATAGCCCTTACACAGCCTGGAGGTTTGTTTGGGGTCATTGTCCTGTTGAAAAATAAATCATGGTCCAACTAGACGCAATCCGGATGGAATAGCATGCCGCTACAATCTACAATTTTTATAGTCATGAAAATACAGAAAACTCTTTGAATGAGAAGGTGTGTCTAAACTTTTGGTCTGTACTGTATAATTAGATAGTAAGTGGAGTAAAATAATGTATAGGACCGAATTTTTGATTCCACCACTATATAAAATGTAATGCTTTAAATTTATGCAGCTTTACTAAAATTGCATTATGCTTAGCTCTGAAAGTAAGTGAATATGGGAGGACATGCAAAGCACCAATGATGGTGATTGCACCTCACTAAGCTTTACACTGCTTGGCACTTAACACTTCCTAGCACAGATATCCAATGCTAGATTATATCCACATCATCCCCTCTCTTCTTTCCTTCCCTATGGACTGCTCCCATGCCCTGTTCACTTTTACTCACCTCCCTTCCACAGTGCAGCACAGAATTTCCTCTCAGAAGTCTTTTTTTATCACCTGTGGTCCCTCTCTATCCCTTTGCTTCCAGCTGCTGGTGATATCTTTTCTAATCTAGCTCCACTTTCCTCTACTGCTAATCTTTCCCTTCTATCTCCCTCTAATAAGAATCCTTTAAACCTGATGGACAATCACTATCTACCATCTCCTGTTCCTTCTTTCTCTCCAGTATCCTTCACGTTCCCTCTCCCGAAATCTTGCTCAGTGTGTAACAAACAAGCAGAGATTCATAATCTCTTCCTTACCAAATCCTACAACCTTCTAGCAATGTCCACTCGTTTTAGGGAACATATTTATTCCTTAAAGACTGGTGTAGGAGCTACAAGATTGATTAACCATATGAGGGAGAGCCACAATAATGATTTTTCTGTATTGAAGTTTGCCGGCATAGAAAGAGTGCAAAGTAAAGCAGGGCAAGATAGACAGCGAACACTCCTCAAAACTGAGTTACTGTGGATTGTCCGTACGGAGGCTGAGGGCCCTGGGGGCCTTAACGAAAGGGTAGATCGCAGCCTGTTATGTTGAATGTGTTTTTTATATGTAGTGGATCAGTGTTTTTATTATTATATGTATTTTTTGTATCTGTTGGCACTAATCACTTTCACATGTTTCTGGCGTCACTATAAGCTAATTTATTTAAAGCAGCGTGATGACGTCAATAAGAGGGTGGTCCGTAGAAGCGCCGGAAAAGAGGCGTGAAACAGCCTGTCACCTAACCTTCCCGGCGTCTGCTGCCGCACCGTCTGCACCTTGTCCAATGTTCCTCTGATTTTACGATGGATTACCAATAAAGATGAAGATTTTTTAGCGGTGAGTGCAGTTCATTTTCCTTCTCTACGTGCAATTTATTTTGAAATTCATACTCAGGAACTAGCACCTCCGTGTTTTTGCTGCAAATTCCTTATATTGTTCATATCCTTGCTGGGATCAGTAGTGCCACCATAAGTTTCTTTGTTATAGACTGTTACTGACTTATGCTTTTATGGTTGAGCACACATAGATACGGCATAGATAAAAGATTGTGGACATAACATGGATGCACAATAAATTCCCGTGGAGGAATTAGCAGCTGATACTAATTTGGACTTAGTATTGGGTGCAGGGCGAGCAGACGCCAATGAATTTTTTAAAACATGTGATCTTAGTGATCCACTACAACTTATGAGCACAAAACAATTGGAATATAAAATACAAACTCTGGCGGAGAAGGAGACGCGTCTTGTTTGGACAATTCACTCCCTCCAATCCTATATGGAATGTAATAGAGTACCAAGAGGTTTGAGATGCTATAAAGAGGTCTCACAATTCACGGATGACTCAGAATTTATGACGGAATGGACTAAGTTACACTTGGAACACTCTATGAATATTATGAAGTTGGTTAAAACAAGATATGAGAAGGAATACATAATGACAACCAACGAGTTGAACCGAGCAAAAATTCAACTAAAAACACGCATGACGGAAGAACAGCATAAAATCTTTTTTACAAAATTAGAGAAAAGACTAATGACTCTACAAGTTACTATAAAGGAACAAAAAAGAGACAAATATCTAAGAGATAAAATGGACTATGACATAGACGGAGTCTTTGAAAAGAAAAAAAAACAAATAGAAAACATCGCAAAAATAAATTTAACAACAAACCACGTAGCGAATTCTGGACAACCGATTCGGCGTCTCCGACCCAGGAACGACGCAACGGAATCACCCCTCAGGAGGAACCCAACAGATTCCCCCTTTAGGCGCAGGATTCGAAGGGGAGGATGAAAGAAGAAAAAAACAATATGGGGGCCAAAGAGGAAAGAGAAAGAACGTGTCCTGGAGAAACTAAATAATGAACAGAGTTTCATTAACATTGTAAATCTCACTGATGTTCCCCTGGACAGTGCTATGGTTGCTGTCTTATCAAAGTGCTTGAACTTTTGTGTTCCTGAACCCTTTGATCTGACAGAATTTGAAAAAGATCTTTTTCAATCGATGTGAAAATTGAACCTTAAAAAGTTTTTTTTTTCTCTAAAAAAAGTACTCCTACTGAAAAATTTGAAGGCGAGGTGCAATCTAGTATTGCCCCTCTGGGATTTATTGCTCCAGAATTAGATAGTGAACAGGAGAGAGATTGTATTATAATGCTGTCTGAATTAGCGGGTGAACCGATATCTGTAACATCTAACGCATTAGACACTAGCGACGTGTTCACACGAGGAGTTAAGTCTACTTTCTCACCCCCCTTGTTGTCAGGTAGCACCCTAGATGTTTTCACACAAAAGAGTGATAGCTGATATTAAAGCATTAATATATCCCGAAATTCCACATAACCTGAGCACGGAGGAGTGGAAAGCTCTACAATTGTTAAAAAAACGGGATGATATTATAATAAAGGGCGCTGACAAAGGGGGTGGGATCGTATTGATGACTACAGATTATTATACTAGTGAAGCATTGCGTCAACTAAACAACACTACTAACTATCAGCGTTTAGCCTCAGACCCCACCAGTAGGATTGCTATGAAATTGCGTACATTCTTAAGGACGCAGGTTGAGAGAAAAATCATTTCTGAAGGTACGGCACGTAAACTGCTTCCACTCACTCCAAAACCTCCTTGCTGGTACTTCTTACCTAAGATCCATAAGAGCATGCACAGTACCCCAGGTCGCCCTATTGTGTCAGGGGTGGGCTTTATTTTAGAGCCATTGTCCCGCTATATTGACTGGCTACTTAGCCCCTTGTTAGAAGGTGTCCCTTCCTTGGTTAAAGACACTAATCAATTTTTGGGCATACTGGGGGACTGTGCATGCGGGGGGGATTCTCTTCTTGCCTCGATTGACGTTGAGTCGTTATACACTCGTATTCCCCAGGATCTAGCAATAGAGAATGTACGGCTACTGTTGGAAAAGACAGACAAGAGTAGAGAATACATACAATTTGTCTGTGAGGCACTGGATCCGATTCTATCGAATAATGCCTTTCAATTTGATGGTGTGTGGTATCTACAGGTCTCCGGAGTTGCCATGGGCAAGGTGGCCTGTAGTGTAGCTAACTTGTTTCTGGCTGCATTCGAAATGAAATATGTTTTTTCCACTACCAATAAATTTTGCAAGTACATCTATAAATACGTGCGTTTTGTGGACGACGTATTTATAATCTGGTTAGGGTCTGTAGATGAATTTAATCAGTTTGTAGAGATGTTAAATAATACTAATACCATGAATATGTTGTTCACCTTTAAGACAGACACAGATCAATTTGAATTTTTGGATGTTTTGGTCCGTAAAAATAATGATGGATTAGCAACAGAGGGCTATAGAAAACCTACCTTATCGAATACTCTTCTACACTATAGTAGCTACCACACGGAATCTACAAAAAGAGCAGTCCCGTACGGTCAGTATTTGAGATTGCGTCGCATAAACAGCGACATGGATTCCTTTCTGCGACAGGCGGACGATCTTACTCTACGCCTGCTGCAGAGAGGTTATCCCAGGTCTCTGCTGGATGAGGCTTGCAATAGGGCCAAAATGAAGGATAGGCAGGCACTATTGAAAGGGATATCTGATCGCAGAAGGAAGAGAAAAAATAGTAGATGGTCCTTCTCCTTCAAGTTATCACCCATAGCCCCGCAAATTCGCAGCGTAATAAATAAATATTGGAGTATATTAGAGGGTGACTCCGCACTATGAGAATGGGTGGAGAATAAACCATATATTACTTTCAGAAGAAGCACCAACTTAAGAGATAACTTGGTTCATAGTAAATTTGTGTCCAAGAAGGATAAGTGGCTTAGAAACAAATTAGTGGGGAACTATAAGTGCGGTTCTTGTAAATGGTGCCCAGTGATGATAAAAGGTACACATAGTTGTCTAAATGGTGTAAATATAACTTTGTGGTTTACTGTATTCGCTGTCCATATGGCCGCTTCTACATCGGGCAAACTAAAAGAGCAATGTCCACTCGTTTTAGGGAACATATTTATTCCTTAAAGACTGGTGTAGGAGCTACAAGATTGATTAACCATATGAGGGAGAGCCACAATAATGATTTTTCTGTATTGAAGTTTGCCGGCATAGAAAGAGTGCAAAGTAAAGCAGGGCAAGATAGACAGCGAACACTCCTCAAAACTGAGTTACTGTGGATTATCCGTACGGAGGCTAAGGGCCCTGGGGTGCCTTAACGAAAGGGTAGATCGCAGCCTGTTATGTTGAATGTGTTTTTTATATGTAGTGGATCAGTGTTTTTATTATTATATGTATTTTTTGTATCTGTTGGCACTAATCACTTTCACATGTTTCTGACGTCACTATAAGCTAATTTATTTAAAGCAGCGTGATGACGTCAATAGGAGGGTGGTCCGTAGAAGCGCCGGAAAAGAGGCGTGAAACAGCCTGTCACCTAACCTTCACGGCGTCTGCTGCCGCACTGTCTGCACCTTGTCCAATGTTCCTCTGATTTTACGATGGATTACCAATAAAGATGAAGATTTTTTAGCGGTGAGTGCAGTTCATTTTCCTTCTCTACGTGCAATTTATTTTGAAATTCATACTCAGGAACTAGCACCTCCGTGTTTTTGCTGCAAATTCCTTATATTGTTCATATCCTTGCTGGGATCAGTAGTGCCACCATAAGTTTCTTTATTATAGCCTACAACCTTCTCACTCTCACTGAAACCTGGTTAAAACCATCTGACACTGCTTTCCCTGCTTCTCTGTCTTATGGTGATCTTAATCTTTTTCACACCCCTAGATACGAGAATAGGTACGTTGGAGGAGTTGGTGTTCAGTGCACTTTCTAGGTCATTGCCCCTGAACCCTCACTTTCATTCTGCTCCATTGATGTTCACACCCTAAGACTTTTCTATCCACTTACTCTCAGAATTGCAGTTATTGATCACTCCCCCCCCAGCTAACCTTAAAAATTATTCAACCATTTTTGCCACCTGACTAACTATTAGAGATGAGCGAACCAAACCTGTCGAACCCGGTTGTGTTTCCAACTTTGCCAAAAATTCAGTTTGTTAACAAACCAAATTTTTAGCCGAGTTTGACCGAACCTTTAAAAAAAATGGTGTTTTAAGATTTTTTAGGACAGTGGAGCATGAAACATCCCCAATCACTTTTATTAGTGTTCATAAAGCTTAACGTCTCCCCCTATTCATGAACCCTATTCAATATAGTTTAGCAGGTGTGTCCAAACCATGGGAAGAAGCAAGACCTGCCTGTCCTCAAGGCAACAAAAGTTTCCTAAGCACAGAACCAAACCTCTCTAATAACTGCTACTAAGTGTCTGAAGTTTACTGTTGAAACATCCAGTCCACACAACACCGCCATTTTAGAGTAGCTTGATGCCCCAATAAGTTAGCACCATGGAGGCACTCCTGCACAAGCCACACCTGACATGCCTGAGAGTATTCCAACCATCTCAAGTGAGTCATGTACTGTAATTTCCCCTCCAGCTCCTCTCTCCAAAGCAGAGCCATGTCATCTTGTTGGGGTGACCTGATAGAGCAAGCGGAGGTATTTGCCTTAACATATAAGCAAACACTATGAAGCTGATCACTGTCATGATGAGTCCCCCGAGTCCGGAGCAGTTCATAATCCCTGAGTGGCTATTTTAGTATGAGAAGTGTCTGTGGATGGTACAGCTCCCTACCACCAACCTTAAGGGGCCATATAAAATGTGTGAAAGCTGATTGCGGCTAAAAAAGAACAAGATTGGGAGGTAAGGAGACAACTGTTGACTCCAGAGCCAGGTGAGGCACCCCCAGAGAGACAGGAGGTGGTAGTGGCAGACCTAGAGTTGCTGAAGGGTTATGGATTTCTACGGAATAAGGAGCACAACATCACCTTATTTGTCAATTGGAGCTCCATAAAGTGGGACTATCTCCTAAAGTATCTCCACAATTTGACTCCAGGAGAGGAAGATGAATACACACCCATGAGAGGTCCCAATGATGGTGGGCCGCGACCATTACTCGCTTTACAGTGTTCCCTCCTGGGTCATTTCAAGATGTACAGTATCTAAAGAGTGGGGGGAAGATCCCGATCAGCCTCCCTGGGCACTGAAGTCAACACCACAAGGCCTACGCCTAGTGCCCATACAGGTACAGCCTCCACCTGTGACAGCCTGTAACACTACTGCGGTGTCAATCACAACAAGACCTTCATATGCACCTCCATTGGCACACCCACCGTCTCTATGGCCGTCCACCAGGCCAGGCCCTTATTTCTTCCATGAAGCAGCCATCTATTAGACCATCCTGGGCGTCTTCAACTCCTGCAGGCTATGATTTTTCTACTCGTACCATCATTGACAGCAGCGCGTGCGGGGTCTGCGGATCACCTGAGTCATCCAGTTCTATGGAAACACCAGTGCTTCCATGGATGACAAAGCTTAGGAGGCCACAGGGAATATAGAAGCTAATGCAGCTGCTGAAGCTCCTTCTAGTCCTCTCAGATCTCTCTTACCAGCAGGAGTGAGAGAGAGAGGTCCAACATTGAGATTAGCAAATAAAGGGCTTTATCTTGGAGGCCAACGAGAGATTCCTAAAGGAGCATTGACCTCACTATTAAATTTTAGTATCCCGTTTTGCGCAGCCCATGTTGTTTGCTGATGTTTTGGTTCAGTAATATTAAGCTACTAGAGATGAGTCGATCCGAACCCGAAAATTCGGTATTTGATAAGCAGGGGCTGCTGAACTTGGATAAAGCTCTAAGGTTGTCTGGAAAACTTGGATACAGCCAATGACTATATCCATGATTTCCACATAGCCTTAGGGCTTTATCCAAGTTCAGCAGCCACCGCTAATCAAATGCCGAAAGTTCGGGTTCGGATCGACTCAAGCATGCTCGAGGTTCGCTCATCTCTATAAGCTATGTGCCTGGTCCTTGAACCATGAAAGTTTGTGCATTTGGTGCAACAAGTTTTTATTTAAGTCTTCGATATAGCTATACTTGTAATGTTTAATGTTTAAAGGGGTTATCCAGTGCTACAAATACATGGCCACTTTTCCATTGAAGTAAATGGGGGAAAAGTGGCCATGTTTTTGTAGCGCTGGATAACCCCTTTATGTATAAGCGCCTAGTCATCAGACTAAGTACTGTATACAGCAAAGATAATGCTACCGTTAAAGGGGGGGGGGGTATTGATTGTTAGGGTTTAGTGAGTTAATTCACACTTATATGTCACGGACTGCCAATGTCATCTTGATACTCTATGGAGGCGAGTTTACGCACCAGAAACACTTTGTTTATAACTTTTATTCCTAAAAATGGCCGCTATGCAGATTTTACCATAATAGCAGTCATATGAAGACTTTGGTTTCCTGGAATGCTCTGTATTAAAATGGACGCTGATGAAGTGCCATACAAAGACTGAGAGAATCCCAAACTGGGTCGGAGCCCTCCTGTTTTGTAAACAACTTATATAATAATGTAAATATGTACAGTTTTATTTATTTGTGTTTTTATTGTATTAAAATATCTAAAGTATAATACTCAATGTTATTTCATTTCCTTCATGCTATATATTTCATTTGAGTGATTTAGTAGCCCTTGTGTGTGTGTTTATATGAAATACACTTTATTAATAGGTATTTTGTTAAAAGGGGTATTCTGGCGAAAATCTTTTTCTTTCAAATCAACTGGTTTCAGAAAGTTATATAGATTTGTAATTTCTATTTAAACATTTCCAGGACTTATCAGCTGTTGTACAGTATGTCCTACAGAAAGTGGTGTTTTCTTTTCAGTCTGAGGCAGAGCTCTCTGCTGCCACCTCTGTTCATGTCAGGAACTGTCCAGAGCAGGAGAGATTTTTTATGAGGATTTGCTACTTCTCTTGACAGTTCCTGTCACGAACAGAGGTGGCAGTAGAGAAGGCCCTTCATCTTGCCAAACTTCACCTCTCTCATCTCTTCACTCTATAACAATCCAAAATGCCATTTTGATACCTTTAAATCTCTTCTTAAGCCCAAAGTTCAGATACCCATCGCTGACCTCTGTGTTGAAGGCCCCACCTTCCACTTCAAATCTAAAATTTACAATGTCCGCTCTGACGTCATCTCCTAGTCCCAAAATGCCATAAATCCCATTCCCACTTCCTCATCACTCTCAGCTTTTGATCCAGTGAAAGGGGAAGAAGTCTCCAAGCTCCTCTCCTCCTCTAGTCCAACTGTTAAGGATGTCATATTTTGTATGTTTAGTACAGATGAGCGAGTAGTGAAATATTCAAAAATCGATCCAAATAGACACCGATATTCGGCTATTCGATCGAATATTAAATCCCATTATAGTCTATGGGAGAAAAATGGTTGACACTTGGAAATCAAGATTCGACCACTTGGAGTTCACCAAGTCCACAATGACACCTCAGGAAATAATGCCAACACCTCTGGAATGTATATGGGACAGCAAGGGAAGCATGCCTGGGGGCATCTAACATGTCGCCTCATTACGCCACTATCACAGCCTCTCAACAATAAACTCCAAACACAATACAACCTCTATGTAAGGTTGAAAAAACACCAGGACATGGACCTTAACACCTTAACATGGACAGAGCTAAATTTTAAGCCAAAGAAACATTTGCATGTACCCCTTTAACCCCTTCATGTTGCCTATGCCAACCGCAGATGGCATAGGGAAGGAGAAAATAAAACAGCACCCACCGCTGTCATTGCGTGTTAGTGTTTGTTATGTGGTGAGGCACGTCTTGTGACGAAGTGAGTGACCCGACCTTGCCTGGTGTCAAGTGTAGCATTTACAGCTTTGGGGATGTTGATGTTGAGGCACGCATAGCACTGCAAAAGGCAGGCTACAACCAGCAGGGCCACAGCTCTTCCCCAAGGCTGGCCTCTGCGAAAGGTTTCCCCATCGAGGGCTCATTCTTCCTTGGTCTGGAGGTATTTTAATGTGTGCGCAAATGAAAAAAATGAGCGCGGTTTGCACACTGACACACTCACATTTACTTCAATGGGGTTCGTTTCTCAAAACAAGCACCCGAGCATCGGGAAATATTCGCCTCGAGTACCGAGCACCCGAGCTTTTTAGTACTCGCTCATCACTAATTATGTAGACACATCTATATAATTTTTAATGTACTTTTAATAGAAAAAAAAATTCCTCATGTGGAGTTCCCCTTCAATGGTGAGGTGTCACTTACTAACCTACATATACACATTTATTTGTATTATTATTTTTTATTTAAAGACTAATATATTAATAATATAGTAGTGTACATTTAAGACTATTCATGTTAATTCCCAGATGTAAAAAACAACGTACAATATTTAATATAGTACTTGACAGAGAGGAAGAAAGTCCGAGTGCACTCACCGGTTAAATAGAAAATACTTGCTTTATTCGGTTCTTAATGTTACTTATATACAAACGAAATAGTTACATAAATCCAAGACATGTAATTACAGGAACATACTTAGGTCAGTACGGTCATTTAGACTCATCTGACCCTGTGCGTTAGTGGCGAGTATCAGACGTGATTCACATTGGAGTAACTGCCGATTGGCATCTCCATATCCTTTGTGGTGTATTCTTTTTAGTCCCATGAATTTGAGATCTCTTGCATCTCCTTTATGTTTTTCATTCATGTGGTCTATTAAACGTGGTGCCCCCTGTCTTGTGTGCAATGACCTAATGTGCTCACTAAACCGCTTATTCATTGGGCGGATGGTCTTTCCTATGTAAAAGAAACTACAGGTACATATTAAGGCATATACTACAAATTTAGTTTTGCAGCATATCATGTCAGAAATATCGCAGGTATAGCCACCCAAATTTACTGTCTTACATTGTTGCATATTGGGGCACCATTTACAACTGCCGCATTTGTGATTACCATGCAAAGTGTTACTGAGCCAATTGTCTTTCCTTTTCATTTTCCTGTTGGAATATTTACTGCGCACTATGATATCTTTAATATTTTTAGTACGTCTGAAAGTAATCATAGGTTTTTTGGTATATAATTTAGCATAAAGTGAATCATGCCGAACAATATACCTATTATCCAGAATGGCTTTACGTATGGTATCTGCTAGTGGGCTATATTTAAAAGAAAAAACAAAACGTACCTTATCATCAACTTTGTTAGTGTGTTTTTTTATGACGTTTTTTAGAGGAAAGCAGGTCTTTTTGTTGTTGTTTGTATGCCCTATCTTTAGCCTTCTGTAATGTCGCTAATGGATATCCTCTTTTGAGGAGGCGTTCTGTTAGTTCTTTAGCCTGTGTTAAATACATCTCATCAGAGTTGTTAATTCTCCGTAATCGGAGATATTGTCCGTAAGGGATGGCTGTCTTTGTGTGTGGGGGATGGTAGCTGGAATAGTGGAGGATGGCATTAGAGGCTGTGGGTTTTCGGTAGCTTGTAGTGTTTATGCGATTATTATGTATGGTAACAAGGACATTCTATCTGTGTGTTGTGGTATTTGCTTGTGAATGTCATATTCATGTTATTATTGTTTAGGTACTGAATGAACAAAGTAAACTTTTCAGTTGTCCCTGACCATATGACGAAAACGTCGTCCACAAATCTTTTATAGCAATTCAAATATCTTAGAAATATATATAAGAGCAATTATATATCCGCAAGACTCTGACAATATTACACCACAAGAAAAAAATGCATTAAAATGGTTACAACAACACAATGAAATCATTTGTAAAAAAAAAGCAGACTTCCGGCGCCATGTGGTGAGGACGCTCGGAGAGTCAGCTCCGTGCCCGCCGCGCTGGTAAAGCCGTCTCCTACCCGCACAACAGCTCACTGACTGGTGAAACCACACCATTAACACCCAGGAAAGCTGTATGGATCGCTTCGTACAAGCAATGGGTCCCAAGAAACGCGGCACCGCGCTGAGTAAGCCTGCGAAAGACAAGGTGCGGGAATCCAAAATGGCGGACAAGCCGCTGGCAGCAGAACATAGAGACTGCTCCCCGACCAGATCGGGCAGTGAGCGGTCGGATGGAGAAGACTCCGTGAGCATTAACTATGACCGATTGGCCGTTGCAGTGGCTAAACACCTCTCCACCACGATCCAGTCCACACTCACGGCTACTGTTAATACTGCCCTGAAGCAATTGCAGACAGAAGTCTCACAACATGGCGATCGCCTGGATGAGGCCGAATCCCGCATCCAGCAGCTGGAGGAAGGTATGGACTCCCTGGTTCCCACTTCCAGAGACCTGATAGCAGAGAACCGCAAACTCTGGTATAAACTACAAGACCTCGAGGACCGCTCGAGGCGGAACAACCTTCGGGTTATAGGGGTCCCGGAAACGGTGGTCCAACAGGACCTTCTCCGGTTATGTGAGTCCACTATACCCTCTCTCCTGGGCCTCACACAGGACTGTAAAGTGGAATGGGCTCACAGACTTGGCCCTGACCGGCGAATCGCAGATCAAGGGGTCTCCCACCCGACTCTCCAGCAACGGTCACGTCCTCGCCAGGTCATTGTCAAGTACCTTGATTACTCAGACAAGGCGAAAATTCTCCAAGCATTCCGCCGCCAGAGTGAGGCCATAGTATATGAGAACTCCAGGCTACTCATATTTGCGGATTATTCGGCGGAGACCACTAGGCAACGCAAAATGTTTTCCCCTGTATGCTCTGCTTTATATCGGAGAAAGATCAAGTTTGCCTTATTACATTCGGCGACACTCCGCGTTTTCCACCAAGATGGCTCCTACTCTACATATCGATCTCCGGATAAAGCCAGAGAGGACCTACAACTTGATAATGATCCCTTGCCAGATGAGGAGAGGAGGCGCCCTAATCGTCGGAAATCACTTTCTCCTAAGCACCGGGCTAACCGTGATGACCCTGCTTCTCCAGGTGGCTCTGAGTGGTTTTGTCCCCCTAAAGAACAACGACGTAGGAGATCTTCCTTGCCACCGTGATCTCTGAATCTACTCCCTGAGGGTGTAACTGCATGATACATGTTAAGGGACACCATCTGCCTGATTTTCTTCAGTTTAGTGTTCTTCTTAGTAGCCCTGGGGTGTTAGGGTTAATTATAGTTACTGTTTATCATGTCTTTCTGTTATACGTTGGCAGCCGGCAGCGGTGGGTGGCGGTGGCAGGTTTGATACTATTAACAGGTGTAAGTCGATGCCTCACGGCATGGAAAAAGGTGAAGTCAGTAGACGCTGCTCTCTGATCGTAGTGTGGGCAGCACTGCCGTCGGAGTGGCTTGTCATGATGTTTTTGTTGGGAGTTGGGTTAGGGAGGGGGGAGGGATGTTTAGGGGTGCTCGCGGGTGGGAAGTTCTCGTATAGTCTCAGTAGATTTTATATCTCTAGTACCCGGCAACAATGTTGCGCTTGATATCATGGAATATAAAGGGGCTCCGGTCCCCCCAAAAGAGGGTCATGATCCTCAGGTACCTAAAAAAGCTAAAGCCGGACATTGTTCTACTGCAGGAGACCCATTTGGAAGAGGAAGATTTCTTCCGTCTTAAAAAACTTTGGGTGAAGGAGGTGTATGGATCTCCTGCAGCAGAAGGCAAGGGAGGAGTGGTGACTCTTATAAGTAGAGCTTTTCAGGGCCAAGTACTGGGTTCTGAACATGACGATGGGGGCCGGATCTGTTCCTTGCATGTGCAACTACATTCTGAAGACGTAGTGGTGTATAATGTTTATGGTCCTAATGGGAACAGTACTGCTTTTTTCAATGGGCTCTCCTCTAAATTACTAGCTGATCCTGCTCCTAATAAGCTAGTGGCAGGAGATTTTAATGAAGTAATCTCGACTTTGGAAGACAGGTCTAAACCCCGAGCGGTCCGCCCCCCGTCGTCTTTTCGACCCACACCACTAGAATTGTTGACCCAAAACGTGGGACTGTCTGACACGTGGCGGCATCTGCACCCAGATTCACGGGAATACACGTTTTATTCTGCTCCCCATGATTCTTGGTCCAGAATCGATTATGTGTTTTCCTCACCCACTTTTCTTCCTAAGTTGCTATCCCATACCATAGAGGATTTAATCATTTCTGATCATGCCCCCTTATTATGTACTTTCACAACAACTATTCCGAAAGGACGTGACTTTCTCTGGAGATTCCCTATAGGTTTGGCTAGGGATGACGAGTTTAAAACTCTCCTGAAGGGGTGGTGGTTGGAGTATTCTACCCATAATTCGGCCCACGCTGATCAGCCTCAACTGTTCTGGGACGCTGCTAAAGCTGTCCTGCGGGGTCGGATTATGGCGTACAAGCACTCCCTACAGAAAAAAGTTGCGGTCAATATAACTAAATTTAGTCTCGCTCTTAGGCGAGCGTATACCAATTTTCTAACATCCCCCTCTGATCAGGCTAGGAAAGAATGGCAACAAACACGTAGGGACTATGAGCAGTGGATGGAGAAGAAGGAGGCGCTTGATAGATCTTATTTTGATGCCCTGCTTTTCAGACATGGGAACAAGGCAGGACGCATTTTGTCTAGGTTTGCCAGGGGCCCCTTTCCCTCACAGCAAATCCACACCCTACTAGATGCTGAGGGAACCCCTCATAACCATCCTGAAAAAATTGTGTCCCTCTTGCGAGACTTCTACCAAACTCTATACACTAGACCCGCCCCTCCTCCTCACAGCATGAAAGCCCCATGGTTGGGAAGTGACTTGCCCTCTTTTACGGAGGACCAGGTGACTTTTCTCAATTCCCCGGTGACGGTGGAGGAGATATCGGGAGTCATAAAGCACCTGAGGACCCGCAAGGCCCCGGGCCCTGACGGGTTTTCCGGGGAATTTTATAAAATCTTGAACGATGATATCTCCCCCACCTTGTTGTCCGTTTATAGAACTTATATAGAAGGGACACCCATTCCTGGCACATCTAATACGGCTTATATTAAAGTACTTTTGAAGCCTGGAAAGGATCCACATTTGCCGGGATCCTACCGCCCGATTTCTTTACTTAATTTAGACTTAAAAATAATTTCAAAGATTATGGCGGACAGGCTCTCCCAGGTAATGCCGGATCTCATTACGCCAGCCCAGGTGGGGTTTACCAAAGGGCGAGCAGCGGTCATGAACATAAGACGGGTGCTGGCAGTTTTGGACGAGGTCAGGCTCGGGACCCACAGTCATCCATCCCCAGCTCTTTTGTCCATCGACGCTGAAAAAGCTTTCGACAGTGTGAGCTGGGGATGGATGATGGAGGTGATGAGGGGAATGGGCTTTACGGGAGCTTTCCTTACCTACATACAAAGTTTATACTCTGCCCCTTTAGCGAGGATTCATATCCCGGGGTTTCTTTCCCCCTCTTTTCCTCTCTTTAGAGGGACACGCCAGGGTTGCCCGCTGTCCCCCCTACTGTTTAACCTGTCGGTGGAGCCGCTGTCCCGTAGGCTGCAATCGGCACCTGATATAGGAGGAATTAGGGTTGGAGTGGGGGAACAGCGGGTAGCGTTTTTCACGGATGACCTATTGGTCTTCCTGAATGATTACAAGAGAGATTTGCCAACCGTGATACATTATCTGGAACAATTCGGTAGCCACTCGGGCTTTAAGGTCAACGTAGATAAGAGCGAATTGTTGGCCTTGTCCCCAAAAATGTCGCGCCACCCCCCTCCCGACATACGTCTTCCCATAAAATGGGCCCCGACATCGATCACCTATCTGGGAATCAAGGTAGGCAGAGACCCTAGTTCTCTCTACACTATGAATTTCCCCCCCATTATTAGGAAAATTCAGGGAGATCTCCAGAGATGGTCTAATCTACCTCTTCCCCTATTAGCACGTGTGGCCCTATTAAAAATGATGGGCTTTGCCAAACTTTTATACCCGTTGCAGACAGTCCCTCTACTTCTTAAGCATACTGACGTCAAGTTGCTCATGAAATCATTTAGCTCTTTCATATGGGCCTCAAAACGGCCACGTATCTCTCAGAAAAAACTGTCTCTTCCTAAGGACAAGGGAGGCCTGGGCTGCCCAGACGTACGTCTTTATAACCTGGCCTGCCTACTCCGTCATGGTATTGACTGGGTGAAGGGTACCAGTTCATACTCTAACTTTGAGCTGGAGTCTCAGCTGGTGACCCCCTGGTCACTCAATTGCCTATTGCATACAAGATTTGCTGCCCTGCCCTCACTAGTCAAGCAGAGCTTACTCCTTCGGGACACAATTAAGGCCTGGCAGCATAGTCGACGGCTCCTAGGCCTTCCTATCCTGATCAGTGCACATATGGACTTGTGGCGGCACCCGGAATTCACTCAGGGCCGCCACAACTCAATGTTCCGGATTTGGAAATTAAGGGGAGTGAGAACTGCCGGTGATCTTATGAAGACCACGGAACGCAGGTACCTGTCGTTTGCAGAAGTACAGGAGAGCTTTTCTCTTCCGCCCAGTCACTTCTTGGCGTACCGACAGATACATGGGTTTCTCTTCTCCAGATTACGGGACTTACAGAGTGAGTTGGCATCCAACTCTATATCAGTATATATGCGGACTTCGGTGCCAATCCACTCTGTGTCCTCTTTACATGCCACACTACGCCTGGTAGCACTAAGGGGAGTGGAGTCCTCGTTATTCAAATATTGGAAAGATAAACTACCCTTATCTGACCTACATGCTCTGACTCTCAAGGGATGGGCCACAGTACGCAGGGCCATCGTCTGTGAGCAATGGAGGGAATCACAATTCCGCATCCTGCATCACGCCACATATGGGTTCACGTTTCCGCGCACTCCGGAGCACCCAGACCGTATCATAGCTTGCCCGAATTGTGGGGAAGCAAGGACAGACCTATATCATGGGCTCTTTACTTGCCCCCTAGTACAAACCTTTTGGGGGGAGGTGGTTTCCCTTCTTCAGGGAAAGCTGAATCTCACGGTCCCTATTGATCCCCATCTTATGATATTACATATACCGCCAGAGGGGTGCGCGACGTTATTGGCCCATACTTTCCTGCTTGTGGCAAAACGCTGTCTCCTGTCTAGGTGGCTCACCTCTGATATGCCCACGGCTGCTCATGTAGTACAGCAAGTTAAACATTACCTACTGATGGAACGTTTGGAGGCTGAGCCATCTAGGGAAAGGAGAGCGAAATCCTTCTTCAAGAAATGGAAAGCCTTTATAACTAACTTTCTAGATGAGGCTGAAAGGCAGAGGGTGGTGAGACCTTTTCGTAATACAAGGTGGTACTTATTGGCGGATATTGCTGGTACTCTGGGCAGATTACGTCTTCCTGATTAGGCAGTGTTGCCGTACTTGCTGAATATAGAGGGCGAGGACTATGGGCCGCGAGCATTGGGGGGGGGGAGGGGGGGGAGGTTTTTGGGGGGGGGTTGTTTTGTTACAAAGATTGTTACAAAGTCTGTTATTATCTCTGTATACCTGGAAGGATCGAGATGTGAGATTTCCTTCAACAAACTCCTGTATATTCTGTAAACTTATGAAAACTAATAAAAATATGTTTGAAAAAAAAAAAGCAGACAAAGGGGGAAATTTGGTGATGTGGAGAAAAGACTATGAAATAGAGGGCAAAAGACAATTAAGTGATACCACCACATATACCAAGCTAAAAGAAAACCTCACCCCCAAAATACAAAAGAAATTACAAACACTCCTCCGCACCTACGTAGAAAAAAATATTCTGTCTAAAAAAACAGCTGAAAAATTGCTTCCTGCTAACCCAAAAAAATGCTACATGGTATCATGTGCCAAAACCACACAAAGGGAAAATCCCACCCTCCGGAAGGCCCATAGTTGCTGCTATTGGCTCCATCACGAAGCCTTTGTCCAAATACCTGGAATGGTTGCTAAAACCGCTCTTGAAGAGCGTACCATCCCTGGTAAAAGATACAAATGAGTTCTTGACTACATTGGCAGATATAGAATGGCCACAAGGGGCATTGTTAGGCACTATAGACGTAGAAAGTTTGTATACTCGTATACCCCACGAAAAAGGAGTTGCCGCAGTACGTCAGCTTTTGGAAAAAACTGAAAAAAGCAGGGGATTCATAGATTTCGTTTGTGAAGCTTTGTATTTTATTCTGCAAAATAATTGTTTTCAGTTTGATGACGAATGGTACAGGCAGGGCGAGGGTACGGCGATGGGTACGCCCATCGCCTGTACCCTCACTAACCTGTACCCCGCCATATTGGAAAAGGAGATTGTGTTTTCCAAAAAAAACCCCTATCTAAGATATTTGAATTGCTATAAAAGATTTGTGGACGACGTTTTCGTCATATGGTCAGGGACAACTGAAAAGTTTACTTTGTTCATTCAGTACCTAAACAATAATAACATGAATATGACATTCACAAGCAAATACCACAACACACAGATAGAATTCCTATATGTCCTTGTTACCATACAAAATAATCGCATAAACACTACAAGCTACCGAAAACCCACAGCCTCTAATGCCATCCTCCACTATTCCAGCTACCATCCCCCACACACAAAGACAGCCGTCCCTTACGGACAATATCTCCGATTACGGAGAATTACCAACTCTGATGAGATGTATTTAACACAGGCTAAAGAACTAACAGAACGCCTCCTCAAAAGAGGATATCCATTAGCGACATTACAGAAGGCTAACGATAGGGCATACAAACAACAACAAAAAGACCTGCTTTCCTCTAAAAAACGTCATAAAAAACACACTAACAAAGTTGATGATAAGGTACGTTTTGTTTTTTCTTTTAAATATAGCCCACTAGCAGATACCATACATAAAGCCATTCTGGATAATTGGTATATTGTTCGGCATGATTCACTTTATGCTAAATTATATACCAAAAAACCTATGATTACTTTCAGATGTACTAAAAATATTAAAGATATCATAGTGCGCAGTAAATATTCCAACAGGGAAATGAAAAGGAAAGACAATTGGCTCAGTAACACTTTGCATGGTAATCACAAATGTGGCAGTTGTAAATGGTGCCCCAATATGCAACAATGTAAGACAGTAAATTTGGGTGGCTATACCTGCGATATTTCTGACATGATATGCTGCAAAACTAAATTTGTAGTATATGCCTTAATATGTACCTGTAGTTTCTTTTACATAGGAAAGACCATCCGCCCAATGAATAAGCGGTTTAGTGAGCACATTAGGTCATTGCACACAAGACAGGGGGCACCACGTTTAATAGACCACATGAATGAAAAACATAAAGGAGATGCGAGAGATCTAAAATTCATGGGACTAAAAAGAATACACCACAAAGGATATGGAGATGCCAATCGGCAGTTACTCCAATGTGAATCACGTCTGATACTCGCCACTAACGCACAGGGTCAGATGGGTCTAAATGACCGTACTGACCTAAGTATGTTCCTGTAATTACATGTCTTGGATTTATGTAACTATTTTGTTTGTATATAAGTAACATTTTTGACGTTTTTTAAAATATACTGTAACGCCCACCATTCTGACACGTCACGTCATGTGACTATATGAGGTGACGTGACCGAAGGGGCGGGATCTGAAGAAGCGCCGATTAGGAGGCATGAAACAGCTGTCATCCCTGGTGGAAGGTGTTGGCGTCTCTCTCCCCTGAATCCATACCACGCTAATATGAATGTAAGAACCGAATAAAGCAAGTATTTTCTATTTAACCGGTGAGTGTACTCGGACTTTCTTCCTCTCTGTCAAGTACTATATGAAGTTTGCTGAACTTTATCCGATTGTTGCACCACACAAGGTTACAGCTGTATGAATGAGCACAGCTAAATGCATGCAACTGGTGAGGCTATCATTGTAATAGGAGCCTTAGTAGTGCCGACTCTTTCTACCTATGCATCGACTCGTACAATATTTAATGATTATGGAAAATTTCTCTGCTTTTAGAAGTAGAAAATAAGTGGTCTCTAGAGGATTTATTAGGAGTGTTGAAAAATAATCACAACATAACAACTTTAATTAAACAATGTCTTCAACATGTAGTGAAGTATATCTCCCCAGTGTATACCTTACAAAAGGATAAATTGCACTGTATCTGTATCTCCCTTTAACCATCCTAAGGCAAAAATAATACAAGATTGTATTTTTATTTAACCAAAACAACCCGTATGAATTGTTTTTTAACTGTATTTTAATTGTTTACTCATCAAGAGGTATAAAGACTTGTATGAGATAGATAGATAGATAGATAGATAGATAGATAGATAGATAGATAGATAGGTCGATAGATAGATAGATAGATAGATAGATAGATAGATAGATAGGAGATAGATAGGTATGTCGATAGATAGATAGATAGATAGATAGATAGATAGATAGATAGATAGATAGATGATAAATAGTGACACTGTTCTTCATTTAATTGTGCTACATAACTGAAAAATGTAGAAGACCGGTAGGGGTTTGGGTTTTTTAGATTAAGTATTTTTGTTGCCACAACTAAAAGTGAAAATAGTAAAAAGAATGGCAAATTGTAATACTAACTTGACTTCTTTCAGAGACATGGCTCAGGGAAATAAAACCGAGGTTGAGGAGTTCATCTTACTGGCCTTTACTGATCTGCTTTGGATTAAGATTTTGATTTTCCCATTTTTTCTGCTGATCTACATAACATGTATTATGGGAAATCTTGCAATAATCGTTGTTGTGAAACTAGAATCTTCACTTCATAACCCAATGTATTTTTTCATCAGCGTTTTCTCTACTTTGGAAATCATACTAGTCTCAGTCACAGTTCCGAAACTTTTAGCCATTTTAATTGCACAGGACAACATAATATCCTTCACCGATTGTATCACACAAATGTTTTTCTTCAGCTTTTTGGGCGTCACTGAATGTCATCTACTTGCAGTAATGGTGTTTGATCGACATGTGGCTATTAATTTGCCCTTACATTACCCAACGATCATGACTCACAAAGTTTGTATTGGGCTAGCTATTTTTCCATGGGTTCTTGGTTTTACCAGTGTTACAATTCAAGTAAACATCACAGCTCGGCTGGGATACTGTGGCCCTAATAGTATTGACCACTATTTTTGTGATTTTGCCCAAATAAAAAATTTGGCTTCTTCTGATGCATCTATAACCATTTTGATGTTAAGCTTTGCATCCATTGTAGATGTTATTCTTCCATTCCTCCTAATCATAGGATTCTACATCTGTATCATAATAACTGTTTGCAAGATCAAGAGTAAGGATGGGAAACAGAAAGCCTTCTCCACCTGTACATCTCATCTCATTGTAACCAGTCTATATTATGGTGCAGCCATGATTGTGTATGCTAAATCTGATGCCAGTTATTATGATAAGTATCTCACTTTTATATATACAGCTTTTACCCCAACAATAAATCCTTTCATTTATACCTTTAGGAACAGGGATGTGAAGGAGGCTTTCTCACATTTAGTAAACAGAGCTGTTTTTTTAACATTGTAGTAAACCTATGTATATTTTTTTTTAAATGATAATAGAATGCATAAATTGATAAAGGTATCACACTGGTTTCTCGTTGGTCTATTTTTTTCTACATATTTACCCCCAGAATTGTGAAATGCTGCTGAATTATTATCTGTGAAAAACTTTTAAGTAAGTGTCATGACTATACCTGTTAGGACCTCAGCATGGTCCTTGGCTTGTGGTATATGGCTGTGACCGCTCTTTGTCATAATTGTTATTTGTTTGTTTTATTTACACTCTGTCTGAACACTGTTCTACTCCTTTTGTTTTGGTGATTGAATTATCTACCACATCCATCTCTTCCCTCCTAAATTCCCTCTAGTCACTTCACAGTTCACCTCTGTTTTGCCTAGGTGATTGACATCTTCTCTTTACTCTTAGGGTGGTATTACACGGGCCGATGGGGGCTTGATAATACCTGTAAATGAGCAGCGATCTGCTAGATCGTCGCTCGTTTACTGGACCTATTACACGGCCCGATAATCATTAAACAAGGGCTGCAGGGACATCGGTAATGATGTCCTTCCAGCCCTTGTTTAAACTACATACATTACCTATCCACGTTCCAGGGCTGCTGCTGCTGCGGTCTTCTTCTCCAGGGGTCCCGCGCGCTCTAACTTCAGAGTGGCCTGTCAGCTGACAGGCAGCTCAGCCAATCACAGGCCGGGCCCGTCAGCTGACAGGCCACTCTAAAGCTAGAGCGCGCGGGACCCGGGGAGAAGAAGACCGCAGCAGCAGCCCTGGAACGTGGATAGGTAATGTATATTGTCAGTTGCCGGCCACGCACCGCTATTACACGTAGCAGTGCGCGGTCGGCGCCCAACAAAAATAGGTCCAAACCTACATCAACGATCAGCCGATGATCGTTGTCATCGGCTGATCGTTGTATTTATTACATGGAGCGATAATTGTCCAAATCGGTCCGAATATCGTTCCGTGTAATAGTACCCTTACTCTTGCTGGGTTCTGGATCTCTATTACCTATAAATCCTCCTGTTAGATCTGAAAACTAACCCATGCAGCTTGGAGTTATGGATGCTAAGGCCAGATGAGAACACCAAAAATGAAATTGACTCTGTTTCTATTGCAGTGATAATGGACATGGCAATATTGTCTTTTTTATCATGGAAAACACAGCACTTCCTCTGCTCTGACTCTTTTTTTTCCCAAAAAATCTAAACACATGAAGTCCAGTGTTTCCCAGGTCATTAGAGCTATCACAGAGAAGACACATTCTCTGTGCTGGTTAGACTTCCTGTGTTAAGTCTAAAAAGCTTCCTTCAGGAGACTCGACCTGGACTTCTGGTAAGTTCAGCTCCGTTTTACAGCATAACAACAACAACAACAACAAATAATGAAAGTAAATTTCAAACATGCTTTATTTCACATCTACTGTTGGTTTAGATTTTGAAAGTTATAACAACAGTGACAGTTTAAACCTTACTTGTCCACCATCTTCTCCCTTGAGCACGGATCCTATCTAGGACCTTGTGACCCAAATGGAGGGAGTGTAAGGCCTGGTGGTCAAGCTGGCTATCCAGGTTAGGCTTTTGTTCCCCCACCATTGTCCCATTAATGCTTATGTTTTTAGGAGTTTTTCGTATTAAATATGTGTTAAATAAACATAAGATTAAATGAAATGTTAATGAGTTATTCTTATATTTATTGTGGGAAGGTTTATATTGGAATATAGATTTTATAGTATTACCCTTTGGTAGTATTCTTTCATATTTGTATAAACATATTTGTATATAATGTAAGCTTCCTGCCTTGGGGTGTTCCTACTGATGAGGAGGATGGGGGCCTGGGGCAAAGAAACACCAGTATGACACAGCACTGCAGATTAAAAGATGATCTTTTTGCTCTAACCATGGCACCGGGTGCATTTTGAAAGATCGGTAAGGATTTTATCTCATTAAATGGATGGTCCTAGCGGTTTGGTGGGGTGGGGTGGCTTAAGGAGTCACTTTAAGGCCAAGAACATAGAGCAACTAGACACAAAGATGGACAATGCCATCAAAAGCATGGATATGGATAAGGTATTTGGGAAGTAAATCAAGATTTTGAGAACAAGTCAAGTAGAGGCAATATAAGAATTGGGCATTTCTAAAGTCAAGCATCACACCCACAGACACAAGTTGCAATAGTTAGGTTAGGGCCACACTCCATTTTTGCAATCCGGATTTTTCATCTGTTTAACCTCTTAAGGACATAGGACGTACCGGTACGTCCTATGTCCTCGCTTGCACTTCAAAGCGGGGCCGCGCGGCGGCCCCGCTTTGAAGTGCCGCGATCCCGGGTGCCGCGTGTAGCCCGGGACCGCCGCTATTAGCGGGCACGGTCTGATCGCCGTGCCCGCTAATTAGCTAATCGGAGGCAGCTGTCAAAGTTGACAGCTGCCTCCGATTACCGGAGGCAACGTTTCCCTGGTGTCTAGTGGGGGAGATCGCTCCTCCGGGACCTTGTCCCGGAGGAGCGATCTCCGTTACTGATGCCGGCCGGGGACGCGTCCAAGATGGCGCCGTCCTCGGCTCGGCACTCGTTTACTTCCGGCTGCAGCAGCCGAAAGCAAACGAGTGCCGATCTCATGGATCTCTGCAGCATATCTATGCTGCAGAGATCTCAATGAGAGATCCAAGTGTCTGAATCACCCCCCTTTTCCCAGGTTTTAAATAAAAGTAAACAAATAAATAAATAAATAAACATGTTTGCTATCGCCGCGTGCGTAATCGCCCGAACTATTAATTAATCACATTCCTGATCTCGTACGGTAAACGGCGTCAGCGCAAAAAAATCCCAAAGTGCAAAATTGCGCATTTTTGGTCGCATCAAATCCAGAAAAAATGTAATAAAAAGCGATCAAAAAGACGTATATGTGCAATCAAGGTACCGATAGAAAGATCACATCATGGCGCAAAAAATGACACCTCGCACAGCCCCATAGACCAAAGGATAAAAGCGCTATAAGCCTGGGAATGGAGCGATTTTAAGGAACGTATATTGGTTAACAACGGTTTGAATTTTTTACAGGCCATCAGATACAATATAAGTTATACATGTTATATATCATTTTAATCGTAACGACTTGAGGAACATGCATAACAAGTCAGTTTTACCCCAGGGTGAATGGCGTAAAAACACATTTCCCCCAAATAAAAGAAATGCGTTTTTTTTTTCAATTTCACCACACTTCGAATTTTTTTCTGGTTTCGCAGTGTACTTTATGCAAAAATTCAGCCTGTAATTGCAAAGTACAATTAGTGACGCAAAAAATAAGGGGTCATGTGGGTTTCTAGGTGGAAAAATGCAAGTGCTATGACCTTTTAAACACAAGGAGGAAAAACCGAAAACGTGAAAACGAAAATGGGCCATGTCCTTAAAGGGTTAAAAAACAAAAAAACAGACGAATGAAAAGAACAAATGTAAAACCGGATGCATTCGTCTGCTTCCATTTTGATCTGTTTTTCTATTGACTTCCATCATGGAAGAAAAACACATCAAAACACATTCTTTTTTTTTAATGTACACAAAAACGTAATTGCATTATGGTTCCTTTTTTTTTTATTGAAAGTCAATGTAAAACAAAAGCACACAAATGCATCTGTTTTTTGCAAAAGTTGATAAAAAAAAAAAAAAACATATTGCAAAAAATTTAGCGTGAATCCAGCCTTACTTTAAAAAGATTCATATACAGTATGTAGCTACAATATCCCAAATTCTTAAAATGTATAAGTTTGGTAAAAGAGTATAACCCTCTGATCATGTGCAAGTGTGCAAGCATCACAGCAAAGCAAAAATTTGTACATAAAGTAACTACGCCAAGTGCATGTGCATCTATCTATCTATCTATCTATCTATTTTCTATCTCTATCTATCTATCTATCTATCTATCTATTGCCCTCAGATCTCCAAAAGCCTGTCTTTACATATTGACAAAAGTTAAAATTACTTAGGAAAGTTACAGCACACAACACAATAAAGGGGCATGCAGCCTCTTTGTCCCTGGCCCTATTAGAACATATCAGCAGATTATATTCCCTTTGAAGGTATGAACTAAGAAACTCAGTGTTGTTATTCTTTTTATTTATTTATTTATTTTTTTGCTGACTTTGGCTTAGTAGAAGAGTCTGATAGATGGTGTGTATTAGTAAGCAGGGGCTTAGCTGTATCCTGTGAAAAGGCTAACCTGCCTATATATTATTACCCCAATAACCACTAGCATTAGCAGTACTGGAAAAAGTCAGTTACTTGCAGACCTTCAAACTAAAAAATGACTACGGGATTGCAGGCTTGTATGATAAGACTGGCAGTGGTCAAAATAAATAAAATTTACTGTGCTGACAAGGGTCATTTATTTTAGCCTTATCCTACTGCTAATTATAGAAAATAGGAGCCCACGCAATGGTCAACTAACCCCTTTTATAAGGGTTTACTTAACTCTTTTGTTTTCCTATTTACATGACTAATTGCCTTTTTCACGACTCCTATAATTTTATTTAAAAAAATAATTACAACAAAACTGAGAATAAATAAATAAAAAAACAGTAGGGCGAAATTGACCTCTCCATCTTGCAATTTCGCCAACTTTTGTTTTGATTATGTTCTTAAACCATGCCTGTTACAGTTTAAGTGACAGGTTATCTGTATTTTGTGGATCAGTGTGATTACAATGATATAAAAAAAAAAATTAACACTTTAAAAAAATGTAAACTTTTTTTTATTTACATCCTTAAAATTGCAGTTAACCCCCCTTTGTTAATCGGTTAAGTCCTTTTTTTTTCTTTTATATAGAAGCCACTTTTTTTTATTAAGTTTTTTTTGCACCATGATCTTTTTTTTATTAAACCCCCCGTCAAGCCATACTATGCGAGGAGTTGTCCTATTAAGGCTGCTAAATGTGCTTGAGGATGCAGCAGTCCCAGGGAGGCTGTCCAGCTGTAATGAGTGTGCAGCTGTCCCAAAGAGGCTGCCCCCCATTTGCCCACTCCAAGTGGCTTAGGCCATGAACGCTGTCAGAGAGACTGAAAACCCCTTCTGTGGCAGAACCTACTCCCTTTGGTCCACCTCAGAACTACAGGAGCTGGTTCAGGGAAAAGAAAGAGCAGGAGAGGGCAGTGCAAAGACATCTGAAACACCTGAACCCAGGTCAGAAGCAGTGGGCCAGAAATTTGATAATGAGACAATATGGCTTTGTCAAGGAGTGCAAAAATGTACATTCTTTTTATGAGTTGCCACTCTGCCAAGAAAGACTACCTCCCAGACTACATGCACAAAGATGAACCAGGTGAAGAGGTGGAGGGCCACGCGGATAGTGGGTTGCTTCAATCACCTGACCGGATGTGTTGGCTTGGAAACCTCCTTCATCAGCCAAAGAATCTGAGGTGTGAGAGGAAAAGGTGCCATAACAGCCTCCGCAGGCCCTGCATTTGTCTGTTTTGACACCTTCACCAGAAGCAAAAGCCATCTTCTAGGTGCAGTCCCCAAGTCGTCACATGCCATCTCATATTCTCCTCTAGTCACAGTCCACAAGTTAGCAGACAGCATATCCCCTTCTAGTGGGTGGAGGTCACCGAGACAACACACACCATCTCACCTTTCCCTGTAATGAAACCAGAGGAGGAATCTTCCACTATATTGGTTGGCACTTCTATATACTCTCAACTGTGTGCACCAATAAGAATAATTGGATGCCCAGATATCTCATGGTCCACAGGTTGAGGTCTCTTGGCCCTGCATAAGCGAGGTGCCCAGTAGAGACAGAGAGCCTCTGTTAAGCGCCTCTTAGGAAGTTCAGCTTTCTGTTATGTAGGTCCAAAAGTAAAGCTGTTGACATGTTTCTATTTATAGTAATATTATTGCTTATGGAACCTAAAGTGTCACTTTTGTTACAAAAAACTTTTGACATTTCATATAGACATGTCAAAAGTTTTGATCGGTCTGGGTCTGAGTGTTTCGACTCGTCCTCTTCCCATGTTAAGTTAGAAAAAGAGCTGTGCTCTATAGAGCTACATTATATTTGACTCTTTTTTTCTAATTCAGAGCAGAGAATTGATGTGCTATGGCACATCTTCTCCCTGCTCGCTTTCCGATTGGTATGGATCTGAACACTCAGACCTCTACCAATCAAAACTTTTCACATATCTCTATGACATGTCCAAAGTTTTTTGTAATGACAGTGACACTTTAATTTGTGAATATTCACCTATGCTGCTGTTATTTTGTATAGGAGGTTCATGTACTCTATTTGAGTAAGAAATTGCCACTTATTGACATTGACCAATCTTTGTATTGTGGCCATTTTTAAGGTACTCCATAGATAAAAGACTTTTACCCATTGTACCTGATGTTTTAGAAAAGTCACTGTTAAAACGATAATGCCTAGTCTCTCTGTTGACTGATTTCTACTGCATCTCACAAAGGGTGTCATTGTATATCAGTGATTTACCACTGTATGCAACTCTCCTTGGAGAAGTTAACCAAGTGAGTCACCTGTTAAGTGACCTGTTCTAAAACAGTGTCTGGCAGCAGCATAAATGTCTTTGGCAAACACAAACACACTGACAGCTTAAGTATTAACTCCACTACACCATCTATAAGCACTTGCCACCAGCACGTCACCTTTACTGCAGTTTTGGGCTGGCTTGTGCAAAACCTCCCCACTCACTGACTTGGGTGCAGGAGGCTTGTGACTTCAGTGCATCACATCTGGCTACTGCATACAATCACAAAAATTACCAAAAACAACCCTCATAGACAAAAGTACTGAAAACTTTTCTTTTCAACAAAAATTAATCTTTATTATATCATGATTCCCAAATCACCCATAAAAAACATATACACGAATGGAAAACCAAAGGGGAGGGGCTATTCCACAAAAATCATGTATCATAAAATATAAAATGCTGGAAATTAAACATACTCATGAGTGTTACACATAGCAGTGTTACTCACTGCTATGTGACTGTTTAGAAACAATTATGGCCACAAAATGCCAGTGCAATAAATAAACATCAATTCTACAATGTCCTGTGTGCACTGAACATGTGAGAAAATATCCCACTCTGCCCCAGTGTCCACCACAATGTAAAAAAAAATCACAATAGCAACAATTTGCTCAACAGAAAATATTGAGCCCCTCCACCTCACCCTCCAAAGCATTTTGTTAGACCTTTCTCAAGGAGCGGTGAGGTAGGAGTGATGAAAGGGACCTTTTATACATGATGCACAATATACTGGCCAATAACAAACATAGCTGGAGTCTTACTTATTGGGCGCTCGGGGCGATACGCACATCCTCCTCCATGGCCACGCCATCCCCCAGAGCCGTGTCACTAATGGCGCTGGAAATGCAACATTGCTGACAGGGCAACCAGAGGAGGTGCCGCCACGGAGAAGCAAGCGCATGCGCACCCGACTGCACAACTCCAGTGGCCATCTTGGTTAAGGTCAAACCGGTATTGGAGCCCAAACGAAAGATAAAACCCTTTTTAAAAAAACCTTTTTTTTCTGCAAGTAAAATGATAAATTAAGTTGACCCAGAGTCTGTGCCCCCCGTTCCACCCCCTCCACACCACCTCCCCACCCCCCCTGGCGTACTATGCGGAAAATGGTCAGATGCAAATATTTATTCGCAAAACAGCCATTTGCGAATTAAAAAATATACCTTTTTGGCTTGATAAATGTCCCCTTAAGTGTGCAATCCTAGGTAAGAACTATTGTTCCATATTAAAGTGAACGATGAACATACTGTAAGACAAGTGCTGGTGCTATGTTTGATACTATAAATGTGTCAAATAACAATTATTATTTGTAAATTAAGTTGAATGTGTGCCCGAAATGATTAAGTGACCATGATTGTGAAGTGAAATTAAATGAATAAAGTTATTAGTGAATAAAAATCTAAAGTTAGTGGACAAAACTGGTGAAAATTTAAACCCAATGAAAAACGCAGAGAATGTGCAGCCGTGTGAACAGAAACATGATACAATATAATTCCATTCAATTGAATGTGCATAAGAAAGCAAATAACTGTGTCGCCAATGCTGTAAAAGTGCTGTAGTTCTTTAAAAACAAAAACAATAAAAAAAAACCTAGTTCAAAGTAACAGAAATGATAATGAAAATGAAAAGAACAATAACATAGGGCTGAGACTTTACAATAACTTAAAAACCCCATTGTATACAGAAATAGGATATGCTTAATCAGAAGGTATTTATTCAGGTGACACCTTCACCAATATGTACAAATATTTACAAGTGAGATCAGTTGTAGAAAATTATGCACACTGTCGTGCCGTTCTTTCTTTATGTCGGGATTGTCCAGTACAGTCTAGAACCTTTAATGGTCTATTAGCTGGTGAGCGTGACCTCATCTATTAGCTGGCGCTATCAGGGGCGCTAAGGCTAATTGTGAATTGTGACAATGTAATACAGTTGCTCAGGCTAGAGCCTTCCAGATAGCTAAAAACAAAGAGAGGGGTATCTCCTTATTCCTAAACAAAAAAACAGATATAAGGGGGCTCCCATTCGCATCATACTGTAGGTACATTTGATGTTGAAGCCCAACAAGTGAAGGACATCATACATAAGCATTGGAGAGCGCTCACTCTTGACCCAGAAATCAGAGAGGTCATAGGTGACAACCCCCAAATTACATATAGGAAAGGATGGAGCATAGGGGATACGGTCACGACGAGTCACCTTACATCTCTTACGACATCACACACATGGCTGGATACCGTTACCCATGGGTTGTTACAAATGTGGACATTGTAAGGCCTGCTCCTTTGTGATGAAAACAAGGACCTTCTCCAGCTCCACGACTCGGGAGACATATCAAATCAAAAGTTTTATGAATTGTAGTACAATGATGGTTATCTACCTGGCTATTTGCATTTGCTCTATGCAATATGTGGGAAAGACACTATGACCAGGGCCATATTTGCCACTAGGCACCCGTGGTCTGGTGCCTAGGGTGACACCCTGTTGGGGGCTGCATCTTCAGAGGAAGAAAAAAAAAAGAAAAAGTAAAAAAAAAAAAATGTTCTCCATGATCGTCAGTGGGAGTGGGCGGGGCCATTATCGAGGGGGAGGAGTCATTATTGCGGCCGGGAGAGGGTGTGGAGCGCTCCCTGCTGTCAGCTCCTTGCTTAAGTGATGGAGCTTGCAGAGCAGCTCACAACTCCCTGCTCCACTACTGAAGCGAGGAGCTGTGAGAGCTGCCCCCTGCTGCCCTGGATGAGAAAATGAAGTGCCCCCTCCTGCCTGGCCTGAAGGAGACCACCACGATCTGGCCTCACCTGGGTAAGGAAAATGGGGGTGTAAGGGGGCGGAGCCTCATGGGGCTAAGGGCATCCACTAGGCCATGAGCAGAATCTGGGTGGGATTTTTATACAGTATCCCCCTCTCCCCTGCACCATGGCCTGGTAAGCAGTATGGAGAGGGGAAGGGGATCCCTAGCACCCATGTCAAGCCCTGGAGACAGGTTTGGAGAGAAGGCAGAGCTGGAGTAGAAGGCGATGATGCTGGTGCAGGAGAGAGTGACTGTCCTCTTTCCAGCCCACATGAGGAAACTTTGACAGCCTCAGTGGGACCACTGAAGGCTCAGGGAACCTTGACAGCCTCAGTGGGACCACTGAAGGCTCAGGGAACCTTGATAGCCTCAGTGGAACTGCTTCAGGTTTAAGAAAGCATGACGGCCTATGTGGGACTGTTACACCCTGGTTGTGTGGAGAATCATAAACAATAGTGCCCAGGCTCCTCATTGCAGTGGTGACAAGGGAGCTGCTTGCCATATCTTCATCCTCAGGCCATGCCAAAGGCATCAACAGACAGCCAGACTGCAAGTAAGCAGCTAGCACAGGAGCACCTACACCACGCTGCCAACAGGTCTCCATACTTAATTGAAGTCTCATTTCAATTTTATACGAGTTGGAAATATAAGGGCAGGGATGCAGCTTCCTAGGGGTGGAAACACAGGGATGGAGATGCAGCTCCCTTTTGGTGTTCACCTTGCTTTTCTGCTTCGATTTTTAATATGTTTTTTAGCTGCAAAATCACAAGCAGAAATGCTCCAAAGAGCGGTTTCTCCCATTGAAATCAATGTCCACAAAAAAGAGCATGTTTTTCATACCATTTTCACTGTAAAAGATCCTCAATGGTCCACCTAGTGTTGCTGACATAGTTTAGCTGTTTTAGTGTGGTTTATTTAAAACCTAAGTTTTAAATAAAAAAAATTGTGAATCTGCCGAACTGAACTTTTGAAAAGTTTGATCATCCCTAGCTAGAAGTTTTTACCAGACCTTCATGTACCATCACTATTCAGTCAATAAAATATATGTTTTTCCACACTTAGCTTAGTTCTTGCATGTATGTACTAAGAATTGTTTCACTTTTCGGCTATGTTCACACACACACACACACACACACACACACACACACACACACTATTTTTGCTCAGCATTTTGATCAGTATTTTTCAAGCTAAATCAGGAGTGGATTCAAAACACAGAAAGGCTATGTTCACACACTGTTGAAATTTAGTGGATGGCCGCCATTCAATGACAAATAATTAACGCTATTTTAAAACAACTAACGTTTATTTTTTTTATTTTTTTACTGTATTCTTCAACTTTACGTCCCCCGGGGGACTTTTATTATTACTGCTGTAATCTTCCATGGAGATCACTGCAGTATACATAATACAGTACTGATCATTCACCAATTACCGAGCCGGAATCCACGCAAATGCGCTGCTGAGCCCTGAACTGGGAAGCAGAAGGGATCTCCCTTCCGTGATCGCATCTATAAGACTTCAGCGCTTAAAGGCAACCTGTCACCCCCCGTGCCTGGGTGACAGGCTCCCGACCCCCCCCCCCCCCTGGAGCACCCTATACTCACCTCATCCCGCTGGGTCCTGCTTCTGGAGGTGGTCGGGTGACTGAGATATGAGCGCCCGAAGCCCGGAGCGCGCGCTCCTCAGATGAGTCCAACGCTCATAGTGAATGATAGGCGAGTCCGACGCTCCATCATTCTCTATGAGCATTGGACTCATCTGAGGAGCACGCGCTCCGGGCTTCGGGTGCTCATATCTCAGTCACCCGACCACCTCCAGAAGCGGGACCCGGCGGGATCAGGTGAGTAAAGGGTGCTCCAGCAGGGGGTCGGGAGCCTGTCACCCCGGCACGGGGGGTGACAGGTCCTCTTTAAAAGGTAATAGCTCCCACTGTGAAACACAGCCTGCATGGGGTCTGTAGGGACTGCAGCCAAGAGGACAGAGTCTGGGTGAGACAAATGACATACAATTGATGATATTGAGCATTAGGCTCAAAAAGGATAACTAGGGATGCTGTTTAAAATATAGTTATTGGTCAGACAGCACCCAGTTTAGAGCATACAGAACTAATAGAAGATGATTGATTGATTGATTGATTCATTCATTCCATCCAAATCTTCATCAATATAGTTTGACACACAAAATACCAGAGCAACTTTTTAGCTAACAGACTTCGTCATCTTCAAGCAAGTCTGTTTGCTGAAACCTTGCCTCGGTATTTTGTGTGCTAAACCTTATTGTTGTAAATGTTTGCTATTTCTAGTCTTGAGTGCTGTAGATTATCTTCTGAATATTCTGAATGCTGAACTATCCTTTGTATAGATCACAGGTACCAAACTCAGTCCCTCCAGCAAAACTACAATTCCCATCATGCCTGGACAGCCAAAGCTTTAGCTGAGTTTGAAATCCCTAGGATAGATAGATAGATAGATAGATAGATAGATAGATAGATAGATTATGAAATCAGTATCTATCTATCTATCTATCTCATACTTTTTTTATGCTGATTTCATAATAATTGTAAAAAACAAGGACAGTGGCCAATGACTCTGGCAAAATTCTCAGTTGATTTATCATTGTAAGAGCAAAATATCGTCTCTAAAGGCCTTGTTAAAAAATGTTTTCAAATAATCGACTAAAACATAACAGCTGTAATGAGACAGAATGTCTTCGCCATGAAATAAGGTAGGTCTCCCTTGTGTAAATCTTACAAAACTATATATAATATTGAGTGATAATACCTCCTTTTAACATTTACAAGGCTAAGACAAGAGAAGAATGAATTCAGTTTGACTAAACCTGTATGGATTGTCTTTCAGATACTTAAGAGGTATAAAGACTTGTAGTGGATATATTTAAAAAAATATATATATATTTTACACAACTAAAATAGAGAAGACTAGCAGGGAGTTGGACTTTCAAACTGTATTACACTGTCATTTCAGAAAATGTATTAACAGTAAAACTTCTATGATATTCATCTCTTCTACTACTCCATTGTCAAATCATTGTTTATACAATATCAGGCAAATAATAATATTTAATCTTATAAAACGAATCATCATTTAAAAATGATATATATTTTGAGGAAAAAAAAAAACTTCTTGGGCAGAGATGCCCATCCTAAGTGTGTTACATGTCAAAGTAAATTGGATATTCTACAGGTGATAGTGAAATAGGATTGGTTGTCATATGCCAATGCTACTGTAATGGATTTAAATGTTAAATGCAGAATCAAGTGGTTTTAGGCCAAAAATACACTTGACACTTGAGTAAAAATATTTTTTAGGAATTTAGTGAAGTATATTGTCATGTGGCTGATCATGTGGTTTATAATTAGGTTTCAATATGTAAAGTTTTTTTTAAAATATTATATTTTACAAAAGAAATATGCTTGGACCCTAGAGATGAGCGAACCTCGAGCATGCTCGAGTTCATCTGAACCCGAGCGTTCGGCATTTGATTAGCGGGGGTGGCCGAAGTTAGATAAGGTTCTAAGGTTGTCTAGAAAACATGGATACAGCCAATGATTACAGTATATCCATGTTTTCCACATAGCCTCAGGGCTTTATCCAATTTCACTAGCCCCCGCTAATCAAATACCGAACGCTCAGGTTTGGATGAACTCGAGCATGCACAAGGTTCGCTCATCTCTATTGGACACTAGTCTGTAACGGTGGTCTATGGACAGTATAGGGGTGGTCCAGGGGTTTTTCGAGAAAATTCTATTATTATTGAGCTGAGTTATCCAAG
Organism: Dendropsophus ebraccatus; assembly: GCF_027789765.1. Classification (NCBI taxonomy): domain Eukaryota; kingdom Metazoa; phylum Chordata; class Amphibia; order Anura; family Hylidae; genus Dendropsophus; species Dendropsophus ebraccatus. The sequence continues at coordinate 22,597,064 of NC_091466.1, read as the reverse complement.
AGAGACTCCATAATACACCAATCTGTGTGTCTGTGTTTATCTCTCCCCAGTTGGTCCCGCCACAAAGGAGAATTTCTATTACCTCTAATTTGTTTCTCACAGGCAACTGAGTCAGGTTCCAAGTTTCAGGAGCCTACCTTAAGTACTTGACTATATATAATAGGGAAAAAAAGCAGAAATATAACAATTACTGTGACTACAACATGCTATACCGAAAGTTAAAGAAATTACAATTCGTATACTGACTTGGCCTTTTTTAGAGAAATGGCACAGGTAAATAAAACTGTGGTTGAAGAGTTCATCTTACTGGCCTTTGCTGATTTGCACCAGATTCAGATTTTAATTTCCCTCTTTTTTATCTTCACTTATATCACATGTATTATGGGAAATCTTGCAATAATCATTGTGGTTAAACTAAAATCTTCACTTCATAAACCAATGTATTTTTTTATCAGCGTGTTCTCCACTTTGGAAATTATGTTTGTCTCGGTTACAGTTCCAAAACTATTGACCATTTTAATTGCACATAACAACAGAATATCCTTCATAGGTTGTTTTACTCAAATGTATGTCTTCAACTCCTTGGGTGTCACTGAATGCTATCTCCTTGTAGTGATGGTGTTTGATCGACATCTGGCTATCAATAACCCTTTACATTACCCAACTATCATGACTCAAAAAGTTTGTGTTGGGCTAGCATTGTTTCCATGGATTTTTGGATTTAGCATTATTTTAATACCGGCCATATTTACAGCTCAATTGGAATTTTGTGGCCCTAATATAATTGACCACTATTTTTGTGACTTGGCTCCACTCCAAAGCTTGGCTTGTTCTGATGCTTCTATGAGCAGTATGTCAACGAGCTTAGCAGCCATTGTTGATGTTGTTCTACCTTTCCTCATAATCATAGGATTCTATATCTATATCATAATAACTGTAAGCAAGATCAAGAGTAAAGATGGGAAGCAGAAAGCCTTCTCCACCTGCACATCTCATCTGACTGTAGCCAGTCTCTTCTATGGTGCAGCCATCATTGTGTATGTCAAGCCTAAAGGCAGCCATTATGACAAGTATCTCTCTTTTATGTATACAGCATTCACACCCACAATTAATCCTTTCATATATACTTTTAGAAACAGAGATGTAAAGAAAGTTTTTATGAATTCAATAAGCCGAATCACTGGGAAATTGTAAAATGGGTAAAAATGTTTTTTTCTGAAACATAGTCTTAAAAAAATTATTTTTTTTTTTGTATTTTTTTTCACCTGTTTTATATTTACATTAATACAGTATAATAAGCTTAAACTGTTAGTTTCACCATGAGTATGACATTCCTCTAACTTTGCTTATTTGTATTAGAATAGCATTATTGTAGCTAAAGAGATTAGACTATGAATATTTAATTAGAAACATAGTATAGTTTTGTGTTATTAACTTCCTAATCTTCATCACTTAATATGTAGAAGATTCAGCAGGGAAGTCTCATGTGGAAGGTCCAGACATACAGGAATCCCAGGCCGTCAAGGCGATGATCGGCACACACACTTTTCTCCATCAAGGATGTTTTATTTAGGATGACGCGTTTGCCCTTTTTTTTCTGATCCATATAAGATATACAGACATTACTGGTATTTAATTGGGGAAAATAGAAATTCAAATTGCCTATAAGCTGCCCTCATTGGATGGTAAATAAAACGCTGTATAGTATTTAAAGACATATAAATACATATAAGAAAATAATAATCCAGAGAATTTAAAACATCATAGCACAAAAAAATGTAATTAAACACATTTAGGCTATGTTCACACTACGGATGAGCCCGTCCGTTCCGTGACTCCGGCCGGGTCATGGAACAGCTGGTCTCTGGCCAGATCATCTCGGCCGGTACTTAAGTAAGTGCTCACAGGAGAGTCAGATGCTCATAGAGAATGAATGGGGAGTCCGATGCTCCATCATTCTCTATGCTCATCGGATTCTCCGATGAGGTATGTATAGGGGGATTTAACAGGGGTCGGGAGCCTGTCACCCCAGCACGGGGGTGACAGGTTTCCTTTAAACACCCGGAGCAAACATGCACAGTGCTGTGAAATGATATCCACAAGTCCATGGTCATGTGTGAACGATCGGATGCAAAATAGTCATGCCCTATTGATCCATAAATGACTCCAAGCTTAAGCACTCAGTTTTAGTGCTGTACATCTATTGGCCAAGTTCTGTGAAAATCAAGCAAAACAGACAATAAATGTGTTTACCCCCATTTTGAAGCCAAAATTCAAATGCCATAATACTTTGGGATAGGCTAAAGTCAACTCCACGACTGGGGCTAGAGCGCAGGAAGGAATATTTAAATCCCAGCTAGAGCTAAAATTTTTACGTCAGTGAGGACTGACAAAACATGTTACTAACTTGTGAGGCATGGCAATTTTAATGACTACATTTAGATTCTGAAGCCCACTGTCAATAGCAAGCTGAGCTGGCAGAAAGGAAGGGGAAGAGGTCAGGAAGGCATTTAGATAGTGTATAACTCAAATCGCTCCAAACCAGGCAGGTACACTGAGTAAGCCTCTTTAAATAAAAGGTACACTGAGTAAGCCTCCTTTGACACCCAGCAACATTAGAAAATAGATACATAGAAAATAGATACATAGTTATTCACTACCACGGTAACCACAGTATCGATTTCAAAAACAGTGTTGTAAATTGTATCTACACAACTTCCGGACGTGTACGGTGTTCATGTTATTGAATTGCCTTACCTGTCTGTGTGGTTAATTGCAGCTGATGTGAGCACATACGGTATTGAACTTTAAAGCAACTCTGAATCCACCAACCCACCCACTAAACCGCTAGTACTATCCATTTGATGAGATTAAATCCTTACCAGTTGTGTCTTTTATACTTTTATAATGCACCTGGTGCCTTGGTTAGAGCTAAAAATGATCTTTAATCTGTAGCAGGCAAGTCATACTGGTGTGGTCTAGGGTGTCTGCGCTCAAGGTCTATGACACTTTTCCATCCTTCCTCCCCACCCTCTTCATCATTAGGAACACCCCAAGGCAGGATTTCTATTCATCGCTTGTCTATACTGCACCTGTATCGCTACAGTGCCGGTGCAGTTTAGACAAGCGATGCATAGGAAAAATACTGCCTGGGGGCATTCATAATGATGAGGAGGATGAAGAGGAAGAAAGTAGAGGCATCACAGACCTGAGGCGAAGGAAGGTGGTTGTGGAGCATAGTGGTCAGTAGATGATGGCCACTTGGAGGTTTGAGGGGGAATAAATATAGATGGAGTGCACTTCAAAGGAGGAGAGGGTAGAGAGAGGTGGAGTTGGGGTGAATTAACAGTTGTCCGATGACAGCAAAGCAACATTGCAACTCTGGGTGGTTTGTTGCCAGGGCAAGGGATGTGAGAGCATCTGCAGTCTAGAGTGCAAGAAGAGTATGCATTCCAGAGTGGAACAAGGGTAGGGGCAGGGGAAGGGGGGGGGGGGGGGTCGTCAGGAGGAAGCATATCATGTTAGAGGGGCAATCTGGTGTAGAGGAGGATGGTGGATGATAGAAGGCCAGTAGAGTGGATGAGATCTGGTGGGGAGGGCCAGAGATGGAAGAAATGTCTCCAGCTTTAAAGTATAACTATAATTTAAGTAGCCAAAAAAAATGACATTTCTCAAATAAAAAGCCCATGTGTTACTCTTTAAAAAGAGCCCTAAACTGTGTTGATAGTGTATGTGGTTGCTGAGATATCACCAGTTGTTTGGCTCAGAAGAATAAATAAAATTTTCTTCTGGCTGACTGAAAGTGGGTGTGGTCTATCCCTCATCTCCCTGGCCGAGTCCCTCCATTCACTGAGCAGCACCTTAGCAGATGGTATCACACACCGTGGGATCAGATAGAGTCCCGGCATACAGTATCACACAGTAAGATTAGATACAGAGCCCCAGCAGATGGTATCACACATAGCAGGATCAGATAGAGTCCCGGCATACAGTATCACACAGTAAGATTAGATACAGAGCCCCAGCAGATGGTATCACACACAGTGGGATTCGATACAGTCATCTGCTCTCATTACACTGTAGGATAATGTCAGCCATGGAGATGGGGACACCTGCTGGAGACATCTGATAGTGAGTGTTATATGTACTATGGAAGGACAACAACTGTGTTGTGCTGGGACTTGTAGTCCTCCCCTCAAAGACTCACCAACTCTCCCTCATGCAGTATATTGGATTCATGGTTGGCATGTTCCCCTTGGTTGAAGCTTTGGGTACTTGTCTCTCCATCCAGCTCTTCCCCTGCGCTGATCCTCACACAACACATAACATTAGCTCTGCTAAGTGACCTCTGTGAGGGGAGGGGGGAGAGTGAAGGAGGTGGGGGGAGGAGGTTTTGTTTCTGTCTGTGTCAGGGTTGTTATCTGATGCTGCTGTCAGAGCCTGTACAACTGCTACTCAGGACAGATTTCCAGGGAGGGGCGTGTCAAGCAGGATTGCACAAATAACACAGAAGCAGACATAGGGCTCCGAGCACATTCAGCTTCATGTATTTAAAAAACAGTTCGTTTTATCTTATTGATGTATATTGCAAAAATTCTTATCATGGCCTAAGCTAACTAAAACTAAATGGTCAAAATATTTAATAGTTAGGCTTTAAGAAGGAGGAGAGACAAAAAGAGTACTTGAAAATTTAAAAATCACAGGTGACTCATGCTTCACAATATATAATGAGATCTTCTTGTCTCTAAGATTTGTACATAGCCTGATCCAGTAATGTCTAAGGATATCCCCGTTCTTAAAGATGTTCTTATAGAGCTTTAGCCTTGTTATGTCCATGCCTCTTCAGACCTTGGTGCATTATTTAGCTCGTGATATAAGGCCGAGACTGTGCTCTTACACATGATTTTGTATTTGTATTCTATGTTTAATTTGCACTTCTCTGATCCCTGTCTGAACACAGCTCTACTTCTTTTGCTACTGATTGCATTCTTAGCACACCTGTGTCTTCCTTGCTAGTTCCCTTTGGCCACTTAATAGTAACACTCTCTTTTGATTTGGTAATTGACATCTGGTCTTTCCACTCACTCTGGTCTGTGTCTGTTTCAGTGTGTATGTGGTCCAAACACGTCCTGGATCGGGTCCATGACCTCCTATAAAGTGTCTCACCACCCTATAGTCCACACTGGCTACTAGACTTGGTTTTAAGCAAACTAAGCATCTTTATATCTCTTCCTTTTCAGGCACTACCCTACCTATAAGCGTGTCCAGCCTGTTCAACAAAGACTGTCTCAATATTGTTTGTATGTCTAAGCCATTGTTTGACATGTTAACGATGGTAGCTATCATATCACAACAAAGCATTTGTTGCTGTTGGTTTACGATAACCACAAATGAGCAGATCTCCCTTTTGAACCTTAATTTCCACATCTGGAACTTCAAGTGGTCACTAGAGATGAGCGCGTACTCGGGTGCTCGATACTCGAGATGGATATTTCCCGATGCTCGGGTGCTCGTTTCGAGTAACGAACCCCCATTGAAGTCACTGGGAAACTCAAGCATTTTTGCAGGGGACCAAAGCTCTGCACAGGGAAGGTTGCCTAAAAACCTGAAAACCGAAGAAAATGATGGAAAGACCATGGAAACAGCAGGGGCAGCATGCATGAATGCCTCTGGGGCTGGCTAATCGCCAAATTATGCCAAATTATGGGCAGCAGTGAGGATAGGTACAGTATAGCTGAACTACAGTTCCCAGCCAGCCAAGGTAATGTCAGCAACAGGACAAATTGACTACTGACAGCAGTTTTGGGGGAAGTCGTATAGAGTATGTGTGTAGCTGGTGTTTTTTTTTTTTTTTTTTAAGGTGCCACGTGCACAGGACCCAGCACAGTGAGGATAGGTATAGCTAAACTACAGATCCCAGCCAGCCAAGAGAATGTCATCAACAGGACAAATTGACTACTGACAGCTGCACTACAAGTCCAAGCCAGCAGCCAAAGGTAGCAAAGAAAAAAATAATAATGTTTTAAAAATTTTAGGATTCCTGCCTAACCACGCACTAATTCCCTGCCTAACACGCTCCCTGACAGACAGCAGCTCTCTCCCTAATCTCTTCCAGCCTGCGTCTGACGCAAGCACTGCGGTACCTGATTCTTATATGCCCAGGTCATCTGATCTGGCCAGCCAATCGCTGCTTTCGACATGTAGGGTTCCAATGTGATGCTACGAGCTCCCAAAGACTCTCCTGCATGATGATTGGCTAAAAAAAGCCACCAGACATGCAGGAAGAGGAAGATGCCTTTGTCTTGAGTATCGCAAGATGCTTGTCTGAGTAACGAGCACCATCGACTACCCTAATACTCGAACAAGTACCAAGCTTGAACGAGCATGTTCACTCATCTCTAGTGGCAGGCACTGTGTGGCTCTGTAATCTGCTATTCAGGGGAGGGGGGATTGGCAGGCCCTGTGCGGCTCTGTAATTCAGGGCCCTTGATGAGTGGCTCTCTATTCGGGTTTGTCTGGGGGAGGGGGGGGAGGGCTGTACTGTGTCGATCTGTAATCCTCTGTCCAGGGGTGCTAATAGCAGCTGCTGTGCTGCTCTTGTGATCTGCTACCCAGGAACAGTGTCCTTTGTGGTGTGGCTCTGTTATCCCCTGTCAGGGAGTAGAGGACTGACAGACACCATGCTACTCCACTGCCCTGGGTGTGTGTGGGGGAGGGTTAGGAGCTGGTGGCAACTGCTCTGTGGCTCTGCAATTAGTAGCTAGCACCATAGGGGCTAGTACACCCGCCACATGGGCCCCATAGCAGTTGTGTGGACTGCCTCCATGGTAACAATGCTTCTGTGCTCAAGCAGGTAGTCATGATAAAATCACTGAAAGATTTACTGAAATATTTACTGCAAGAGCTGTTGTTGAGCCAGTTTTGAAACAAGGAAGGATTTTATCTGCCTTAAGGCTGGCTTCACACTGCCTTAAAATCTTGGAAAAATCAGGTGGCACTTTTTTTTGCAAAAACACCAGTGGCCAGATGTTAGCTGGAAGTCAATGGAAGTTTATAATATGCCTCACACATGGCATTTTGGTGTTCCATTTCCCTCTCCTCTCTAGTGTTTTTGAGGCTCTGTGACAGTTTTTCCAAAATAGAACATGCTGAGGGTGTGTGTGTTTTTTTGGGGGGAAATGAAAAGCTCCCTCTCCTGCACTGAGACTCTCCTAGCAAGGAGGGGGGGGGCACTTAACCCCCTTCCTTGCTGGTATGGGTGCAGTGTGGCCCCCAAAAAGGAGATGCAATGCATCTTTACTTAACTTCTTGGGTGCACAACTGTACGCCACTAGCTCTACAGATGCATACAGCAAGGAGCAGAACAATCTTCCTGGGCACCCAATGTATCAGTGTGCCAAATTTGGGGTCAAACTGTTCTGGCATTCGGAAGCCTATAGAGGACAGACAGATGGACAGACAGAAATTTATTGTAAAATAAATGAATATATTACTATTATTTTTCTTTTGGATCATATTTTACAATGTTTATATATCTCTATTCTCATCTGAGCTCTCATTAGAGAAGGAATATAAAGAGTCACTAAGAGCCTAGTGTTTTTTACTTAATCAAAAAATAATGGATTTCATAAGAGTGGATTTCTTAACCATTAAATGACGTAGATTTCCCCTGTGTACATCTTACAAATAAATATATTGCACCAAGTAAATGTACTCACTCAACATTCTGAATGTCAGAACGAGGGAGGCAAGGAAAAGACACGACAGTGAACCCTGAAGCTGAACTCACCAACTGTCCCTACCTACTTGCCTCAAACGGCCCTAGGAGGCCTTGGACAACCACAAAGACGTTCCCTGCACTGGATACGTGCACATAGTACAAGACAGACAAACAACATATGAGATGGTCAAACAAGCAAGGTCAGCACCAAACGGGCAGCGTAGTACAGATAGTAACAATCGGATAGTCAAAAATTCAAGCCAGAGGTTAGGTAACAATGTCGAGCAAGCAGAGGGAGTTAAGATGGGGATCGCAGGAATAGACAGGGGGAGCTTGGACCAGGATATGAAACCTAATAGTCATCGCTGGGAGACTGCCTCAGCTTTCTTTTATGCTAACCAAGGGCCCGGTCCGGATCCCCATTGGACTGGTGCTCTGATATTCCAGGTTTAAGACAGGCAGAGAAACCAGTCAATCACACAGACTACTAAGCTGCATAATCAAGTCCAACAGAGCTCAGCTTAACCCCTGAATAGCCAGGAAGCTGAGAGTGTAACACAAAAGTAAAAACAGACCCAGTTCACACCAGGTTTCTGCACATTCCTGACACTGAAGGCTTGGAGAATAGAAGAATACATTTTTGCTAACCAAAGTTGCCTGGATTGTTATTCATATACATAATGAAGTATAAAGACTTGTATAGGCAGTTAAATAAAGAAATGCAGACATAGATAGAGATATAGAGATAGATAGATAGATAGATAGATAGATAGATAGATAGATAGATAGATTTTTTAACTGTACAACTAAAAAAACAGAAGACAGTAGATTGGTATTTCAAAGATAAATTATAATGATTTCAGAAAATGATTTTATTAAGTAAAGACAAATTGTTTAAATGCTTTTTATGTTCTCTACTACTTCCTCACTTTTATTTCTTTTGTACATTAAACAGGCAAATACAAATAATTTTATATCTATATATAAAAAAAAATACTTAGCATCATCTAAACTGGTTTATCTTACCGAGACGAAAAACAGAGTAAAATATAATTATGAAACTATACATTTTACTGACAAAATTAATTTTTGTTACCACACGTTAATCTATAAATAACATAAAGTACAATTGGCCCCTTTTCAGAGAAATGGCACAGAGAAATAAAACCATGGTTGAAGATTTCATCTTATTGGCCTTTGCTGATTTGCATCGGGTTCAGGTTTTCATTTTCCCATGTTTTCTGTTGACCTACATCACATGTATTATGGGAAATCTTGCAATAATCGTTGTTGTTAAACTAGAACCTTCACTTCATAAGCCAATGTATTTTTTCATCAGTGTGTTCTCCACTTTGGAAATTATGTTTGTCTCGGTCACAGTTCCCAAATTTTTGGACATTTTAATTGCACATCACAACACAATATCCTTTATAGGTTGTTTTACTCAAGTTTATATTTTCGGCTCTTTGGGTGTCACTGAATGCTACCTACTTGCTGTGATGGTGTTTGATCGACATCTGGCTATTAATAACCCATTACATTACCCAACTATCATGACTCATACAGCTTGTTGTGGACTGGCTATATTTCCATGGATTATTGGATTCAGCATTCTTTTAGTACCAGTCATCTTTACAGCTAAGTTGGAATTCTGCGGTCCTAACAAAATAGACCACTTTTTTTGTGACTTGGCTCCAATACAAAGCTTGGCTTGCTCTGATGCTTCAATTAGCAGTATGTCAACAAGCATAGCGGGCGTTGTGGATATTGTTCTGCCTTTCCTCATAATCATAGGATTTTATGTGTGTATCATAATGACTGTTAGCAAGATCAAGAGTAAAGATGGGAAACAGAAAGCCTTCTCCACTTGTACATCTCATCTTATTGTAGCCAGTCTCTTCTACGGTACTGCCATGATTGTGTATGTCAAGCCCAAAGGCAGCAATTATGACAAGTATCTCTCTTTCATGTACACAGCAATCACACCAACAATAAATCCTTTTATTTATACCTTTAGGAACAGAGATGTGAAGACAGTTTTCATGAGTTCAATAAACCGAGTCATAAAATCAATGTAAAATCATAATTCTTTTTTTTTTTTAATTTTTACTATTATTTTAGGATGGAAAAGAGATAAATTTTAGTGTATTTTTTGTACCTTTTTATATATGCATAAGCTTACTTTCAACAAGATTGTTATTACTTCCTGCTCTGATTTTGCTTTTTTCTAGGAAGATATTGATAGGAAATATTAAGGCTAATGGTTCAAAAACTGTGAACCCTGATTACTGCTATAATAAATGATCCTGATCTTTTTCTGCCAACAAGAGTCTTCATTTCTCCTCTTGTTGTCTCTGATCAACTCTTGTGGTGCCCGAAAAAGCTATCTGTGGATGGATACCTGGCCTTGGTTTTTCCCCTGTCATTACATTGACTTGTAGGGCCACTTATTATGGTGGTTTTGGTGGTTTCCCCTACAAGGGCGACCCCTTGGCTGAGTCCTTCCAGGACGGATATCTTGCTAGTCCTGTGTTTCGAGAATCTTAAATGAAGCTCCACAGGCTCTTCTTTTGCATATTCATCTTTCCCAGGGGGCAATGCACCTAGGATTAAACTGTATTGAGCGCTTTAACTGGTAGCTGGCAGTGTTATCGTTTGGCAGGTCGCCCTGAGATCAGCGATCTGTTTCTCTTGTGGTGACACTTTCTCATAATTTACAAGATCACAGTTGCTAGGGTCCCACCAGTTGAACTTTAAAGACTTGCTCTAAAGGCAAGTCATGAATATCTTAAATAAAACCTCATTAGATTTTAATTTTTGAGCATAAATAAAGTCAACTCCTATTATGGAAAAGTGCATGTGTCATTAACTGGATATTGATGTTATAACAAGATATAAAAAAAAAAAAATTAAGTCATCATAAAATATATTGCAACAAACTATTAACCCCTTAACGACATCGGGCGTAAACTTACGCCCTCGCGCCCTGGTACTTGGCGCATCAGGGCGTAAATTTACGCCCGATGTTTCCCCGATCGCTGCGTGTTCACACACAGCGGTCGGGGAAGATGGCCTGCTATAAATCATAGCAGGCCATCTTAGCTTCACGGCACGGGGGGTGGTTAACACCCCCCGTGCTTACGATCGCCGCTATAGGCTGATCAATTCAGATCAGCCAATAGCGGCGATCGGAACCTTTCCGGGTCATCGGCGACCCGATGACCCGGAAAAAAATGGCGGTCGGTGCTGTCCGAGGACGGCACCGACCGCCATTACTGTAAAAAGTAATGGTGATCGCCGTGCCACCGGCCCGATCGTCGTGAACAGCCGGCCGGCCGTTCACGGCGATCGGGCCGGTGGCACAGCGATCAGAGTCCCACAAAATAGTAAATACCTGCCCTGGACCCCTCGGCTACCTAGCTGAGGGGTCCAGGGCAGGTATTTGTACATTACTCACCTGTCCCGGGCTCCTGATCGGCGTCTTCCGGGTTCGCGGCATCCTCGTCTTCGTTCGGGTCTTCGGCTTCTTCCGTGACGTCACGTTCGGCTTCTCTCGGCTATTTTCGGCTCCAGCGTCGGCTCTTTCCGTATTTTGCGCTCTGCTGCCCTCTAGCCGCTGATATGTGTAATACACTTATCAGCAGCTACAGGGATGTTCAGAATGTAGAATTTTTTTTTTTTTTTCAATTTTTTTTTTCTATTTTCCGCACCCTATCGCCGCTGAGTTGGCGTAGGTTTTTTTTTTATACTTACTGTAAAAAAACACATAAAAAACACTACATTACACCACACTACATTGAATAAAGTTTGACACTACACCACTACATACCCCATATACCAATCCCCGTATACAAATGGCCCCCAGGGTGTTTTCGGCATCAGAGGGATACGTTATTATTACCTCCGACACCGAAACAGCCAGTGAGGATGAATAGGGGGATCCTTCTTTCCTCCAATTATCCTCATCATCCTCATCATCCAGTGACGTGTCTGGGGGTAGCGTAGCGTACGCTGCCCCCCAGACACGTCTTTTCCGCCAGTACCGTCCCAATAAGAGATGACGGTATGGTGTGAAATTCTACACACTCTGTGACAGTACCTCAGGGTACACTTACAGATTTCGGGTACGTGCACACTGCGGAATGGCAAAGGATAACCCTTTGTGCATTCCGCAGCTGGCACCCACCGGCGGACTGATGGAGGCGCGTGTCTCCACCCGTGTCATAGACTCCATTCTATGCACGGGCGGATTCCATCGTCCATCCAAAGAATGAACACGTTGGACGGAGAGCGGAATCCGCCCGTGCATAGAATGGAGTCTATGACACGGGTGGAGACGTGCGCCTGCATCAGTCCGCCGGTGGGTGCCAGCTGTGGAATGCACGAAGGGTTATCTGTCGCGATTCCGCAGTGTGCATGTACACTTAGAGTGTATGTAGGAAGGGACACCCGAATGCAGCCCCCAGATGCCCCCTCCCCCCCATCCTCGGAGTTAGTGGGGAGAAAGTTTGGGAACTGATCTTCCCACTGCTGGATAAAGGTTACCACCTGTACGGGGATAACTTTTATACCAGCACCCCCTCTTCTGGTCCCTCGCTGCCCGAGCTACTGTAGCTTGCGGCACGATCCAAAAATATCAGAAGCAGTAATAGAGCCCTAATATTTAGCAGCCATGGAGCGAACCCAGCGCTTCTGGATATGAAGGACCCCGTATTGCACCAGGGCAACATTTTCCAGGTGACGTCCCCCACACTGGAAAACAGGAGACCCCAGAAGAAGTGCAGAGTGTGGTGTAACAGGGGGATCAGGAAGGACGCCATTTTCCCGTGTGACACCTGTCCTGATCACCCCGGCCTCTGCATACTGGATCGCTTCAAGGCGCACCACACGTCATTGGGGTTCTACATTATCTAAATTCTGTCCCTTATTCCTATTTCAGGGGTCACTTTGATCCGGGGATTATTCTGATCGCCATTATGGAGTTGGGAAGGAATTTTTCCCCTGTGATGAGGCTACTGTCGTCTGCCTTACGAGGGTTTTTTTTTGCCTTCCTCTGGATCAACACAGGTTGAGTTTGATGGACACCTCTCATTTCCAACCTTATAAACTAATAATTGGCCTAATACCCCCAAATAAATTAGAATTGTCCCTTTTCCCCAGCTAAGTAGGTATGGCCGCCATTCCCATTAGAGGATGCCATGATGCAATTACAAAGCCTCTGTGCGGCCAGGACAGTAGAAACCCCCCACAAGTGACCCCATTCTGGAAACTACACCCCATAAGGAATCTAAGAAGGGGGGCAGCGGGGATATGGCCCCCTGGTGACGGCCACATTTGGGACGTGAAAATGAAAAAAATTGTATTTTTTATTTTCTCGGCACATGTTCTACGTAAGTGCCCGTCACCAGTGGGGTCCATATGCTCACTGCACCCCTTGTTAGATTCCTTATGGGGTGTAGTTTCCAGAATGGGGTCACTTCTCGGGGGTTTCTACTGTCCTGGCAGCACAGGAGCTTTGTAATTGCGACATGGCCTCCATCCTCCATTCCAGCCTCTAAATGGCACTCTGTCCCTTTGGTGACTTGCCCTGTGCCCATATGGCACATTATGCCCACATGTGGGGTATTTTCGTACTCAGGGGACACTACCCTACACGTTTTGTGTTCATTTTCTTTTTTAACCCCTTGTGGAAATGGAAAAAAATCAAGGCTAGACCAACATTTAGTGTAATTTTTGTAAAATTTTTACTCTAAATCATTAATCTTGTCATGTTTTTTCATTTTCACAAGGGGTTAAAAGATAAAAAAAAACATTTAATGTGTAGAGCAATTTCCCCTGAGTACGGAAATACCCCACATGTGGACATAAAGCGCCATGCGGGTGCAGGGAAAGCCTCCGAAGGGAAGAAGCGCCATTTGGTTTTTGAAGGCTGGATTTGGATGGAATGGATTTCGAGGGGCCATGTTGCATTCAAAAGGCCCCTGTGTTGCCAAGACAGTTGAAACCCCCCACAAGTGACCCCATTATGGAAACTGCACCCCTCAAGGAATGTAACAAGGGGTGTAGTGAGCATATGGACCCCACTGGTGACGGACACAAATGTGGAACAACGTGGCGTGAAAATGAAATATTACATTTTTTACACTATAATGTTGGTTTAGCCTTGAATTTATCATTTTCACAAGGGGTTAAAAGAGAAAAAAACACACAATATGTGTAGAGCAATTTCCCCCGAGTCCGTAAATACCCCACATGTGGACATAAAGCGCCATGTGGGCGCAGGGCAAGCCTCCGAAGGGAAGGAGCGCCATTTGGATTTTGGAGGTTGGATTTGGCTAGAATGGATGATGAACGCCATGTCGCATTTACAGAGCCCTCGTGCTGCCAAAACACTGGAAACCCCCCACAAGTGACCCCATTCTGGAAACTCCACCCCTCAAGGAATCTAACAAGGGGTGCAGTGAGGATATGGACCCCTTGATGACGGGCACATTTGTGCCATGAAAGTGAAAAAATGAAATTTTTCCCTTTCACGTCACATTGTTCCACATTTGTGCCCGTCACCAGTGGGGTCCATATGCTCACTGCACCCCTTGTTAGATTCCTTGAGGGGTGTAGTTTCCAGAATGGAATCACATGTGGGGGGTTTCCAGTGTCTTGGCAGCACGAGGGCTCTGTAAATGCGACATGGCCCTTGAAATCCTTTTCAGTGAAATTCAGCTTCCAAAAGCCAATTGGCGCTCCTTCCCTTTGGAGGCTCGTCCTGCGCCCCCTTGGCACTCTATCGCCACATGTGGGGTATTTCTGTACTCGGGAGAAACTGCGCTACACATTTTTTGTCTTTTTTTGCCTCTTATCCCTTTAAGAAAATGAAAAATTGAAGGCTAGAACAACGTTTTAGTGTAAAAAATAAATTTTTCTTTTTTCACGCCATATTGTTCGGAAAATCTGTGAAGCACCTGTGGGGTCCAGATGCTCACCGCACCCCTTGTTACATTCCTTGAGGGGTGTAGTTTTCTAAATGGTGTCCCTTTAGGGGTGTTTTTTAGGTTTTGACACCCCAGAGCCTCTGCCAACCTGAAGTGGTACAGTCAAAAATGACCAAATATAACGGAGGCGTTGAAATTCACTAGGCGCTCCCTTATATCTGAGGCTTGTGGTTGCGTCAAATAGCGCAATAGGGCCACATATGGGGTATTTCTATAAACTGCAGAAACGGGGCAATAATTATTGGGGTGCATTTCTCTGGTAATAGGTTTATAATTATGAAAAATATTGGATTACAATAAAATCTCTGCACAGAAAATTAAAATTTTCAAATTCCTTACACACTTAGCTTTTATTTCTGTGACTCCCCTAAAGGGTTAAAACACTTTCTGGATGTGCTTTTGCAGAGTTTGGGGGGTGCAGTTTCTGAAATGGGGTGCTTTGTGGGGCTTTCTAACATACAGGCCCCTCAAATACACTTTTAATCTGAACAGGTCCCTAAAAATATCTGATTTTGAAATTTTACTGAAAATTTGGAAATTTGCTGCTAATGTTTTAAGCTTCCTATCGTCTAAAAAAAATGAAAGATAGTTTAATAAATGCCGCCAACATAAAGTAGACATGTTGCTAATGCTATTTAATATATAATTTATGTGGTATAACCACTTTCTGTATACGCAAAGAAGTTTCAAAGTTGGAAAAATGCATTTTTTCACATTATTTGTTTTTTTTTCATAAAGATTTGTTATGAGTATCGACTCCAATTTACCAGAAATGTAAAGTACAATATGTCACGAGAAAACAATCTCAGAATCAGCCGGATAGGTAAAAGCATCCCGAAGTTATTAATGACTAAAGTGACACTGGTCATATTCATAAAATTTGTCTCTGTCATTAAGGCCATTTCAGGCTCTGTCCTTAAGGGGTTAAATTAATGAGTTTAATCTAGATGAAAATAATAAACTCTTGCTCTCTATGGACTGTAGTGTGTAATTTTGTGAATTCTAAGTTTCTTTAAGTAGGCTTCTTTTGCTTGACTTGCTATTTTTTTTTGGAGTCCCAGCCCCAGGGTCTGATTGGGGACTAAGACATCAGCCCACAACATACTATAGAGATGACTGGAGATGCTGGACGCTAGTCAGCACACAATCATCCCTAACACATGTTCCATCCAGCCAGGAGGCGGCGAAGTCCCGACCACAGCAAAAAGTATCTGTGGACATTGCTGGCACACCCCTAGCAAGGTTTCCAGCTGGCACGTCCCTCAGGCTGACCGCCCTCAGCCGGAAGAAGTGCCAGGAGCCAAGCACAATGGCCGGTGCCAGCTCCTGACAGGACCCTCTCCCCACCATCTGGACCCTCACGGGAACCTCCAGGCTTGAAAGGATACAGTAAATTAAATTTCTTAACCAAGCCAGGAGTGTGGAGGTCCCTAGTTGGGAGGTCACTTAAGTTTGCTCCTCTGGACCATAACCCTTCCAATGCACTAAGTACTGTCATGAGTTACGAACCCTTCGGGAATCAAGAATCTGGTCCACTTCAAACTCTAATTCTCCTTGTATTACCATAGGATGAAGTGACGGACAAGAGACCACAGGCGGAATATATTTTTTGAACAGAGACTTGTGAAATACAGGGTTAATTCATAAGGAACGAGGTAACGGTAATCTGAATGAGACCGGATTTATTATTTCAGCAATTGGAAAAGGACCTATATAATGAGGAGTTAACTTGGCCGAAGGAACACAGAGTCGTAAGCTTTTTGTAGATAACAAAACCTTATGCCCATCCAAATAATGAGGACCAAGATGACGTTTACAATTGGCATATTTGATTTGCTTCTGTTTGGCATGTTTAAGAGTCACAAGACTCTTAGCCCAAACTGTGCACAGTTTATCAGTCACTTCTTTTACGGACGAGAACTGAGCTTCCTTAGAACTTAGGATGGAAACCATAATTACAGAACAAGGGGGACAGTTGTGTCAAGGAGTTGACAACTTAGATACTGCTCTAGAGATTGATTATGCCTTTCAGACTGCCCATTGGTCTCAGGGTGAAAGGCCAAGGAGAGAGATAATGAGATACCCAGCCTGCTGGAGAATGCCATCCAGAACCTGGACACAAACTGTACACCCCTGTCAGACACTGTTTTTTTTATGCAACCAAATGGCACATCTGAATTAGTCTACAATGAATCAGACCATGGTTTTCCCTTGGGAGGAAGGAAGGTCAATAAAAAAAAGTCCATGGACATGTGAGACCAGGGCCTACTGGGCAGAGGAAGTGGTTGTAGTAAACCCTCAAGTAGTGACCGAGGGTTTTTGCCTGGCCACAGGTCTCACATGCCTTAAATTCCTGGACATCTCGTTGCCACAACTGCCACCAACAGGAACATGAACACATGTAACCTTTGCCCGCTATGCCAGGATGACCAGACAACATGGAAGGAAGTATTTCTTCAAATACTTCTAGTCTTAAGTGAACAAGTACAAAAAGCTTATTGGGTGGTAAATTTGCAGGTGCAATATTTTGTGGCCTCAGAATAGACAACCTGAAGTCAACGGACAAACTAGCAACAACCACACCGGACAGGAGGATGTTCTCAGGTTCACCTTCTGGTACCTCGGGGAGACCAAAGCTCCTAGACAAAAACATGAGCTTTAACATTCTTGGCCTCTGGAAGATATGTCATCACAAAATTGATCTTGGCCAAAAAACAAGGCTCAACATGCCTGGTGAGGATTCAACCTCTTAGCCTTGTCCAGATACAGGAGGTTCTTGTGGTCAGTAAGGACCATTATTTGATGCCATGCTCCCTCCAGAAAATGTCTCCACTCCTCAAATGCCCACTTAATGTCCAGAAACTCCCTGTTCCCGATGTAATAGTTTTCCTCAGAAATGGAGAACATGCTGGAGGAAAATTCCACAGGTCTCAGGTTAGTATAGGCTTCCTTTCCCTGAGATAGTACTGCCCCAGCACCAGTCTCCAAGACATCTAACTCTACCGCAAACAGTAATTCTAAGTTGGGTGTGCCAATACTGGGGTAGAAGAGAAGCTTTTTTTAAAAAACCACAAAGGCTTGCTCTGTCTTACCACTATTTGCTATAGGCGGCAGCGGGTAACTGGACAACAGTCCCTAACCTAGATGAATGTAACAAAGAGGCATGGACAGAACAAACAAACACAATAAACTCAGAGTAGGCTAGCCAAGTCAAAGCCGTACAAAATCAGAAGGCGGGGGAAATTGTGAGGAAATCAAGCCAGAGTCAGAGAAACCATGGAATATAAAACCAGGACACCAACGCTAGCTTAGTGACACTCAGGAATGAGGCTCTATTGCAGGCAAGGAGGATGATAAAGGGAGTAGTTTTATGGAAACTGGAGTCCCAGCCCCAGAACGTGATTGGGGACTAAGACTCCAGCCCCAGCACACTATTGAGCTGACTGGCGGTGCCGGCTGCCAATCAGCACACAATCATCCCTAACAGCTATGCCATCTGGCTGGGAGGTGCTGAAGTCCCGGCTAAGGCAAACAGTTATTGTTGACGCCGCCAGCATCCCCCTAGCAACTGGCTGGGCTGGTTACCAGGGACGCCATTGGCGCGTCCCTCAGGCTGTCTGCACAATATGGCTGGCACTTGTGTGAGAAGCCAAGCGCGCAGGCTCATGACACATAGCCTATAAGCGTTCAGACGTCAATCGATTAGGAGAAAAAGTCAGGGGAAATATGTGCTGAGCGTGTCCCCCCCCTCTGTCATGTGACTTGTATGGGTTCCCGATGTAAATCTGTGGGGCCTTTCCAGGTCTCTTAGACACAGAGCTCTCAATGAATGTGCACTAATAATTGTTATACAAGATCCTATTGTAAAGGTCCAAAATATAAAATAATGTTTTGTTTTGTTTTTTGCTAGATTTAAAAAGGTAACACAGTACTTGCCCATGCAAAATGTCCTTTATTTTATTACATAATGAAAGATACAGTTAAGGAATAGGCCATTTCAATGCTATTATTAGCCCATTGATAACCCTCAATAGAATAGACACAAGTCATTAAGGACCTTATTAGGACTTTTTTTCAGTAATGTTATATAGTGTCTTACAGTAAATTTCAACTTACTTAAAATATACTGTAATAGGAATTAGTTTCCCCTTGTGCAAAGTAAGATAACTAGAAGATATTTAAGATTGAGGAAACCGCACCCGACATTCTCAAGACAAAGAAGTAGAGGAATGTAGTGAATATTTCCTCCTCACATACACAGAGGTACAGTGCAAAGATTTTGTAATGGCTACTGTAGATAGATAGATAGATAGATAGATAGATAGATAGATAGATAGATAGATAGATAGATAAAATATAGAGACAGACAGACGGATAGATAGATAGATAGATAGATAGATAGATAGATAGATAGATAGATAGATAGATAGATAGATAAAATATAGAGACAGACAGACAGACGGATAGATAGATAGATAGATAGATAGATAGATAGATAGATAGATAGATAGATAGATAGATAGAGAGATAGATAATAGACAGATAGATAGATAGATAGATAATAGATAAGAGATAGATAGATAGATAGATAGATAGATAGATAGATAGATAGATAGATAGATAGATAGAAGATAGAAAGATAGATAAATAGATAAATAGATAGATAGATAGATTGATAGATTATTTAATATAGATCTCCCCTGTTTTACCCTCCTCTCTAGTGCTTTAATTAATAAGGCTAGACTTCTATGCACCCTTCCTATGATCCTCTTATACTGTCTTAGAAAGTCTTCACCCCTTCACTCAAAGGATAGGAGAGGACACTCTTTGGAATAATGTGTTCAGACTCCTATTTAAGCATCTACCAACACTGATGTCCCCTGGTTGTGTTTATGTTTACTGATAGCATGCACAGATGTCTCCATTACTCCTTATAGTGTTCTTGTTAATTTTCCAGCATCTGAACTTATTTTGATGACTGCTGCCACCAACTAATGTATGTACATACTACTGGTATCCATTTTCTCTATGTGACGTGCATAGTCTGTCAATGTCAGTCACAGGATATTTTGGGTGCCAATTTCATTGTGTATTTAAAGTGGGAAAGTGGGTCTGTTTGTTCTTATACGGTGGATCTAATAAAGAGAGAGACACCTCCCAAAAAATGTTATCCACCATTACTATTGGGTCATTTGGTAATTTCTTTTTATTTTACTTTATTTTATCTTGCTTTAATTGTAATACTCTGTCAATGTTAGTCACATGATATGTTGGGTGCCAATTTCTTTGTGTATTTAAAGTGGGAAAGTGGGTCTGTTTGTTCCTTACACAGTGGATCTAATAAAGAGAGAGACACCTCCCAAAATACGTTATCGACCATTGGGTCACTTGGTCATACCTTTTTATTTTACTTTATTTTATCTTGCTTTAATTGTAAAATAAATAAATAAGAAAAGTAAAATAAAACATTTAAACTAAATTTACTTTAGTCATTGGATCATTCTCGGCAATGTGGATTTGTTTATTTATTTTCTGTCATAGAGATCAGTTTACTTAATAAAGCACTGATTGAATAGATCAGCGCTGTATTGCTCTGGGCTGCTGCAACTTAGATTTGTGGATTACCGAGCTGAGATCAGCGTCAGTGCAACATAGTAACATAGTTAATAAGGTTAAAAGAAGACAAGAGTCTATCAGGTTCAACCTAGGGAAACCCTACTGTGTTAATCCAGGGGGAAGGCAAAAACCTGTATGAGGCAGATGACAATTGTTCCATCACAAAGAGAAAATTTCTTCCCGACTCCAATGGCAATCAGAATAATCCCTGGATCAACCTATGATCAGAAATCTAATGCCGTGACTTGTAATATTATATTGTTCAAGAATGAATCGGCAATGACAACATCATGTGGCAGAGAGTTCCACAGTCTTACCGCTCATACAGTAAAGAACCTGCGTCGATGCTGAGTGTGAAATCTTCTTTCTTCTAGGTGTAGAGGATGGCTCCCTTGTCATGGTTACAGACCTAGTAGTGAAATGACCACTGCGAAGATCTCTGTATTCTCTGTTCATATATTTGTACATTGTAATCAGATCGCCCCTAAGACTTATTTTTTCTAGCGTAGATAAACCCACGCTTGATAACCTTTCCTGCTACTATAACCCACCCATTCCCAACGCTAATGCCCAGGTCAGTAAGAAGAGTTCACCCCTTCTTCCCACCCCCCATCCGCAGCAGGACATGCCAGCACATCCTTTTGCGGGAAGGGGTAATGTTATTAGGTCTGTGATTTTAATGGCAGAATTTTTCAAGGTTACAAAAAATGTACAAAACGCATGAATACATGATTCTTTTTCTAAACAAATTACAGTGCCCCTATGTTTTCAGTGCATCTCCCTACAGTGTATTAGAGAGTATTGATATGAAGATTTTCTAGAATACTAAGAATACTAACTTTGCCATTTTTTCAGTAAAATGGAGCAGAGAAATAAAACCATGGTTGAAGAATTTATTTTATTGGCTTTTGTGGATTTACACCACATCCAGAATTTTATTTTTTTATTTTTTATGCTGACCTACATTACTTGTGTTATAGAAAACATTGCTATTATTACTATTGTTAGAATAGCACAATCACTTCACAAGCCAATGTATTTTTTCATCAGTGTGTTCTCCACTTTGGAAATTCTTTTTGTTTCGGTCACAGTCCCAAAACTTTTGGCCATTTTGATTGCAGATAGCAAAACGATATCCTTCAATGGTTGTATAGTCCAAATGTATTTCTTAAACTCTTTAGGAGTTACTGAATGTTATCTTCTTGTAGTAATGGTGTTTGATCGATATCTGGCTATTAATAAACCATTACATTACCCAACTATCATGACTCATTCAGTTTGTATTGCACTGGCTATATTTCCATGGATCTTTGGATTTAGTATTTGTTTAATCTTGGCCATCATTACGACACAGTTGGAATTCTGCGGTCCTAATATAATCGACCATTTTTTTTGTGACTTGGCTCCATTGCAAACTCTGGCTTGCTCTGACACATCCATTAGTAGTTTCTCAACAAGCATAGCTACTGTCATTAATGTTGTTCTGCCATTTCTAATAATTATAGGGTTTTATATTCGTATTTTAAACACAGTTACAAAAATCAGGAGTAAAGACGGGAAGCAGAAAGCCTTCTCCACCTGTACGTCTCATCTCATTGTAGCCGGTCTATTTTATGGTGCAGCCATTATTGTTTATATCAAACCTAAAGGCAGTCATTATGATAAGTACCTCACTTTTATGTATACAGCTTTCACACCAACAATTAATCCTTTTATTTATACCTTTAGGAACAGAGATGTAAAGAAGGCTTTTATTAATTCAATAACCCGAGTCATGAGCAAATATAAAATATTGTTCAACCTTTCAAGAGTGAGTTTGCTTTCATTTTTGCAATTAAATTTTCTCCTTCTCACCTTCTAAGGCTATGTTCACACTATTAAATGTGTTGGAATTCCATGGCAGAATGCCATAGCCTGTCTATGAGAGGGCTTGAGCGCCTCCGCTCCTGCCACCCTCTGCACAAAGAATTGACATGTCATAGGCTATGGCACACTGAGGAAGGCGTGATTCTGTGGCGGAGAGTTCCACCACAGAATTCAGAGAAATTGTGAACATACCCTAAAAGCCGTAACTCTTTTATTTTTTTTCCAGCAGAAGACCTGTATGCCTTTTGTGAGACAATTTGTACTTTCTAATGACATTCTATTTCATTTTACCATAAAGTGTATAGTAAAACTATGCAAATTACAATGAAACAAACTTGTTATCTGTATTTTGTGGGTTAGTGCAATTACAACAAAACCCGATATACATGGCTTTAACTTTTACTACTTTTTGTTGGGCTCATTTTATTTATTTTTTGGCCACAATCTTAGATGGAACTTTTTGATGTCTTTTTATAAACCAAACTTTTTGTTTGTTTAGACTGATCATCTTGCAGGATTATTCAGATTATATTTTAACCCCTAAGGCCTTTGGACTGTTACAATTCAGAGAAGGAAAGCAATCTGGGTTCAGAGGCATGAAGAAGATCTCCAGCCTTAGTGATGCTTTTAGTCTTCCATTCCCCGAATAGTTTATTTTCCCTGCCCGCTCTAAACTCAGCATGGCTCCAGAGGTCCATTTAATGACCCGCCAGGTGGGACTGTTTCAGTAAGATACACACTGTCTTCCATGCCGCTATAGTGTCCCTAAAAAGGACGCTTCGCTTAATGGCAAGAGGCATGGAAGTCAATCTAGTGTGTAGGATGGACTCTAGAGACCATGGTGACGCCAGAGCTGATTCCATAGATAGGTTGGAATACCCCGACAGGTAGGCATTGTACATGGACATCAGGGGTTCGGCAATGTCATCAGAATAGAGTAAAATTCGCCTGAGAATCCGTCAGGACCCGGCACGTTGTTACGAGGAAGGGAAGAAATGATGTGTGTTACTTCCTCCATTGTGATGGGAGCATTTAGTGTCTCTTTCTCATCGTCTGTAAGAGAGGGTAGCAGGTGTGAACATTGTAGCGCGGAGTGTTGGGGGGGGGGGGGTTATGGGGTCAGGAGTGGCTGCATAGAGTGTGGCATAAAAGTCAGCAAAAACTTTATTTATAGCCACTGGAGAGCTCTGATACGATCCCTGAGTGTCTCTAATCTTGGTGACCCTAGTAGGCGGGTAAGGAACCTTGGCAAAGCGTGCCAACATATGGGCCTGAACAATTGGGCCTCCAGTTGAGAGCGGCCTACCACCTCCCTCCTCTCCATACAAGTATCATAATCAAGCCGTGCTCTTTTCCAGTTTTCTTTAATGCTACTAGTGGGATCGGAAAGGAAGGACGTGTACGCCGCCCTCAGTACCTGGCTGTGACGGGTAAGGTTGGCATGGGCATTCTTTTTCAGGGAGGCTACATAGGCCAATATGCGACCTTTTAACTTCCTCTTTAGCAGCGTCACAGAAAAGCTGGCTGTCGGAAACGTGTGCCGAGTTATTAGACGCCTAGTCCATCCACCAGCCTTTAAGAATATCTTGAAAGGACTCGTCTTTTGCCAACCCTATCGGAAATTTCCACTGGAAATTTGTTCCTCTAGGTTATGCATCAAAGACATCTATGCTGATAGGGGCGTGATCAGAGATCACCATGTCAAGTATGTCATGTTTCAAAGCAGTTAAATAAAAGTTATATGTTGCCTATTGTTGTAATCGTACTAACTTGAGGAACATAGATAACATGTCAGTTTTACTATAGATTGAATGGTGTAAATATGAAACCTCCTAAATTTAAAGAAAAATTGCTTTAATATTTTTTTACTGTTTTGCATCATATTTTATGGAAAAATTTATGAAAAAATACTTTCTGTCATTGTTAAGTACAATTTGTTTCACAAAAAAAATAAGGGCTTATGTGGGTCTATAGGTGAAATAATGCAAGTGCTATGGCCTTCTAAACGAAGAAAAAAAAAGTGCAAAAACAAAAATTGACCTGGTTCTTCAGGTATCAAAGGCTGGCGCACAGATCATTTTTTGTTTGAACGAAAACATCATTAAAAACACTCCAACAGTAGAAATGTATGGCAAAACAACCGTTATGCTAATAGTATGCTGAGCAGGGTTATAGGAAATCCCATAATACAGATGTACCATGTGAGTTATTAGTATCAGAATACAACCTTGTGTCCCAGTTGAGACCACTTCGCGCACCAGCGACATTTTGCTTCCTGATATCTCAGGGAGTAATGAGGGGGAGGCCCAGGGGACCTTTTATAGCAGCCCTGACACTTATGATTGGCCCAAACTAATAATATAGCAGGTCTACCTGTTATCTGATGGTCTCCATTCCCATCATGCTACAGTATGCCCTTGTGTGGCACCTGAAGAAACCAAATGAGACACAGCTTCTGCCAGATCCCCCCCCCCCCCTTCACCACCCGCCAGCCACCAAACCACTGATGTACCACTCGTTGATCTGCGGCCATCTTGATAAAGGGCAAACTGATGGGCACAAAGAGTATGAGTGTACTAGATGGTGAACAGACACATCTCTAAATACAAACATACGTAGCCAGATAGTTGACCTTTGTCATCCAGTGTCCGCTAATCGGCACTGCAGTTTCTACAGTGCAACAGCTGCTGGACCAGAAGTGACATCTAGGGTAGGCATGACATATACAAATGCTGCCCCAGTACATCACCCTGTGTCTGCCACGCATGCACGCTAGATCACACATGAAGGTCAAAAATGTGGGCATGCTCTGCAATAGAGATGAGCGAACCGGGTTCGAGTCCAGCCGAACCCGAACGATCGGCATTTGATTAGCGGTGGCTGCTGAACTTGGATAAAGCCCTAAGGCTACAGTATGTGGAAAACATGGATATAGTCATTGGCTGTATCCATGTTTTCCAGACAAGCTTAGAGCTTTATCCAAGTTCAGCAGCCCCCGCTAATCAAATGCCGAACGTACGGGTTCGGCTGGATTCGAACCCGAACCCGGTTTGCTCATCTCTACTCTGCACCTACCAACAAGATCTATGAATCTAATATATAACAGGCATACATCAAAATATCAACAGCACACAATTACAAACAGGTACATAATTCACAATCAATTCAATAAATATACACCTAAACCTGATTCCCTATTTACCACCATGCATGATTATCTCTCTTATATATATACACCATATATTATACATAATACTCCACAACATCCACAAACCATAAATCCATACTTAAAGGGGAAGTCCGGTAAAAAATTATATTAAAGCATTGTACTGCCCCCCAAAAGTTATACAAATCACCAATACAAGATTATTACAGGAAATGCGCATAAAGTGCTTTCTTCCCTGTACTTACTACTACCTCAAGGCTTCACTTCCTGGATAACATGGTGATGTCACAACCTGACTCTCAGAGCTGTGCTGGCTGTGGCTGCTGGCGAGGATGATGGCAGGGGGACACTGAGGGACGCAGGACACTGGAGGGACACTGAGCATCCCTCTGCCATCATCCTCTCCAGCAGCCACAGCCCTCACAGCTCTGGGAGTCGGGTCGTGACATCACCATTTTATCCAGGAAGTGAAGCCTTGATGCAGCAGTAAGTGCAGGGGAAAAAAAAAACACTTTTTGTGCATTTCCCATAATAAGTGTATACTAGTGATTTGTATAACTTTGGGGGCTGGGGGGGGGGCAATACAATACTTTAATAAAAAAAATTTGCCAGACTTCTCCTTTAATCAATTATTTTATTAATACATCAATGCATCATTATACATATATGTAATTCTATTAAACAATTCATTGTGTGCATAAAAAGAAAGTGCAAACTATTCATGTGAAAAATATAAATCGAGTAGTAAAGAATATGTTCTTGCATGTGCATGATCTTAGGAAACGCAAACTGCCCCTATACTTGGGTGCATAGTATCATGTGTGCTCCCATGTCTGTCTGTACCCTGGGGCTTATACCTCATGCTGCTCGAAATGACCATCCTATGTATACTATTATAACTTCTGTCCAAATAGATGTCACTGTTCCTAGCTACTAATTCCTTAAAGGGGTTATCCAGTGCCACATTTTTTTTTAGAGACAACACGACTCTTGTCTCCAGTTCAGGTGCGGTTTGCAATTAAGCTCCATTCACTTCAATGGAACTGAGCAGCAAAACTCCACCCAAGCTGGAGACAAGAGCAAAGCTGTCTCTGGAAAAAGTGGCCATGTTTTTGTAGCGCTGGATAACCCCTTTAACATAGTATCATGTATTGTAGCTCCTCACCACTAGATGTCACTGCAATACAGGAATGAAATCCTGTGCCTTAATGTGATTTTTCCCCCTATGAGATGCACAATATTATATGTCTACATCTTCTGAGGTGTCCATACATGCCGCCCTTTTGGCCCATTTCCACTAAGTAAGTGTACAATGTACAGGCTTTTGTTCTAAAAAATAATCGATTTCTTGCTACACCATCCTTGCATTATAATCTCTAATACATTGCTCTGTTTCTGCCATCTGTGGAGCAGCATCTCTGCCCCTTTGTTTCCAGCCCAGCCCAAAAGTAAAACTAGAGAATAGAGAAATATGGCAGCAGGTTAACAGTGTAATTCAGGTGGTCATAAGCAATGTGCTTACCTGGAGTTCAGCCATCCACAAGTAGGAAGATATTGTGGCAATTGTGGCAAGTTGCTCTCTTGACACCACTGCCCAGTTACAGGTTGGTTAGTAAGTGACTAGAGTGTAGAGAGTTCGTTAGGCATGTCTGAGCATACAGCAGTCCAATTGACGCTGTCAAGTAATACTGGGCATGCAGCAGTTACTGAGAGGCCGTCAAGTGTGCCTGAGGGTGCAGCAATCCCACTGAGGCCTTCAAGACATAGTGAGAGTGAAGCCATCCCAGAGAGGCTGTCAAGCTTGCCTTAGCCCCCTCCAAGTGGCAGAGGTTCATTCCCAGGTCCAGTTTCTGATCCAGACAGGGAATTTGAAAGAGAGCCATGCTCAAGGCCAAAACGCTGTCTGAGACACCGAATCCCCCTCCTGTGGCACAACCTACTCCCTCTGGTCCACCTCAGATGCATAGAAGCTGATTCAGGAAAATGAAAGAGCAGGAGTGAGCAGTGTAAAGACTAGAACGGCCAAACCCAGGAGAACAGGGTCCTGAACGGTGAGAAGCTGTGGGACTAGAATTTGATAAAGTGAAAGGATACGACTGTGTCGAAAATCACAAAAATGGGCTTTATTTTTTTGTGACCTGCCAATTTTTCTGTCAGGCGCCACTACCTCCCAAACTACATGCAGAACCTTGAACCCAGGGAGGAGGTTAGTATACCCGTATGCAGAGCCCACACAGATGGTGGGCTGCTGTCATCACCCAGCCGGGTGTGTTTTCTTGGGAACATTATTCATGATCAAAAGATTTTTCTGAGCTATGGGAGGAAGATGAGCCACAGCAACCTGCACAGGTCCTGCTTGAGACACTTGAGGGTCTGTGTTAGACATCTTCGCCAGAAGAACCCATCCATGCAGCAGCCAAATCCTCCTCGCCAGTGCCTACTTCTAAAGCAGTCCCCATGTTGGCAACCACAATCTCAACTTCACTTGTTGTGGTAGTCTCAAACTTGGGACACACCGTCTCACCTTCTGCTTAAGGGGCAGTCCTTACGTTGGGGCACACTATCTCACCTTTTGCTTTAGGAGACATTCCCATACATCTCACCTTCGCATGCAGTGATAGTCCCAAAGTCAGCAGACACCATCTCACCTTCTGCTGTAGTGGCAGTCTTTCCGCAGAAACCAGAGGGAGTATCTTCCACCATATTGGCTATACATTAGCCAATACATTGGCAATACAATAATAGACTCCCAACCA
Source organism: Dendropsophus ebraccatus (assembly GCF_027789765.1). Classification (NCBI taxonomy): domain Eukaryota; kingdom Metazoa; phylum Chordata; class Amphibia; order Anura; family Hylidae; genus Dendropsophus; species Dendropsophus ebraccatus. The sequence continues at coordinate 22,568,951 of NC_091466.1, read as the reverse complement.
ATTCCTTCCAGGAGTAATTGGATGCCCAGATGTCTTAAGGTCTACAGGTCAAGAATTCTTGGCCCTGCATAAGCAAGGCTCCCAGTAGAGACAGTTATAAAGCCTCTGTTATGCACTTTAGGCACTTCAGAATTATGTTATCAAGCCCAGTTGGGCAAAGCAAGAAATTTGTGCCATGTTGGAAACAAGTAATGTGCCTGATCATTACACTATGTATAAAATCCACAAATACCAAGAGAAAGAGCAGCAAGCAGCACTCACTATGTCTTCAATCTTCTTTATTGAAAAAAGCACACTGTACACGAGAACATCGACAAGGTGAGGGAGGACAATGTGTCTTATACACACTTCATCTGGCTGATTGATGAAGTGTGTGTGTATCTGTCCCTGATATTTAGCCGCCCATACTCATTCATCTATACCATGACTGCCATGAAGGGTATGTACCGTACTGGGTCACTCTAGATGTATTTACTGCTGCTTCTATGGATAACTAAATAAAGAGGAATTGTCACTCTAGATGTATATACTGCTGCTTCTATGGATAACTAAATAAAGAGGAATTGTTTCACTGTATCGCTGAGCCCAGTTGGTCTTTTGAAGTCTTTTCACTCATCTCTACCAATAACGGTCAAGGTAAATAGGTGTAATGGACAGCAAGTGTGGACCAGCTGTGCTACTCAACCGGTTTGGCTTTTGGTCACACCAGGGAGCTGAGTGTAAATACCCTCTAGGTCTTCACAGTTTGCTCTTCTCCAGGATGCGGAAGCTGGAGTTCTTCAGCTCGAGGGGACCAGGTCACCCCACAAGTGTAATCCAGATATGAGCAGCAGCTGGTTCACAAGAACCAGATAGACAAGATGACTTAAAAACACCCATAAAGGGTAGAATGTACAAAGAAGCAGACATGATTTGCTTACTTCCACACCAGAGAGCTATTTATATATTGTTCCAGGGTCCAAAAATAAAAGATAATACATTTCTAATAAATTACTGTTGAGAGTTGATGCAAATTCTTATTTTAAAGTGCAAATGCAAAAAAAACAATAATTCATATGATGAAATTTGAAGATCACAAAATAATTTTAAAAAATCATATAAATACACAAACAAATAAAGTGCTAGTGCCCAATGTAAACCAACCATAGCAGTTCACAGACACATATTAATCATTAATACTATCACTTGTGACCAAAATAATGGGAGAAAATAGGTAGCAAAACAACAGCAAGAAATATCACATATCACAAAATATCACCCAGGACCCTGAAGGCTACTCCGGGTCAAACCCTACGCGTATTGTCACTAGAGATGATCAAACATTGGGATTTTGCAGGTTCGATTGAACTCAAATGTTGTCGAACCTGCAGCATTTGATTCCCGATGCCTTCATGGTCCATGGTGAAGGAGGAGACAGCCCGGGTACCGACTGGAATTCGCCTATTACTTTGGCTGAATCCCGGAATTCCAGGCGGTACCCGGGCATGCTCGATCATCTCTAATCGTCACTCCCAAATGGTGAGCAGTTGTCCGCCTGTGCCCGCTAGTGGCCAGAGATGTAACTGCAGCAGCAGGTGGAGGAACACTCTGGAAGACACAAGCATCTCCAAGAAGAGTATAGAGCACACCATAATCCCTTAATCCCTAGCGCAGGTTCGTTAAGAAGGTAGCCAGTTGGCTGTTTGTGGAGGAGAGAGCAGGATGGCAGCAGGAAGTTAGAGCAGAGCAGGGAGAGACTAAGGCTCCGTTCACATATAGCAAACCTGGCAGAATGGTAGTCTATGGGAGGTTCGCATGCCTCCTCTCTCTACTTCTCTCCGCGCTGAAGAATGGACATGCCCATTCTCCAGCACAAAGAGAGGAGACGCGCCTCCCATAGACTGTCATTATGACAGGGAGGCTGGAGGGATTCTCAGCAGTGGAATTCTGCCAGTTTTGTTTCCTGTGAACGGAGTCTAACAGAGCAATTTTGGGAAAGAGAGGAGAGGATAGCATAGGGGGGCTGATTGTGGGTGATGTCAGCACCTCCCTCTCACCCTCTATATAAGGTGGTTAATTTCCAGAGGTGGCCACTTGGCTATGTGTGGAGGAGAGAGCAGAATCACAGCAGGCAGTTAGAGCAGAGCAGGGAGAGACTAACAGAGTGATATAGAGACAGAGAGGAGAGAATTGGTGGGCATTGGATGATTGACTGGCTGATTGACTTTTTTTGTTGATTTTGGGATTTTCCAATTTTTGACACTTTTACATCACATGCTTTAAAGTGAACCAATCAGTCCAATAGGCTGATTTTATACCCTGCATTACTGTATAAAGCTGTTGTGCAGCTCATGGCATGTATCGGCCATGGCTGCAGCAGTAGGTTTATACCGGAGAAAATTACATTTTAATCCTCAGTGCTCTCGGAGGGGATTATTGATAGGCAGGGAGTTCCATTACAGAGAGCAGTGACTACACATGGGCGGGGAGCCATCCAGATGACTACCAGCCTGTCTCTACCTGCCACGGGCCCCAGGATTAAAACTTTCTTTTCTCCCATATAAAGCTGCTGCTGAAGCCACACATGCCGCGTACATGCTGCAAACTGCACAACAGCTTTATACAGTGATGATGGGAATCAAGTCAGCCCTATTGGACTCATTGGTTACCTTTAACAAATCTCCCTTCTATAATAGTCCAAGTATTGTAGCTACTATAGTTTGGGCTGTTATAATGCAATTCTTTAAGATTTGCTAGGTAGATCAAAAACTTGCAAAGCTCACCATTACAATGGCCGTGATTTCTGCGGTACTTACGTTGTGCTGCAAGCTGAGGAAATCACGGGCGGAGTGTATACACATGGTATACACTCTGGCCAGGATCCCTAGTGGCGCCACGAGAAACTGAATGTCAGTTTTCTGTGGCCGCTGTTCAATGAATAGCGGCAGCAGAAAACCCTGTCAGTGCACACTATGGAGCGAATGGCTCCGAACGCATCAGAACTCAGCGGCGCTAAAGATCATCCGGCCGGTACGGCAGTACCAAACTGGATGATCTTTTCTGAGACCGGCCGTTCCATGACCCGGCCAGGCCACGGAATGGCCAGTCTCTTACAAGGTGTGAACATAGCCTTAGTGTGTATAATTATAAAATCAGTATTATTAAAACATATTAGTTGGTTAAAGTCTTTCTGACACTCTTTATATACAAATGAACAGAGAGAGTCTCAACAAGTGAGTAATTCAATGAGAGCAGTGTTTAATGGTGTACATACTAATGAGTGTACTTTCATTATGTCTAGGGTGCCCTAATTCTCTTAGGTCACAGAAAAGATTTAATTGACTAAGGGGATTTATTTTCCCTATGCAATAAGATTTAATTATACATTATATTATATAAAAGGAGACAACAAGCTGATGTTCTCAGTTTTCCATCAGGTAGATGCATGAGAAAAAAAGGCTAAAAAAGAAAATTCTGCATTTTCTTATCATACAGTAAAGCCATGTTACTTTCTCTTTAACTGGGATACATATAATGTAAGTTGATTTCCTTAATTGTGCGTTTTACCGCTTGTTTATGTTTGGAAATGCTTTTATTTACTGCCATTTTATTGTGTAATCAGCAATCATATAAAACAAGATGATATGCAGGGAAGTATATTGTTCAATGCAACTTAAAATTTACATTTAATGTTTCAATAGTTTTTTATTAAAGTTTTAAAAGAGTAAGTTTAACAATGAAGGAAATAAGTTGCAGGTATATGAATAAGTTGCAGGTATACAATACTGTGACTATATATACATCGCAGGAATACAATCTGGGGGTATATAATAATGATTGAAAAACATAAACAGACATTACAAACAATACTGCAGCAATTCTGCAGTCACGTACACATGCGTTAATATGACCAACATGGGATAAGCATTGCATAGTCATTGTGCTTTTAATATAACAATACGTGAAGCAGGGAGACGCTTGTGAATTAAGATCTAAATGTATTGGTGAGATTTAATGACTTGCTAATATGTCATAGTGATAATAAACGTGTTGGCAAGGTGGGTTGAAATTAAAACAGAGTGATGATGCATAGGTGATGTGGAAAAATGCTAGAAATAAAATCCTATACATATAACCGGCATGCGTACCGAGCAGTTGGTTAGGGTGCATCGATAAACATGCAAAACTAGGATAGAATATGTACAACAACGTGAGTGAGATGCTGAAATCAAGGGTAGCATAGAGGAGGGCACCATATCCGGTAGGCTAAACACTATAGGCATAGAAAAGCTGCAAAGGAGCAACATAAAATAAGCATAGGTCAATTAGCTATTTACTCCAAACCGAAGAAAAAAGAAAGCATATTACTACACATCACTGTTAACCAATAAATACATATGTACTAGCACTCCGGCATATGCAACCAATAAGGGCAGTTGCACCGAAGAAAAAATGTGGAGGGTAAGTAGTCCAGCCTATGCCGTATAACGGGGAAGAAAAAAAAAAACATGTTAAAGAAGAATAACAATTTCAGATGCCCTATTCAGAAGTTGCTGGAACTGGAACACATATTCCAAGATGTTAGGAGCCGCACTCCCTCTTCCGGACTTGTGATCATATATTTGAAGTTGTCCCTGAACACCATAAGTTGTGCAGAGTTGTACCATTTATATTGGACTCCATTATCCTTTAAAGTTTTAGTGGTGTTAGCGAGCACTTTACGTCTCCTGAGAGTTTCGGGTGAAAGGTCCAAGAAGACAACCACATCCTTGTAATCCGCTGAGGGTGACTCCTGTTGCCTAAGTGCGGACATGAATGCCGTCTTGATATGCGAAAAATGTATCCTTGCAATGACATCTCTTGGCTTCTCCTGCGATAAATATTTGGGTTTAGGAACCCTGCGCGACCAGTCAATCACCAGTTCTCAGTTGGCACAGTGTGGCAACGTTTGTTTGATATAACGCTGAATATATGAAGAAAGGTCTGGTAGAGCAACGGATTCAGGGATGCCTCGGAACTTCAAATTGTTGCGCCTTTTATAATCATCCAGTTCCAGGGTTTTGTTGGAGAGGCGAGTGAGATCATGTTCCAATTTCTGGCATGTTTCCGCTAGAGAATTGTGCGACTCAATTACTTTGCTTAGTTTCAACTCTGTGAGAAAGACTCGATCCTCTGCTGCTCTCATAGATTGTGTAAAGTTCTGGACTATACGATCCAGGCCAGTCAGTAAGGAATCTCTAAAGGAAAGCAAGGTTTGCCTGAGATAAGAAGGTGTCAACTGGGATTCAGGGGGTTGCGGCAGCTCAGAAAACAGGTGGTCTGGAGTCAAAGAAGCTAAAATAGAGTTCCAAAGACCGGTAGAAGAGAGACCATGTCGCTGTGAGGGAAGAGAAGAGTGAATAGAGTTATCGCTGCAGGCAGACTGAGGAGCTTTACTGATGAAGATAGAAGCTAATGGAGAGAGGTCTCCCAGGGGGCTACTATTGGCTGAGGGTTTAGTGGTGACGGGTAGCGTCCGTGGGTTCTGTATAGCATTTGCCTGGGCAATTGTCGTAGTAGGTGATGGTGATGTAGAAACAGTGTCCATTCGATCCAGATCACACGGAAAGTCAGGGATTGTATGTGATGTTGGAGTCTTAGGAGAAGTAGTGACTGCCTCCGTTTCAGTAGTCAAATTTGTGCCCGCGGTGTATAATAGCTGCACAGAGTTCACAGAGGAAGTATGTGATAGCTGAGAAGAGGGTGAAGGCATAGGAGGTAATGAGCAGGAAGGTGACAGGGTGTCAGGAACATCAGGGACTTTGACTGAAGGAGTTTGCCGCACATCAGCCAATGAAGTTGGGGGAGAGCTGATCTTACCGACATTACAAGAAGGAGAGAGCCGGGCAGCCCCAACTAACGATGATGTAGAGTCTTGTCCCTTAGAAGCCTTCATACGGGGTGCCGGCCGTTCGTCAGAATCCTCCGAGTCAGTCTCCCAAGAAAGAAAGCGGCGGGTGTACAGTGAGGGATTAGTACCGGAGTCCCGGAAGCCTGAAGAGACAGCTGGATCCACCGCTGATGGTGTGCGGGATGAGCAGATGCTTGCAGGAGACGAAGCAGAGTACTGGCTCCGTAGGCGACGCTGTGGAGAACAGCCGGCGCCATCTTGCTTCAGCGGGGCCTGACCTTGTTTCGGTCCACGCTGCTTGAAGGCTTGTCTCCTTTGCCTCTGCATGGTAGTACAAGATCCCCGAATAGTACTATAGGGTCCGGTGATGGAAGGAGGCACCGCTAGTAGAAAAATCCAGTCGGTAAAGCTGATAAAAGCTGTTATCGGGCAGGAGCTCAAGCAGGATGTGTCCTTCCCCGACGGCTGCAGGCCACGCCCCCCTAAAATTTACATTTAAGTTTGAAATATTTAGGCTATGTTCACTCAACGTTTTTTCATCTCCATTTAAAATGATGTCAGTCGTTTTGAATCTATAATACCAGACATTATTTGGCTGTCTGGCCTCCCCTTGCAAGGACTGGTGTTTTCACATTATTTTAGTTTGGAATTACTAAGTGTGGCTTAATTGAAAAGTCCATTGAATTTAATAGCAAAAAAGGAGAAAGAACACTGTCAAAAGTGGTCCTCTAAAATATTCTCTCTATACAGCTCTCTTTGTGGATAGCCATATCACTGCAAGTAAGGAATTAAAGGTGAACTCTGGATAACAAAAACTTGTTTTCTATTAAAAGTACATTAAAAGTTATATAGATGTGTCCATACAATGTATTACCGTATTTGTGCGGTTCTGCCACACTGGTAGATGATAGAAATCCAGGAAGTGAAAAAAATGGCCTCTGTGCCAATTCACATTGTCTCCTGCTCCTTCTGCTCTCCCACCTTAGGAGACAATTGTTCCATGCCTCTGTCTCACATTGTGTGTGTTTGCTGAGATCAGGCTGGTGATACAGACAGGGGGCAGGACGTGATCTCACAGGAGTCTTGGCTGGATCCCCCAATCCTGAGTGATTCACCATCTCTGACCGTCCAGAAGCAGCTGCTGCACAAATTTTACTGATTGTGATGGAGGGGGGAGGCTGTGATGATGAGATGAGGGAAAGCATTGCATTCTGGGAACTCATCAACCCCATCAACACCCCCCCATACACACACACAAACAAATGGATATTTGGTAGTTTCAAAACTGGGATCGACAGGTAAGTAATGAGTTATGCTTCTGCAAAAGTTTCATTTTTTTTAACCTCTATTTGGAGTTCCCCTTTAAAATACATTAAAAACTCAATAAGCATAATATAGTGTTCAATTTATTCTTAAATTTTAAAAATCATGATACTGCACATACACTGTAGTAAAGTAAAATGTTAAACAAACCTAAATACTTGTAATAGAACAAAACACACTAACTTTTTTTTTTAACCCCTTAAGGACCGGACTAATTTTCGTTTTTGCGTTTCCGTTTTTTCCTCCCTGTGTATATAAGGCCATAGCAGTTGCATTTTTACACCTATGGACCCACATGTGCCCTTATTTTTTGTGTTACTAATTTTACTTTGCAATGACAGGCTGAATTTTTGCATAAAATATGCTGCGAAACCTGAAAAAAAATTATATGTGCAGTGAAATTGAAAGAAGAAAATTCAATTCTTTTTCTTTGGAGGGGATTCGCTTTTACGCCGTGTGTCCTATGGAAAAACTGACATGTTATGCATGTTCCTCAAGTCGGCATGATTAAAATGATATGTAACATGTATAACTTATAATATTAATTGATTGCTCGTAAAAAAATAAAACCTTTTACAAAAAATAAACGTTCCTTAAAATCGCTCTATTCCCAGGCTTATAGTGCTTTTATCCTTTGGTCTATGGGGCTGTGTCAGGTGTCATTTTTTGCGCCGTGATCTTTACTTTTGATCGCCTTTTATTACAATTTTTTCCGGATTTGATGCGACCAGAAATGCGCAATTTTGCACTTTGGAATTTTTTTGCACTTACACCGTTTACCATGAGGGATAATGATTTAAATAAATTAATATTTCAGGTGATTACGCACCCAGTGATACCAAATAGTTTTTTTAATTTATTTATTTATTTATTTATTTATTTTATTTTTATTTATAAAATGGGAAAAGGGGGGTGATTTGGACTTTTATTAGGTGAGGGGATTTTTCATTAATAAAAATGCTTTATTCTTTTTTCACTCACAGTATTTAGAAGCCCCCTAGGGGACTTCTATATACACAGAACTGATCTCCCATTGAGATCAATGCTGTGTATATAACAGAGCACCGATCCATCAGATCGGTGCTCTATTATAATGGTCTGCTGCAGACCATCTGAATAGATTGCCGAGCCGGGATCAGCGTCATTCCGACGCTTAGCCCCGGACGGCTCATTAGAATGAATTTCCCCTCTGCAATCTCCCCTCCGGTGATCCCCCACTAGACACCAGGGACAAGGGCCACCACCACTATTCAAATGCAGCTGACAGCTTTGACTTTAACATCTTCCAAAATCAGAACCTCTCATTCCCACCTCCAAGACTTCTCTTGTGCTGCACCAGTTCTCTGGAAAGCCCTACCTAAAGACATCAGACTCATACCCAATATTCACAGTTTCAAGCGTGCCCTGAAGACTCATCTCTTCAGGCTTGCTTATAACTTTCCATAAACTTGTTCCCCCTTCTGTTGTTTCCCTCGCTCTATTTCTGACGGTTCCTGTACTTTTTATGTTTACTTGCAATCAGACATTGGCATTGTTTCTGGCTCATCCTGTATTTCTAACTATGTACAATGGCTGGACCATGGACAAATGAAGCACTTTTGCCTGGTGTCAACCCAAGTTATTAGTCTGTAAGCTCCAACGAGCAGGTCTCGTTTATACTTTGTATTTTTTATGTTATTTTTATTTATTCTAATTATTTAACTGTGTATTATGTACCTCTGTACTGTATGCATAGAAAAAGCGCTGCGGAATCTGTTGGCACTATATAAATAAATTTATTATTATTATTATTATTTGACAGCTGCATTTGAATAGTTAATTAGCCAGCTGCGGCGATCGGCCACGGCGGCTAATACCAGTGGCCCCTGGCAACAAATAGCAACCGGTGACCACGGGCTGCATAGAGGGCTCAAGCTGGGAGGCCTCTCTGATCCCCCTTAACGACCTCATGACGGGTATACCCGTCATGCCTCGTTAAGGGGTTAATGTCACTGCAGTTTTTTAGCCAAAGCCACATGCAGTTCTGACAGAAAGCAGAATAATAAATCCTTCCTTTATATTTCTCCTTCCTGCAGTGGCAGCTGAAACAATGCTTACTACTACTACTACTACTACTACTACTACTACTACTACTACTACTACTACGAGGGTAGAAGCAAGCCCATCCTTAGTTTTGTATGACCTGTGTGGTTGGAAAGGGCATTACATTCTTTAAAGCGAATGTACCATCAGGTACATTCGCTTTAAGTATTGTCTATGTATAGAACGGCGCCAGCACAGGGAAGCCAGTGCTGGGCACTGGGCATATCACAGACAAAAATGTAATTCACAGTGGATGATCAAAAAATAAATGAATACCCTCAGAAGTTATTGCACATTAGCCTTGCAGCATGTCCTTAGTATATTTGTTCACCTCACCACTCATCCGACGCACGTTTCATGTGTTGCTTGAGGTGGTGAGGTGGACAAATATACTCAAAATATATCCTTCAAACTTTAACATTTAGGCTATGTTCACACTGCGTATGATTCCAGCCGTAGTGTGAACCGTTAATATACGCACGTAGTTTTGAGGTTGATGCGTTCGCTTGAAAGTATGCGATATACGCCCGCACGATGCACACTACGTATGAGCTTACGGCCGGACCGTATACGGCGCCGTGAAAAATGAACAAGACCATTGTTTGAGGACGGAAATGTTGAAACTCACAGCCGTGGATTTCCATGCAGTCCCTTACGGAGTACTTATTTCAGCCAAATTGAACTTGATTTTTCTGTGAGTTTTATTGGGCTGGGCGAAGATTTCCAAGTAAATGACCCGCCTCAAATCGCTTCGAAACAAGCTAGGGAAGCATAACTCTACTACGGGTGTATGTTCGCGGTTCGTACGCATCCGGCCGCATGTCTATTTTTCCCACGCCCATAGTTTCAGCAGCACATGTACGGCGGCGTACGAAATGCAGCCGGAATCATACGCAGTGTGAACATAGCCTTAAAAGAAAGACTAAGAATTTATTCAATATTAAATTTTAAATATTATTTTGTTCCCCAAAAAAACGCCCTGATATTGTTTACATTGGAGACCAGGAATGAATGGCTGTTAGGAAACATCTTATTTATTTTACTTTAATTAACATTTCACATACTTCCACAACTGGGAGGAGCTTACTTGATGTACCTCTTGAAACCTGTATAAGGCAAGGAAATTTAAGTACAGAGATGCTAATCAGAACCTTATTGACATTGAGGTATTTCTCTGGTAAGATATATACTGGCTTAATTTAGCATTTACTATTGATTTATGCAAAATACAGTATATAATCTAGGAACAATACAGCAATTAAAACCTTAAAATATTTTCCAGGTATTAAAAATGGAGGAATTCAACCAAACATTAGTGAACGGATTCACATTATTGTCCTTCTCCAACCTCCAACAGTTTCAGATCTGGATGTTTTTCTTCATTTTGATGACCTATGTTCTATGTGTCGTGGGAAATTCTGCAATCATAGCTATCGTTCAGGTAGAAAAATCGCTTCAAACTCCAATGTACTTATATATTTCTACATTTGCAATCTTAGAGATCTTATTTGTGTCGTCCACCATTCCGAATCTCTTAGTTAATCTAGTATCATCAGCAAAGAGGATTTCTTTTATCGGCTGTTTTACCCAGTTATATGTTTTTAACTCTTTAGGGGTCACAGAGTGTTTTCTTCTTGCTCTAATGGTCTTTGATCGGCACTTGGCTATTAATAATCCTTTGCATTATCATACTATAATGAAGAATCAGTTTTGCATTAAGTTGGCTGTTCTGCCTTGGGCAGTAGGATTTCTCAATACCCTGGCACCAACTATCATCACTGCCCGCTTGCAATTCTGTGGTCCTTTTGTAATCAACCACTTCTTCTGCGATTTTGCTCCATTGCAGGGTATGGCATGCTCCATTCCTTTCTATATCATTGTCATAACCAGTTCCATTGCTTTTATTGATGTTGTAGTTCCATTCATCTTTATTTTAGGATTCTATATACATATTATTATAACAGTTTTGAAGATTCGAAGTGAAGATGGTAAAAGGAAAGCCTTCTCCACCTGCTCGTCTCATCTCATTGTGGCCGGTCTTTTCTATGGCACAGCCACCATTGTTTATGTAAAGCCTAAAGGTAGTCAATATGATAAATTCCTTGCTCTCATGTACACAGTCATCACTCCACTCATAAACCCATTCATTTATACTTTCCGTAACAGGGATGTAAAGAGAGTGTTTAGAAGATATACACAGCGATATCTGTAGTAAAAAAAAAAAAAAAAAAATTATTGACTTATTTATTTTTTTAAGAGTGTATTATAAAATAAAATGAGTGGAACGAGATCACGAGGAAAGGTTAACAAATGTAAATGCCCTAGTCCATGTGTGGTCTGCTTGCTATAACTAAAATGGATAAAAACAGATTTGTCATTTTTACTTCTGCTCTCTTGTTTAAAGTGTACCTGTCGTTATAAAAATTTTTTGACACATCATAGAGACATGTCAAAAATTTTGATCGGTCTGGGTGTTTTGACCTGTACCAATTGGGAGCTAGAGCAGGGAGAAGACCGCAGTTGCAGCGCGTCCTGTCCCTACTCTGACTTAAAAAAGAGCCAGACTCCATAGCAGCCCATTACAAGCCCAACTCTTTTTTGAAATTTAAAGCGCAGAGTGGACGCGCTGCAGCACGTCTTCTTCCCACACTATCTCTCGATCGGTACGGGTTTGAACACTCGGACCAATAAAAACTTTTGACATGTCTCTATGATATGTTAAACGTTTTTATAATGACAGGTACACTTTAACCCCTTCATGACACAGCCCAAAATCGCCAGTTTTTATTTTTGCATTTACGTTTTTTCCTCCGTGCCTTTTAAGAGCTATAGTGCTTCTATTTCTCCATCAGGGAAAGGTGTACTTTGTAATGGCACCTTTCGCTCTACCTTAATAATGTTTATTAGAGCCACAAATATATGTATAGGGTCCAATTAGAAAAAAAAAAAAAACCTTAACTTTCGGGGGGTTTCCGTGTCTTTATAATGCACTTTTTATAAAATATCTTTATTCTATATCATCGTATCGGTCCAAATACAACGATAGCATTTTTCCGTAGCTTTTCCAACATTTTTTTTTTCCACTGTAAGGCTATGTTCAAACAATGCACTTTTTATGAAAAGAACAGCCATTCTTTTCATAATGAAATTATCTGCATTGAAGTCAATGCAAACAACAGCCTGCATAGGATGTCCTTTTTTGTGCCATGACCTCTAGTTTTTATTAGTAACCAGATGTATATATAGATGTATATATATATATATATATATATATATATATATATATATATATATATATATATATACATGTGTATCCCCTTCCCCCCTCTCGTTTAAGTGTCCCTCAGGTCATTGAGGTTCTGGGATACAGAGTTATGAGCCTCTACATAGGGGCTCAGCAGATCCCCTAGGATTTCTATGGGATGTAGGTCTAAAGATAGTGCAGGCCTTTCCATTTGGGGTTCCCCAGTCTCTAGCAGCCATTCCCTAATGATTTGACCATGATGAGCTGGAGCATTGTCCTCCATGAAGATGAAATTATTCCCGTGTTGTTCATGCAGATTCACAATCACTGGATTAATGATGTTATTCTACTATGTTTCCCCGAAAATAAGACAGTACTTTATATTAGTTTTTGTTCCCAATGGGCATTATGTCTTCTTTTCGGGAATGTCTTATTTTGGTAGGCTAGTTGGGGTGTCTTATTTTCGGGGGATGTCTTATCATCAGGGAAACACGGTAGTATAGGCTTATCACTGTACCAATCACAAAGTGTAGGGCAGCTCTCTATTGACTAGACACACCTGCCCACAATGTATCACCACTGCCAAGCACCAATTAACAAGCTCCTTGTTAGAGAACAGCAAATCGAAAAAGAAAAATACTAAAAAATAGAAGGAGACAACTGCATGCCTCAATGTTTGTAATTAGAGATGAGCGAATCACTGATCTCAATGAAGTGAAATGCTTTGTTTGATTGGCGCTCCACTCATCAAGCCTGAAGCCTTTCAGTGATGCTCCGCTCCCTGCCACTCCTCTCAGGATGCTGAGAAAAGCTAGATCCAATCCTGGGAAATTTTACCAGGATTGGATCCATATTTACCTGGCACTCCCCGGGGTGGAGCATCAGGGAGCAGAGCAGCGCTGATAGGATTCAGGCTTGATGAGTGGAGTCTGATCAAATGAAGTGCTTAGCTTTTTTTTAGATCAGCTATTCGCTCATCTCTATGTGTAATTTATTACTCTCTCTATCAAAAACATATGCTTTGTATTAATTTAAGTAACTTAAAGATTTTTTTGTAATATTAGACAAATAAAGAAAAAAAAATCTTATGCTTTATTGCAGAATTTACTGATTGTTAATTGCAAAAGCTTTTTATTACGGGTTCTGATTGTGGTATACCGGATATGTCTTATAGTATTCTGTGATTCTTATTTAATAAAATAGTTGGCCTTTTTTTACTTAACCCCTTCAAGACGGCGTCCTTTGATGCACAAAAGTCCGGGTCAGATTAATGCAATGTTCCTCCCCGCCTTTTATTTTTCCACCTACAGGGCTGGTTGGGGTGTCATTTTTTGCGCCATGATCTCTAGTTTTTATTAATATCATATTGGTGTAACAGAAAAATTTTGATTGCTTTTTATTATTTTTTTTCTGATATATAATTTGTTCAAATCAGCAATCCTGGTGTTTAAAAAAAAAAAAAAAAAATCTGCACGCTACAATATGTAATATGTTTATTTATCTATTTTTTAATAATTTTATTTTTATAATGGGCAAGGGGGTATTTTAAACTTTTATTAGGAGGGGGTTTATAAAGGTTTTTTAATACTTTTAAAATCTTTTTTATTACACTTTTTTTTACTTTTTATCACTGTAAAACATGCAATCCATAGCCTAGAACAGTGTTATCGGCGATCTATGTATAGAGCTTGCCTGAGAGCAGACCATACATGGAACGCCGATCCGACAGGACAGAGGTAAGTGACTTACCCCCGCCTGTCGGCACAAGTGATCGGTCCCGGTGACAGATGCTTGTTCTGTTATTGAGTACCTTAAACGCCAAAATTACTATAGATCGCGGTGTTTAAGGGGTTAATGAGATGCAGCTGCGGGATCACAACTGACTCTCATTACCTCCGGCCCCGGACACACTGATGTGTGTGGGACAACTCTCACTGCAGCGGTCCCGCACACATCAGAAGCCCCATCAGTGCAGGAAGGTATATATACATTCCTACTGCACGGGGTATGTGCAGTAGGACCATATATATATATATATATATATATATATATATATATATATATACGCACACATGTTACTGACGGGAAGGAGTTAATTTGGGTATAGTAAATTATACATTTAGAATAGACATTGGGGAAGGCTAGCTCTGCATGCAGCAACACTACTGATATCTAACTGTGCCCTGACCAGGGATTAGTGTTGTCACGATACCAGAATTTTGAGTTCGATACCAATACCAACTTTTTTTTTTCAATGCTCGATACTAATTCGATACTTAATAAATTAAATAAAAATCAAACAAAACAAAACAAAAAAATAGAATATAAATGCAGTAGTCATGTAACACACCAGCTATCAGGGGGGATGATGGGGGCTGTAGTCATGTAACACACCAGCTATCAGGGGGGATGATGGGGGCTGTAGTCATGTAACACACACCAGCTATCAGGGGGGATGATGGGGGCTGTAGTCATGTAACACACACCAGCTATCAGGGGGGATGATGGGGGCTGTAGTCATGTAACACACACCAGCTATCAGGGGGGGTGATGGGGGCTGTAGTCATGTAACACACACCAGCTATCAGGGGGGATGATGGGGGCTGTAGTCATGTAACACACACCAGCTATCAGGGGGGATGATGGGGGCTGTAGTCATGTAACACATACCAGCTATCAGTGGGAATGATGGGGGCTGTAGTCATGTAACACACACCAGCTATCAGGGGGGATGATGGGGGCTGTAGTCATGTAACACACACCAGCTATCAGGGGGGATGATGGGGGCTGTAGTCATGTAACACACCAGCTATCAGGGGGGATGATGGGGGCTGTAGTCATGTAACACACCAGCTATCAGGGGGGATGATGGGGGCTGTAGTCATGTAACACACCAGCTATCAGGGGGGATGATGGGGGCTGTAGTCAAGTAACACACCAGCTATCAGGGGGGATGATGGGGGCTGTAGTCATGTAACACCCCAGCTATCAGGGGGGATGATGGGGGCTATTCCTGCTGTCAGGGAATGCAGACCGCTGACCCAGCAGGGTGACCTGGATCTGCTGGCTACAACCCCCCCCCTTCCCTGTCAGAATCAGGCCGACTGTTCACCCTCCTGCCCCCACCTCACAGTCCCGTCCAGATCTAGTGGCCGCATGTCCTCCTGCCTCCCCCACCTCCAGCCTTCTCCTCCGGTCTCCCCCACCTCCAGCCTTCTCCTCCGGTCTCCCCCACCTCCAGCCTTCTCCTCCGGTCTCCCCCACCTCCAGCCTTCTCCTCCGGTCTCCCCCTCCTCCAGCCTCGTTCTCCGATCTCATCTCCCGGACCGCAAGCTGCTCTCTTCCCTCTCTGCAGCCGCCGACCCTGCTCTGACCCCTGAGCTATGCAAGGCTATATATTATTGCTATAGCATTGCATAGCATCAGTAAAATCAGGGCTCTGCTAGTAGAATGTGGCTGAGCCAGACTCTATTAGCAGAGACACTGGGAGGGTGAGTGTGGACCTCAGGCTGTGAGGTGACCCATCAGCCCCCCGCACTCACATTGCGGGGGTGCCGATCGGACACTTCACAGCCACCTCAAGGGTTAAATGACTGCCGCCCGCAGTATCTCGGGCCGCAGTCATTAGCAGCCGGGGTCTGCTACACACAGTAGCCGACCCTGCTGCATATGGAGGGGGTTAGGAGAGGGTTAAATGCGGCTGTCAGTTGTGACAGCAGCATCTATACAGTTACATAGCCGGCACAAGCGATCGCTGTGTGCCGGCTATTTGAACTTGGCGCCGCTGAAGCGGAGAGAGGGAGGGCGGGCTGAGGAGAATAACAGTACAGGGGACACGCAGAAGACATGACTCCTGCTGTGTACTCTATGATAAGCCGTGCAGCAGTGTGCGGCTTATTATAAAGTATCGAATACCAGGAAATCCTGGTATCGAACCGAAAATATGCCCCTAAAATCGATAGTAGAATCGATTTTTCGGTGCATCGTGCATCCCTACCAGGGATTAAGCAGCTTTGCAGTTCCCAACACAGCCATTGGTGGCAGCAGAGGGGGTTTGCTGTTATCACTCAATATAAAAATGTAAAATAAATAAATACTTTAGATTTTCCTCAATATAGTTACATTTCAAAGTTTCAATAAAGATTTTTTTTAATTGCAGCGCTATGCTTCCTGCTGTCTTAATATCAAAAGTAGAAGTTACAAACTTTTCCTATCTTGACAGTTCTTTTCCTTGTAACCAAACCAATATGTATAATGAGCGACAGTAAGCAAATGTGTATCATCTGCAGATTTTGCAGAGGGATTTCATTGAAAGACCTGTAATTATATGAACAGGAACTGTAATTATATCATTATACCATACTGTAATTATAAAATGTGAATCTATGTGCCAGGAGAGTTTTTATTTCCATTTCCTGTATTCCAAATATTTTCTCGGTGGGTTAAAAATGGTTTTGTCCTAATTATATACAGTATTTATTTACAACTTAACTCCACGTAAGGCATAAATATATAGACATTACTACATTTAGTAGTCCTAGATGTTAAGATATGAGGCAATGTTTACCCAAGTAAGCACAATCCAAAATTGTAGATCGAATAGGGCTTCTGGGATAAAGAGTTTTTAGACCTCCCACGCAATGTGATGTTCTGCACTGCCATTGTTCTGATGGAAACAATCAACCTATTAAACCCCTTAAGAATCGAGGGTGTTAATGTACCCCCCCCCCCGCAACCCGTGCCTTAATGCAAATGGGCGTACATTTACACCCGCAGTTTCCCCAATCACAGCGATCGGGGAAGATGCCTTGCTGTAATGTATATCAGGCCATCTCTGCTCAACTGCACAGGGGGTGGTCAACCCCCCAGCGCCGATGATCGCTGCTATTGGCTGATCAATGCAGGTCAGCCGATAGCAGCTAAAAAAAACTGCTTTCTGGAAAGCAATGGCAATTGGTGCTGTCCAATCGCCATAAGTATCTGGGGAAAAGATGGACCCACCCCCACGATGGCTGTAATGGGCCGGCCGGCCGACACGGCGATCAAAGTGTTAAAAAAGTGTACCCTGGTTCTGCACCCCTTAGCTATGTAGCTGAGGGGTGCAGAACAGGTGTGTATAGTGTAGGAGCACTATAATTACCTGATCCTGGTGTCCGGAGCGAAGATCGGCGGTCCCAGGGAGTCCTCTTCTTCCCGTCGTCTAACTTCGGCTCTTTGGGCTCCCCTGTCGTCTATCTTTGGCAATCTTCGCAGGCTTCGCTCTACATAATTATATTATACACTGATCAGTTGCTTTGGGGTAAAAAGAGTGTTTTTTTTTTTCTTTTTTGAATTTTTTTTCTTTTTATGCGCCCTAACGCCACACGTAAGAGCTGATCAGCAACTCCTTTTTGGTGTATGGGTTTTTTTCCCTCTTTTTTTTTTCTTTATCCTACCACCACTGTCTGCTGACATTTATCAGCAACTCCTTTCTTGGGGTGTTTTTTTTTTTTTTCCTTAGTGTAAAGAAAATGTAAAAACAATAAATGACACTACACTACATGAAATAAAGTTTTACACTACACCACTTCACATTTACATACCCCATATACTAGTCCCCATATAAAAATGGCCCCCAGGGTGTTTTCGGTGGAGGAGGCATACGTTATTATTGCCTCCGACACAGAAACAACCAGTGAGTATGAATGGGGGGATCCGTTTTTCCTCTATTCATCCTCATCATCATCCAGTGATGGGTCTAGGGGTAGCGTAGCATATGCTGCCCCCAGACACATCTTTTCCACCAGTACCTTCTCAATAAGAGATCACGGTATGGCGTGGAACTCTACAAACTCTGTGAGAGTACCTTAGGGTACACTTACAGATTTAGGCTATGTTCACACTGCGTATGATTCCGGCCACATTTCGTACGCCGCCGTACATGTGCGGCTGAAACTACGGGCGTGGGACAAATAGACATGTGGCCGGATGCGTACGAACCGCGAACATACGCCCGTAGTACAGTTATGCTTCCCTAGCTTGTTTCATAGCGATCTGAGGCAGGTCATTTACTTGGAAATCTCCGCCCAGCCCCTTAAACAACACAGAACCTTTTGGATCGAAAAATCAAGTTCAATTTGGCTGAAATAAGTACTCCGTACGGGACCACATGGAAATCCACGGCCGTGAGTTTCAACATTTCCGTCCTCAAACAATGGTCTTGTACATTTTTCACGGTGCCGTATACGATCCGGCCGTAAGCTCATACGTAGTATGCATTGTGCGGGCGTATATCATATACTTTCAAGCGAACGCATCAACCTTAAAACTATGTGCGTATATTTGCGGTTCGCACTACAGCCGGAATCATACGCAGTGTGAACATAGCCTTAGGTTACGTGCACACTGTGGAATGGTGAAGGATAACCCTTTGTGCATTCCGCAGCTGGCACCCGCCGGCGGACTGATGTAGGCGCGCGTGTCTTCGCCCATGTCATAGACTCATTCATTCATTGGACAGAGGGCGGAATCCGCCCGTGCATAGAATGAAGACTAGCTGCGGAATGCGCAACGGGTTATCCGTCGCCATTTCATAGTGTGCACATACCCTTAGAGTGTATGAAGGAAGGGACATCCAAATCCAGCCCCCAGAATGCCCCCCATCACCATCCTCGGAGTAAGTGGGAAGATCGTTTGGGAACTGATCTTCCCACTACTGGATAAAGGTTACCTCCTGTACGGGGATAACTTTTATACCAGCATCCCCCTCTTCCGGTCCCTCGCTGCCCGAGCTACTGTAGCTTGCTGCATGATCCAAAAATATCAGAAGCAGTAATAAAGCCCTAATATTTAGCAGCCATGGAGAGAACCCCAGCGCTTCTGGATATGAAGGACCCTGTATCATACCAGGGCAACATTTTCCAGGTGACGTCCCGCACACTAGAAAATGGGAGATCCCAAAAGAAGCGCAGAGTGTGGCGTAACAGGGGGATCAGGAAGGACACCATTTTCCAGTGTGACACCTGTCCTTATCACCCCGGCCCTTTGCATACAGGATCGCTTTAAGGCGTAACATACGTCATTGGAGTTCTAGATTTTCTAGATTCTTCCCCTTCTTCCTATTTCAGGGGTCACGTTGATCCAGGGATTATTCTGATTGCCATTTTGTAATCGTGAAGGAATTTTTTCCCTGTGATGAGGCTACTGTCGTCTGCCTCACAAGGGTTTTTTGCCTTCCTCTGGATCAACACAGGTTAAATTTGGTGGACTCCTGTCATTTTCATCCTTATAAACTAATAATTGGCCTAATACCCCCAAATAAATTAAAAATTGTCCCTTTTTCCCAGCTACTATAAATAGGTATGGCCTCCATTCCTTTTAGAGGCTTGCCATGATGCAATTACAAAGCCTCTGTGCTGCCAGGACAGTAGAAACCCCCCACAAGTGACCCCATTCTGGAAACAACACCCCATAAGAAATCTTACAAGGGGTGCAGCAGGGATAAGACCCCCTGGTGACGGGCACATTTGTGCCGTGAAAATGAAAAAAAAAAAATAATAATTTTACTTTGACACCACATGTTCTACATTTATGCCCTTCACCAGTGGGTTCCATATGCTAACTGCACCCCTCCTTAGATTCCTTGAGGGTGTAGTTTCCAGAATGGGGTAACTTGTGGGGGGTTTTCTGCTACCCTGGCAGCACAGAAGCTTTGTAATTGCAAAATGGCCTCCATCCTCCATTCCAGCCTCTAAATAGCGCTCGGTCCCTTTGGTGGCTTGCCCTGTGCCCATATGGCAAATTATGTCCACATATGGGGTATTTTCGTACTCAGGGGAAATTACCCTACACGATTTGCATTCATTTACTTTTTTAACCCCTTGTGGAAATCAAGGCTAGACCAACATTTACTGTAAAAAAAAAAATAATTTTTATACTAAGTCATTGATCTTGTCTTGATTTTTTTCATTTTCACAAGGGGTTAAAAGATAAAAAAAAAAAAAAAAACACAAAATGTGTATAGCAATTTCCCCTGAGTACGAAAATACTCCATATGTGGACATAAAGCGCCATGCGGATGCAGGGTAAGCCTCCAAAGGGAAAGAGCGCCATTTGGCTTTTGGAGGCTGGATTTGTCTAGAATGGATTTCGAGGGCTGTTTTGCATTTAAAGGCACCCTGTGTTGGCAAGACAGTTGAAACCCCCGAGAAAAGACACCATTATGGAAACGACACCCCTCAGGGAATCTAACAAGGGGTGTAGTGAGCATATAGACCCCACTGGTGACGGCTACAAATGTGGAACAATGCGGCGTGAAAATGAAATATTACATTTTTTTACACTATAGTGTTGGTCTAGCCTTGAATTTTTTATTTACACAAGGGCTTAAAAGAGAAAAAAACACACAAAATGTGTAGCGCATTTTCCCTTGAATCTGGAAATACCCCACACGTGGACATAAAGTGCCATGTGGGTGCAGGGAAAGCCTCTGAAGGGAATGAGCTCCATTTGGATTTTGGATTTGGCCAGAATGGATGATGAACGCCATGTCGCATTTACAGAGCGCTCGTGTTGTCAAGACAGTGAAACCCCCCACAAGTGACCCAATTCTGGAAACTACACCCCTCAAGGAATCTAAAAAGGGGTGCAGTGAGGATATGGACCCCTTGATGACATTCACATTTGTGCCGTGAAAGTGAAAAAATGAAAATTTTCCCTTTCACGTCACATTGTTCAACATTTTTGCCCATCACCAGTGGGGTCCATTTGCTCACTGCACCCCTCGTTAGATTCCTTGAGGGGTATTGTTTCCACAATGGGGCCCCTTGTGGGAGGTTTCTACTGTTTTGGCAACACAAGGGCTTTGTAAATGCGTTGTAAATCCATTCCAGTGAAATTCAGCTTCCAAAAGCCAATTGGTGCTCCTTCCCTTTGGAGGCTCGTCCTGCGCTCACTTGGCACTTTATGTCCACATGTGGGGTATTTCCGTACTCGGGAGAAACTGTGCTACACTAGAGATAAGCGAATAGTGAAATATTCGATTTGATTGGATTTGATTCGAATAGCTCCCGATATTTGACTATTCAATTGAATATCGAATCCCATTATAGTCTATGGGAGAAAAATCTTCGGGACTTGAAAATCAAGATTCGATCACTAGGAGGTCACCAAGTGCCCAATGAAACCTCAGGAAATTATGCCAACACCTCTGGAATGTATGTGGGGCAGCAGGGGAAGCATGCCTGGGTAGCTGAACGTAAAGTTCAAGTGTACCTTTTGGTCTAGCGATACTTGCCTATGTATTAAGTGGTGCGTAATATTAGTGTATATTTGTTTCTTGTTCATTTAGTACATTTGTGAAATACAATGCAAATATTTGCAGAGTTATATATTGCCCAGCCAGTGATGTGAATTGCACACATGTATATATTGCACATATATATCCACTTTCAGTATTACGCCACTATCACAGACTATCAACTATAAACTCCAAACACAACATAACCGCTTTGTATAATGGAAAAAATACTCGGACAACTTATTTCCACTACATTAGCGTGGACAGAAACCCAAATATTGAGTAAAAGAAAATTTATCATGCAGCCATTTAAATCACAAAAAGCAAAGTTGCTGTGGGGATTACTTTAAACAACAATAGAGTCTCTCTCCCCATGCTGTATAGCCAAACAGCAGTCCTTTTATTTTTTGAGGCAATGGAAAAGCCTGGAATACGTTGGAGCAGTTGTCCCACCCGTCACTTTGACTGCTCGAGTAAAGCCGGACCCGGATCAGCTGTGGAAACAGCTGATGCATTTAATAAATGTGACAATAACCTACAGTTACTTTCTAAAGCTACCGGTTCACTTCACCAAGGCCAGTGACAAAGCGAAGAGGAAAGGGACGTGGAAATGCTGCTGGGGTTTCATTGTATTTCGCAAGTGTACTGAATAGACAAAAAACAAACATATGTGCAATATATATAAAATAACTTAAGTGCTATATATGAAAGTGGGACTTGTGAGTAGAGTTCGAAGTGGTGAAAAAACACACTGTGCGTGTGAATGAGTTCTAAACATGGGACATTGTTAACACACACAAATGCATAAGTAAAAAAAAACAAAAAAAAACAGCTGAGTGTGAACTGTGCATTATACTTTATACTAACAGTATACAGCCGTATACCGGATATAGAATTGTTTTTACAACACAAGAAATAAAGGGCTGGTCAACGCCTTCCCTGGACGCACACTGCACAAATCAGTAGAAGTGAGATAACAGCTATATTATCCCACACACTGTATACAGCCGTATACCAGAGATAGAATTGTTTTTATAATAGAAATAAATGCCTGTTCAACGCCTTCCCTGGACGCAGACTGCGCAAATCAGTAGAAGCAAGATAACAGCTATATTATCCCATAGACTTTATACAGACGTATACCGGATATAGAATTGTTTTTACAACAATAGAAATAAAGGGCTGGTCAGCGCCTTCCCTGGACGCACACTGTGCAAATCTGTAGAAGCGAGATAACAGCTATATTATCCCACACACTGTATACAGCCGTATACCGGATATAGAATTGTTTTTATGATAGAAATAAAGGCCTGTTCAACGCCTTCCCTGGACGCAGAATACGCAAATTAGTAGAAGCGAGATAACAGCTATATTATCCCACAAACTGTATACAGCCGTATACTGGACATAGAATTGTTTTTACAACAATAGAAATAAAGGGCTGGTAAGCGCCTTCACTGGGCGCAGACTGCGCAAATTTGTGGTAGCAAGATAAAAGGTATTATCCCACAATTACAGTATACAGCTGTATACACTATCAGTAGATATACACAATGGGGGAGATTTATCAAAGGGTGTAAAATTTAGACTGGTGCAAACTGCCCACAGCAACCAATCACAGTTCCTCTTTCCTTTCAGCACTGCCTAAAGCTGAGCTGTGATTGGTTGCTGTGGGTAGTTTGCACCAGTCTAAATTTTACACCCTTTGATAAATCTCCCCCATTGTGTATACACACTGCCTATCTCACAACTGCTTATACAGTGTGTGTTTACACTGCCTGTCTCACAACTGCCTGTACAGTGTGTGTATACACTACCTGTCTCACAACAGCTTATACAGTGTGTGTATACACTGCCTGTCTCACAACAGGTTATACAGTGTAGACACACTGCCTGTCTCACAACTGCCTATACAGTGTAGACACACTGCCTGTCTCTCAACTTCTTATACAGTGTAGACACACTGCCTGTCTCACAACAGCTTTTACAGTGTGTGTATACACTGCCTGTCTTACAACAGCTTATACAGTGTAGACACACTGCCTGTCTCACAACAGCTTGTAAATGTCTGTTGTTATATAGTTTCAGCCCTAACAAGGGCTTTTGGGGGTCCCTTCCTACCTAACTTCACCTAAAACCTTCCTCTCCCTGCTTTACAGACTGTCCCTTTCTAGTTCCAACCAGCAAGTGACACGAATCTCAAATCACTATTCTTTAATTCAGGAGGTCACATGGTTTAGCCAGCCAATCACAGTTAGAGGTTTTTTTTAAAGTCCTGCCTACTCCTAGTGCCTGTCCCTACCCCCTGCATGTTTATTGGCTGAAAAAAAGCGCCAGGGTATGTGGGAGGGCGACTCAAATTTTTATTGCGTTTTAGCACGAATATTCCACCTCGGTCAAATACCTCGAATAGCATACTATTCGATCCAATAGCTGTTCGATCAAATAGTATTTGCTCATCTCTACCCTACACGTTTGGTGTTTTTTTTCTTTTATCCACTTGTAAAAATGAAAAGTTGAAGGCTAGAACAACTCTTTAGTGTAAAAAATGTATTTTTTGCTTTTTCACGCCACATTGTTCTGAAAATCTGTAAAGCACCTGTGGGGTCCAAATGCTCACCAAACCCCTTGTTACATTCTTTGAGGGGTGTAGTTTTCTAAATGGTGTCCCTTTAGGGGTGTTTTTTTATGTTTTGGCACCCCAGAGCCTCTGCCAACCTGAAGTGGTACAGTCAGAAATGACCAAATATAACGGAGCCATCGAAATTCACTAGGCGCTCCTTTATATCTGAGGCTTGTGGTTGCGTCAAATAGCGCAATAGGGCCACATATGGGGTATTTCTATAAACTGCAGAAACGGGGCAATAAATATTGGGGTGCATTTCTCTGGTAATAGATTTATAATTATGAAAGATATTGGATTACAATAAAATCTTTGCACAGAAAATTTAAATTTTCTAATTTCTCACACACTTAACTTTCTGGGTGTGCTTTTGCAGAGTTTGGGTGTGCAGTTTCTGACACAGGGTGCTTTTTGGGGCTTTCTAACATATAGTTCCCTCAAATACAAAAAAAAATAAATCTGATTTTGAATTTTTACAGAAAATTTGGAAAATTGCTGCTAATGTTTTAAGCTTTCTATTGTCTAAAAAAAAATAAAAAATGAAAGATAGTTTAATAAATGCCGCCAACATAAATTAGACATATTGTTAATGCTATTTAATATATAATTTATGTGGCATAACCATTTTCTGTATAAGCAGAAAAGTTTCAAAGTTGGAAAAATGCAATTGACCAGAAATGTAAAGTACCATATGTCATGAGAAAACAATCTCAGAATCAGCCGGATAGGTAAAAGCACTCCCAAGTTAATGAATAAAGGGTTACAGGTCATATTCATAAAATTTCCTTAAGCCCATTTCAGGCCCGGCCATTAAGGGGTTAAGACATTTTGCCAATGCTATGTTTCAGATGTAATAAGTTCTTTATTTCTATCATCAATTGTTAGCTGTAATTTTAGTCTAATTTCAAGGTCCTTCCTTTTGTTTAAAGCTGTCTAAAGGCTTTCTGTCTTTTCGTGACTAGCCAGATTTATAAACAGATTTCTCCAGTCACTTGTCCCAGTTGTACAAAGCACTGATACCAGCAATTCTGACTAAAGATGATTGAATTTACAGTACAAACAAATCAAATTGCTTTGTTAGCTTGACAATCGGCTTATTAGTCAGCTGGCTGCCTTTGAAGTCCATGCCACTCCATGCTGCTCCACCCTGGTTGCCTGGAAAAGCCCGATAAGGTCCAGGGAAACTTCTCCCAGGGCTGGATCCAGCTTTACCAGGTGCCTTAAGGGCAGCTGACTGATAAGCATATTGCAGAGCTAATGAAGCGACTTGCTTTGTTTGTACTCTAAATTCTGCCCCACATTGGATGTCAGCTGTTTTGGATTACACTGTCTGCACCACATTACAATCTAAAAGTATTTATTGTGCATAGAAGAATCACAAATTAACACCTTGAAGGGTCAAAGTTGGTCTTGTTCATTCAAAGATGGCAAGCAACATATATATCCTAGGGGTGGCCTTCCACAAAGACTTGTGACATTATTTCATTGGTTGATGTACAAAAAGAGTTACTTGCATAGCACTAGTTCTAACTTACTTAAGCTTTAAGGAATGTAAACTATTCTACAGGCAATATAAACAGGGATAGGATACCCACTTCCTAACTACCTGCCTAGCTAAATCGGGGGAGGGGCTACCTATCTGTCTTATTAATATTTAAGAACGACCTTTTACCTACCTGCATATGAAGGGCTACCTAATATATATATATATATATATATATATATATATATATATATATATATATATATATATACCAACAAAACACAACAATCACTGAACTCAGGGAGAACAGTGAAAAATTCCAATGGAGTACTCATTTACGAGTCTCCATTGATTGTCCCATACAAAATTTAAATATGCAAAAAAGGGGTCCGTGGAGCCTCAGTTACGAGTCTCAAAACACGGGAATAGCAAGATATCCCTCTCTCCAGAGAAGGAAGCCCATTGCCAAGGGGTGCCTCCTAGTGGGGAGAGCACCAAACCACCCTGATACGTAGTCCCTCAGGTCCTACCTCTGTTGCGAGCTTTAGGACCTAAATAGGGAAACACCAGGGTGGCCCCTGTGAGTCAAAGTCTAACTCTGTGGCGAGTATAACGACATAAGACAAGGGTTACCAAGGCTAGGCATCCATCCACAGACTGCAGTTTCGGGGTATTTGCCCCTCGTCAAATATATATATATATATATATATATATATATATATATATATATCCAGTTGTAGCCAGGGCTAATTTGATCCCTGATGCAACAATTGTGTCAGGGAAGTATGTTAAGTCAGTTAGAAAGTAAAGTTAAAGACGTCATTGTGATCAAGTTAACCCTGGCTAGAACTCATGTTAAGCCTGTGTGTATATATATATATATATATATATATATATATATATATATATATATATATATAATTAACTTTAACTACCTATCAAATTTGGGGGGCTTCCTTCTACAGTACCTACCTTGCTATTAAAGGGATTATTTGCCTAGATAATATAAATGCTACATACCTGGACGGTATACTTGCTTTCATGCCTACTCAATAGAAGCCTTCCAAACTATTTAACTAGTGGTATTGGTGGGGTCTATACACCTATTTTTTGGTGGGTACACAAAAGAAAACTTCAACTATTTGGAATACAAAAGGGAGCACTCCATTGTGTGCACTGACAGGGTTTTCTGCGGCCGCTATTCATTGAATGACATGTCAGTTTCTTGCTGCGCCGCTAAGGATCTCTGCCAGAGTGTACACTATGGGGGAGATTTATCAAAGGGTGTAAAATTTACACTGGTGCAAACTGGCCCCAGCAACCAATCACAGCTCCTCTTTTCTTTTACCAGAGCTTGAAGCTGAGCTGTGATTGGTTGTTGTGGCCAGTTTGCACCAGTCTAAATTTTACACCCTTTGATAAATCTCCCCCTATGTGTATACACTCCGCCTGGGATTTCCTCAGGTTCAGCACTAGGTAAGCACCGTAGTAATCATGGCCGTGATCAACAACGGCCGTGATCACTACAGTACTTATTTAGTGTGAGCATAGCCAATTACTGTAAGTGTAAGTAGTTTTTTTTTTAATTCACCCCCTCCCATTAATTTTTGCAATGAGAAGACCCCCCTCTTAACAAGAAAAGTAGCAAATGGCCTGAGACACCTTCTCAATGATGTCATTGTCCTGGGACAAGAACTCTTCCCTTAAGCGGAAGAATATTCTATTACAGTCACCGTGCTGGGACAGGAATATAGCTAACTAATCATAATAATAGTCAATATAATAATAATGATTGGTGTCATAGCTATCATTATCTCCAGAAGCTATGCTGTCCTTCAGGGATATAGTATGTCATCCATAGCATCATCTTGTATGTTTCAACAACATGGGGTTATTTGTTAGTCATGGAGAGATATGCTCAGTCAGCACAGTCACAATTGCCAGTGTTAACCCTATCATTATCAGTGCATCCCCTTCAGAGTTGTCTCACCTGAGGAAGTGCTGATAGAGTTAATTATAATGATTGTACTGAATGTAATGACAGTGTGCAGTCTGTCATTTTCCCAGGGTGTAATCATGTCTCCAGATATAACAGGTGGGCTTATTATATGAGTACTGGGGGCACCTTTTTTCTCACAGATTTATAAAAGTCATGTACCTGACTCCAT